>NC_080095.1:29670513-30873326 GCF_950005125.1 Chionomys nivalis | reverse complement strand
CTTTGTCTTACTTTTTGTTTTATTTATTTCTTTGTTTAAACTTTTTATATGTTTTTGAGATTACTGAAGAAGGGGGTTCTCACTGTTTAACCGTGGCTGTTGTGGGAGCTGCGGGCTGTGTTCCTGCCACCCCAGCTCCTGGTTGCCTGGCTAGCTTATGCCCCGAAATAACAACACACAAACTGTATTCTTTTAAACACTGCTTGGCCCATTATATCTAGCCTCTTCTCGGGTAACTCTCGCACCTGGACTAGCCCATTCCTAATAATGTGTATAGCACCCGCAAGGTGCCCTTACCGGGAAGATTCTAGCCTACGTCCATCCTGGGTCGGAGCTTCATCGCATCTGCCCTGGCGATGAGCTGCATTGCGTCTGTCTCTGAGAGGAGCTGCTCTGCATCTGAGCACACTTCCTCTTCCTCCCAGCATTCTGTTCTGTTTACTCCATCCACCTATGTTCTAACCTATGAGGGCCAAGCAGTTTCTTTTTTAATTAACCAATGACCTTCCTCCATCACGAGGCTGTCTGAGAACTCACTCTGTAGACCAAGTTGGCCTTGAACTCACAGAGATCTGCCTGTCTTTGCTTTCAAGTGCTACTAATTCTTCCTTAATTTTTGTATTTTATAGTACCTCATAAAGATCATGATCATAGCTAGTTCGACAAAATGGATCAAAGTATTTTTGGTTATGGACTTGTTAAATACTTTAATAATAAAATTTTAAGAAAGAAAAACAGTTTTCTACTGCTTAAAGTTTAAATAATCAAATGAAAAGACCTTATATTTATCAGTGTAGGGAGTTAGTATGTTAGTGTATAACCTTGCTATGTATAAATATAATCTTAAATCTTGGAGACTGGAGAGGAAGTACTAATCTGTTGTTAATTTAGCTATTGTTTTCTTGAGATAGTCACTAAAAGTTTTATCTTTTTCCCATGTTTTCTTTCTTTCTTTTTTTAATTACACTTCTTCCCTTCCCTTTCTGCACTCTGAACCCTCAAATATACCCCACCTTGCACTCTTTCAAAATCAGGCCTTTCTTATATTACTGCTGCATGCATATATGTATTGTTTATGTATATATCCATATATTCTCAAACATAACCTGCTCAGTATGAACAATGAACAATCTGCATACTCTCAAATATGTTCTCAGGACTGAATATTTATATCAGACAGCCAACTGGTGTGATCATCTCTGGAGAAGACTCTTTGTCCCACTCAGCTTTCCTTAGGTGCCTGTAGATCTTTAATTGGAGATTTTTCTTTTCCATGTAGGTTGAAGGAAACAGTTTGTGAAGAAAAATACCAACTGCCACGAATGAGCATATCTGTCTCTTGTGAAGGAGACTATGATTCTTTAGAAGCAGAAGGTATACTACAGATTGTGAAGAAATCTTATTTATTCATTCCGAAGACGATCTTTAGCACTTGCCATGGGCCAGGCCCACAAGGCAGGCATAAACAACCGGTATGACTAGAGAGTCAAGATTTAAGTAGTGAATGAGTCCTATGCTGAGAGTCCAAGCTGGTGGCAGGAGAGGGTGGTGCAAAGCCTGGTTGCATCAGTGGTTTATGCATCCTGAAGACATTGCTGTCAGCCTGAGTAAGTGAGCCAGGAATATGCAATGAAAGGAAGTCTGCTTTCAGACAGGGATAACCTTAGGACCTAATGTTGGCTCTTCTGCGTGTTAATTTGGTGAAATGTGTCAATTTTTAAAATGTTTCTTAGTCTTTGGTTAAGTAGAAAATGGGAAGGCTGGCCATGTATCTTTAGGAGAAACTACTTAGTATTTAAAAGGTTCTGCTGTCTATTTCCAGCTGAAGGAGGACTGGGAAAGAAGGAGGGAGATGCATGCAGTGAAACAAGAAAGGAAATAAAATTTTATATGGTAACAAAAGTTCAGCTAGTACAGAATGGCATAAGAAGATGGTTTCAGATGGGGCTGGGAAAGAGAGAGAAACAGAATGAAGAATTTCTCTCAAGTTGGGAAATCAGACAGTTACACCAATGAGTTCATTGAAAGCACCAATTTTTGATTAACAGTTTTGTGTAATGTGCTCTCACACCTGGAAGTATATCCTTACACCCTTTGCCAATGGTTGAAAGAAACCCAGGTTCTAGACTGGGACACAGAGCACAGTAAGCTGTGGTGATGATGTCTTTGCCAAGGTACAGCGACTTTTATCAAAATGAATTTTAAATATTTGCCTTGACCAATTCACTTTACCCATGACCCTTGACAGGGGCATGGAATACTCCACTTTACTGTAGAAAATTAACACTATAATAATTGTTGTAATTTCTTAATATTTTTTCTGTCCATGTGCAATGATTATATCATAATTGTCACCATTCATTTTTATTGTTAGCTCAGTGCAACCTAGAGTTAGCTGCGAAGAGGGAACATCAAGCAAAGAATCACTTCATTCAGACGAGTCTGTGGCCATCTCTGTGAGAGACTGTCTTGATTGATAATTTATGTGTGAGGGGCTATCCCTCTGTAGACTGTACCATCATTAGCCAAGCAAATTAAGCTGTGTGAGAATTTCCCTGAGTGCGTTAGCTCCTTCCTTGACTTCCCTCAGTGTTGGAATGTGATCTGGAAGTACAAGCAACTGAAATGAACCCCCTTTTTTCCCCCTAAGTTGCTTTTGGTCATCAGAAAACAAACTAGAACCCTTATGTAATGATGGCCATTGAATGTGGGATGGTGCTGTTGGGCTATCATTTCAGGGTGAAACCATTTCTCTCAAAAGCAGTTTCAATTAATTTAAAAGTAGGGCTTTGCACGGCTTCCATAACAGGCTTCTCAACAAATATAGTCCTCAGATACACTGTTCAAAATTAATTTTAATTATCACTATAGTCACATATATATGCAGAAAATATTATATATTGTTATGTATATATATAGTAACAGACCAAAGTGCAGAAATTAGTATAAATTCATATACTACGGTGTATATAATATATATATATATATATCTTACTTATTTTTAACATTATGAATGAATAAATGTATTGATTTATAAAAGTGATCTTTAACGGAACGTTAGGTAGGTCCAAGCCATCAAGCAGGGAAACAGTAACTTTTCATTTTAAGATCATATAATATATAATGTAGCACAAATGTAATTAATCAAATTGGTGCAGTGGGCAGCAAGCAGCAGAGTAGTCTTTGTAAGCTGTTGATGTATTTTTAAGTAGCTTCTAAGCTACAGTTCAACCCAACATAAAACAAACAATAAGAGCCTGTTTTGCTACTTTAGAACATGTAAGGGAGATTAAAATTCTTTGGAAAGTGATTACTTTTGAAAAATATTTTTCTTTTTACCCAAATAGGTAAGGAACAAGTCCAGTAGTGCTGACAGCAATGGAATTTAAAACTTCAGTCTAATAATCTCAGGCTCCAAGGAATGCCAGGCAGACTTCCGCTGAAGTCAGGAGCTTATAAATAAGGACTGGACAAAGACTGAATCTTATCCATGTGCTATGCTCCATGCTAGGTTGTGTTCAGGGCATTTGGGATAAAAGTGCATGCAGGATGTTGTCCTTGCTCACACAGTGGAAATAGATTAACCCACAGCTGAATTAAGTGAAGACACTGGATAAAAATGCATTGAATATTGTGTTTTAGTAGAACCTGGGATTATGGGCTCTTAAGAACTCCTTAATTGTAACTGTGAAATTTCATTCTTTCTAACCTCAGTATTCTGTAGATATATGATAGTCTAATTGAGAACCACAGGAATTTCGCTCTCTCTGTATGTGTGTGTGTGTGTGTGTGTGTGTGTGTGTGCATTTCCCACTTAAGAATACTGTTCCATATTCTTTTATTTTTCAGATATCCAGGTTGACTTCACTCTTGGAAGCAACAGTGTCCTGTGTTTTTTTTTTCTTTCTATCAGTACCTGCTCTCCCAGCTCCCTGGAATTCTCATCCTGTTTTTATTATTCTCAGAATTAATTTACTAAAATATCAAAGGAGCCAAAAGATATAGTTGCATTGTATTCTTCATCACCTCACGAGTTTCCTGGGTTCTCTGTCCTAGACAAAGCCTGTCCAAATATGTTGGTCTGTCTTGCAAGATCCCTGATTATTCAGATCTAAAACCAAGCTCTCATTTGTTCTCAAACACCCATCCCGTGTACTTAAGTAAGTTAAGAAAATCCACCTTTCCCATGGGGTTTATCTTTCATGCCGAATAATAACCAATTGTTCTTCTTTTAGTCAACTTTTCCTGTAAAAGTCACTGGGATGTAAGCTTGTTTTTTCCAAGTTTCATTTAAAACTTCCTCGCCTGCTGGTTCATCTTCTATTTTAATGTGTTTTCACTCATGTCTGTGTCCAGATCTTTGACTCAGTCATTCTTCCTTCCTAGTGATAATGAAAATGCCTGGTGCAGCAAATTCTGCATCCATGTAATTAAACGAGTTCATTTGTAACCTCCTGAGCTGATCACGAATGACAAGCTCTTCATATGGTAGCAGAGAAGGGCTGTTTGTCAGAAGCACATTTCACTCCCCTACACGGGTGGCCTAATGGAAAGAAATATAGCCCCCGCCTTTTGGACTTGTTCTAAGCAGGTTTTACAAGCAAACGCCTGCTGGGTAACCAAACCCTGATCAGCATCAGGCTTTCCAACCCACACGTGAGGTAATTCAGATGCCACATAACACGTATCTGTTTAAAGAGATAATTTTGTCTCATGATATGTCTTTCCTGATGCCAAATGAAACTGTTGAATGGGTGCTCATATTAGATGTGTATTTTCACATGGGATAAAGTTAATAGTTCACTGAAATTACCTTTATGGACCTGTCTTGGCAGCATTAAAGAGAATAAAGCAAAGCACATGTGAGGGTTTGTACATTTGCTCTCCTTTTATAATTTTTGTTTTTTTGATTTTATTTTATGTATTCTATCTTAGGCATAGTCTTTTTTGACAGCATTCTCTGAGAGGTAAGGGTTTTCCAGAGAGGGCAAAAGAAGACTAGAAATCACAACTTCTTTATCGCTCTTTCTCCATACAACAGGAGACAACGACAAGACAACGACAGTGGGTAAATCATAGATCTTTTTGTTGTTGTTGTTGGCCAAAAGACAATTCTAACTGTACTCTTCTGATTTCACGGTGGGTGATGAATAGGTGGTTAGAGACAGCTTGCTTGTAAGTGCTGTGTCTATGGTTGCACCTGTTTTTCAGAAAAACAAACAAAGCAGAGGCAGAAAAGTATGGAAAAATGAGGCATATATTTTGATATTTACCTTTTAAGGTTCCCTTAGCATTGCATATATATTGTCCTTTCTTTCACACCCTAAGATTGTTTTCCACAAGGTCAAGGCCTTTCACACCGCAGACTAATGGCATCTCACATCTTTAGTTCTAATCTTTGGGATTCTATGAAGCAGTAATGTCTCCCTTTTGTTGAGTTGCAAAGGGTGTTAGAGAGGCCACAGTCTCATCCAGAGGATCAATAATCACAACACCACCATTAAAGGTTAGTGATAATGCTATCCATCATAGAGTTATTCTTTTAGAAGGCTGCTTATTCAATTCATACATGATACCACATTAAATTCTTTACAAACCATGTGTGAAGTACCTTATTCTGATTGATACTGTAAAGGCTCTACTTTGCACATAGAAAAAAATGGTAGGGTTCTGTAGTTTCCTTACCTTACCTTATAATTATTAATATTTTTGTTTATACAGTGGAATCACCTAAGACATTGTGATAGAATCCTTGCCATTGTTTTCAGTGAAGAAAATGATTCTTGAATCATTTAATATAATTCAGTGAAATGGGAATAGTGGAAGTGTCATTTATTTGTAATTAAAGCTTAACAACGTTTAGCAACATTTTTGACAGGAGTGCGAGTCTGCAGATAAAAACTTGAGGTGGAGGGCTAGGTTTAAACGTAGAGGAGTCTCTCATTTCCTTTTCCCTTGCCTGCTTACCAGCATTGCTAATAAATAGTTAAATGAATTGATTTGAGATTCACCTCTTTTCCCTGTGGAGGTGATAATGGGCAATGAAGTGACCAGAGGGCAGATAACAACATAAAGTGTATAGCTTGAGAGAGCCTGGAATAATGGAGAATTGACTGTGTTATAAATAGGTCAGGTCTGCTCCTTTTCTCAATCTATGTAATTGCTCGGGTGGTAGACTTTTATTGAGTGAAAAAATGACCCAGAGATGGGCTGGGAAAGACTTTTTCTCTGTTGATGACTTGAGAATAAGCAAAGTCTAAACTTTCAAATCTCCTGTCTGTTAAATTCTTTTGGCCATCCTCTCCTCTTCTTGTCTTTCTGCCAGTGGAGTTTATTTCTGCATAAGTAAAATTTGTAATTTTTTTTAAATTCCAGAGTTAGAATTGAGATCCCACAGTTACGTGTTCATTATATTTGCACGTAAGCACTTTTAAGACTGTTGAAACCAAGGGTTCTGTTTATCATTCCTTTCCCTTCCCTTACGGCAGTAGGCTGCAGCTTCTGTTATTCCTGCACACATTTGTCACCCTACCCCATTAGCTACAGTGAGTCATGAGGCCACTGCAGATTATTTCTGACCTGGGTCAGTCTAGATGAGCTCACTTATGGGCTTGTCTGACAGAATTCGATACCCAGGTGTGGGAAAAGTTGGGAGAGCATCCTTACAGCCACACAACTCTGTGACTCCTTGGAAACGACAGCTCATTTTAGAACTCTGTAAATGTTTTAGTGTTCCTTATCTCGGACGCTGCACTGAAAGGGATATAAACTTTGGTTACCTTGGTTTTATAATTAGAAAGGATCAAGTCCGTTTCAACACGACCCATCACTAACTACCATCAATTCTTCTGAGAATGGCTGGCCAGCTTTCTTCTCTGCACCACAAGTGTCCATAGTTTGGCCTAGGGCATGGGGACTCTCTTCCGCTTATTGCTGAATTTATCTGAACTTTTCAGATTTCAATGTCAGGATGTTTTAGGTTAGCTAATCATTATTGGGATAGTTCCACTCATGCTCGATTCACAGATATTTTTTCTTTTTTCTTTCTTTTTTTTTTTTTTTTTTGTTTTTTGTTTTTTGTTTTTTGTTTTTTGTTTATCGCGGCAGGTTTCTCTGTAGTTTTGGAGCCTGACATGGAACTAGTTCTTGTAGGCCAAGCTGGCCTCGAACACACAGTGAAATGCCTGTCTCTGCCTCCTAGGTGCTGGGATTAAAGGCATGCCCCACCTCTCATAGATTCACAGATATCTTATGAACAATTGATGCTTCCTATATTGGACCACGGCTTTGCGTCATCTGCTCTTGTTGTTTTTTGAGTCCAGTTTCAGTCTGCAGCTCAGGTATGCCTCAAACGCTTGAGCCTATGTGTTAGCTTCCCAAGTGCTGGAAGTACAAGTGTTCACTACAGTGGTTGACTGACAATGAATAACTGTTACAGTTCTTCCTCATTTGTCTCTACTCCTCCCATCTTTATTTTCTTGCATTATGAAGGAATTCTTTCCTTAGTGCCCTTAGCAGAGACTTAAAATTGTGACCAGGGTAGTGAATTCCACTTAGTCCCTTTATTCATGAATTCTTCACAGTCCTCAAGGGCAGTTACGTGACTTCTACTCTTCCTGATAATTACACTTCACATTGTGGAGTTCAGGCTGATTTCCAGGGTCTGAAACTAATTTTTTTATTCCCAAAGTCTTCTCTGGTCTTTCAAGAACACTTATTCTTCTCCTTTTCTGAACTAAATTAAGGATAGGCTTTTACTTATTTTTCTGCGAGTCTCAGTGTGGGTATAAAGTACTCCCAAATGCTCTGCTTCTACTCTCTGACTGTGAACTCACTCAGAGCAAATGTTACTTGCAAAAATGAGGAGCTGAACACTCAGGTGTCTATCTCTCTACCTCTGAAACTTAAGTGTTGCTACAGGCTGAACCCATCTTTAGCGATACTTGCTCCAATGAGGTTTTCATTGCTGAACATATTAGTATTTACGGAGCTTGTACAAACAACGCTGATGTACAAAGGTTTTTAATGATCTAATAGGAGAAGCTTCCTTTGTTCTCTCCGTGGAGTACTTTTCAAAGCAGTGTGGCCTCTTGCTGTGAAAACAGGAAGGCAGAGCATTCCAACAGCATCATGAGTCCTCTGTTTATATCTGTCGAACCTGTACTCTTTCCAGGCCTCCAGGCAAAGGCAAATGGGAGTAATCAGAGACATTAGAACTTGATTATGTTGAATTGGATTCTTAAAACTGGAGCTTGATAGCCAAAATTAGTGGTGTGGTAGTTTATTGTGAAAGAAATACTTGTGATATTGCAAAACCATAGACTCCAGCTTGCCAGAATCCTTGCCGGAATTCAAAATGGTATTTTGCAAAATACAATAATCGTGTGTTTTTTTAATCCTATTTTGATTATCTCCATAGTATGCAGGGAACACGTCTTAGGGTGGAGAAGGAGGAAGGCCAGAGTGCTTGGATTTACATAGTATAGATCTGAACCCTGGTTCAGTCTCAGCCTATTAGCATGCTTCTTTCCCTTTATATCTGTTTTCTCACTTTTTAATTAGAGAATATATAATACTCATAGGACCATTTTGATTGACAGCTTATATGGTACTGGCATATATCATGACTACCAGCAACAAAGGCCTTTCTCGTCTACCAACCAACTTGACACAGGATATTTGGCCTTTAAGTCACTGTTTTCTCCTGCATAGATAAGAACATTCTGCAAGGTGGTTACTGGTGCCCCCAAGGAACCTTCTGTCTGGTCACCATGCACTTTTCTATAACAATATTTATTTCTGAGGTCCAGAGGAAGGTAAGATACGCTGGAAATAGTTACTGCTCTCTCTCAATGAGGATCCTTTTTGCTCGTAAAATCAATTTTCTTTCTGAGAACAAAATGAAAAAAAATAAAAGAAAGAAGAAAGGAAAGAAAGAGAAAGAAAAGGGAAAGAAAGATAAAAGAAAGAGAAATCTTTCCAGCAGTTTCATCATTTCACAGACAGTGGATAATGGGGTTTGATAGAAAGGTATTACCCAAACAAAGCGTTCTTCAAAGTAACTGACTGTAGAGGAAGGCTGCTGATAATAAAAGAAAAGGGAGTTTTTCTACTAAATTTCATCTTGTCACTATAAATGAGCCAGGGCTGGATTCCTGACTCATGGGGACAATGCTGTAAATATTTTCACTAGGTGCAGTTCTCCTGTAAGAGTCTGAGGTGAACATGTATTTTAGAGAACCCCAGGGAGGGAGTGACTGTTAGGAGACAGACAGAAGAACAAACGAGAGAGAGAGAGTGGTTGCAAAGAGAAAGGCAGAAATAAGCAATAAATAATAAATAGGTAAATCATTTGAATAAATTCTCTTTCACATTATGACATGGGATATGTTTCATTTTGCCCAGTATGTAAGATTATTGTGATTATAGTTTGCCTATGAATGCTTTTGCTTTTCTGCATGATATTAATATCATCTGAAACTATACGAAATTTTTGTTTCCAAATTCCTTAGTAATGCAAAATTATGTTAGGTTTTTGTCTTTTTCACTGGTTCGAAAAAATGTGTGGTCTGTATTCCTTTCTTCTTGAAAATGATTTATTGCTTTTTAATGTACGTGTGGGTTTACCTGCATGTATGTATGCAGGATTACCTGCATGTATGTATGTATGGACATCACATGTGTGCATTTCCCATAGAGGCCAAAAGGGGTACTGGGATTTCCTGGAAGTGAAGTTATGCATAAGAACGAGTTCTTGTGTAGATGCTGGACCATAACCAGTGTCTTTTGTAATATCAGCAAGTGCTCTTAGCCACTGAGCTGTCACTCTAGCCCAATGTTCTTTTCTTTTCTTTTTTCTTTTTTACCAGAACTTAAAGGTTTACCCATAATCTGCAAACTCAATGTTAGACATAAATACAGTGATTTATAGAACATGTTTGTGACCCAAGGGAAAAGAATGCTGGATATTTCTTGAGTGGGAGGATTGATCTCCCATAACACACTTTGGAGATCTGGAAGTGGTATCCTGAAAAACATCAAGCATTCCCTATATCAGAGATTTGGAGAACATGAGGTGTCATTTAAATAATTTAGTATCAATTCAGTCATCTTATGACAAGTGTGCAAACAAGTGGACCATTATTTTCCTATCCAGCTCTGTGCTTTGAAATTGCTAAATCATTAATGAAATTTCTCTGAATATAGCATATAAACTCCTGAAATAAATTGTTATTCAAATAACTCTTCCTTGTGCCCAGGAGAGAATTCTAAATAATTAACTATAGTGATGTCTTTAGATTCTTTTGACTGGTCGATTGGATAGAGCCCTAACTACAATTTTATATCAGAACTCCTAATGGAAAGATGAAGGGAATCTAATCTTCAAATTCCATTTCTTTTTTTCTCTTTGAAATTAAGAACACTGCACTGTACTGGAAGGAAGGTGATGAATGGGAGCACTTTATGATAGTTGAAGTAATATGAGAAATAAGATTGAGTATAGAGATTTGAAAATGAGTGGTGGGAGGAATAGAATACTCAAGAAAGGTCCAGATATGTTAGGGATACAAAAAAAAAAAAAATCCTTCATTTTTGAAGAGTGGACCTTGTACTTCTCCAAGAGGCATTAACTGTTAATTTGTTGAAAAATTTCAAAAAGGTGAAACACCTGTTTTCATCTGATTATCTCTTGGAAGCCCTTGTGATAGCAATAGAGATTCCAGGTCACCCCTGTGTGTCTTGTTCAGTAGAAAAGGACTGAAAAGGAAGTGGCTGTGTTCCCATGACAAATGCAAGTATGACTCTATGTGGATGGAATTAGAGGTGCCACGTCAATTTAGAATTAAATAGACTTGAAAACATAAGAATATTATTGGTTTTATCTCAGCAATTCCTATAATGTAAGAATATTTTATTGCAGTTCATAGAAAAATGAAGTGAAATAGGCAGAGCATGGCGCTCTTTATAGGGATATAGCATATTGTTGTTGGTATTATGTATGCTTCACCGTTGAATACTATATCCTAAAAAATTGTTTCATAAATTTACTGAAAAAGGCCCGCATGCAGAGACTGAATGTATTTGTGTGAGATTTTGGTCCTCAAAGTCTATAAAGGTTTATTTTGTTTAAGATTACAAGGGATCCAAAGGGATAACTGAAGATTCAACACAATTATTACCAAAAAGAAAGTATATCCATATAACCATGCAATGAGAAACTAGGAGGAGAGACTAATCTTTTTTTTTTTCCCCTGTAATTTGTGTTTCATTGACTGAAGTGTCCATTGGTCTTATAACATTTTACTTTCTCCTGCATGTGGATCTCCTGTTGGGGAATGCTGTAGGTGATTATCTGTCTGTCTGTCTGTCTGTCTGTCTGTCTGTCTATCTATCTCTCTATTTATATCTGTTTCAATAGGTATTTTGTAAACAACTGATACTGTGAATGGAGCCCTACAAGTTATGTGGGATTCTCAACAGACCAATAATATTTATTATAGGTAATACTGCCTTCTAATTTTTATGCTGCTTCTAAAAAATTCTCTGTGTTACCTGAAATGACTTAATCTCGGGATTCAGTTTATATGTTAGAATTAATCTCTGATTTTCAGTCTAGGTTGCCAACATTGGCAGATGAAGACTTGGTCTCTCACTTAGTCATCCTGGATTTATAATTGCCTTCATTGTTTCACAGTTTTGTCGTTGACAGGATGCTTAACCTATGTGTGACCCTCATTTTTCATATGTGGGCAGTGTGGGAAGCATTGATTACAAACGTCTTAATGAGTTGCCTGAGGATTAAATGGCAATTGAGTAGGAAACCTTTGCCAGAGAACCTGGTACAGGTGAGAAGTGAATAAACACCACCAAGCTTTTCCAAAAAATATATTTAGACAAGTATCTCTGATAGTTTCAGAAAGCTTTGGTACTGATATATTCTTGTGTTATTTACCCAGGAGCCTAAACCATGCTCAATGAAGCACCCCAAGGTCTGGCCATCATGACTAATCCTAACATGTCTCATGGGCCTCCACAAAGGGCAAGTGAGTCTTTCTAGGCACTGAGGACTTGAAAATGATAGTGTTGGTGCTTTTGTGAAGCATGAGGCTCCCAGGTGAAGACAGGTACATTGTGTAGATCTGTGGGATTATGGCAGGCTGTGAGGGACACCTATGTATTTTGGAAGAAACTTAGCTATTTCCGAAATCCTAAGACACCTAAACTGCTGTCCTAATGACACGTCACACTCATCCATCTGATTGTCTGCCATTGTGTTAAATCTCTGAAAATTTACAGCCTAATTACTAGGATAGAGTTCTGAAGACTTTAGGAGCCATGATCTTTTTTCATGCAGTGTTTGGCATGTGAATCCTTCACTGAGTTTCAGTGATGGGAATTTTTTTTATTAAAGATATTCATTCAAAGCAGATAAGGTGGATCAGATAGAACTGTCGAGAGCAGCTACTTTTTTGCATATTGGTTCTTATCTTTTTGTTTCAGGTAAGAGAGTGTGAGTATCAGTGTGCTATGCAATGTGCTCCTGACTATCCTTTGCAATATTCAGGAAAGCCAAAGGATTCAATGAATATTGCAGCTACGAAATTTGATGGGCCAAGAAACGTGAGTGAAGACAAGAAATGGTGATGAATGAATACAGGGTATTTACTAGTGGACAATCAAACTACTTACAGAAAACCTGTCTCAAAAATACAACAGAACAATAAAGAATTAAAACAAAGGGTCAGATGTGGTGGTACCTACTTATTATCCCTTTAATTTGGAAGGTACAGACCAAAAGGTCAAGAGTTCAAGGTCCTCCTCACTTACTTAGACCAGACAATGCTACAGGGGACCCTATCTCAATCAATGACAAAAGAACAGTATCAGAAAGCAAAATGAAATGGCTTTTAGTGATGCAGTGTTTAGAGAAATTAAAATACTTTCTTATGATTGAATTTTGTACACTGCTGAAGAAATGAGATGTCTCTAATGTATGTGGATACGAATGATTGCCAGGAGATGTTACTAGATTAGGGGACACTATGATGTAAATTAGAGTGATCTCATTCTTTATACTTAATTTTAAAGAGAGTATAAACTCTTATATTTGTTTATGATTAGGAGATCTCTGACAGGGTATATAGGTTGTACCTAATCATTGCTTATAGGTAGGGAAGTTGACTACATATTTGGAAAGACTGAAATGGAAGCTTGCTTTTTTTTTTTTTTTTAACTGTCTTCCCCTTGTGGCCCATGAGTTCTCTCTGTCTCTTGGAACTGATGCTGTGATATCACTGGTAACATTGAAGGCCATCAGTTCTTGAAACAACAGGGGACTATAGATGTGAAATCCATGATTTTATCGTCAGATCCTGACAGTAATTGGAAATTCAGCAAATATTTGTGGAAGGCAGGGATTGGGGGGATATAAAGGAGAAGGGAAAGATTTTAGGGATAAGAGTAAGGAGAAAAAATTGAAACTTTACTCCAACAAGTCATTGTAAATTGTTTTTATTTTTATTCTCCACTTTAATGTTTGAGAATGATAGAGACTTTGTGAGGGTTGTGAAATAAATAGAATTAAGTGGGAATTTTCAAGGCGTATTAAAAATGCAATTCTGCCCAAAGAAACACAATAGATTCTTTTTTTTTTTCACACCTTTTTTCTCATCTGTATTTACCTTTTAAAAGCAGAATGTGATTGGGCACTGTATTTCCACTCACAAGCCTTGCTCAGTTACAAGACCTAGGGAAGCTTAGGATTTTGCTCTTAGTACAAGCCACATGGGGAATTCCTGTTTTAGCTTGTGTACTTACTTCTAAGACTAGTACATGCAGAACTATAGGGGATGAAAAATTTTAAGATGAAACTTAAGCCATCTTAATTTTTTCTGTTAAACATGAAGTTATCTCAGAATACTTCCAAGTGAAATTATTTGGTCTATGTTCGTTGACTTACAGGGTTGGGTAGATACTTGTCAGGTGTGCTTTTGAGGGTTTAAATTGGAAAGAAAATCTTATCAGAAACACAAAACAAAACCTCCCTTTTCATTCATGGAGAGAAGAAAGGGAAAAACTTCTTATTTTATTCTCTTTTAAGAGCTTTACTTAGTAGAAGGCTTTATGACACTCTGCAGGACACCATATATGTTTAAGCAAAAAAAAAAAAATCTTTTCTTGCCAGAGACAGTCATCATCAAGTATTTATTGAAGTTCCAAATGCCAGAAAGTTCTAAAGCTACTTCAGTGGTCTTCCTGAGTGATTCACCACACTGTCTGCCATCTCGTCAAAAAAAAAAAAAAAAAAAAAAAAACTATTAAAGATGAACATTAATCAAGCCATTGTCACAGCTGTGATGGCCTTTTTAACAATTACCAGTATATGCTCCATTTGCAGCATAGTAGTATATCTATGAATAGTGGCCCAGAATGCCCATGATTTTCATTTGTTTTTGAAAAGTACCAGTGGATGACAGATGACTTTCAGGTCTTAGGTGGTTGTGCACTCATTTTACCTTTTAATTTTTATTTTTGTCATTTTATTGAAAAAAGATTTTTTTCTCACATATACATTCTGATGACTATGATTCCATTTCCCTCTATTCTTCCAAGTTCCTTCCCACCTAACCTCTCAGCCAGATCCACCCACTTTCTGCCTTTCATTAGAAAACAAACTTCTACGGGATGAGAATAAAAATATGATAGAACAAAAACTAACATCACATTTGGACAAAACAAACAAAAGGAAGAGAGTCCAAGAGACGGCACAAGAAACAGGGAATCATTCATCACAAACTCGGAAATCCCATAAAAGCACTAATCTGAAAGCCATAATATATATGCAAATGATCTGTAGGGTAAAAAGATAGCATATATATATACATATATATGTATATATATATATGTTCAATTTGAGTGCTGGCATGAAAACATGACTATGAATCCAACTTATCAAATAAAAAAGAGGCTGCTTCTTCTTTAAGCTATGTGATTTCCATATGAATCATTTGTATAGTTCAATTCATTGACCTGAACAATTAACATTATGAATATTAGTGTAGCTTTTAACCTAGTCCAAACAATGTTTATCCCTCTAGTAATTCCTTTCTGAATGTAAGGTCAAAAAGAAGAGCTTTTGCTTTGAATTTTAATGAATTTAGCCTGGTGGAGCACCATTACAGCATGAATGCCACCCTCTGACTATATGGTTTCTTGTCTCTGTGGCTGAAAGTGGTAGTTTGTTGTCCTATAGGGTTAGGATTAGCCTTTACTTTGTGCTTGGACCTCATACCCTCACCCCTTGAATATAGGTCACACTCTGCAAAATGCTGTGATGCAGATGAAAATCAAAACAAAAGAAACAGAAAAAAAAAAACAATGTATCCTCTAATAGTGTCTATCTACTGGGAACAGACATCACTTTGGAAGTGCAGCTTTGTTCCTTAGACCTTTAATAGGTAATTCGAAATTGTATTTTGCTCTATGTGTAAAAGTTCTTCTGATAGAGAGGGAGCAAGGAATACCTTACTTAGAAAGAGAATGAACTATATTTCATTTGCTCTTGTTCAGAATTGAACCTTGGGCCTTGTAGTCCAGTGTTTTGCCACTGAAATGACAACATTGATTATGTGAGGGAATGGGAAAAATGAAGACAGACAACTAAAAATCTTGATAACACTTTTAAAAATGAGAAGAAGAAATAAAAATAACACAAAAGAAAAAAGCAATAACAACAATAGTACATATGATACGAGGAGACAATTCTGTGGGAAAACACTGGCCATACAAGCATGACTGCAGTCTGGATCCCCCGAATCCATGTAAGAAGTCAGACTCAGTAGCGCATACTGCTTTTTCCTCCAGGGAAATATCTGGAAGCTCACAGTCAAGCTAATTTGGCATACACAGTGGTGAACAGCAAACCACACTAAGTAGAATAAAGTGGAAGGTGAGGACGAGTGTTTGGAGTTGTTCTCTGACCTCAACCTATGTATGCTGTGGCATTCATGACCATGAATATGCACACACAGAAGGTTATCTAGTTTTCTGATTTCTAGCCGTAAGATGTTGGTTCACCGTGAGTAGAATTAGGGGATCCCATCAAACTGGCAGATCATCTTATCTTGCAAATCTTAAATTCTTTGGTAATTTAAAAATATTTGTTTACTGTACTGTGTGTGTGTGTGTGTGTACACGTGCTTAGCATGTGGCATGGTGCACATGTAGACATCAGAAGAGAGCTTAGAGAAATTGATTTTTCTCTCTCCATTATGGGGAATTGTGAGATCAAACTGAAGTTTTCAGGTTTGGTGTGGAATGCCATTACACCCTAAGCCATTTCTCCAACGCACAGAACCTACCATTTGTTTGCGGTATCTGTTATATGCTGAAGAGTGCCCTGGTGTGGATTGAAACTGTGCCATCATCTAAGAGCATCTGTTTAATGGAAGCATGCATTACTTTGGCCATGGAGTTACCTATTTGCATAGAACTAAATAGAATATTTAGATCACTCTTTTAAAATGAAAATCAAAGCATCAGAAGTAATTCCTGCTGTCTGGACATTTAAAATGAAAAGGCATCATGTCCTAGAGACAATCTGTGGATTCTGTCTATAGTAACCACGATGCAGAAAGAATGCCACCTGAGTCTTTGGGAAGCAGCTTGGATAGGATTGTCTGTTACACAACGATATTCGCAACGAACACTTAAAAAACAAACAAAACAAAACAAAACAAAACAAAAAAAACCCAAAACAACAAAAACTTTCCTTTCAAAGTTCCCACTTACTCCCCAAAATATCCTTGTTTTATTCCCCTGAATTTTATGTTCAAATGATGCTGTTGATTAAAAGGGAAACATCAATAAAATTGTATGTGTAAAATATGTTCATTTGAAATGGAATGTAGCTTAGGGTTGGAGCATATTCTTGGGAGAAAGGCACATTCATCCTCAATATTAAATATCCTCTGGAAGATTGCTTAAGCTGAAGAAAATGTCAAGCAGGCTGGGGAATCAGACTCCCTAGTTTCAGTATGCATCTCCTGCAAGCACGGTGTCACTTTGGACAAGCCTCTTGTCTCTGAATCTCTTAAAGTTCCTATTAGAACATGTGGGTGTTAACGGGATGCCTGTCTTAGGTGATAGTGTAGAAGATTACATCAGTTAGAATTCAGATGACTTCAGAACATGATTTCTGCTTGGTAAGTATTAGCTTTTACTCGTAGTTATGAATGATGCTTTCTTGGCATAATTTCTATACCACTCGTAGTTTGCCTAATAAATGCTGTTACAAACACCAGTATAAAACATCAAATGGCCAAAAGACACTTAAGATCGTGCTCAACTTCCTTAGCAATCAGGGAAATGCAAATCAAGACAACATTAAGATACCATCTTACACCGGTCAGAATGGCTAAAATCAAAACACCAATGATAGCCTCTGCTGGAGAGGTTGTGGAGAAAGGGGCACTCTCATCTATTGCTGGTGGGAATGCAAACTTGTGCAACCACTTTGGAAAGCAGTGTGGCGGTTTCTCAGGAAAGTCGGGTTCAACCTACCTCTCGACCCAGCAATACCACTATTGGGAATATACCCAAGAGATGCCCAAACATACAACAAAAGTATATGCTCAACTATGTTCATAGCAGCATTGTTTGTAATAGCCAGAACCTGGAAACAACCTAGATGTCCTTCAATGGAAGAATGGATGAAGAAAGTATGGAATATATACATATTAGAGTACTACTCAGCAGTAAAAAACAATGACTTCTTGAATTTTGCATACAAATGGACTGAAATTGAAAACACTATCCTGAGTGAGGTAAGCCAGACCCAAAAAGAGGAACATGGGATGTACTCACTCATATTTGGTTTCTAACCATAAATAAAGGACATTGAGACTATAATTCATGATTCTAGAGAAGCTAAATAAGAAGGTGAACCCAAAGAAAAACATATAAGCATCCCCCTGAATATTAACCTTCATCAGGCGATGAAAGAAGAGAGAGACAGAGACCAACATTGGAGCACTGGACTGAAGGCTCACGATCCAAAGGAGGAACAGAAGGAGAGTGAGCACGAGCAAGGAACTCAGGACTGCGAGGGGTGCACCCACACACTGAGGCAATGGGGATGTTCTTTTGGGAACTCACCAAGGCCAGCTGGCCGGGGACTGAAAAAGCATGGGACAAAACCGGTCTCGCTGAACATAATGGACAATGAGGACTACTGAGAACTGAAGAACAATGGCAATGGGTTCTTGATCCTACTGCACGTAATGGCTTTGTGGGAGCCCAGGTAGTTTGGATGCTCACCTTAATAGACCTGGATGGAGGTGGGTGGTCCTTGGACCTCCCACAGGGCAGAGAAACCTGCTTGCTCTTTGGGCTGAGGAGGAAGGAAGACTTGATTGGGGGAGGGGGAGGGAATGGGAGGTGGTGGCGGGGAAGAGGCAGAAATCTTTAATAATTAAATAAATTAATTAATAAAAAAAAGAAAAAAGAAAAAAAATAAATAAAAAAATAAAAAAATTAAAAAAAAAACATTTTCCTGCTGATATGGAAGCTTAAAAAAATCACTGATTTCCAGTGTTCTTTCTTAAAGCATTTTTAATGAGATAGCTGAAATGCTAGTTTTAAAATAGTGCAAAACCAAGGGTGATGCTTTATGCATTTCGTGATACCTCTGCAGTACCTATCTGAGCATTAAAATGATGACCAAATCTTCCTCAAGGTCCTTTTCCCTAACTTTATATTATGACTATGAGTAATGTTAATGATGATGTCATGCATAGGCCTAGATAATATATGATACCAAAACCCAACATGATTCTTCTCGGGACTGATTTTATTGCTTTCTTTCTTTCTTTCTTTCTTTCTTTCTTTCTTTCTTTCTTTCTTTCTTTCTTTCTTTCTTTCTTTCTTTTTCTCTCTCTCTCTCTCTTTTCTTTCTTTCTTTCTTTCTTTCTTTCTTTCTTTCTTTCTTTCTTTCTTTCTTCTTGTTCATACTAAAAGGAAAGGATTAGTGACCTTTGAACTGGTCTGCCTAGGAGCATTTTCAGGAAAATAAAGCACAGAATGGGTTTCCACAGGAAGCATCTCTTTCACAATATCTAGAGACAGATTATTATGATAATGAAGCCTCCAGGTGTTCCATGTTGCCCTTGGAGTATATGTGTTCATGTGTGTGTGTGTGTGTGTGTACAAATGTATTTGTGCCCCTGCTTTCTCTAGGTTTAGTGAACATTTTTATTTTGTAAGCAGAATGAGAGTTAAAGCGTTTATTGCACCCACAAATCATACTGAAGTTTTTCAGAGAATTTTTTTTCACTCTACCTTGCAAGATTTAACCTTGTTTCTAAACTTCGTTTGGAAAAATAAGTAAATATGAAGAAATGAAAAAGATAAAATAGACGGGTGGCAGGGAGAAGATTCAGGATTTTGGGAATGGGCTCGTGCTCAGTTGATTTGAAAGAAGTATATCAGGAACCAATATTCCTGGATAAATGTCGATATGCATTATTAAATGAAACAGAGATAAAAGATGGAGTGTCAGAGCTTCTTTTTTCTTTCAGAGACATGAGAAAAATTGAAATGTGGTTTCAAAGGAGAAGTTTCTCACAGTGCTCCTTCAGTCTCTGGGAAGCTCTAATTACAGCACTTCCTGCTGCCTAATGCTTAAGGTTTCAAATCCGCTCACAGAGAGAGTGTGATGGCCTGTCTGCAGAGCACCATCTCAGCGTGGAGGTGTTCATTCATCTGGGAGTTCCTGCTACATGGTTCCTCTCTAGATGAACACTGTGTTTCGGGGGATGCTTTTGTGTCATGCGTACCTGACACAATGTGGCTTTGCAGTGATTGCTGTGGCACTGCCATTCCCTGCACAGGTTGCAGGAATCCTTTGTGAAATAATGTATCCCATAATAAAAGAGCTCATTATTTGCATAACATTTTCTAGATAGGATAATTTGTGCAGGATGGCTAGTGGCTTCCTGGGGCTTTAGCATCTTAATCAGCAGACTTTGAGCTTAAAATGTGTTTACAGAGCTAGAAATGCACATGGAGGCATGCATATGTACATGTGAACACACGCAGATTACATGTGGGCTTAGTGTGAGGAACTCTGTGTCTAGAGGACACAGTTTCTTTCCTCAGCTTGCTAACTTCTGCAGTGAACAATGATAGAAGTACAGATCATTATTTGATGATTGAGGATATAAACACATAGGTGGGAGCAGAGCAAAGTGAGTTTTTTTCCCCCCTCGGGAACCTTGGCAGTTTCTGGGAAAGAGTGGCCTCTGAGATGATTCTTGAAAGAGGCAATCATGTTGGGATTAAATTTACTCATGAGCAAATAGTCTTTCATTTTCAAGTAAATCCGTTGTTATTTTGGTCTGTTGCGTTCATGTCTTGAGGAAACTGAGTCGGGGAACTGGCTTTATGCCATGGTGACATGACTGAAGGCTAAGTTTGGTGTGTAGTGTGTAAAAACCATTTACACACACCCGTGTCCATATTTTTTAAATGTGTAGCGTGTGTGCATATGTGTGTACAGCATGTACTGCTTATAAAAGTTTTATACATTCTACTTTTCTTCTCCTTTTTCTTTTTTTTTCAATCTCACTACCAATTAATCCTATTAATGGCCCAATTATCTTCCAGAGCGGGACAAGGAAGAATGAAGACAGTGTTACTTTTGCAATTTCATAGGGATTATTTCTTGTCATGAAGTTTGGGGGTTCATCTTCCTTGCCATGACCCTCAGGTTGAACTATAGATTGCAGAAGGCAGTCAGTTCTGACCTTGGTCCTCTGGACGTTATCAACATCTTGCTAGTGACTTTCCTAGAATTGCCATTTGGACTATTTCAGACATCCTATGAAATCCAAAGTGCTGAATCTCTGTCAGTTCTGCCAAATCACCAGGAATTTAAGTAAATCTCTTATTTACCATTTCCTCATTTCCACACCTCAAAAATTTCCCACCAGACATACTTTGCCAGAACCACCTCTGACTCTTTATTAAAATTCTCATTCTTCTCTACATGGGCATGCATAATGTAAGAAAACTGCTTCACTTTGCCTCATTCTGTAGATAAGAGGATGTAGTCACTCAGTTAACTGGAATGATTGTATTCAGAACCAGATCAAACAGAATTAGACATGGTATCACTCAAGTGAAGACAGATTCCTCACACACCCAACACATGTGGACCCATTCTAGTGGACTAAGAATTTGTAACTGCTAAAAAAAAAAATAATAAGAAGAAGATTTCCACAGGGAACAAACAAGAGGAGTCTGTATGTGCCCATAAGGCTAGTCATGCATCCGTGATCTCTTGGGCTAGTTATAGGAAAATTTAGAAGATTATACAAATATCTGTTTCTCTTATTTTCTCCTAACATGAGATCTTTTTGACGGAGTAAAACTTCAGACAGAAGAGCAACTACCCACATATGATAATTGCTCTCTTAATTATAATCATAGCCTTTTCCTATTCTCATAATTCTCCAAACAGAAAACACAAGCTCCAAATCACACCAATATTGGTTGTATTACTGTGTGAATGGCTCACTGTCAAGCCTTAGGATGCTAAAATTTTTCTCTATTACATTTCTTTTACACAGCACATATTTTTTTTTGCCTCAGAAAATGGTAATATATTCAGTATGATGTGTTTGTGTTCCACTACCTCATGATCTGAATATAGCTTTTTGAACATCTCCACAGTGGCTGAAGCCGTCTCCTGAGCACTAGGTAATTCTCTCTGGCTTTTTGATGGTAATGGGAACGGTACGTGTAACTGAGGGAAGGAAAACACAGCCTGGGGTGAGAAAGGTGCTATTTATCAAGGTATCTTACAAGCTTATGTTGTTATAAAACATTACTGTGCATGCTTGGGTAGATTACATCCCCTAGAAATTTGTCAGCCATTGTCAACATAGTATAAGGAAAAAGAATATGTATTATTCAGTCAACTATATTTCACTCATTTCTTTGACCTCATTTTCAATGAGACCGACTATCAGGGACACTCTTTAATGATGCCATCTGTTAGATTATAAATTGTACGGAATGAGCCGAGGAAATACACTAGAACACTCGCTAAACCTTGGCAGGTGGATGACAAGGCACCCTGATGCATGGCTCCTTCCCGTGTGGAAACTCTCCCTCTATTGAAACAGCTCATGATACCATTGACAACCAATAAAGTTACAGAATGGCGCCCCAAGACAATGATAATTGGAAATGCCATAAAATATAATCACTTTCTGTATGCTATCAGAAATTGCCCTAAGTTTTAGATGTATGATAATGGAGCCTTTAAAATCATTAGTCCCAATGCTGAATACATGGCTTAGTGATTAAGAACACTTACTGTTCTTGCAGAGGACATGGGCTCAATTTCCAGCACCTACAAGGTAGCTCACAACTGCCTGCAACTCCAGTTCCATGGGATCTGTTACCAGCTTCTGGTCTCTACAGGCATTACATGCATGTAGTACATAAACATATATGTAGTCAAAACACTCTTACAGGCAAAATAATAAAAAAATAAAATTGTCCGTCCTTCAGGCATCTGAGTCTAGGACATAGAATTATTTTGTGTTATTGTATTGACTTTTTATTGCTATTGCTCAGCTGTGCTATTCCTAAACTTCCAGAGAGCCTCCTCCTTGCACCTTTGAGGCACTTGGATTACATATATAGTGTTACAGGTGTCCTAATATTTTCTGATGACAGAAGTCAGTCTCATTGAGGTGGAGACTTGTTCTAATGGTAGTGACTTTGACCCAAAATCCACGTTATAAGGGAGCTTCTCCAAAGTATTTAACCTTCAAAATCAGGAGCCTTGTACTACATTTTATAGCTATAATATCTTCTGAAAGACTTTGTTATATGACTGATGAATTGGGTAAAAAAATTTCATGGACACAAAACTACCATTGGCTTCAGAAAGATTTTCTCACACTCCTGGTTAGTGTCTAGGGTATTATCTACTATATTTTGAGTCTGGGGTCTACTTAAAGTTGTTAAAGTTTCCAAAAGTTGAGTCTCCATTATAATTGTAATTTATTTTAATGATATGGACACATAGATGAATTGCAAGAATCTGATGAGGTACTGTCTGTATATCATCATAGAAAATAGATCGCTAGAAACTGTCTGATATGTGGTGTTTGTTACCAAAGATTCCCTTGTGTCTTTGTCACATTCTTTTAAGTTCCATAATTTGTTTCTATTTTTTTTCAATGAGTCTGATGCTTACTCTTTTAAGTTCCATAATTTGTTTCTATTTTTTTTTCAATGAGTCTGATGCTTACTCTTTGAGACATTCATCAGGTTGTAATAGCTCACTTGCAGGAAACAATACGACCACATGATTGCTCCACTAGTCTCAAGAACAAAATCTATTGATGGCTCAACAGTGTAAACAGCAAAGAACATAATTGGTCTGAACGACCCAGGGGAAATAGCCCAATGAAATTAGGCAAAGGAAATTTTATACTGCGAGTGAAAATCAATAGATGGTAACAGAACCCTCTATGAAGAGATGCTCTCTGGTCACATAGAAAGAGAGAGGGGTTGTGAAGCATCATAGGACATGCCCTGGTCCAATTCTCTACATTTCTATGACTTTCTATAATGTTAAATAATTAGTAGAAAAATGTGTCTTCATGTCTTTTATTAAAATTCATGAATACATGCTGCAATGTACCTACTACTTAAAGAACTGTATTTTAGGAAATTAAGATTGCATGGACAATACTTCTTTCTCAGGCTAGTCATTAAGGAAGAAATGTACTATGAATTATCACAGGTATTTTCCTGGGTAATATCCTAACAATTACTCAATTGTCACGGCTGCATAGTCAAGAAGAAGGGATATTGGAATAAGAACAATTCAACTGATTGAATAAATTATGCTTTGTAGCAGATACCAAAAGCTTATTGAATCCTGGCTCTGGAGGTAAGGGAAGATGATGATGGATTCTTATTAAGGCTTAACATGGAAAGATCCTCAAAAGTGTAGTCATGAATATGATCCTTGGTTAGGGAGTCAGGGTAATGGTCCTTGTCGTATGTAGGGTGACTTGCATTTGAGAATGGCTGCTCACAGTAGTGTCCTTTTGTCCTTCTCATATGTTTTGTTTGCTAGTCATATGGCAAAAATACATTTCACTGGCTACCCCCTCCTTCTTGTCTAATATAAGATTATTATTACAGCCAAAATCTTTTCTTCATTCCTCATGAATTGATTTGGCCAGCATCTATTAATAAATTTTTGAATTGCCTGCTAGTTTAGAAGCACTATCACTCTTTAAACCCTGTGTCAAATAGGAATTTAGAAACAGTAAAATAGGCACTGGTTTATCTCATTTTGGTATAAAAAAAAATATTTGTTATAGAAAGGTGGAATTTAATTTAAAAAAACAGACAAAAATAACCACTAGAAACCTGAGAGTGTTATTTATGTGATTAAAAAACTAAGTCACTGTATCATCATTGGACCAACCAGTACCATTTAACGTGTTTTTAGAGAGGTCTATTTGAAGATATTTCGATGTCATCAAGAAAGACTGGTTTTCACATATAGATAATGCTCTCAAATAACATTAAAAGAAAGCACTTGAAAGCAAGATTCTATTAGGCCATTTTCTAGGTCTCTTCTACATCTCGGTAACCTTATTATCCTTATACTACCGTTCCTATTCTTACTGAAATAAACACTATGTAATTGAATACTGTAGTTCTTGAACTGAAGCTTTGTATCCTCTGGGGACCAGCTGTTTCATCCTCTCCACCAGGCCAATAACAGTGTCCAACTTAAGGGATTTTTTTTTTTTTTGTGAAACTATGTAGAAGTGACTTTGAAGTAAAAAAAGTCCTGTTCACATGTGAACCCCATGTCTGATAATTATTATGAGTCTTCAAAGTGATTCAAACTCTGAGTCTCTCATGATGTTTTGATTCTTAATTTCAAATAGTAATAACAATTTGATTTCTTTTTGTTTCACTTCTGTCTCTTCCAGTTAGCGTATAGCTTGTATAGCTATAGATCAGTTCTTAAGTACATTCCTGGTTTCCTTGAGAAGGAAATAAATGTAGGACTTAGACTGGTTTTAGGATTTTTCTAATTTTATTTCTTCAACATTAAAAGAGAATTCTACCTAGTGATTTGATGGAGTTGCCTAACTTCTATGATATTATAAAAAGAGCTATTGAATGCATACTGGTGATTTCTTATTGCAGAGGAGAGAAGTCATTACCACATGATTAATAATTTTATCCTGTCTTCTCTTACTGTCTGTGACAGCAAGAATTAAGTAGTGGGTCTTTGAATTGCACCAGTCTCACGTACAGAGTCTAAGGTGATACGTAGTAGAGTCCGACACAAAGCCCTTGAAATCCCAGCATTCTAGTTCAAGCTACACTTTCACTTTCATCGTCCCTGCTTTTCTTTTCAAGAGTATCAGGAACAGGAATGAAATGACTTAATTTACAAAAAAAAAAAAAAAAAAAAAAAAAAAGGCTAAACAACAAAACAAAAACTCCTGGCTACTGGTTTGTTTTGCTCTTTGTTTTGGGGCTTGTTTCTTGTTCTTTTCCTGATTGAGTGAATGGGGATAATGAAAGTCTCTCTGACTCAAGTGATGAGCATTCAGGAGTGTTGTGTATATGTATGTGTGTGTGATGTGAACGATGTGTATCTTTTTGCATAGATTGATGATAAACTCATCAGAATATATAGGATAATAAAAATAACTTTTGTCATAACATCACTAGTGTGCTATTACTTTTCTCGTAAGGAAACTGGCACATTCATTTTAAGCTAAAATGTGCCTGTGAGACAAGCAGAACCCGCAGGTTTTGAAAATAGTCTGTCTGTGGGTAGAAAAGTATCTTACAGTAATTGTTCAGAGTATTATGTACTAGCTGAAATCCTGACACTTTCTTAATCTTACTAATAAGAATATTATCATCTCTATTGCATGCTTGGTAATTTATTTCTTTATTTACTAATTTACCTCTTAACCTTCCACATAATATCAGGAACCAAGTACAAAGACATGTATTGGCATATGTGGGTGTGTGTGTGTGTGGGAGTTCTTGAAATCTGGTTACAGGTTTTAAAATATAGGTTGTTAAGTCTTAAAATAAATGGTGCTATTTTGGGATGTCTGGCTTGAAAGACATTTTTGAAATAGCATAAAAGGATTCCCAGATTGAAAGCTGCTGCATGGCATGGAGGAAAATGTGCTTGGTGTGACAGTAATGTATTCACACAGGTTGAATCCATAGGGTCACGGAATCTGTGATGGGATTCATTACAAACTACCACCAAGCTTTATGTTAAGGGAGAAAAGATGTTTCTATTAGCATCCTATACTGAAAATGCTCTATTTAAGGAGAGAGTGCCATTGAACCTGAATAAACGCACATACTTAGTTTTATAAGATCCTCCTGCAGACTTTTAGAATACGAAAGAAACATTTATCTTCTGCTAAATATATATCATGATAACAGATGAAAACATTTAGAAAAATGAACAAGTTGGAGAAATTTAAATTTTATTCTGTTCGTAGTAGTTTTCTGCTGTTGTAATCTGAAGATACACACACTGGAGATGACTAGGGGACACAGGAATTAGACCTCGGTTAAGGTTGCTACTTGTAATGGTACTTGCCTATTTATTCGGTACTGGGGCCTTAAAAAATGCTCAAGCCAAACAGACAGTGACATCTAGATATAGTAGATGGGGAAAGGCACAAAGAACCTGATGCGCTCCATGTACCTGGCCTGAGAGAGTGGCATTCACTAGAATCTAGTGACTAGATAGTAGATGAGTCTGACTCGAGAAATACGCAATGGAAGCTTTCATTGAAAAAAATGCAAAAATAACAAAGCTTTTTTTTTTGCATTTTTGAAAAATCAGAGATTTTGCTCTAAGCATGAAACCTTTTTTTTAAAAAGTGAAGTATCCATCCTGATTTTTCAGAACATAATTAAACACTGACAGAATTCTCAAACCTAATCTTAGACAAGCTGGTTTTAAACAGTTTTATAGTCCTGTGTGTGTATGTGTGTCTATGTCTCTATCTTGCTTTTATTCTATGTGTGCCTATCTCTACTTCTTTGCCTTTCTGTCTATCTCCTCTACCCCGTGTGTGTGTGTGTGTGTGTGTGTGTGTTGTGTGCACATGTGTGTGGGCAGGTGCACAAGTGCTTGAACAAGAAGGACATTTCTGCTACTTTGGTTTTTTTTTTTGTTTGTTTGTTTTTGTTTTTTTGTTTTTTCGAGACAGGGTTTCTCTGTGGTTTTGGAGCCTGTCCTGGAACTAACTCTTGTAGACCAGGCTGGTCTCGAACTCACAGAGATCCGCCTGCCTCTGCCTCCCGAGTGCTGGGATTAAAGGCATGTGCCACCACCGCCCGGCTCATTTCTGCTACTTTGGAGAAAGACTTCTAGAAAATGCAGTATTTGGCGTTGTTAGTTATTTGCTAGAATTGTGCATGGTATTGTTTACAGCGGTTATAATTCCTGGCCTACTTTGTAGGAAAAGGAAGTGTCATCCACTGGCTGAAAAATATTGTAAGTGTTCATTCCTATTAAATCCTTGGCATGAAAAAGGAACTTATCCTGTCCATGTACCAGCTTCCAAGAAATGAAGAAAGCATAAATACTTCATGGTGTAGTAATTTGTGAATTAGTCACAATTAAAGAGCAGTCCATTTCTGCCAGATGAAGGATAATATACTATGACATTTCAGACACTAATAATATTTGTATTGGGATTAAAGGGTGACGAAGCTTAGTTTAGGTATACAAAATTTCTCATCCTACAACATTACTGAAATTTGAGGGAGGGAAATATCTTTTAAAACTTTTTAAAATATATATTATGAGCTGGGTGGTGGTGGCGCACGCCTTTAATCCCAGCACTTGGGAGGCGTAGGCAAGCGGATCTCTGTGAGTTCGAGGCCAGCCTGGTCTACAAGAGCTAGTTCCAGGCCAGGCACCAAAGCTACAGAGAAACCCTGTCTTGAAAAACCTAATATATATATATATATATATATATATATATATATATATATATATGCTAATATTTGTTTTGAATTCTTATTGAATTCTTGAAAGAGGCTAGAGTTGGAATATATATATATATATATATCATATATGTATGCACATATACATAAACTAGCAGGTGAATTACAGTTTTAAAATTTAAAATTTGGAACCATCCAAATGTCGGTGCTCTACTTGACATGTTCACCCTGAACCCCGAGACATAGTCTTGATCTCTGTGTTTTCCATCCTGGATGTGCAAGATGATCCTAGTGGGTGTAAAGCCTACATTTCCTTCTGCATCTAAAGCAGACATGAGACGGGGGGGTGGGGGGGGTGGGAAGACTGCTCTCTGTGCGTACAATGGGTGTTTGTTTATTGTTTTGGTTAATATTGTCCAGTTGCTTCCTTGGGAGTTTGCCTACCATCTCATCTTTTTCTCCTTGACAAGTGAGTGAAGGTCTCACTAACTTTATGTGCAGTTATGCCTGAATTCATAGGTATCTTTAAATGTTTTAGAGTTGGGTATATACAGTAGGGGAGGGTTTATCTTGGTTGACTCACCTGTAAAACCTCATGGTTTGCTCTCCTCTCAACACAGATGTTCTGCTCTGCCTATATGATGCCATTAGCATGGAGTTTGATAGCTGATAGGCTAATTAACCATCTCTGTTCTTGACTTGGGTTTTTTGAGAATATTTCAGCTATTCTGTTTCATAACGGGACAAATAAAGACTAATTAAAGCTGTTCTTATAAAAACCCCGTTGATCTCTGTATAGGCCGGAAATAGCTCAGTGCAGAGTGGAGGCTTTAAAGCACAGAACACTTGAGTTTTAGGCAGAGTATTTCTTTTTTACTTGTTTATTAGAGACATATTGTGCTAATCTGTAATAAAATAACGAAATACTTGGACTTCTTAGAACTTATATGCTAAGTATTAATACCAACACAACAGTCATAGCTAGATAACTTGGTCTTCATTTTAAGTGAATCTTCCTTATGTTGCTCAAGATCTATGGGGATCACAATGTCAAATATTACATGCACGTGGCCTCGACTAGCTCTTGACTAATCATAAGACATTCAATTTACCTACAGAGAGGTTTTTTTTTGCCATTTTAATATTTTTTCTATGAAGTTTTTTAGGGATAGAAGTTCATATCCTGTCCCTTTTCCCATCCAGTTATAGTGGGACCCAGCCTCAGTTTGGTTGCCCTCTCTTACCTCCCCAATGTCTTCTGTCTCTGTATTATAAGCCAAAAAAGGAATTGCTGATCAATATATGTTTGGTACACTATCATTAAGAGAATGCCTTACATTTACTCTTACTCTCCTTTAACCTAATCTCTGCTTAAATTTAGGAATGAGAGTAAGTACTAAATATTATATATAGTAATGCATGCGCATGTGCGCGCGCGCACACACACACACACAAGATAGACTTTCACTTCACTGCTGAACCACACCACCAGCTCTTAGTTACTTACCAGTATGAGTTCCAGTTCCACAGTTAGTGAAGTGCTGATTGTAGATCTCAATGTGCTGAACCTGGAAAGTTTACTTGTCATTCCCCAAAATATAATCAATAACTATTCATATAGCACTTATGTTGTATTCAGTATTACAAGACACTAAGAGATGATTTAAATATGAAGATGGATGGGCATAAATTTTATTTAAATATTATCAACTTAAAAGAGGGATTGAAGAGTTGGAGTCTTTGGAGCTGGAATGATGTCTTTTTCTCTCACTTTTGTTTTTGATTTTATGTTTTTTTTTTTTAAGAAAACAAGCTATCCTTTTTCATTTTACATACCAATCCCAGTTCCCACTCCCTCCCCTCCTCCTATTCCCTCCATTTTCTTCCTCCATCTCACCCCCCCCATCCACTCTCCAGATAGGGAAAGGCATGTTTCTCCAATGCTCTCCCTAATATATCTAGGCTGAGCAAGGTATCCATTCAGAGAATAGGTTTCCAAAAAGTCAGTACAAGCAACAGGGACAAATCCTGGTACCCCTTCCAGTGGCCCCTCAGTCTGCCCCAGGCATGCAGCTGTCACCCACATTAAGAGAGTCTAGCTTAAGCCTATGCTGGTTCCTTCCTTGTCCGGCTGGAGTTGATGAGCTCCCATTAGCTTAGGTCAGCTGTCTAAGTGGGTGTCCCCATCATGTTCTTGACCTCTTTGCTCATATTCTCAGTCCTCCCACACTTCAACTGGACTCTGGGAGCCCAGCCCAGTGCTCCACTGCAGGTCTCTGCCTCTGTCTCTGTCAGTTGCTGGATGAAGGTTCTACAGTGACTTTTAAGATAATCGTCCATCTGACTACAGGGCAAGGCCAGTTTGCGCACCCTCTCCACTTTCGCTTAGGGTCTTAGCTGGGGTCATCCTTGTGGAATCCTGGGAATTTCTTTAGTGTCAGGTTTCTTGCTACCCCCATAGTGGCTCCCTCAATCAAAATATCTCTTTCCTTGTTCTCATCTCTGTCCTTGCTCCAGCTCGACTATCCTGTCCCTTCAAGTTTTCGGCTCCATTTCCCTTCTCCCCTCCTCCTTCCGTTTCCACGCTCCCTTCTTTGCTGCCTCCTCCCCATGCTCCGAATTTTGTCAGGAGATTGTCTATTTCCCCTTCCCAGCGGAGAATGATGTCTTGACACCAGTAACCCTTAGATGTTGAAAGCCAAGTTTCTTTTAAAGTGTTCAGCATAATGTCTGCCTCAATTTTTTTTTACTCCTTATCCTGGACTTTTATTAACCACATTTTTGCTTGATTTTGATATGATGTTCTTTTAAATGATATTCAGGCCAATGGAATTTGTCATTTTAGAAACAGTATAAGTTTGATCAGTAATTTCTTTCATGATACGATAGTTTAATTGCAGTTTTCTAGCAACTGCAGCCTTTTGCTAGCAGGAAGGTCCACAAAGTGGATTTAAACTGGTGTGTTGCATAGGCAGGCATTTGGCACAGCCGTGAGGGACCCATGGGAAGGAAATAAGGGCACTGCAACAGCCACAGGTGCCCAGCATTTTGTCTTTGAGTGCCACTCTTGGGTTTCTGCTAGAAAGAAAGAAGGAAATGTGTCTGCCCGGTGCAGCTCTGCCATTTCCCCCACATCCTTGGCAGCTGAAGAGCTACTGTCAAGGCTACCACTGTCAATGCAGGTTTTCTTTTTCCAGCCTGACCAGGAGTGAAGGGGAATGCAGGCTGACCAGGAAATGGCATTAGAAATAAGGAGGAGGGCAGAATCAGAAATGAAATCTTCTATCCTGGGACTGTGGGGCCAGAGCAGGGCAAGGACAGCAGGGACAAGATGTCATTTCGTGTTGCATGAACCCTCACTGGATGCATTCATTTCAGCTGTGCAGGCAAAAGTTTACAACAAGGGACCATTCAGGGCCAGGATATTGTAAGTGTACTGGAGAGTCCTGTAGACAGTCATGGTAAGGAATGATTTTGAGACTTCCAGGTGAGGTTTTTTTTTTTTTTTTTTTTTCCCTCTGGTTCTCTGTAACTATAGCTTGTTAGGATTTTATTACATATACTAAAAAATATATGTATCTTGGTAAAGGGTGATGAGACAACGACAGAATTCCAATCCTGGGGTAATGTTATTAAGGCTTTATTCTTCTTCCCTGTGCTTTTAGAGGGTATTTGCATTAACACCGAAAAGCATCACCAGAGCTGTGGTGGACCAGGCTGTTTTCTTTTAAATATTTTTGGAAGATTGACCTTTAGTATCAGGTTAATTAAATGTGACAATGAGTCTCAGTGGTATTTATAAGTTGTTGCTATGCTCATTTTGTTTACTTCCACATTCTTTAAACAGTCTTCCTCCAAATGGGCATATCATCTTTCAACCTTAGAGAAAATCAAGAGCTGAAAGTGACAAGCTTTCACAGCAAGTAAGATAGGCATTTCTACCATTCTTTCTGGCTTCTGGTATTGACAGCCATCATGCAGGAGTACAGAGCCGTCATTTCAACACAAGAGTAATATCGCTGCCCTTTCAAAGATGTTTTCTGACTTCTGTGTCAAGTTTCCACTGAGCACTAGAGATGAAAGACCTTGGTTTTTATAGGTTTCAAAACCCAACTTCAGATTAGAGTCTGTGTGAGGATATTGTAAATAATTCAAAATGCATACGGGAACTGAAAGAGTGGTAATTCAGCTTTTCGTTTGTTTGTTTTAGACATTAGAATCCTTGGCTGTGCTTTCTCGTCTCAATGTGAGCATGGTATTGTAAGCAGCTAAATGACTTCACATTTAGGGATTCATTGCTTATTTAAAAGTTTGGATTGGTATGCTTTAATTTACACAATTGAATGAGGAAGCAAAGAATGAAGTACATGCTTTTCTATTCTTATTCTTATTGGTTTGTTATGTTATGTCTTATTTGAGGCAAGCTCTCATGTATCCGAGGCAAGATTCCAACTTCCTATGTACTCAGGGTAGGCCTCGAACTCTTAATCCCCCTTTCTCTACCTTCCAAATGCCATAATAGGCATGCAACACCATGTTGTCAGTGTTAAGGGCTTTGAAGCATATTTTAAATATTCCCTTCAATTTTCATTATTTCTTGAAAACAGGAATACTCTATAGAATAGACTCATTAGAATTTTCTCTCAAATCTGTGCTACAGCAGGAGTTCAGACATAGAATTTGTTGCTGCTATTAGCAATTGCCAAGAACTCTTTTTACATGATGCCCATTTAAGTTTCTCAGTCTTTGTTGGAATAATGTAAATTGATAACAGTGGATCTTTGGTCCTGGCCACATGCTAAAGATTTGGAGCCATGGGCTGGAGAGATGGCTCAGAGGTTAAGAGCATTGCCTGCTCTTCCAAAGGTCCTGAGTTCAATTCCCAGCAACCACATGGTGGCTCACAACCATCTGTAATGGGGTCTGGTGCCCTCTTCTGGTCTACAGGCATACACACAGATAGAATATTGTATACATAATAAATAAATACATATTAAAAAATAAATAAAAAGATTTGGAGTCATGCTTTGCTTCATGTATTTTTAGCAGGGTTGAAATGGTTTAAAAAGCAAAGCTTTACTTCTACACAGAAGACTGATGTGTCTCTGTAGGTACACATGTCACTTTGAGAGTACCATGATGTTAACTTGGGGTCAGCTATCTTGTTTATAGAATATAAATCCTCTAGCATTTTTTCAAAATTAAAATGACTACATTTTTATACACACACACACACACACATACACACTTCAGAAATGCTCAAAATCTATAAAACAAAAATTGTAGAGGGTAGGGGGAATGGTGAATTATCAGATATCTGAATGCTGTGTGTTACGACACCCTCATTCCCTATAAAAGTTGACAATGTATAAATGTAATCCAGTCCTGTTGATAGAGCTTGGTAAAGGAATAGGGAAAAATTTCTCATCTCATTTCTGAGATCTCTCCTTTCACTGATTGACATGTCTCAAAGCTATATCAATAATTGGTTTCTTAAAATAGGTAGGATTACCAATATTCATCTGGTATTATTTCCATGATGTTGTCCCAGTGGTTCTGAGGCAGGAATTCTAGCAAATGGAATTGCTTAGGATGATGGGGGAAGAGCTGTAGAAAGTTGTGTTTGTCTGACTTCTTGTGCAAGTGATGCCTGGAGAGCAACATCAGCACCTTCCTTCTTTATCAAGTGTTTTATGATATGCCTTGTCAAAGCATCCAGTGGCTCCTGTTTCCCATGGTGGTGATGTAAGCCATGTGTCCAGAAACTCTTGTACTTTGCATTCCAGAGAACAAGAGCATGAGTGAATGCTTAAATTTTTGAGAGGATATAATTCTAATTCATTGGCGTTTTCATTTAGTTTGAAAATGGACAATACGGAGACTATTATATAATAGCAATATATTGGGGAGATACCAAACTCTTGAAAGCCCATAAACATCAGTGGCTCAGCACTGGCATTTGCTTTTGAAGATAAGAACAACATCAATCATGGGTTGCAATGTCTCTCAGTCATCCTTTGACTCTGTATTTTCTCATTTCTGTGGCTTCACTTGTGTCATAAGGAAAGGATTTCCTCTTCTCTGCTTATCTGAACTCTACTTCTTTTTCAAAGCCTGCCTTCAGTGGCTAATCTTCCATGAAGAATTCCCAGACTTCTCTCAGTGAAGGTAGTTCCTTTCTCCTCTGAGCTCATAACTTTTTGTTTGAACTAATTATACTAATTTTGACTAATGCTCAGTGGCTATTCTTTTTTTTTTCTTTTATGCAGTCGTTTTGTAGTTGTTATTTTAATCATTCCGATTAACTTTTCAAGCCAATCATACATTATTTTCTCATGCATGATATGGAGGTTCAGCAAAACAGTCTTAAGATGTGTGTACTATCTGAATACTCCTATGCCAAGATCATGGCACGGGTTTGTATTAAGCATGCATTGATTTCCTTAGTTATATGACAGTGATGGGCAAGAGAAGTGATAGATTTTGATCCTATCCTGTTGCTCCTTTGTCCTGTTAATAGCTAGGAACAATCTTACATTCATAGCTAGGCACTAAGTAAATTTGTGCCTGAGGATTGGTAAATGTATAGTATTTGGAAAATCCTTTGGATGCACAGAAATGTACTCTGTTGCTTCCCATTCTTGTCATTTACTGACACATGTTTATTCTGTGCAGTGGCTACTTAGCATATATCAATTTATTTACTCTTCATAGATGGCCAAGATGCTTAGAGGGTTTGGGTTTGGATATTCTGTTTATTAGCCAGGGAAGGGGGAACTTGAATTGTAGAATGGATCTGGATAACTTTCAAGAGGAAACTTCTGTGACTCATTGCTTTTTTGTATGCAGTTTTGAATTCATGGGCATCTACACTTCAGCTTTAGCTTTCCAGCCCTTGGGCACTCTTTGCCTTGATTTGCAAGGAGTTTCCTTTACATAGCTTTCACTGTAAAAGTTTGGGGTTCCCAGCACAACAGAATTGTCATCCATACCCTTACACAGGGAAGTTCCCATCTATTATAAAGGACCATGTATATAATGGGCTATGCTAAAAGCCTAGTATGTTAATCACAAAGATGCTAATTGTAGCTTTCACTCCTCTTCAAAATAGCTTATTTTTGTAGCAGAGGCAGATAGTTGCAGGAAGCCACAGCTGGTACAAATGCAGAGATAAGCAATGGGCAGTGAGGTGCTCAGATCCAGTTGATAAATTTCATTTATATTGGAATCCTTTACCCATGACTTGGAGACCATATCAAAAGGGTGACTCTGAAATTGTGTCTTCTAGATATGACAGGGAAGCTACACCCATGTAATCTCAACAGTATGGCTGCCTAAACAAGACCTGCTCGATGACACCAGCTGACATGCCAACACAGATGAGAGAAATCTCATGGGACGCCACCCTTAGATGAAGAGTTACAGGCGACTAATGAGTTCTGAAAGGGAGAGAATCAATGTTCCCCAGAGATGAGCAATTTAAATGCCTATCAAATACTAGGTGATCAGCCTGGAAAACATACACATATGAGCAACAGTAAATGGATTCAGAGAGTTGTATTTATATATTTACTCGTCAATATGGGCACACATATGTAACAAAAATTATTAATGGCAAAGAGACCATAAATTTGAGGCAGGGCCTGGGAAGTATTGGAGAAAGGATAGGAGATGGGAGAATGATGTAATTATACTTAATTTAAAAATAAAATAAATGTAAAAAGTTAATGATGTTAGTCGCAAAATGATATTGTGAAGAAAAACAAAGAAGGCTATTCCCTTCTCTACCCTGCTACACCACAACGCATCACTTACCACATGTGGACAAATACAATACATATCCATAGCAGAAAAGAATTTGTTTTCTTTTCATTGAACTGCAGTTATATTTTTCTGTCCTCACTTTTAGTGCTGCATGCCCCTTTGCTGATAAAATGAAGAAACAGTTTACATCTGTTGAGATAATTCCTAATTCCAATGTGGATTTTGTTATGCCGTATTATGACTGGACAGTCACTGTGCGATGAAGGAGTTAGCACATTATCTAAGCAGAGAAAAATGTCTCCACTCCTTCTCCTGGGCGTGCCAGTTCTTCCAGCTGTTGCAGAAACAGGACACGAGAGGGGCTTGTTCAGCAGGGACAGCATGTGGAAGCTCCAACGTCAGGTCCCACGGCTTCTATTCTGGTGCTTCTGGCTTCCTACTTTAGGTGAGGCTGACTTTGTAGTGTCCTCATTTGGGTGCTAAAGAAGTAGACTGTCATTTGCATTGGCTCGTTCTCTTTAATCATTCCCAGGGTGATGCTGTCGAAAGGTTTGGGATTTCTAAAGTAATTCTATAGTCCTGGTGAAGCAATCCGAGCCACTGGAGAATCTTAGTGTATTTTTCTTCTTCATTTTTTTTCCTTTTTATTGGTCTGGGTTATAACATACATTTCGGGATGAATGTGCAGAGGGACTATAAACATCATATAAACATAATGGTGCTTGATTCACAAGAATCCTGATCCCAACAGCGGGTGTTTTCAAAATATGTCCCAGGAAACTGGGAAGTGCTCTCCTAGGTAAGGACCTCTGGCTTCTATCCCTAACCTAGAACACACCCTTCAGTATTTGACTCATGACTGGCAGGTTTTCCTGTCAATACAATTTTGATGTTAATAAGTAAATTTCAGTACGCTAGATTACATTGGAATTTCTGAAAAATAGTGAGTATGTTTTGCACCCACATGTCTCGTGTGAGAACTATAGTTTGTTTATTATGTTTGCTCTTTCTGAGATATAGAGTCAAGAAGATTTCTATTTTTTCCTCAAATGGTAATGCAGAAAGATTTCAGAGGATGGGGCAAGGGCATTGTAGAGACATTGGTCCTGTAATGAACCCTTGTCAAGATAACTTTTATAGAATCATTATATTAAAAATTTGGAGATATCCAATTTGTATTTCATTCCTTTTCCTCTGATTTTACCACTCAGTGGCAATTCAACATATACTTTTATTCCTCAAGTAAGCTGAAGGTTGTTTTACTGAGTACACAGGTGCCTAGCCCCATGGCTCTTACTACGTCCTTACTGCACATGGTAGTTTGCCCCAGGTTTTCTCATTTGGGTGCAATCCGTTCTAAACTCCAGGACTTTATTTTGGTCAGAGGTTGATGAGCAGTTCACAATGCCCCTATAGACTGCTTTGTCTTCTCAAGTCATTATTTCAAATGGAATATTTTTTACAGTAATTGATCTATGCCTTTTCAGTCTCCTTTTGAGAAAAAAAAAGTATCCAGATGATTTTAGGCAATGCACAAAACAAAGACATTGGCCACCTTTCAAGAGTAAACTAGGTCAATAGCAACAATACCAGGATTCATTTCCACTCAGAACGCTGGGTACCACCCACATATGTTACAGGTTCACCCAGCAGAAAAGTCCTGTGACCTGGATAAGCAAATGCGTTCTCTATGGCTTTCAATAAGTTATCACATGTGGTTTTCTGTACTCATCCATGAGTATACCTGCCTTGTGCTTGTATCAGATTCTAATACAGAACTTGCAATGGCTAGTTAGGATGGCAAGGGAAACAGTTGTTCTAGCCAGACTCAAACTTATCATCGTCTTTGTTTATCTCCAATGCTTGTTCTCAGTCATTTACAATTTGAGACGGAGAAACTCAGAAGCAGATGAACCTGCACACCAGTATTATGTCTAAAGCAAGAATTGTGTTATATTGCAGAAAAACATTGAGTGCATGTATCTGTTACATTTGGAATCTTGAGGATGTAGTATATATGCAGAGACAAGTAGGAACAAACCCTATGTCCTCTTTCAAAGATTGATAGTTTGCTCACTTTTATTGAAATGTTTCTTTCAACTCCAATGCAGTTACATATATATATATATATATATATATATATATATATATATAGAGAGAGAGAGAGAGAGAGAGAGTCACCTTAAAAGTAGTTTCGAAAAAATAAAAAAAAATAGTAGTTTTCTTAAAAGAAAAAAATCAAGGAACTTGGATCTCCGAGTATTAACTGAATTTACTGTTTTAGGAATGATTAGTTAGGTTGGAAGTAGGGAAAGAAAATATGTTTCTGCTTTTGGTGTGGCATATCAACCCATGATTAACAGAGCTTCATGGAGTAGTGGGGGATGAACAGTTAGAATCTCCAGATGGTTTCAGCTCAGAATTCTACAAGATTTTCAAAGAAGAACTAATACCAATACTCCTCAAATTGTTCCACACAATGGAAACAGAAGGAATATTGCCAAACTCTTTTTATGAGGCTAGGGTTATTCTGATACCCAAACCACATAAAGACTTTACTAAGAAAGAAAATTACAGACCAATCTCACTCAGGAACATTAATGCAAAATACTAAATAAAATACTGGCAAACCAAATCCAAGAACACATCAGAACCTTCATCCACCACGATCAAGTTGGCTTCATCCCAGTGATGCAGGGATGGTTCAACATATGAGAATCTGTCAACGTAATCAACCATATAAAGAAACTGAAAAGTAGAATCTCTGAGGCCCCACACTAGCATGTTTTATGGTCTGTGTAGAAAACTCTTCCTTCTGTGCTTCTTCCCATGGGTATAGTGGATTAGTAGATAAAGAACTTTCTTCACAGTTCCCAGGGTCAATGTAGGAACTACACACTGAAAGCGCTTAGGAGGGAAGGTGAAGAGCTTTTTATTCACCATCTTACTAGTGGAGCACAAGCCATAGACAGCCTTCACTTCTGAGTGTTTAGTGTTCATACAAGAGAAATGGTGTCTTCTCTTACTAAGCTGAGCCATGGGAAGCATTAAAGGAAATAGTATCAGTTCAGAGCATAGCACATTACCAGACAGGGCTATAGCCCTTAAGGATTCAGGAAATCTTAATGCTTTCTTGCTACTTGGAAGAGCACATTCTAGACTTGGAGTGGATGCTTGGTGCGTGAACCCATGGGCCTATTTATTTATGTGCTGTGTTTTCTCCAATTAATGGTCTACTGTGGAACTCACAGTGCCCATCCCAAGGAAAAAAATGACAATCTGTGCTATACTTGAAAATCTGACTGACAGAAGGAGCCCCAGAAACTTGTGACCAATCTTTGTTATTCAGTTTTGTTTTTATTCAGTGTTCTTTTTATTAGGTATGTCTTCTTTAGGATGAATATTATATAATTTTATCATGACAGTTATCTTTGAATACCTCAAAGTGTCTGACTGTTTCCTCCCGTTTGAGCATAGAAGTAAAGGCATTCTCATTTGTTTGAAAGTATGTGCAGTCTCCAAACAGTAGACAGAGTGACTTACATTTATAATGTGATAAAGCATTATCGTTCTTTGCTGTTTGTGGCTGGCAAACTTGAGATTTTTGCATGTTATTAAAAGCTTTCAACACCCTTTCTTCTTTGAAGAATAATCAGCATATTGCTTGCCTCCAGCTTTCTTTCAAGGAAAGCCAAAAACAGTGTTTTTCCTTTTGCTGAAAAAATCTAACTTTACATGCAAAGGCAGTACACCCTGTTTATGTTGTTTAGGGCTAGGTTAACAAGCTATTTGTCCTTTTTATTTTTGTTTTCAAACTCACTGTCAGCTTTGCAGCTCTCCTTGGATAAAACTAATTGCCTGTTTAATGGTGGAAATTTCTTGGTCCATAGGGGGAAAGACATCATAGAGGAACTCTGAAAGCATCCCCGACACACCTACAAGGCCATGGGTCAGAGTCAAACTGACAGTTCTGCTAGAAGGTGTGAACCACAGACATGAATGTTTTGCTGGGTGCCTTTGCTTTCTCTGTCTGTGGAGGAAAAATGGGAAGCCAGCTCTGTCAGTGTGTGCTCCCGATCTTAAACATTATTATTCCTCTAAATATAGTGCAGGACATTTGTCAGCGAACTGTAAAGCTCTTGTTAAAAATAAAATGGAAATTCAAATCTCAAAATAAATCAAGAGCGATCTGCATTGCTTAAGCACCGGCACTTTTCTTTGTGAGCTGGTTGTCTGAGGCCCATGGAATTCCATGGCGGGTCACCCCACTTAAGTGTTTCTTCACAGGCTGTCAAGTCTTTTAATTCTCAGGGCTACTTTCGATGTTTCAGGAGGATACTACAAAACAATATTGATTTTTTTTAAGAATGTATTTTTATATTTTGTCAATATGTATAAAAATGCAGCCGAGGAAGCAAAATGAATCATTGTGAATGACGTATGAATCCATTTCTCCCTGCAGTGCTGTAACAAACCTCCTGTTGACATTGGAAGGGAGTGCATTTATAGATAGGAGTCTACTCACAAGCTCACTGCTGCTGCAATTAAAAGGAGAGGCATGGGTTTTTTTACTAATTCCCTGCAGCCACAGTCTATCCATGGTTACTTTCTAGGCAGTGTACTGTCTTTTAGTGTGTTTCTTAGTCTCTGAGGAGCATACCTTCCCTCCAGAATGTGTTTTACTTTCTTGACTTTCAGTAGAACATGTATGAGAAGGTGAAGAACAGACTTGGGCCTTCATTCAGCAGATGGCATCAACATCCTTGGAGAGTTTCTCTAAAAGTGAGTTGAGAGCAAATGGGCCAGTGGTTTTTAGTGTTGGGATCTGTATTCCTTTTTCTTGACATCGCTACATGAAAGGTCACTCATTCTATTATTTTCAAAGAGGCCATGGACTTGTTTTCTTTGTCCCCCTCAACTCTACATGTAACCATGCAGAAAGCTGTCGAACAGGAAACCCTTTGGTGGCAGAGCAGAAATTAATGGCATGCTGTATTAACTAAGCATGGAGGAAGCTTATTGCAAACATTATTATCAGAAGGCTCATCGTTTTATGTCTGTAATGATTTTGAATAATGACGCAGAAGTAACAATGATGATAAAATAAGAATAAAAGCCTAAATGGCTGTCTCAAAGAAGTCAGCTTGTAAATCAGTGGCAGAGTGGAGGGAGGGAGGCATTGATGTGACTTCCAGGCAAACTCCAATCCCTGATACAGCAGAAGAAACAAAAACCCAAGCAATGTAGAGAGGCTGGAGCTTGGAAACACAGGAAACCTCTTGTAAGTAGTGTTTAGTTATATCACAAGTTTTTTTTATGTACTAGCTCAATCTAGTGTCAATTTTTTTACTCTTTGAAAAAAATAGGATTTCTTGAAATTACAGAAATGTACAAATAGAGACAAGTCAGCTCTGTGGGAAGCACAGTAAGGCTGCCTTGTCATGGTAGGGGTAAATTAAGTCCAGTTGACCTATGGATGCCTTTCCCTCTTCGTCAAATTCAGACTGGCCCACGGAAACCTGCAATGGTCTTAGAAACCTGGGAAATATCTGCACAGCAGAAGCACATCCCTCCCAGATGGAAACTCTTACTTTGTGAGCCAACCCAGATCCCTGATAGAAATCAGCACTGGGAGGATTCTTTGAACGCACGATTTGAGGTGACTGGCATCTGCAATGAATCTCTCTTTCTCCCTACCTCCCTTACAGATCAGCGCCTCCTCCCACTGACCCTGCTAGACCCCCCTGCTCTTTTTCTTTTTCCCCAGGAGCTGGTTTGGAAGGCAGTGGGAGTTGTTTAGTGGGCTGGGGGAAGCGAAACACTGAAGAGTAAAATGAGAGCCAGCAGAAGCCCATATTGCTCCATGGAACTGCAGCTTCCTCCTCTTCCCCCTTTTCAGTTGTTTGTTTTTGATGTGACACGTGTAACTTCTCTTTGCTAAAATAAATGAAAAAGACACCAGGATTTCAGTAACGCTTGGGAATGAGTTTGATTGTGAACAGTTGGATGTGATGAGCATCTGTATCCAAAGTCACTGGTGCCGGAATTTGGAACTTGGACATAGGTTACTGACATAGATTATTGAGAATGGGAGAAAGAGATAGGAAAGTGTCACAAAAATGCATAAAAGGCCCTATTACCCTCTCCTTGCTATTTCCTCATTAATTTACTATATGGATCAATTATACCCCTCCCAACTCAGTTTTCTTTATCTGTAAAACGGGAAAACAAACAAACAAACAAAAACCCTATTGCTCCTATTGTAGTTTTGATGCCTAAATGTTGTGATATGCTGAGGCACTTTATATAATTTCTCATTTATTCTAACTGCTCAATGACTTTAATCATTTATGGTAAGCGGGGCTGTGTTTATGACAAGGCAGGTGCTACTGGATATGCACAGTGGCTGAAATAGCCAGATTTGAAAGGGTTTAAGGCAATGCCATTGGGATCAATGAGAACGCTTTCTAGTGAATATATAAACAATACTGCAGATGGGACGACCGATGGCGGTCATCCCATATGTACAGTGCTGGGGTTTGCTGAATGTGTGTTTGCCAGAAGTGGATGTCTGCATCTTTGCATCTTTGCCCTTGAACATGCACTAGTCTGTTTCGACTTGCTTCACTTCTGTCACTCAGATTTGCATATTATCTTCTCTCTCTCTCTTTCTGATTCTAGTTGCTTGTATTTCCTCCAAAGTATTTGTGGCCGAGATTCCTTTTGAACTTTGAGCTGCCCCCCCCTTTTTTTTTTGCATAAGCTTTGGACGAGAATCAATAGAATGTCAAGATGGCGGGCACGTTCTGCCTAATAGCAGTTGTGTGTCTGAGTGGACAATGTGACTGCTTTTCTGGCAGTAACAAATGTAGGTCAGAATTAATGATTTTGGGGAGGTGCTGTTGGTATTGCTGGACTTTTACAGACTTTCAGGGGAAATGTGGGTTTTGCCCCTGATGAGTATGTTTATACAGAGAATATCTATTCATGTATGCATATGCTACTATCAATGTACCTTTCCTATGGCTTTCCCCCACTTATTACACACAACCTTAGTAGGATTTATTTAAAGTCATAGTTCAATGCTAGTTAATGTTCAAGGTAGCAGATCACTGGAAAACTGAGTGAATGGCTCAAGTGCTTGCTTAGTTGCATATAACAACACAATTCCTATCACAGGAAAGGATTCTTAAAAAAATGACTGATCAGAAACCGAGACTGTGAGTTAAGAAAATGGGTCTAAATTTGATCATTACTGCATTTGTATCTTGTTTCTTCTCTTACAGTATTTTGGATATCCTCATAATTCTAGACCCTTTTGCATATTAAGTGCAGAAATGGAAATGAAGTACCTGGGATACCTCATAGACACTCTATAAATGCTGGCTAATCAGAGATAGGACAGCATAGAGTTTTTCTAGTTTCTTCCATTTTGACACGTTTCACTGTCACTCGGGTCTTTTTATTCCTTTCTTGCAATAGGCTTCCTTTCTCTTCTGCTATTATCTTCCAGTAGTTCTTGAACCTTTTTCTTTTAGTTACTCACTCCATATACACTTGAATATCGTGACCTCTACATTGGGGTGTTTCTAACCATCCTGATCTAGACATAGACAAAAAAGCAGAATAAAGTGGAAATGAAACTTATGCAAATTGGTTTCTTATTTGTTCAGTGATGGTCTGGAGGCAGCAGCAAGGGCAGCCAGTATTCCGAATTCCAGAAGAGAACAAACCGTGCGTTGAATGGAATGTCTGTGGTCTCGGGGGCTCATTGAAGAAAGCCGCTCCACTCAGAAAAGGCCTGCTTTAGTGGTCAAGAAAGAAAACAGTAACCGGGTAGTGCCACGGAGTTCTGGTTGCAACCGTTCAGGAAACTCTACCGCTTCTCAGCTTCTTGGAAGCCTGTGGTGGTGGTGGTGGAGCTTGTTTCCTTCCTCAGAGTTCACAACCCCGGTCTTGCTAGGCATGCATGCTCATCGTTACAGTAACCTTAGCATTAAAGGTTTATTCCAGGGTGCAGGTGTTCATTTTCTGCTGGAGGGAAAAGAGAAACGAGAGGATAAACTCTCTCTGGAAAATGGTGACGTGGCATTGCAAAAATTCCTAAAGGTTTGCTTTTTAGACACTTTTATGTTTTAATTTATAGCAATGAATTTTACATGATGAAATTATTATTGCTCGGTTTTAAGAAAACAGTGCGCATGTTTACAGAACTTATGAGAATGCTAAGCCAATATTTATTTTCCATATTTCATTTAAAGAAAAATGTGATAAAAATTTTGAAACCTATTTTTACATTGTTTCCTTCCTTCCTTCCTTCCTTCCTTCCTTCCTTCCTTCCTTCCTTCCTTCTTCCTTCCTTCCTTCTTCCTTCTTTCCTTCCTTTCTTCCTTCATTTTATTTTGCTCACATCTTGGAAGTGTCATACACAAAATTGTGTGTCATTTATATTCTACCAAGATTATGGCCTTTGAAAGGATGCAATCTTGGCTATCATAGACACATGTACACGCAAATGCAAATGTTAAGCAATATAAACATGCTATTAGAGACATGTAAGGTACCTCTGGTATTGAGAAATCTTTCTTTAATGATGACTGCTAATCTATAGCCTTTCTGATATACAGATTAAATAGATGTGCAGGTCCTGCTATTAGATACTACAGGCTTTTAGTAAGGTAAAACAAGTGGAATTTGGTTATAATTCTGTTCAATATGAGCATTATTTTTGTTACAAGAAATATTCTAGCATTCATTGCATGGGTGTTTTTCTCTGAGTGAAACGTAGCTGTGGTTTATTATGATTTAAGAATAATGGAAATAGCCAGAAAGTTCAAAACAGAAGCCTGGGAAATTATTTACCAATAAATTTAGACATCCTTTTGAATTCTACTCACTAAGTTTCATTTGTACCTAGCATTTCTTTGAGGTAGCATTACACAGAGGTTATGAAGTCTAGGATCCAGGCACTGTGAGTTAAAATCCTGGCACTTATTTCCAGAGGCACAGAGTCATTTATGTTCTGTGATGTCACTTTCTAATTTGTACATTGGAAACAATTGAAGAACCAACCTCAGTACTATTGCGTGAGCTAAATCAAGGCACATTCATTTAGATCCAGCTAAGTTCCCTCAGATCTTACTAATGTAGTCGCTACTATGAGCGTATAAAAGCAATGGTAATCAGGCTGATCTCAAGTGGCCATTCAGGGGATGGCATGAGATATTCATGTAGAGACCCTTTCAACTTCAAGAAGTGTCCAGTAAATCCGGGCTTTTTATTATCAATTCAGTAGGAAACCCCCTCATTTTGATAGCTTAAGTAGAGACACACATGTACAATAAAATAATAATAAGATTTAAAATTGGAAAGAACCTAGAAAAAATTCCCTTTTGAGGAATGGAATATTGAGTTGACGGCAAGGATTCTAAGAGCTGTGTGGAGAAATGAGAATAGAAGATAATCTCTGTGTGTAATGAACGTAACAGGCAACGTCCACCTTTAAGGATCAGACGTTTCTCCCAGTACTTCTGCCAACAATATATATATATATATATATATATATATATATATATATATATATATATGTATATATATATATATATATATATATATCCATTTATGGTGTCTGTCTTACTTTTGTAAAGCGTATCATAACATTTTCAGAAATGTGGAAATTAAAAAAATATCAATGATAGTCTTTAATTTTTTTGCATATCCTTAAACCCTCCCAGTTCTTGGTGCTGGGAGATAGGAACATCACATTTTTTCAGAGTAGTAGTTATTAAGGAGTTAATCCATTGAGTAATGGATGGGCACTCCTTCCTGAGCAGAATTCAAATGTGGGTTAGTACAACGAATTTTGCGAGTTTAGTTCTATTTTGGCAGCAGGTGCTTAAAGCCCCAAGTACTTCCAGAATCAGCCCCTGATACCTCTGAGAGTTACTTGGAGCCTATTCCTGAACTGCTAGATAGTAAAGGCAGAACCGCACCCCCTGACACCATTTAGGAAGGTTGCCTCAAGGCATTGTTAAAAGAAGGAAATATGGTTCGGTTTATTGTCAATGAGTGCAGAAAGTTGTCTGCCGTAATGTAGGAAACAGAGAGCAAGAGCCTTCTAGGGATCAGTTAGGAGAACAGGGACCTTTCTTAAGCTAATCAGAATCTGACCATGAGCATTTGAATGGCATAAGAACAGCTCGTGATTGGCATTGGTTTCTTGTTATCGACTGAGCTCTACGGTATGAACTGTCTTTAGCATTGCAGTCAGATTTATTTGTTTTTCAGGGAATGTGGACAGCCGCGTTCCTTTGGTAGTCAGTTCGAAGGCTCTGGAAGGCCCTTCAATTAAATTGCTCTGTTGTCTTAACCTTTCTAAGCACTGCTGAACTAGGGCTTCTGAGCTACTTACCTCATAACATGAATTAGTGAGTTGATTAATGTTTGCATAAGACTTGAGATGTCTGCTCTGAGTGGGATGTGCGCTTCCCAGGTTGTAGAATATTGATTCAGGACATGATACTTATTTCCTTGTTTAAATAATTAGGAAAGATATTTCGTGACCAAACCACTGAAAGATATAAATGAGAAAAATGGAGTGGCCGATGCAAGCTGCAAGAAGCTTTCTTATTCCACATCTTCATTCTGTGTATCTGTAAAGCATCAGATAGTGAGTGCCTAGGCTGGGAGCCACAGTGGAGCTGAGGGTCATCCATGGACAGCCTTTGGCTGGCTTTCCCCTTCTTTTCTTTCAGGATGTGACAATACACCCTCCAGAGCCCCAGAGAATGGACGTTCTTCTCTGCCTCCCAGGCCCTTTGCTCTGTTCACACGCAGGCCTGCCTGGCTTTGGCAGAGAATCACTCACTGTGCAGTGGCTGGCTGCTGTTGCAGATGCACACTCACACGAGGTGCTAAGTGCTGCTGAGAGCTGCTTTCTGAGCCATGCAGAGTTGGTGTGCATGTCTGCAGCTGCACCATGGGTTCAGGCATCACTGGCTCTACCTCAGGCAGGCCTTCTGTGTGGGAGCTAGGGGAGGGTTTGGTATAGTTGCTTACTTTTCATTGAAAAAGGGTTAACATCCAAAAAGTGTAGAGAGAATGAGCAGGGAGGATGGCAAAAGAATAAATACAGATATAGATGGACCAGAAAAAGACAAGAGACAGCCTAGGTTTCTGTGACGTAGTGAATGTCTGTTTGACTTACTTCCAAGGAATATGGAGGTATTTAAAAGTCTTCTTCTGACCTATTGTGTGTCTTTGAGCTCTGATTGGTTTCCTCATGAAGTACTTAGTGATACCTACAACAAGGGCTGCGATTAAGGGAGATGATGCCTGCTGCCTTTTCTGTCATCAGCTCTCTGGGAGCCCTGCCCTTTGCAAACCATCTCTGATCAGCTTTTACTGAGTTGACTGTCTACCTCTGAGTTGAGAAAGAGAAGTTGTTTGCTGAGACATTCAATTTCCCCTCCTAATCTCTTTCAGGATTGTGTGACTCCTGACTGTCATTTTTCAGGACAGGATATAAATTCTACTCGACTTACCCTGACTTCCCCATTCAAAGGGAAGCTTAGCGTTCAGTGTAATGGGAACACTAAATCCATCCACATTTCAGAAATGGAAGCCTTCTTAATTTTAGATGTTAAGCAGAACTGTATGATTGATGTCTTTCCCGAATACTAAAGAAGCTAAAGAGTCAACTAGGCAGCAACTGTAAACTTAGCATGCAGAAGGAATCATTGTGTGCGCGCTTAGATGTGTATATATGTGTTTATTTTTATATCTACATGCCATTGTAGATATAGAGTAATCTATTAGGTATTGTATTTCTTAGTGTATTGTTTAGGCTTCAGGCAACGTGGGTAGATTTTTTTCCCCCATTGTTACCTAAATCGAAGTCAAAGAGAAATAAATCCACAAGGTCCCTTGTATTTCTTCCAGAAACTTGCTATTAGATCTAGAGGATGTCAGAGCAGAGATGAGTGGCTGTGTGTCCTTTTCTGATGCTGTAGAAGGGCAAAGGTGCTTTAGTTTTGCTGACAATTGCAATAAATATTTTGATATATTTTCCTCCTTGGCATCAGTTCTACGTGCTTTTAATGAGTAAATGAATGTATTCCATTTAACTTTCTACAACTAACATGTATTTATGTAATCAACTTTTATATAATGTATAAACATATATATGTTATACATGTATTTATGTATGCATTATATATTCAATATAGTATTAAATCTTACTAAGAAGCTAAGACCTTGTACATCCTAGCCAAGTACGTTGCTACTAATGTATATCCCTAGGCCAGATAATTCTTAAAATAACTCTGTTATAAGTATTTCATCTCTATTTGTCAAATAATGGAAATAAGTCATCATGAACTTAAATAAGTTTGCCCTAAGTCACACGGTTAGTGTGAGGTACTGGACATGTACCTTACTGGTAGATCCTGAGCTTTCCTCTAATCTCAGTTGGCCAGTCAGTGCAAACTATCATCTTCCATCAGCAATCATAAAGTTTCAGGGATGAAAAAAGAACAAACTATAGAAGTCTACAGTACAGCATTGCCCTGTGGTTAAAATGCCATACTGAACAGTTAAAAGTTTGATAAGTGGGTAGATAACATGTTAGATGTGATTGCTATAATACAGTAGAATTTCTAAAATGAGGAGAAGTGTTAAAAATTGATGTTTAAATCTTTTCTGTATGTACCAATGTTTGTGTAATAATTTTCATTTTGCAATTTTTTAAAAATATGATATTTAGTGGAGCTGGAGAGAATGCTCAGTGGTTAAGAGCACTTCTTGGTCTTGCAGAGGACTCTGGCCTGATTCCCAGCACTAAGATAGTTGCTCATAAACATTTGAAACCTATACACATAAAAGAAAACAACCATAAATATAAATTTAAAAATACAATAAATCTTCAAATATAGTATATATAAGCATATGTAATACATACAACACATGGAAATACGTAAATAACTTTTATGTATAAAATGCACATTTTCTTGGTAATGGTCAAAATAGAAACATTCAATTTGGATACAAACTTAACATTTTGTCCAATGTGACCTCAAAGTAATAAGAAAGAAATTCATGACGAAATGTTCGACACACACAAAAGGATTGTTAAGGAGTTTTGGTGGACAAGGAAATTCTCAGGGAGCTTGAAAATGCTTGCTATGTTTATGTATTTATTTTCATTGATTTTCCTTTCCAGATCAATAGTCTCCCCTTTACCTGCAGCAAAATCTGAGCTGTTTTTTATAACCAGCCTCTCGCACGGCATTTGCAACTTTACAGTATTGTGAACAAATGTGTTATGATTGTCTCTTACCATTGTAGGAGGAAACTCAGTTTAGCCTTGTTTCCAAAAGCGATGCTTATGCACATGAATGCTGGCTGGCACACAGACTTTCTGCATTTCAGGAAGTGGGCACAAGTGCGTTTTTTGCACTGCAACTGCTTTGTCATCTAGTTTGTACTGGCTGAGGAATGAAAGAAAATTTAATAGCAGAGATCATCTTGGACCCTCTAATTGGCATTGACAGCAAACACCAACGTGCTAATAGTTGCAGTGAATTTCTGCTGATGAGCTCCTTCTGCTGTCCGGATCCTCTTGACTTGTTTTGTTTGTTAGTTGACTGTATAATCTTGTGGTTTATATCTCTCTACACCTCTTAAAGTGGAAAAACATATTGGGTTTTCAGGTCATTTTAATAGGAACTTGCTTTTCAAGTGCCAACTGTTTCAACAAATAACTTGACCAGGGAGGAACCCCCCCCCACCCCATCTCCCCTGATGCCCAAGTGAAGACATTCCTGTTATTCAAAGCTCACCACAAGATCAACAGACAAATGAAAACTGCCTCTTCAAATGTGGTCACAGTTGACAGTTCAAACAAACCATATCGGATTCCTGAAGACTAAATAAAAATTTTAGCCTTGGCAGAGGAACTCATGTTTCAAAGATGATACAAATATAATTACAATTTTAGCATCCTTTTTTGGTGTGAATGTTGCCAGCTTAAATTCTGGCCATAATTTTTAATTACCATTTACATTTAGCAAAATACTCAGAATTGTGGCATGAGAAATTATTGAGGGACTATTCCAGGGTTGTTTTAGCATCCTTTCTTATTGGTGGTGACTGAATTAGACAAAGATCTTTTAAAACATATCAAGTATATGCTTTTTCAATACTGGACATTTTTTTCTCAGTGTTATTATAAATTTAAGACTTGTGTTTATTTTTTTGTGGAGTTAGAGTTTCTTCTTTTTAAAATAAGTGTTTTAACGTTTTCAGGTAGCATTAATGTTAAATTTTCAGGAGACTTTGAGTAATTGAATGAAGTATTTGAACTGGATTTTTTTCTTGACTCACCAACATGTAGCTTTCATGGTCAAATCTGCTGTTGTATTAGTAATATTATGTAGATGGAAATACAAAGGTTCCAGAAAATAAGTAACCTAGTCCAGTTCCTGACCTCGGTTCAGTACTCTTTCAAGGTGACACTCCCAAACATTGACATCTTTGTTTCAAAATGTCATGCTGTGTTGAGCATTGTAGGAGAGTTAGCCATCTCTGTTTTCTCTGCCCTCCCAATGCTAATCACACCCCAGGCTGTGACTGTCAAAAGTTCCTCCCCTGGGCTCAGGTTCAGAGAGTGGAGGCTGAGAGGTAAAATTGTTTTAACAGAGAGCTATTATGATAGTTATGTTATGTGGCAGAACCTGGGTAATGTTGTAGACTATTTTTTTTATTAATTCATGAGTAAAATTGCTTCTCTCTTTAATTCGTGGGTAAGAATAGTATTAGCTTGTGTCTTTTCCCCCCTCGCTTTTTGCTTTTTTTAAATTTTGAATTATAAACATGACATTTCATCCTCTAAAAACCAAATCACTAGTATCATCTTGTTCCTCAAGGTGATAGATTCAGCACATGGATAAACTCACTTCCCCTCTTGTATTTGTCAATATATTCAGTTAAAAATAGGATAGAGATTTGGGTACCCGAAGGTCATGCATCTACAGGTACTATCATATGAAGAGGCATGCGTGAAGTGCCATTTGATTATTCACACCAAGTGTGCTCTTGGCATTTGTGGCTGTCATAAGCTCGCTGAGTCAGACGTTTAATCACTGTTTCTTCTGAATGCTGAGCGGCCTTGAGTAGGTCAGTGAATTGCTTGTGTTTCCTTCTTTTTTTTTATATAGAGGAAGTGAGGTCTTTTTTAAATATATATATATATATATATATATATATATATATATATATATATTTCTTTTACCTTTGTCTTTGGGTAAGTTGCAAAGAGCTAACAGCAAGGTTGTTTGAAAGAAATTCCAAGTCGGTTAATATCGCGCTTGAGAAAGAAAACACCCAGTGTTTTGACTTTAACTCTTGGTGTGAAATAGTCATCTTTTTTTAAAAAGGAACGTTTCAAAGACTTGCAAGCTACCATTTGGTTTCTGTTTTCTCAGTGTAGACACTTTCTTAGGAGTTGGAATCCTTGAAGACTGGCCCCTAGACCTAACCCAGGTGACACTTCCTCTGTGCCTGTTCAGTCTAGTGAGGGCTGTGGACCATACAACTCTTATTCCATTCCCATTCTCCATGATTAGCATCCTTGTGACATGCCAATCTGCGGAGCCTTTATGACTCTAGCCTGTTGTGATTCTAACAAAACCATTTCATATCTCTAGGCTTAGCCTGGGTCTTACATTTGGACTGTCCCAGCCTGTTGACTGCTTAGAAATTTGCCTGTGTGTGCCATCCTCAACTCTCATGCCTAGTCTCTATACTACAGCATTTACACTCTCCCAACCAGTAAGTACCTAAGGGTCAGGCTCACACACATACTCCTCCCATTCCAAGCATAGCCCAGCAGCTCCTCTGACACACCAGCCCAAGCATATCCTGCTATTTCTCTCATTCCCATGCATTTTTTACTAATGACCATTTGGAATTATCTCCATTCCTTGAATCCACATTCACCATGGCATATTTGAAAGTCCATCATTCAAATTTCTCATAAGTAAACTGAAATCAACCAGCCAATCTTGAACAATAAAAATACAACCATTAGGAAAACTGCTAGAAGGTGGTGACTTGGTGTTAGAACCAGCTGACGGTCACGGAAGTTAACAAGACTCCGTGCATTATAGGTGTGTTGGAAGTGCACTGAGCTGAAGTAAAGTCTTCTCCTGATTTGAAAGTCTGCAGTGTGTAGGAATTTGGATTCTGAAGATAAACAGGCTGAGCATACAGCACATCATTCGCTGTCTCTTGTTTGGCACCTGTCAGAACAGTTTCTTATTATGCACTTGAAATTTAGGGGACCACTTGGGAGGTGGAGAGACCCATTACTTAAAGCCTACAAAATAACTATCAAGTTGCTTTGGCCAATTCATACAATATGCTATCTGAGAATAAGACAAATCATTATACATCTAGGGTTATAGGCAACTACATATTTCTCCTCAATTATCTTTGATTTATTGAGTGACAGAAGAGTATGGCTCCTAATTTATAATTCAGACATTGCTTTGACTGGTGAATGTATTGTACTCTCATTGTTTAATAAATATTTTGCCAGGTAAACCTTGTTTTTAACAGACATGTAGGACAGAAGGACCTTATCCTCACACAGACTGTTATATAAATTTAGGGCACATACATCTTATTGTTTAAATCATTCATAACAGTCAAGAAATGAATAATTTAGTACACTAATTGAAAAATCACAAAGTAAATTACCAAGTGATTTAAGAATTGTCAAATGAACAATTTCTTTATATCATAATAATAGATTTGGCAGTACTTGAAATTGGTCATTAAAATAAATGTGACAAGATGAAATATGTTTTGAAATGAGTAATAAGTTTTATTTAACATAATATATCCAAAATATCAGCATTGTAAGACAACAATATTATTGATATTTTTTATTGTTTTTAAATATTTCTTTAATTTTTAAAATTTATAATTGTATCCTTATCAATTTAATTTGTGACCTTTAAATTTTCCCATATATCCTCCTTGCTCTTTTTCAAATTCATGCCCTCTTTTACCCATTAAATATTATAATATACATATTTTTCACAAAGACGTAAGTAAAACCTGCTCTGTCTGCATAATGATACATTATATGTATGTTTCCAAGGATGAGAGACCATTGCAAAAGAGGGGAAGGCAGTCTTTTATGAGCCAGAAGATCAGGGATTTGCTCTAAGATTGTGTCTTCTAAGAATATCAGAAGTTACACCCGTGAAGTCTCACCAACATGACTCCTAATCATAGGCCAAACAAGGACAACAAAGATAGTCATGCTGATGTAGATGAGGGAAAACACAGGCATACTCACTCCCCCCCTCAAAAAAAAACAAACCCTACAGGCAGCTAAGGAATACTGAGAGTGGGAGAAATAGTCTTTACCAGGGAAGAACACACCAATTTATTATCCAATAGAAACATTTTGTCAGACTATTTGGGGGGGAGGGGGGGCAACAGGCATCAGTATATCAGTATACATTGAAAGAATAAGTAAAACAGCAAGGTATAAAAGTGAGTCCAGAGAAGGACAAACACTCCCCTTTTAGTACCCCACAGTTTGTTTAACACATCCATGGGTTTTTCCTCCAAGTCTAGTAGCGATCTATCTGAAAATAGTGAAGCAGCCCATAAATGAAGGGGTCCGCCTTTCTTCCTGTCATATAGTAAATTATAGGACTTTCTGTTAGGATAAATATACTCAGCATGTGGAAATACCTGCTCCATCAAAAATTATGTCTGTGAATTCTGCCTTGGTTCATGTGGGATATTATATGCTGTTCTAGGGAATTTACGTGTAAGAAGTAAGCTACCATGTTAGTTTCATGAACACTGGGGTTTTCAGAGTAAGTATTATAATGTATGCCCAAATTACCTAAATATTTTCTTCATAATTTTCAGATCAGTGAATGGATGGGAATACAGAAAATATTCTTTTCCTTACTCTCTGCTGTTTCGTTTCTGATCTGGATATAGGTAATATTTTCTTCTTTTCTCAGATAGATGATTGACAGTGGGCTATATTATGTTTCTTTGAGAATGTTGTGGTTAAGTGTATAAGAAAAGCAGTAAGTGGTATTTTAGAAGGCGTCTACATAGTGTTGCTTATACAATATTTAATCATTTTGTTTTGTTTTTTGTTTCCTTTTGCACAAATGACTTTAGATGATTAATCAGTTTGTTTTTCACCCTCGAATTTTTAAAATTTTGGTTTGCATTGCATGTATTCCTAATTAATATGCACCCGTGTTGCTTTGGAAAGTCTATGGAGCTAGCCACGTATCGCCGCCTCTTTCATCTTATGGCCACCCTCTTTTCCAATCCACATCTTTTGACCATTAGGCGAAACAGTCTAAGTCTTGGCATATTTTTCATAAGGTCCCTCTTTTAACCAAAAGTTGGGTGCCTTTATAAGATGGAAAATGTGCAGCAGAAATTAGGCCATGCTAGTGGGATATTACTTGTGTCGTGTGTGCTTTCTAAGGGTCAGTACCATCAAGTATCGTCTAGTATTTTGTATTTCTGAAAGCTAATGAATAACATTTTGTAGCCTGTCAACAATTCTACAACATTATTAACTCTCAACTATTTCTTTTGGTTGTTTAGCAATGTTTAGATGATGCTTAATTGCCTACGTATTTCTCCCTTTTCTTGAAATAATTTTGCATCTGGCTCCGAATACTAAAGATAGTTACCACCTGTTTCTTATAAAGTTCTGCCCCAACTTAATGTGTCAGACTTTGTTGACTTCCCTTGGGAGTCCTTACCGATTGAGAGAAGTGGGTGGGGGTTGAGATGTGAGGGACTTTGGGGCAGAGCAGTAGAAAGCGTGGAGGGGAGAACTGTGGATGGAATTTAAAATAAAATTTAAAAATAAGTTTAAAATAAAAAAGGGAAAAAATTGAAATATTCTTGGCAAAAAAATGTTTGTGGGAGAGTTCTATGAGAACAATAAATAGTATTTTTATTAATACCCAAAAAGTTACATATGTAAGTTACTAGTCACCTTAGACTATGATCTCATCAACTTTCTGTTTTTCTAAGAATATTCAGGTATTTATTAATAAATTATATTAAAATTACTACTGAACACATACATGGAGTACATAAGGATTGAAATAGGATTATTTAAACAATCTCAAAGAAATCAACTAGTGAGATTTTCATAGTAAGTAATTAGCTTTTGCCTAAGCTAAATTTTATATATATGTATGTATATGTGAGTTTCTTTATTCTTTTTTTTTATTGAGTTCTACATTTTTCTCTGCTCCCTTCCCTACTTCTCTCCTCCCCTTCAACCCTCTCCCAAGCTCCCCATGCTCCCAATTTACTCAGTCTATCTTGTCTTTTTCTACTTCCCATGTAGATTAGATCTATGAATATCTCTCTTAGGGTCCTCATTGTTGTCTAGGTTTCTTAAGTCCGCTCATATTATAGTTTTACCAGGAGCTGATTTCAGTTTCAGAATCAAGTTTTCTGCAAGAAATTCAAATAAGCATTGGGTTGGTAGACACATGCAATTCACCTACAGTGAGAATGAAGACTGGCCTTGTCTTAACAGGACCAAAATATGTGCCTTTCTCTGATTGAGGACATGATATCGCCTGTGTGGGAGGAGGATTCTGACACCATGTTGTACTCAAAGGTATATGAGTCTGGTTGGCTGCCCAAACCTTTGCCCAGTTGTATCTTATTCAACAACAAGATCAGCTTCCTTGGAAATGCTCTGGGGCTTTCTTTCATCCAAATATAGACTAAAAGTAACTCATGACGACTGTAGGCAGTCTTTGGGATGTCGTGCCTGGTGCGGTGGTTAGTATTGAATTCCAATATGACAGTCTGGAGGATCACCTAGGATACACATCTGGGTGTGCCTGTGAGGGATTTTCTAGATTAGATTGACTGATGCCTAGAATATTGGTGGCAGCAATCAATGAGCCTAGGTCCTGGACTGAATAAAATAAGATAGTGAACTGAGAGAGATAGGACACTTATCTCTCTGGGTCCTGACAACACATGCAATTAGACCAGCTTTGACAAGCTCCTGCTGCTGCGACTTCTCTGCCACAACAGATTGTACTTTTATCGGGGAGTGAACAATTCCTTCTTTAAGTTTTACACACACACACACATACACACACACACACACGTGCATGTTTTATCACCTTAACAGGTCAAGTAACGAATGCTATTAAAGTAGGACAAGTATATGACTCTGGAAGACGTCTGAGGAAAAAAAAAGTGAGACACAACCAGGCAGCTGAGTCAAGATGGGTCCACAAAGCAGTCACAGAAGAAATTTTACAGACATGGTTCATGTTAATTCCTGGGTTAAAAGCTTGTCAAAAGAAGCAGAAAGTTGGAAATTATAAAATATGGTGACTAGCAGAGCGCAAGGATCTTGCTCGGGTTCTGATTGCTTTCCAAGTTTGCTCTTAGTGAAGGGAGACAAGAAAAAATTTGGGTCATGATCTTGAGAGCTAAGAAACACGGCATGTGTATTGTATAGAATGAATATGCATGTGTGTCTTTGCCTGTAGGTGTGTATGAACTGGCAGATACCCACAGACATCTTTGACCCAGGTCCCTTATGTTAAACATCCCTGGTGTGGTTTAAGTTGACCAAAACTGTGTAAAATTATTCCCACACACCCTTTTACTACACATCTTAAACTCCTTTAACTTATGTTTATTTGTAGAAAACACATGGGAAATATCTTCCTAAACTCTGCAAGAAGCAGAGCCTTTGGGATTGTCTCTGTCTTGCTCATTTGAAGTTGATTCACATACACAATTATGTTTTAAAACCTTTGAATCTCAGACATCACATTGATTTTTTTCCTACAATCCTGCTAAGAGCTAAAGTTTTCTTAGCAGTTCTATGAATGTTCCTAGTAATTAGCTCACATAAAATAAGTATTATAAATTATTATTATGAACCTGGGTTTAGGAGTCTCATATGCATAGGACCAAGTGCTGATTTTTCAAATAAATTCCATCATGTTGAATGACTTTTAATTTCCTTTTGTCTTAAAAATCCCATAAATGGCCCGGAGATGGTGGCGCACGCCTTTAATCCCAGCACTCGGGAGGCAGAGGCAGGCGGATCTCTGTGAGTTCGAGACCAGCCTGGTCTACAAGAGTTAGTTCCAGGACAGGCTCCAAAGCCACAGAGAAACCCTGTCTCGAAAAACAAAAACCAAAACAAAAAACAAACAAACAAAAAATCCCATAAATGCATGAGTAATCAGGACTTCCAGTGATATTTCTGAAGATTGTTAAGAAAATATAATAATAAAAATGCTCAACAAGATGCCTGATGTTGGGAATGTTCTCAGACGTTGATGTGCACACATTTCAAGGATTGTCTTAATATTTATTTATTTATGTGTACGTATTTGGACATGACTCTAAGAAATTATGGATTTCGTTCAATGGTAAAAAATAAAGAGCCTTTTGAAGTCTATGAAAAGAGCTCAGGAATTAATACTCTGCTTCTATCCAAGTTCTAAATGCTGGCCGTGTTCAAAGAGCATCTACCAATAGGATTATTAAAATTTTCTTTGAAGTCCTAATACAGAAGAGCCTAGAAGTAAAATCTATAGTTATTCCTATAAGGGAATATATAAAGAATCACTTACAGTAGAAAATCTCAGCTATTTTTAGTCAATTATGTTTTCTTGACTTTACCTATGAATTTACATGTTTTCCTGGTTTCATGAAAATTTGAGATCGTCAGTTGATTGGCATGTGATGATTTTGTTCTTTGGTATGCCTTTAAGGTGTCTGTATGAATCCCTGGGAAGGGGGAGGTCAGTACCTCTGAGGATTCTGCAGTTGGCATTAGACTTATGTTCAGACATATTAGGAAAGACCTGTGACTGCATGTCTCAGGAAATTAACATCTTTTCATGGTCAGGAAGAGTCTTTTAAAATGTTGCTGCCCCTAAGACAAACAGCATCTCCCTGTACAAGGCAGGGAGGCTGCCTCTCACTCAGGGTGCAGGAAGCAGGCACGTCTGAACTGCTGTCTCTGTTTGTTTTCACTGGTTATCACTTCTTGCAGATCTGGAGCCAGATGTAGAAATTGTGCTTGCAGGTTTGGGTGGAGTCAGAACAAAAACTGACTACTCTTATCTTCACACACACACATACACAAAAATTAAAATGAATCATATAAATCTTTAAAACAGCTTAACACACACATTCTATGTGTGTTTGTCCTTTCTTTTGTTTCTTTTTTTAATTTTTGAAGCTAAAGCATATTTTTCAACGATTTGTCATCTTTGCTCTTCAGAATTGTCGATGAAGCCAGAATTAGATAGTAGCATAAGATAAACTGATTTTGAAGTAGTGTGTTTGTGTGTGTCAAAGGCGTGCATGTACACATTATATATGTGGGTTTGTATGATTATATGTGTCTAGACCTGACTGATACTAGGGGTCTTCCTCAACCAGTCTCCACTTTGGTTTTTGAGATAAGGTCTCCCACTGAACTAACTGATGGATTAAGACAGACTGGCCCGTGAGAGAACTCTGGGGTCTACGTGTCTCTGTTTCCCAGTACTTAGCATTACGGGCACTGCTGTAGTGCCCAGCTTTTTACATGGGTCCTGGAAATCAGAACTCAGGTACTTTTGCTTGTTACAGCATGTACTATTTCTGCTACCTGAGTTCTTCAGCCTGTGAAGTAATTTTTAACGTGAAAATATTAGGGGAAAGAATATTTTCTATTCTTTATTAATATTTATTAATATTTTGTTCAATGTACAAGCAGATAAAAGGACTTCAAGTTTAGAAATTTTAGTACAGTCCGCCCCTAGATAGCACTGTACTAAAATTTCTAAACTTGAAGTCCTTTTATCTGCTTGCACATTGAACAAAATATTAATATCACCTTAGAACCTTCATCTGGCGATGGATCGAGATAGAGACAGAGACCCAATTTGGAGCAACGGACTGAGCTCTTAAGGTCCAAATGAGGAGCAGAAGGAGGGAGAACATGAGCAAGGAAATCAGGACCACGAGGCGTGCACCCACCCACAGTGACAGTGGAACTGATCTATTGGGAGCCCACCAAGGCCAGCTGGACTGGGACTGAATAAGCATGGAATGAAACCGGACTCTCTGAACATGAATGAGGGCTGATGAGAAGCCAAGGACAATGGCACTAGGTTTCGATCCTAATACATGAACTGGCTTTGTGGGAGCCTAGCCTGTTTGGATGCTCATCTTCCTGGACCTAGATAGAAGTGGGAGGACCTTGGACTTCCTGCAGGGCAGGGAATTTGGATTGCTCTTCAGTACCTAGAGGGAGGGGGAATGGAGTGGGGGGGGAAGAGGAGTGGGGGGAGGGGGAGGGGAGTGGGGGAAGGGAGCGATGTGTGGGAGGAGGGGGAGGGAAATGGGAAACGGGGAGGAGGCGGAAATTTTAATTTAAAAAGAATAAAATAAAGAAAAAAAAAGAAATTTTAGTATAACCACCCATCATCTTTCCTGAGAATTGATTATGTTTTGGGACATTTTTCCTGTTTTAGTTCTGTCATCATGATCCCTGGGAGAATTTGGGTGTTTCCTTGAAATTGCACAGATTCAAACATGCTAGTTGTACCTTATTATGTGATGTGTTAACGTTCACTTGATTTTAAATACACTTTAAATGGGAATGGGAATGTTGAGTAGGGATACAGCATATGGCTTTAAAGATCTGTTTCTCAGAATGCAAGCAAACATTTAAAAATGATAGTTTCCTGAGAGCGAAAATCAAGGTGAAGTCAGGATGTTTTAATGGCAGAAGTGATTTTCTCCTTCCTTATTTTTAGATATGGCTCATTCTGCTGTTATGAAAATATAATTAGGAAAACCAGAACTAGCTATCCAAGCTGACGTCAAATCAGATATGACATAAAACACCACTATAATAACATGACTACCTCAGAGTTCTTGAAATCAAAGTTCATCAAATAAAATTACTATGCAAATGTAAATTAAAATGTAAGAAGGAAAAATTATTATGAAAACATTTATTATAAAGATATTATGAATATTATTCAATACATTCTTCTACCAATCTTGAGAAATTTGTGGTTATGTTAAAATAAGATTGTAAGAATGGAATTTGTCGGAACGAGAGACATCTTGGTCATAGCTACTATCTTGCTTGACAAATGACCTTAGTATACATCACAAGCCCTATAGGACAAGCAAAGTCACTAAGTCAGATACCCAAGAATTATGTACCATCATCTGATGGCCTGACTATTTTCCATGACATTAGACCATGTTAATAGTATGAGAGAAATCTCAGGAACAATATAGCTAGCCACAATCCATTATGTATTGTAATACATTATGAGTTCCTTCAGCTTGCTTGGGGCAGCTAAATTCTACTTGCCTTAATGCCAAGTTCTATGAAGATAAAGTTTAGTTTTGAAATGTGCTATAAATTTTGGAATTCTAGAACAATTTGTCTCTTTCTTAAGTCTCAAGTTTCCTTACCTTTGCATGGCTGGGTCTCACACACCAGAACTGAATTTCTCTGAAATGCAGTCATTTCGAGTTGTTTGATTGAATTATGAAGAGAGAGATTATGCATAAATGTCATTAGAAGTTTAATTTCTTTATTTGTTTTCTAAATTCTGTTGGTGGTAGTCTCAGTAAGATAGCAAAAGTCTCTAAGTTAATTTTAAAAACAATTCTCTTTTCTCATTTGAAAGGTTAATTCAAGAAATATCAGCATGCAGCTGTCTTTATGATATTTAATGGTTTAGAACAACCCAGAGAATCTGTCTGCTCATAGAGCTGTTATGCATCTCTTTTCAGTGATTTTCACTTTTGCAAATAAATACAAAAATACTGAGTTTTATTTAGTGATATTTGGCTTAAAATTGTACAATATAAGATGTTATAGCTGAATGGAACTGAAGAGAAGGTAAATACTGTTCATATTGCTTTTATACCAGCAAAATTTCTATACTTATAGTTACAATACATCTGTGTATTTTTGGAAACTAAGCTGAGTTGTTTGCCCCATTGTCAGCCTGTCTCTGATGGCTTACATACATTTAGCATTATTTTAATTAAGGTGCTACGCTCAAAAGTGTTAAGGTGGTCACTTCATAGAGACATAACCTATGTATAATGATGAAAATAATGGTTATCTTTTATTGAACACTTACTCCATTTCAGCTATTTACTAAGAAAAAAACTTTGTTCATTTAATTTCTAAGACTTTGCTGCAAGGAAATGTTGCATTAGAGAAATTAAATGACTTGTTAAATATTTGCTCACAGCTCATTAATGGCAGAGCAGTGTTTGGATCTACAATTGGACTGACTATGTTCAATCATCCTGGTATTAAGCAGGCTTCTTAGCTGAGTAAACAGATTATTCTGGAATCTTAAACTCTTTCAGATTTTCAAGTTAAGTCTTGGGCACAGTTCATAAGGAATCCCAGAAACTCAAAAGATGTACAAGGAATTGCCTTTTCTATCATCTTCATAAATGCTTCATGATCAGTGAATTCACCATAATCTCTGACTTCTGCTGGTGACATTCAGATGCTCTGAGACATTCTCTATGTCCTAGGGCTTCTTCTCAGTCGAACTTGATGGTGTACTGAGCCGTCCATCCGTCAATGAACTCTGGATCTCAGATTGCACGAGACCTTACTTATTACGAAAACTCCTTCCTGATGCAGTTTCAAAATAGTCAACTCCAAACAACCAAGATGTTTAGTTAATGACAGAATCAAGATAAAGTTTTAAAGCCTAGAACCCAGGGTCTCCTCTTTCTATTATACATGCTGTATAATTGACTTAACCATGTACAATCTGTTCGGTGCAGCTATGCCTTGGGATGGAATAAAAGGAATACAGTTATTCTGTATATTAAGGTGGCAGTTAGAATTCAGGTGACCTTTTTGAATTAAGAGGCTAAACCTTTTGCTCAGATTCAGAAACGGGCTTTTTTGTTGCTATCCATGAGTATATTCCTTAGACATGTTTCAAGTAAAGTTTTATTATGGCTGTGGAAATGGCTTTGAGACTATAAGTACTTTCTTACCAATCATGAGGAATGGAGCTGAAAAGTCCCAGCATTTTGTTCAAAAGCTGGACGTGACCGTGTGCATAACCCTAGTACTGAATGAAGCAGAGACAAAATGATCTCTGGAGGCTTCTTGAACACCAGCCTATTCCCCCAAAACATAAATCTAAGGTTCCAGATACAATGAGACTTGTCTCAAAAGAATGTAAAAATGTATATAATACCCAATGTTCTCTGAGCTCTATACAAATGCACTTACACACACACACACACACACACACACACACACAGTTCTTAGTAAAAATAGTGGAGTGGGTGGTGACCAAAAGTAAAACATATTGGTATTCTTAGTTCTCAAAATAATTCCAGGAGTTGGGTATTGTTATTACCTTATATTGAGAGAGAAAAAAAAATGGCATTGTGAACTTCAGTTTCTTCTCAGTAGCACACACCTATTAAAAATGTTTAGGAATAGAACACTACTTCCTTTATCTTTGAACACATGTTTCCTTGGTCTTGTAACATTATTAGACTGGCTGAGTAGATATTAAGTTGATCTCATAGTTCTCTCTGTGTGTTTGTGTATATTTATGTGTGTATGTGTCTTCTTTGTGTGTGTGTGTGGTGTGTGTATCTTCTTTCCTTTGTGTGTGTGTGTGTATGTCTTCTTTTCCTTTGATGGTGATGCATTCAGTGGTTGGGAAGTAGACAGATGCAAGAAATTTGAAACAAAGAAGAAGCTTATAGGTAGGTGAGGACCGGGAAAGGAGAGATGGTGATGAATATGAGTCCATGAAAACACAGACTTAATTAGACCATGAGACTTTGCATACTTCCATAGCTAATTCAGTTGATCTGAGCTAAAATATATAAAACTAGAAAATAAGAAATAAAGGCATTACAATTTACATGAAAGCAAAGGCAAGGTTAAATGGGAAGTTGGTAAGTTTCTAGTGGTAGAAACTTGGAACAGTGAAAAACTGACCATCTTTATCCTTGAGATTGACTTAGCCTGAGGTCCCATCTTTAGCTTATTCTTCATGTTGCAGTGTCTTGTCTGGTGTAAATTCTTAGTGGATGTGATTTAGATGACAAATTCAGCCTTTCGTCAAGATGGAATGTTTCATCTTCTTCACATTTTATATTCTGAAGGTGTGGGTGGGCTTTGAATACAAAGGCACAAATAGCAGCAGGATCCTCGTATAGACAGGGAGGTGAGAAAGGATGATGAATGAGAGACACAGTTAAGTTCATAAAGAAAGGAACTAAGCACAATATGTTTGGTTTTATATGGGATATATGACAGTGCTGAAGGAGTTACAGAGTGCACAAAGTGAAAGTAACATTCAGGGGAAGCACTTTGTGAAAGAAACCTGTAACAGAATCTGTCATGTGATGGGCAGTGAAGAGCTTTCCATACCATCAGGATCAAATGAACTTGCGATAGCTCAGCTCAGGAGAAAGATATTTCACTGTTATTAGAGTCACTTTTATGTCACATTCAATTTTAAATGAGGCCAGAACTTCATAAAAGGGTTCTGAAATATAGTCAGACTTGTATGCATAAAATTATGCCCATTATCACTCATCAGCTGTGAAGCCTGGCATTCTCTCATTAATAGGATACACACCATTGTTCACTTGTGGTTAATGGCAAGGTACCATAGATGAATGGACCAGAGAATAAACCTTGAAGATCCTGCCAACCCAAAAGAAAGAACAGAATACTATGGCTTGACTCCAAGCTCTGGTGCTTGTTGCCTAGAACAGATTAAGCAAATCCTTGGCAAGGTTCTGTTTTGTCATTTATAAAGGAAGATCTGTGATGCTTTCAAGATACTTTGATGTATCCAATGAGGTATATCAGGATATTGTTTAATGGATGAGTTGAATACAAATACTAGATCTTTACTAATCATCATCATTATTGTTAAACATCTGAGGTTGGTACGAACATGGAGAGTACTGCCCTGTACCAGACTAGAATACTCATGAATGAGAAAGTTTTCCTTTAATACCACAGAAGACACTTAACACTAAGCAACTGATCCTTGGAGACTGGGGGATAGGTTCCTTGTCTCAAGCAACAATACTTCTTAGTCATTATAGATCAATCCTTTAGAACCATATATAAATATGAACAAAATGTATCATTAAATATTTATTGATAGTATATAGTCATATTCTTTCTATTCAGATACATTGTGGTTATACATACACATGGTAAATGAAGACAAGTATGCATGAATTTTTCTCAGATATGTATATTTGATGATTTTCTGTGTTTTTGTCTGACCAAGGTGTTTCCTCAAATATTGGTCCAGGTTCTCAGAGTCACAGTGCTGCTAATATCACCTTGGTACAATCCTTCTGCTGCAATTAGATTTCTCTTTGTGGAAGGGGTTCTGTATCACTGGCTCCTCCTCCTACCCTAATTTTTCTTTTTGTCATTTGAAATGGAAGATGGCACTTCTGATTTCATAGAAGCACCCTGTAGCTTAAAGAACAAATCGGAGAAATCAGGACTGATTACATTCTCTGTTCCTTTTGTCTGCATCAGGGTTTGTCCAAGACTTTGATGTCTTCAAAGTGAGTGTCATTGAATGATGTCCTACACTCAGGGCAGAGAAGTATAATTTGACCAACATTCTGATTGTTTTCGATGACTGAACTGGAAAGAGAGCAATTATACGTTAGCAAGTGCACTCTCCCATTAGTGGCTTTTGTCATGTCAACGGTATGGCAACTTACTGGAAAAAAGTTGCCTACAATGTCCCAGATAAATGATGATTCTTTTCAGGCATGGGATTCTGTGTGGGGATCTTTTATTGCTGAGAAGAATGAGACTAATAATCAGTTGGAGGTTACATGGCAGAGCAATCTGCCCTAACTCTGGATCCATGGTGTTCTTGGGTTGTGTTTTGGGGGAGGGGATATCTGAAGATAGTTTTCTTACTGCTCACTGGAATATAGAAAGAGGAAAACACAAATTATCTTTCATGTAACTTTCTCTCCAGTTTTTCAGGTCTTCCAAATCAAATAGCCTCTCTTTCTTGTGAGTGGGGTACAATTTTGTTGATGCCTCTCATTTTGATGTTCTGCCACTAGTCAGCCATTACTTCATCCCTGGTTTTCTCTCCAGTAAATAATGCACGTGGGACATTGAAGTGTTTTGTTTTCTGAGTTCCTGGAAAAGCTGATTAGTGTACACTGTGCGCTTACAAGCTCTCTTATGAACTAATACAGATATTCTTCTGGCGCCAATGGAAGAGGAGAGGAGAGGAGGTCTCTTTGTGATGTAAGGAAAAGGCAAATTGTTTTGTACAGAGGGCAGGGTAGACTGTGTGTGTGTGTGTGTGTGTGCTATCTAGAACACCAGGATTTGCCGGGTAACTGATAATCACATCAGAAGGCTGCTAAATTATTGCTCACTGTCAATAGATGCTTTCTTATGGAGACGTGAAAAGAACAGATAAGATACCTATGAATTTTGTAGAAATAGTACAGATTTCTAAGTGACAAAATATCTTTTCTCGTGTTGTAATTTGGGGATATTTTGATTATATTAAGTTATATTTCTTTCAATGTTCATTTCTATTGCTTTTTATAGTATTTTGATGAGCTAAATAATCTCAAGAAGCCATTTTACTTGTGTAATAGGTTTATAAAATGTTATTGTGGAATGTTGTGTAGTTTGTTATATGTAGGTGCTGGAAGACTGTCACACATTTTAAAGATGACAAACAGATGGTTTCACTTCTGTGAGGGTGCCCTGAGTAGCGGCAATGAAAGCCAAGTGACACATCTACATTCCTATAATAGTCAGAACTCAAAAAGTCAAAGTTCCGACTTTTCTCCAGAGCTTGAATTACTTTTTTATTTCCCTGTGTTTTTTAAATGTTTGAATCTTCTCTGTTGTGCTAATTCTGTTTACCAAGTGAGACCACATTTTCCAAGAACTTTAAAAATATTTCAAAAATATTATATTTGACGTCTTTTGACTTCTAACTATACCTAGCCCACATCTTGGATGCTATCATTCTTGCTAGGTCACACTTTAAGGACAGATGATTACTATCTATCCCTTGTCTTTGACATTACAATTTTTGGTAGGTCATACCAAGGATGAATTATTACTGTGGGCTGCATTTATTTTGCCAATTGATACAAATGGAGAAATTGAGAGATAATTTGAAAATTCCCACATGAAACTTATAAAAGGAAGCTTCTGGTTTTTTTCAACAATATTATTATTTTAATTAGACTAATTATAGAGTCAATAAATAGGTACTGATAAATGGAATTTCTCTAAATAGCTGCAATTTGGAGCAATGTTCAAAAAGGACTTACAACAGAATGAGGGTGGGGACTGGCTCTCCCTTCCTGGGTGTGTGTGTGCTAAGATCTGAGATGCAGACGTTAGGAAACAAAAGGGGAAACTGGGGTGTACGTTCCAGAGGTACTTGGTCTTCAGTCCTGTTACCAAGACAGCACTCTTCCGTGCAGAGTACAGGGTTCTCCCAGGTTGCACAGTAAGTGCCCCTAGCTAATCATAGCCCTTTTGGGGAACGACTGCAGTGAATCTGGTAAATAATGAAGATGGGCCTGGAAGTCAGCATTGCCCTCTTCTCCCTTAATGTCATCTCACATCTTTCTATTTGACTCAATTAAAACTTGTATCCTTCCAACACTTGCTTTGGTCCAAAGGCACCAGAAATTTAGGTTGTGCTCAGATTTACTTTTCTTACAGTGACTCACAGATGGACATATTGAGGTTAATTTCTTTTGGTAATTCTCTCTCTCTCTCTCTCTCTCTCTCTCTCTCTCTCTCTCTCTCTCTCTCTCTCTCTCTCTCTCTGTTATATGCTTGGGGTTTTGCCTCAGTAAGCTGATATTTAAGGCTCATTGTAGCATCATGTGCATTTGGACATTACCACTATAATTAAGTTACCCAATATTAGACAAAAATTGGTAGCTACTTTATTAAAATGAAACAAACATTAAATGTCAGCTTATAGGTAAACTGTTCGTAGTTTGACATGAACTCACCAGGTGGTGGAGCCCAGGTTTCAATCTTTTCACAGAGTTACTAAGGCAGCTTTGCTTTCTCCACTCAGGGGGTCATCTCTCCTTTCTCATTTTCTCTCTTCTACTGAAATGAAGATTTTAAGATTCTTTCCACTTTGTCTCCCTTCAACCTCAATTCACCAGTACTTTTAACCGTGTATCATCAATGATTTTTTTTATGTTGCTGTTGTTTATTATTACATTTCTTCCTATTATTTAGTTTTTAAGTTTCATGCAAATTCTATTGTATGCTCATCACATTTCTCCCCATTCTCCCAACCCTCCGTTTTGCCACTCCCCCTTCAAATCAATAACAGTAGATTGGTACAAGAAAATGTGGGAAGTTTTCTTTTGGTATTGTTTTTGTTTTTGTGTGTTTATTTAACTTCTAGCTAATAGCTACATTATAACTCATGAGTACCTCTTTTGTGCATTCATATATTATTTCATTACAAAAATTTTATTCAGTTATATAATTACACTGAACAATAAAAGAAGTATTGATGATGTTGCATAGTCTTGGTCTCTTGTGCTCAGTTGTTGAGATTAACCATAGATGGTCCGGATACTTGCAATCCTAGCACAAAGGAGGCTGAAGCAGGATAATGAATTTTGATAATTCAAAACCAACATATAAACAGAGTACAGTGCATTATTGGCAGGGAAATTTCCAAAACATGGGTCCCAACAAGGAGCTCCTCAGTTATATAACCTTAGAAAAGTGACTTCAGTATTTCACTAGTCTATCTCTACATCACAGAAATGATAACATAGTAATGCTATTTCACAGCCTAGTCAGGAAGCTGAAATCAGTTGACAGATCTTATAGTCTTATAGTCATGTGTTAGACTACCCTTCCCTTGATGCTGGGTTCTCTGTAATGTTAATTACTTCCATGATTAGTTGTCTACAACCTTGTCACTCATATTTTTTACTGTTATCCAGAAAGGTGGCTCACATTCTTTTTTTTTTTTTTTTTTTTTTTCTCTCTTTACTTCATGTGGTTGGAGGGATGCAAACACTACAACCTGGGCTAGGTGATTTTTCTCCTTTTAATGAGAACCAATTTTTATCCTCTGGTGCTTACTGGACTCATTAAGGATGTAAGGGTCTGTTTCCAGTATTGTTCTTTCTATAGATCAAGCATTAGAGAGCCAAGTTAGCATGGGAATGATGTGAATTGGGGGCTGATCAAATGTCAGCTTGAAAGTCCCACTCCCCTGTTTCTGGCATATTTCCCTCCTGAGATAGGCATTTAGTTTTGGAAGCTACTGGTGCAGAGGGTGAGTAAAATATCCAAGTACATCAGTGATTTCCATAGTCTGAGAATGCAATTAGAGTTAGGTGATATCACTTATCTTAATGAACACTTAGCAGCAGTTTTCATTTTTGCTAATGGATCATCATTGAAGATATGAAGTCATAACTCATTGTGCTGGACAGAAGGAGCTGGGTGGATTCTTAGAACTGCTAAGACCACAGCACCTTGGAAATGACAGTTTTCAGCTCCTAGAATAGGAAGTACTCTGGGGGATGCCTGGCAGCCAGAATTAGTTTCAAAATGGGCATCGTATATAGAAGAAGCTGTCCTCTAGCTGAACATATGTATCAGACTTACTGTGGGAGTTAGATCAAGTGGTTTGTTTCTGTTTATGGCAGGGCAGAGGGTTGAAGAATGGGATGGCCTTTTACATATTAGAACTCTGCCGTTGAGCTACATCCCTAACTCAAGCTGGCTGCTTCTTAAGCATCCCCTCTGATGGTGAGTTGTACGATCTGAGATGTCATGTTTATGGATATGTTGCTCTATTGTGAAGGTAAATGTGTCTCTCTGCATTAGCTACCCTGCCTTGATAGAGCACCACACAATTATGTACCTAGAACAGTGGGAGCTTATTTTCTCTCATTCTGGTGACTAAAATTTCTGTGTAAAACTATAGACAGAGTCGGATTCTTATGAGGCATCATTTCTTTGATTTTATGAGACCACATTTTTTCCTGTGTTCCTTGACATGATCTATCCTCAGTATGACTATATGTCCTAGTCTCCTGTTTTTAATAAGACAGAGAAATATTAAACTCCATTTCTAAATATAGCCTCTTTCTAAAGTATAGGAGATTAAGACTTCAACAAATGAATTTGCATGCATGAGTGGATAATGGGCTTTTATTTAATTTTAGCATGCATTAGGAGTTAGAAATTCTAACAGTTAACTAATATGCCACTTTCTAAAGTTTTTGCTTTGCTCACCCTTCCAATATGTTTCAGAAATAAATTCCTCAATGATGTTTCTATTTATTCAGTAACTGAGTACAATTTCTCTTCATTTAAGAAGGTAAAGATCCATGGCATCTTGTAAGGAGATATTGCCATCAGAAAGCTTTTCTGAGACATTTGCAAAGCTCTCGTGAATGATGCATAGAGAAGTATGCCATAGGTGTAATTCTTAAAAAGTTATGAATCTTATTAGCCACTTTATTTTGATGTGTGTGTGGTTTATGTATTGTGGCTGATCTGTATCTTAGAATGTCCTGGAAGGCCAAACAATTTAAACTTTAGCATTCTCAAAATCCAGCAAATTCTGCTTAGAAAGCTGGGAATGCAAGTAGGACTGGACTTTTATTCTTCCACATGGCTTTGCATGCACTCCAAGGCCAGCTGAGAAGGCTCCTCCTTCCTTCTACAGCATATATGAACAATCCTAGGGACATAACTTGAGTTACCCAGGCCCAGAAAGGATTAGCACAGGATGTTATGGAATCTGTGTACCTAGGATGTTATCTTGGTAGGGCATAGACTTTATCAAGGTATGTATGTCACTGTGACTTCATGCATCCCAGGCTCTGAAAATCTGGGCACCACTTGCCTAGGGGTGGTGATCTGCGAAGTTGGAACTTCTTCTGGAATTGTTACTAGTTTAAAAATTACTTCTATACTTTGATTTTTTTTTTTTTTGGAAAAAAAATGGTCAAGAGGGTACAGAGGGAAAAAAACTGAACAATCAACATGAGTAAGTAAGAAACAGCTTTAAGCAAAGACCTAGACCTACGAACTTGATTCAGCAAGTATAAGCACTGGCTTCACAAATATGGAGTTTGGATCATTAGAATCTATATAAATAACTGGGCATAGTGCCATATGCCTATAAGCTCAGTGACAGCAAGATGGGAGGTAGAGACAGAATAATGTTCCATATTCACTGGCCAGCAATCCTAGCCTACTTGGCAAAATTCCAGCTTAGTGAGACATCCTGTCTCAAACAAAAGTGTGGAAGGCACCTGAGATGATACCCAAGGTTGTCTCTAACTTGCACATGTATGTGCCATACACACAAAACTCTTCCCAAGCCGTAATCAAAGGACACCCACATCTATAGACACACATGTAAACACACACTCTCAAATATCTGAAATACCCCCCTTGATTCTTAATTGAAACTGCCCGCCATTAATGTGCACTTGTAGAGAAAGTAGCATTCTAGTCCAAATTAATTGCTTTATATTAACACATTTTTTAATTTTGAGGACCTGAAGTAGAAGAGTATTGAAGGGAGCATTGTAGTCTACCTTGATTGGATAGTAATGAGTCAGTGTGAATGCCAGGGAGCTGATATGAACAGTGCTTAAGAAAGTGAAGAAAGTCCATTGGGAAATGACAGTACTAGGTCATCTGTTCATAAGTCCTTCTCCTGATATGTGTCTCTTTCTCCTTGACTTGTGCTCTGTCATCATTTTTGAGTAAAGATTTGCTTGTGGATGTCATTCTCATCAATTTCCCAGTCGAGTTCCATTCTGTAAAATGCCATTTGTGGTGGCCACATCTCAACTCATTTTTCCAAAGCTCTCTATCAAACAGCTCCCGGAGGTGGAAGAAAGGAAGTGAAATTGAATGTATCAGCAGAAGCAATTATATCACATGAGGGGCTTAGTGCTGGGGCTTGAGTTGCTTTTGCTGTTTAAAGCTAAGCAGGTCCAGCAGGCTGAAAATTTGATTTCTGATGTTTAGGCGATTGGAAAAGATTGATATTTCCTGTGCTTTACATGAGCAACAAGAGGTGCAGAATGGTGAAGTCATGTTCCCAAGTTAACTTACTAAACGATTGTGGACTTATTCTAATACCCGTCAGAACCAGGTCCTGTGTTTCAGCCAAGCTAAAGAAGGCCTGGATAGTCCAGTCTCGTGTATGCATTTAATGATATCCTCATAACTGTCTCTGTTTCAAATCTACTTTATTACTCTCACTTTCCACTGCTCTTTGACATTTTGTTTTACTTATATTTAGCAGTGTAGACTGCTGGTATTCTGCCCAAGAACTAACTGATTAAAACAAAGATTGAAAAATGAATCTCAACTATCTTTTCTAGAATTAAGTGTGTGCGTGTATGCCTGTGTGTGTGTGTGTGTGTGTGTGTATGTGTGTAATTTGGGTACCTTTCACCAATTTTACCTCTGTGATAGTAATTTTGTTCACATAGGCCTGAGGACATGTATTGAATCAAAATGCAGCCTGAGTTTTAGACAGAAAAATAAGGATATACCTTCTTTATTTTGTGGGAGGATATATGGTCTCTTCTCTTTTACTTCTGTTGGAAGAGATATAGGGTTTCTTATCTCTTACTTCCCTCCTCTCCTCTCTCCTCCTTCCCCCCTTCCCTAGAATTAAATAGCTTAAGTCAATTGACAGTATATATGAGTGCAGAGTGAATAATCTTTTTACATTTTGGATAAAGTACAAGAGCAGTTTTCTGACTGTGTATAACCTGGACAAGGACCTGCTTCTATGTCTACATAGCTATGTGATTTCTTTTTTTTTTGTTTTTTTTTTTTTGTTGTTGTTGTTGTTGTTTTTCAAGACAGGGTTTCTCTGTGGTTTTGGAGCCTGTCCTGGAACTAGCTCTTGTAGACCAGGCTGGTCTCGAACTCACAGAGATCCGCCTGCCTCTGCCTCCCGAGTGCTGGGATTAAAGGCGTGCGCCACCACCGCCCGGCTGTGATTTCTTAAACAATCACCAATATCTGTCTGTTCCACTTTCTTCCTCATCCCTATACATGGAGGCTTCTATAATCTACTATCTTTTTTTAAATGTATTTTCCTTTCATAATTTGTTCTGTGTGTTGTACAACCACCCTGGATATGATACTTCTCTACAGTTTTATTTTAAGCATGAGAATGGCTTGATCCTAACCTGTATGCCATCATGTTCGAGGAGTAGCATGTCCTTGAGAGATTCAGACAGGGTCAAGGATTTTTCCCCTTCTCATTTCACAAATCCAGGAAGATTCTCCAGAATGTAGCCTTGACTCCTCAGTATGACCAATTTCTTGGGGGATGGGAATGTGCATTGTAAAACCTACTTATTCAGAGCAGAAGCTTACACCATTGCCATTCAGAAGCATGCCTAGGATTCCAAAATGAACTTGTGTGATGAATTTTTCATTTTTTAAACTCAAAACCAGATAACTCACCTGGAAAAACACAGTATGTAATTTCACTTCATTTGCATAATCAGTATTGTATAACACACTGAAATCTGCATTCTCCTTGTGAAGGGGACAGAATATTTTCTCTTCTGATATCTATGCTATGTGTTGTAAAATATTTTGGTGAAGAAGTAGGCCATGTTTATATTTTTGGATTCAGTTTATTTTTTCCCATTGACTTTTTCTCTAGCTCTTGAGGATACTGGCCTATTTTTTTTTATTGATACTGACTGTGTAGAATGATAAAAGGCTATGTGATTAAAGGTCACTTGAACAGTCCCAATGAATTTCTGTAAATATTTAGAAGGTATTTATATTATGTGACCAGAAAGACGTGTTTTATAGTACACCAGAAAAAGTTTCCCGATTCTAGCTCCTGGTTCACCTCATAGAACTGAAGCATTAGGTACTGACATGCTTCTTACAGAACCTACTTTTCAATAATATTTCACTCTGATCCTATGTATGGGTTAATAAGACCATAGAATTTAGGGTCATTTTGTAAAGCAAGTACAGTACTACCAGAATTTGCAATTCTTTTCCAGATGCACGCTCTATACCTCTCTCTCAGGTCACCTAGTTTCTTAGTGTTCAACACTATTCATCCATCCTCTATCACTCAGTAATTCTGCATAGGTTGGGGTAGCTAAAATTTTTAAAGCCATTTTGAAATATTATCTTTGTGATTTTTTTTTTTATGGAATCTCAGATTGAAGACCTGAAAGAGGTTTACAGATTGTCTCTTCAAACAGATCAATATCTGAAGGTCTTTCTTTGATTTATTCATTTGTTTTATAAAGAATTTATAAATCCTTGCCACATGCACGTGTGTATTCTGTGGCAATAGTCCAGATCAAAAGCTGAGATGCTTCTGCCTACAGGGAGACTGAATGGAGGAACAAGGTCCTGCAGCTCATGTCTGGACTCAGGTTCCAACCATGTCTCCTATTCACTGGTCAGCCATTATACGTGTCCACACATTTACAGTACTGGTGGCTGGGAAGAGGCATGTGCCTAACACCAATGGGAAAATCTGTGATCAGTGAATAGAAGAAGGAAAGTGAAGTTGTCTGGGTTTGAGAAAAGTACCTCTACCAAATCAGAAACAGATGTTCCTGGGTGCAGGAAGTATTGCTGTCTAAACTAACAGTAGGGAAGATCAGCAGAGTGCACATCGTTTTCTGTATGCTCATCTTAAGAGATGGTGGTACTCTTTCCTTCAACTTTACCCGGATTATCTAGGTAGTTTGAGGTGAATCCAGTTGCTCAAGTTAACCCAGAGAATAAGTAGATGCTGTTTGTGGTTGTATGTCCTCAGAGCCCACCCCTTGCTCAGCACACCCCATGCTCTATCGCTCTTAACCAATGTACTTTGTGCCTAATTGCTGCTGGTCCCCAGTTATCCTTTTGATATCTAATCTTTGCAATGTTCTGTAAAGACAGATGATCCATAGTGGAACCAGACACTATCACCCTGCACTTATTTAGTGAGTGGCTGACCCGAAAACAAAGCCAATTTGAATTGACCCCAAACCCACTGATCTTTCAGAATGGCAAAGCAACCGCTATGTGGCTGTTGCGGAAGAGAGAAGGACATATTGTTCAAATGCCATGAAAGCAGTTCTTAATGAGAATAACTCGATAGACTATCTGTTAGTTACCCAGGAAACATCACTACAGTATGAATGCCTAGCCACCTTAAGAAATGGACTAAAATGTTTCTAGGTAAAAGCTCTAGGAGGATCATTGTTGATGCACCATGCACTTTTTTGTTGTTATTTCTTCATTTCCTCCTTCTGTAATTGAGTTTGCATGGCTACTAATCCACAACTCTGACGGTGGTCATCAGGAATTGTTTTAGGGGCATCTATCAAGACGACTGGTCACACAAGTGCTGGCTCAAATTATCGTCTAGGGAGTTTAATGTGGAAAAGTGGTCAGTGTCTGGCAGCCCCTATACTGCAGGAATCACATAGCAATCACCCCTCAAACTCCCAGTAAAATGAGCCAGACAGGTTGCAGTAGTGAAGATGTATTCAGATTTGTTTCTTTGTTTGTCTGTTTGTTTAGTGTGATGAAATGCCGATAATAAAGTAGGCCTGGGGATGCAGCTCAGTTGGGAGGGCTTGCACACATGCACAAAGGCCTGGGTTCCATACCCATCAGCATGTAAACTGACATGCTGGTGTACACATATGATTCTAGTAACCAGATCCAAAATTCAAGGTCTTCCTTGGATACACAGTTTAACACCTTCATAAACCCCTAGAGTCTATTCTCGAATAGAGTAGGTTTCATTTTTACTTTTAATCTTTTTAGATCTAGACTTATTGGAGTCAGGAACCGTCCCACTGCTTAGACTATCTTCTTTTTTCTCTTCATCTTTCTCTGCTCCTGGGCATCCCTTCATGTACCTTTCTGCTTCTGAGTCATCTTCAAGATGGGGGAGAGGCTATTCTGGTCTTTTAAACTCCCTCTCTAATCCCACATCTTGGTCATCTAACAAAGCATGTTCATTGTTATATCACAGTACTTATAACTTGTGCTTAGAAATAAGAGCTGTGTGCAAGATCTTTAATATCTTTGGTGATTCTATATTGCAAGGAAGTCATTTTCAGGCTAGCTGCCTGTATGAACAACACACCTGTAAGGGTCCAATTTTAAACTCAGATTGCTACATTCCAAAATTGGTCTGAGTGGAGCACAATCCTGGAAAACTTTTCTTTATTCAAATCTCTCTCTCTCTCTCCACCTCTCTCCCCCTCTCTCCTACTTCTCTCCCTCCCTCCCTCCCTCCCTCCCTCTTCTTTTCCCTCCCTCCCTCCTTCCTCCCTCTCACAATTGTTTCTTGTATTTTAGGTTGACTTTGAATTCACTGTGTATCCACGGAAGACCTTGAATTTCTCATCTGGTTACTAGAATCATAGGTGAACACCAGCATGTTAGTTTACATGGTGATGAGTACGGAACCCAGGTGTTTGTGCATGTGTGTAAGCCCTCCCAACTGAGCTGCATCCCCAGACCTACTTTCTTATGGGCATCCCATCATACTCAGTGTTGTTCTGCCACAATTCAGATACTGTAGCTAGCTCTGGAACCATGAAGATTTTATTAGGTTTATCCTGGTATCATTATGTGATGTCGTTGGCAGTGCTTATTGACAAATGTTATTTTCTGTTCTGTGATTTTTATAGTCTGAGTTTATTAAGCACTCCTGGAATTCAGCCTTCTGGAATTAATTAAAAAGGCTCACTTCTTAGGCATAAGAATGTGCAGAAAACTTTCACATCATCTATGTGCTTTGAGTCTTAGCTCCTGTGGAAAGGGTTAAATTAGCTTCCAGTAGCCTAGAATAACTGTTCTCGTCACTGCCATCTTTAGGAGATTGGATGGACCAGGTTCTCACTGTCTCCACACAGCATTTGTACATCCTGGCTTTTGGTGCTGTGTTTTCCACTCTCAGTGCAACTCTCCGTTTTTATCCAGAAAGTTCTCTATATAGCTGTTCTTTGTAATCTGGGTTGGGCGAGGGCCATATTCCACATAGTATCCATATGAGTACAGAAAAAATGAAAAAAAAAAGTTTGTTCTCCTTATATTGAATTCATCTTATAAAGCTTTTTTTATTACCAACTTTTAAACAATTGTAAATGGACTATAGAATGATTTTTTAAATGTTTATTGCGTTTTAAAAGGACAAGAAAGGGTTGCAGAAAGTGTTCTGCAGTAAAAATTTTAGTCTTCTAAGTTGATCTGGGTTGTATGTCTTGATTCAGATTGTAGGCGGACTGTCTTCATAACAAAAGTTCCAGATGGGCTTTGAGTCTTCTTTGTTTCCAATCCCTCCAATCTCTAGCGGTTTTTTGTTTGTTCTTATTTTTTTTTTCTGATATGTCATGGGTTAGGTTTCAAAGACCATTACATAGTGCCAGATCTCTGGGTGTTATACTCTGAGAGCTCTTGAAATAGTTTGCTAATTCCCTGCTTACATATTCTTTCCCCTCACTAAACTTCTAAGCCCCTCTAGGCCAGAAATCACATGGTCTCTTCTGTGTGAATTAGGGACATTAGTTACTAACTTGGAGTTGCTAATAATGCATAGGTGTTACATTAAGGAAGGAAATGAAAGTACTTCCCTTTGGAGTTATTTAACCAGATTTAATTTTTTTTACTTCGTGCTCCTTGTCTGTGTCCTCTCTCTGTCTGTCTATCTATTTGTCTGTCTGTCTATCTATCTATCTATCTATCTATCTATCTATCTATCTATCTATCTATCTGTTATATGAATCTAAATCTGTGCATGCCTGAAAACTGTCTAGTGAATCTGTCCCTGTATCTATATCTATCTGTCCTTTTGTGTCTGTCTGCTGCCTGACTATGTGGCTATGTGTCTCTGCTCCAAATAAAGGGCTTTGCTCTGTCTTTATTGAACATCATTGAAAGCATCGTGTGTGGAAGGAATAGGAAACTTTACAAAATACCTTTAACGGACTTTTATAAGAGATTGACTCACTAGATGCAACTGATCTCAAGTGACCCAGACAACAAACGGCACTATAAATATCATTATTTATCAACCATTACCCATAAATGTTATATTCAATATTTGTGACAGTTATTCATTTTAGAAGATTGCTTTCAACCTCTGTATTTGTTGCTTTTAGCAAATGATATATATGCATTTTTTTTCTGGGCAGGGACATCGAGGAATACATGACTTCAGATAAAAGCTATGCATTAACTTAGTTTCTAAAAGCTTATTATATGAAGAATTCAAGACAAGAAAGGCTGGTTGTTACATTTTTTTCTTCCGGCTGTTGCTCACATGCCCATCTGCATCCCTGCATCCTGAGTTACCGTGTTTGTACCAACAGCTTACGTCAGACTCATGCTGCAGAGATATGCACCACACTTGAGTAGCAAGGTATTAGAAAACGTTAGGACCGTTGGCAAGTTAAGCTAAGTACGGCACCAAGATATATATATATATATATATATATATATATATATATATATGTATAATTTCAAAGCTTTATTGATCTTTTTTATCCTTCAAATTACAGAATAAATGTATACTGTGTTTGACACTTAGATAACATTTGCAGTACTCCTTTTTCAATTTCAAACTGTAAGTCTAAAGATAGCTAAGGAAATAATTTCAAGCATAGTCTATCTGCTTTGAGTACAAGTTGTTCCAGTCTCCCTATTGGTGAGAATTGAGGAGCTTGCAGTCAGCCATGTCCTGTCATGTTAGCTTATTTTGTAAGGAAATCAAATCTGGCACCTTTCAATTAACTTCTTTCGCTCTCCGTCTCAAAGCAGATGGAACACATTGCGGAGCAAGACGGCATGAGTGCTATCCTTGGATTTTCTTGACTGCCTTTAATTGTGGCTTCTGTCTTTCCAAACCTTGCTAAAAGTCATCCTGTAAAGGCAAGAAAGTTCCCTCCCACTGAAAGGGGATCCTGTTGAAACAAAATGTATTCTCAATTTGAAGTTGACAACACTTAGGGCAATAACAACGGATTATTTCAGTTATACCAAGAGGCCTCAGTGGAGGGCTTAAGTGTAAATAACCATGCATTGTTGTTTGGTCAATGTCCTTGGTAGTGAGTTTAAGCTATTCTACAGTAAGGAAAGGAGAGAGAGAGGTGGAAAAGAGAAATCTTTGACTTCATACTTGAATTATGTTGCATGATGGTATCAGAGGAAAAATATGTGTGGTATTTTTAATGATACTGGTTCTAATCATAATGTACTGTTAACTAGCACAATGGTAAATAATTATCCCACTTTTGGTGTGTGTGTGTGTGTGTGTGTGTGTTTTCACAGCATAAAGGAGGCAGTATGTAAATACTTGTCTCAGGATTCCCTTCTTCTCGCATTACCCTTTGCTCCTGCCCTTTATAGTGCATTCTCTAGGGTTCTCCCATAAGCATAAACAAGATTTTTGTACTAGAATTTAAAAATTTATTTTGCAGGTGATGGGAACTTAGAGATTTGCAATTTTCTTACTATATTGAAAATATTACATGGCATCTATGTTTAGAAGTTCAGCACATTTGGGGAGAAGTTCTTAAGCAGGATGGATGCATTTTTCAATTGACATAGTTTCCATGTTGCATTTTTACAGTTGATAGATCTATAGGACTTCATGTCAAATCTCAGCATTTCCCCATCTCCATCTTAAAATAACAGAGCTTTCAACTAATCTTCATTAACAGACACCAGAAATCCAACAGGGTTTCAGCTGCACTTGCCTATCAGGATATGCAAACAGATGTTTAAGAAAAGGTACTGGTTGAGGTATAATATTTACCTAGGATTTTTAATAATAAACTGTAAAAGTCCCATCTCCTTTTGAAGATTTCATACTTCAGTCATGTATTTCATTTAACCATCATTCGAACTGAACTATTATCATTTAAGATGACATCAGCTTGAGTCCCAGCACACAGCCCAGGTCAGAACTGTGTATCAGGAGTGAGTTGTCGCACTACTTATTCCTCTGTTAGACTTAACTGACTCTCATGTCTTCTTTTCTACAACAGGTTGCAGACTCTGTTGAGTCAAGAAATTCCTAGGCTGCTCTGCACTGGCCTGACTTCCTATAGAAGAAGCAAGATTTGTCTGACTGGCTGGACTTCTGCTGACAGTGCTTACCACTTGGCATCACTCTTCTCTTGTGTGGGAAATCCTTCCTGTTGAGTTGCTTTGCCCATGGAAGACGGCCGCAGGAGGGCGACATAGGCAGATGAGACTAAACACATCAGGAGGATAGTTTTACCATCTGCCTTCAGGCCATTTCCTCGAACAGAAGCTCTAGACTCTGACAGAATCTGCTTCAGTCATTTTGATTTTGCTTCCTGATTTTTTTTTTTTTACTATTATTTGCCGTTGCCTTTGTTTTTAGTTTCTTCCCCTCCATCCATTTGTATTTTATTTCTGTTCTTCAGCAATGGGCCTGCAGACTACCAAGTGGCCCAGCCATAGGGCTTTTTTTCTAAAACTTTGGCTTATCATTTCCCTTGGGCTCTCCTCACAAGTGTCAAAACTCCTGGCCTGCCCTAGTGTATGCCGCTGTGACAGGAACTTTGTCTACTGTAATGAGCGAAGCTTGACCTCAGTGCCTCTTGGGATCCCGGAGGGCGTAACCGTACTCTACCTCCACAATAACCAAATTAATAATGCTGGATTTCCTGCAGAGCTGCACAATGTGCAGTCAGTGCACACGGTCTACCTGTATGGCAACCAACTGGATGAATTCCCCATGAACCTTCCCAAGAACGTCAGAGTCCTCCACCTGCAGGAAAACAACATCCAGACCATCTCGCGTGCTGCGCTCGCTCAGCTCCTGAAGCTGGAAGAACTACACCTAGATGACAACTCCATATCTACAGTGGGGGTGGAGGACGGAGCTTTCCGAGAGGCGATTAGCCTCAAACTGTTGTTCTTATCGAAGAATCACCTGAGCAGCGTGCCTGTTGGGCTTCCTGTAGACTTGCAAGAGCTGAGAGTGGATGAAAACCGAATCGCAGTGATATCAGACATGGCCTTTCAGAACCTCACAAGCTTGGAGCGTCTGATTGTGGATGGGAATCTCCTGACCAACAAGGGCATTGCTGAGGGCACCTTCAGCCATCTCACCAAGCTCAAGGAATTTTCCATAGTCCGTAACTCGCTCTCTCACCCACCTCCTGACCTCCCAGGTACGCACCTGATCAGGCTCTACCTGCAGGATAACCAGATAACCCACATCCCATTGTCAGCCTTCTCAAACCTCCGTAAGCTGGAACGGCTAGATATATCCAACAATCAGCTACGAATGTTAACTCAAGGCGTCTTCGATCATCTCTCCAACCTGAAACAACTCACTGCTCGGAATAACCCTTGGTTTTGTGACTGCAGTATTAAATGGGTCACCGAATGGCTCAAATATATCCCTTCTTCTCTTAACGTGCGTGGTTTCATGTGCCAAGGTCCTGAGCAAGTGCGGGGAATGGCTGTCAGGGAGCTGAATATGAATCTTTTATCTTGTCCCACCACTACCCCTGGACTGCCTGTCTTCACCCCAGCTCCAACTACAGTCTCTCCCACAACTCAGTCTCCTACTCCCTCTGTTCCAAGCCCCAGCAAAGGCTCTGTGCCTCTAGCTCCTACCCCCTCGAAACTCCCCACCATCCCTGACTGGGATGGTAGAGAAAGAGTGACCCCACCTGTTTCTGAAAGGATCCAGCTTTCCATCCACTTTGTTAACGATACTTCGATTCAAGTCAGCTGGCTGTCTCTCTTTACTGTGATGGCGTACAAACTGACATGGGTGAAAATGGGCCACAGTCTTGTAGGGGGAATTGTTCAGGAACGGATTGTCAGTGGTGAGAAGCAACACCTGAATCTGGTTAACTTAGAGCCCAGATCCACCTATCGGATTTGTTTAGTGCCATTGGATGCGTTCAACTACCGCACGGTGGAGGATACCATCTGTTCCGAGGCCACTACCCATGCCTCGTATTTGAACAATGGCAGTAACACTGCTTCTAGCCACGAGCAGACAACTTCCCACAGCATGGGCTCCCCTTTTCTGCTGGCGGGCTTAATCGGGGGTGCAGTGATTTTTGTGCTCGTGGTTTTGCTCAGCGTGTTTTGCTGGCACATGCACAAAAAGGGACGCTACACCTCCCAGAAGTGGAAATACAACAGGGGCCGACGGAAAGATGACTATTGTGAGGCAGGCACCAAAAAGGACAACTCCATCCTGGAGATGACAGAAACCAGTTTTCAGATTGTCTCCTTAAATAACGATCAGCTCCTTAAAGGAGATTTCAGACTGCAGCCCATCTATACCCCAAATGGGGGCATTAATTACACAGACTGCCACATCCCCAACAACATGCGATACTGCAACAGCAGTGTGCCGGATCTGGAGCATTGCCATACATAACAGCCAGAGGTCCAACGTCAGAAAAGTGGACAACCAAACTCTCAAGAACACACATGAGTGTGCACATAAAGACACGCAGATTACATTTGATAAATGTTACCCAGATGCGTTTGTGCATTTGAATACTCTGTAATTTATACGGTGTACTATATAATGGGATTTAAAAAAAGTGCTATCTTTTCTATTTCAAGTTAATTACAAACAGTTTTGTAACTCTTTGCTTTTTAAAATTAAAAAAAAATGTTGCTGAAGTACTGTACTGGGTTGTACAATGAGGACCCAATGCCAAGGCAGAAGAATGAGTGATTCATACTTAAGATACATATTAACCACTTTGCTGTTAAAGCTGTCAGAATAAATTCCTTCTCTATAGCTGATAGTCATAGGAAAGGATAGATTCAGATGGGCTCATCAGGGTAAGAGGGATAGTTTGAGTAAAGAAAGAATGACCTAGTTATTTCTGTTTTCTATACCTCTTGGCCTGGAAGAAACGCTGTTTGAAAAATCCATAATATAATAATAGAGGTAGTTATTCCAATTTGACCCAGTACAAGAAATAGAACATCATGAGGAATCCAGTTCCCAAAAGATAAGTTAGGCCTACTTGACCAAATCAAAGAAACTGAGAGGTTTGAAATGTCCTTAAAACCCCAGGGTTGGCTTTCTGACTGTGAACTTCAAAATCACTCTTCATGCTTCCCTGGCCTTATGTGATAACAGAGTTGGAAACCTGAGTCTGATTCTAGTCATCTTCAGGGACCAATATGATCAGTTCTAGCAAGAAAATTCCCCTCAAAACTGTCACTATTCAAATAAGATGTCAGGTGGAAGTATATCCAATAGAGTTATATTCTAGAATAATTTTTTAGAAGAGGATAATAAAAATAATGGGAAGAATTATATTGAATGGAATTATTTTTGATAATGAAAATTATTTGGGTAGATTCACTGAGGCTATATCAACATGGTGTTTAGACCAACAAAGAACAGTGTTTGAAATATATTAACAGTAATGTGTTTACTTTAAAAGTACTAATACCACTTAGGAAAAAATATCAGTGATTCTCTTACACTGTATCAGCTGACTTTGTTAGTATCATGTTGAAATAGCTTGAATTAATACCTATATCCCCTCTCAAATTCTTGTCTTCCAATCATCTTGCGTATATTTTCTGTAATTAAGTTGTATATTCCCCCTTCGTTTCCCCTCCACCACCTCTGCTTAGTATTTCAAAGAAATTGTGGACACAAATCTTGGTTGCACAAATGATCCCTGTGTATTTCTATGTATTAAAATCCATATTAATATCCATTGCCAATGATTCTGTGGAGACACCAAACTGGCCAAAACAATGCGTATTGTTAAAAAGCAATACTATGTTTCCATTAGGAATTAGCTTTGATCCTTTTCCACATTGAAAATTCCCACTTGTTCCTTTTCGGTTGTGGATGTCCCTCTAATTTGTTCATCTGAGGGTGATAATTAACTTTATGCTAAAAGTCCACCAGTGAAAACGAGTAAGTCAGAGAATGCAATATTTCTTTCATCCTGGCAGAGGGTATAGAAAAGTGAGGGATGTCCACTATTGATGCTAGATATTTTTGAAACAAGTCCATTTTCAGAAAACATGAATAATTTACCCTAATTCTTGTCATCCCTTAGGTGTAGAAGGGCTATAGACCACATACATTGTTTAAAGAAATTTACCCTTGGGGAATTCTTTTCAAAGCCACCTTTAGGCATTTCATTCTGTATTCCTTTACAACCATCCATCACTTTAGGGACTCATGAAGTAAATGTCACCCTCTTCTTGCTTTCTCTTTCTCTCTAAGCAAAATAAAACTGTGATGTGTCTTCTTGTAAAATTTTAGGTATAAAATGCTATGCAAGCTTTTCTTTATAGCAAGAGCTTTATTTTCTTTAATAATATACCCTGACTTATATGTTTTAATCTCCCTCATCCCTCAGAATAAGCAGAAAATATAACTGCAGCGATAATGTTATAGACACAAGCATTGAAAATGTGCAGTCAGTAGAGCGGAACATAGTTATGAATTAATTTAATTAATTCTAAAGTGACTCGGGTTTCCTCTTTCGTCTATTAGCTAGAGGGTTTGGGCTGTTGGTTCCTGTAAAAGTAGGTTCGCACAGTGAAGGAATAAGACCATCTGGAATGGTGATCAGTGGAGCGTTACATCATCTAAAATCAGGACAGTGATATGGGGCTCCGTGTATTAGCTGAGTGTTTTCCTTTCATTGTCCTCTTGCATCTCACTGTAGGTAAAACTGTGCTGAAAAATATAATGGTACTTTGATTTTTGAAGATTTTTATTTTGTTATAAACAAGATAATCAGTATTGTCGGTTCGTACTGTATGTTTAACTTCCAGTGGGATTCAGGACTATGGAAATGTCTTTTCTTTGTCCCAGGAGAAAGATGGCATGGTTCCCACAATGTTGAATGGCATCCACAACACTATAGAGAGTTGAAGTGGTACTGAAGAGACCCAGTCATGTACAATGGTTAAGTTGCTTGCAAAATTGCTCTGGTAGAGGTGTTTAAAAAAAAAAAAAAAGAAAATCTTCATTTTGATCTTATGAGTAGCATAGCAAAGACATCTGCTATGAAAATCAGACTACCATCTGTAGTAGTGTGCTTTAGGGACTCCTACATCAGAATCAAAATCACATCATGTAATCTGTACTAGCTTATGACACTTTCACAAAAGCAGATGAGCTCCAGTCCTTACTGGATGATATTTTGACTGGCATCTTTAATCAGGAGACCGTCCTGCAGTTATATCTCCTCTGTGTTTGGTCCTCTCTTAGCCTCATCATTATTATTTTTTTTTTTTGAGGTGATTAGTTAAGAGTCAAAGTTGAGTTATCTCAGATAGTTTCACCCCCTGTCAGTACAATAACTGTAACTACTAGAGGACATTGCAAAAGAAAAAAGTAAATCAAGGTCACACAGATGTTATCAGTGATTAAACAGAAGGTAATCACCAGTACCTCCTTGCTTATAGAGATGCATATGACCCTGGAGCGACCCTGGGTTTCACTTAAACACAGTCACTTCCTTGGCTAGGCAGTACAGCACTTGTGACAATCACAGACAGACATGAGAAGGGTGTTACCTATTTATAATAGGAATAATCCTCCCTTGTGAGAAATAATGCAATTTCTAATTTCCCAGATGTTTGCTGATACAATATTAGACATGTTCTCTCAAAGGTAAAATAGAAAAAAAAAAAAACTATAATGTGATCTTTTTTGGAAAAAAAGTATATTAACGGTGTAACTGATATTACACCTCTGTTTTTTAAATAGTGGAGGTCATAATGGTCTTAGTCATGCCACACAGCCAGAACTTCCTTCTTCCCTGGAGAAAGCGTAACTCTTCGTGTGAGGAGAGCATCCATTTCAAATACAAGGCACCATTGTTTTCTTCAGAGGCAGGTGCTACACTGGATCAGCAAATTTCAGCTGCAGCATCCCTGCATCTTTTGACAGTGAGGTGATTAATTTTCATCAATGTCTTTTTCTAGGGTTTATCTCTGACCTATCAAAAGGGGATATTAGATGTTGCTTTAGAACTTGAGAATAACACATAAACTCAAAACTTGCTTCTCCAACTAAATGGGAAAGCAAAAAGGAAGAGTGAACAACAGGGAAACAATACACACAAAAAAACAAAAACAACAAGTCTCAATTCTTAATCTTGTCAATTTAGCTTCTTTTTTAGTTAAAATAAATAATGGTAGGAAGCTGTATCTACACCCTTCTCCAGTTTCTTCAGCAGGATTGAAGCAATTGTTGGCAACTGCAATGCTTTTCACTGATTGTGGAGAATACATTTTGTACACAGTATGATACTGTTTTAGCAAACCAGGTTGTTTTGTTACAGTATTTCATTTTATAGCTGCACATCCACCAGAAGAGCACAAACCAAGGCCATTGTGACAGGCATTTTAAAATTAACATAAAACATGAAATTCCATGCATACATAATACATGGGCTGTTTGTAAAGGTGTCTGTGGGATGTGAGATTTGTAGCCAGCTCCAACAAAATGAGGCATCACCATTGTATGCCCTCGTAGGATAATATTTACTGAATGTTAAGTTTGATGATCTGTTACTATTTGAAGCATATGTTGATTTGATTCTGGTTTGTGTTTAGTGTGTTTCTCTGACAAGGGACTTCAAGGGGCTGGAAGATTCCGTGTCATGCATCCTCTGAGACCTACCATGTTGCACACTTTGTTAACTACCAACTTCACTCTACACTATACAGTACCTTGTTGATATATTCAGTAAAGGCTTATTTTAAAAGAAAACCCATTGTGTTTATCTGAGTAAATTCACCGGAAGGTAACCAGTACTTCTGCTGTAATGTAAATGAGAAACATGAGGAATTCTTCATAGACAACAAAGACGGCAGAAATGAAGCAGACTGTAAAGTGGTCATACCCTGCTACTGTAAAAGCAACCTCTATTTTTAAAGACAGTGATCTCTCTGTGTAAAAGGATAATGTGGTGGTTCCTCCCTTTTTCCCCACTGAAATAATTTCAGAAGATAGTTCTATGTACACACCACAGCAGAAAGCACAGCCTTCTCTGTTTGAGAGATACAAACAGATACGTATAATATGTACACAATTACAGAAGTCTTTCTTTTTCACAATATACACTATTGATTTTGATGGTTAACTTTGAGAATTCTTGCCCCCCCCCTTTTTTTTAAAGAATTACTTACTGTTCATCTGTACTTTCTGATGGATACTCCAAGTAGTGCATCTACCCATATAGCTCAGATTTGATTCTAGATTAGTCCCAAATGATTTTACACAACCCCCTTCTCTAACATTTGACCATTTCACCACTGATGAATTTGGCATGGGCTTCATGAATCAGAAAGAAAGTGATGACTTTTCAGTTAACTAGCATTACTAGTTGTAGGATTTCAACTGGATAATGAACTATGAAAGCTGGAGTTAGTTCATATCACATTGAGAAGCCTTTACATACAACACTAATTGTTACTTGATTATTTTTCACAAGTTATAGAGGTTACTGTAACATGCTCTCAGCCAACAAGAACCATTCATTTAGTAGAATTTATTAATATCTTCACTGTCTGGGCTCTAGAGTGACATCAGAGATTTTAGAGGAGGACAATGAAATCTTAGAAAAATCACCTATATTTTCTAGTCTACTGGAAATCTGTGTACCCAAATATTTACTCTTAATCTACTTTTTATGTGGCTATGCTACATTCTCCTCTGTTACTTTCAGACAAAAATGAACTTGCTATTTAGAATCTCAAAGATCACTTCCCAATACTTTTTAAATGACATTCTGATGTACTCTACATCATTTCCCTATAGTAACAGTATACCCCCAGTAATAAAATAGGTACATCTACCAGTGAGGAAGTGAGATGATGCCTTTTTCATTAAGTATCATAAACTGTCACAAAGTGATAGCATATTGACAAGTAGGGGCTTGGTTGGAGTTAGGGTTTCAAATTCACAGCAAGAAATTGAAGTTGTATTTGCAAATTACATATGCAACCTATGAAAGTTCTATTAAGAACCAGAAAATGAATCATCCAAATGTAATAAACGTACCTGAGAAGCGAAAAGAACACATGGAGATAAATGTGCTCTTGCTCCCTCCCTCCTTCCCTTTTTCCTTAACTCCCTCCCTCCCTTCACCCTCCCTTCCTTCATCTCTACCTTTTCAGATTTTACAGCTGAACTTCAAGAGAATCTCAGTGTTTGGTCCATAACCCCGAGTGTTGTAGATGGAGGAAAAATTTATCTTCACGCAGGACTACATAGACTCTTCAGTAAATTGACTAGCCTGAAGGCTGACGTACAGGATAAAATATTATTCAGTCTTTAGAATGTTTTGATGACAGAGTTATTGCTGACTTTCAGTGGACACCAATACTAATTCCTGTGTACAGATGTGCATACTGATATTTTCCAGGGAAAGATGGTTCTTATTATTTCAGTGATTTATAATTCTCTATATTGGGGTAATGTTTCCTTAATGATATATAACACAGCATTGGATTCTGTTGAACTCCTTGGATTGGCATTATCGGCCATTATTGTTTCATTTTTATTACCATCCACTGAATATTTGCTGAAAGTTTGGGTGCTGAATAGTACAATATTCCAGGGGAATTTATATGATGCATCAGACTCTCTCCCAGAAAGAAAGTACTTGACACATGGCCCAGATTCCTCATGTTTCTACATCCTTCAAGGATTCACACATTTATGTTTAATTTACCATTCATGGATGCTGCTTATTCCAGCATTTACAGGAGCTCTTCAAATTTGTTTTCCTCCTTTCTGTCCTCTGGCTGTCTTCAGTCTTTCCTATTCAGTGCAGAGAAACACTGTGTGTACAATGCCTGAATATGATAAGGTCTTGCTTTGAAAATCTATTGAGATCACTTGTGAAGTAGAGGTTAGAAAACAATTACTTGAAATCCGATCTCTCTTTTCAACATTTGGATCCTGGGGATCTAACTCAGTTTGCCAGGCATGGCTATAAATGCTTTTACACACCGAGTCAACTGTTTAGCTATAGTCACCTTAAATTTTCATAGAGTTGTTTCATTCTTATGTTCCTGGAAACGTTCTATCAGTGCCTTCATTCTGTCCATTGCTGAGTAAAATTCTAGATCCCTGATATGTATCAGAAGTCTTAAATCAGTAATGCCTTCTACAAATAGAGGCTTGAAACATGCGGGGTAGCCTTGCTCATATAGCTGAAAATTTGCTTTATATGTAGAAGAAAAATGACTACCCTCCCTCAAAAGAAATTGACTACCCAATAATACATATTTGATAGGAAAAACTGTGGCCATGTATTTGATTTGAAATTTTTCTATAGAATCATGTTATGCCCCAAGGGTGATCTGAGTGAACAAGTTACACAAACTGAAGAACTTCCTTTTAAGTTACAGGCAAATTTAAAACTCTGAAGTAGTTTTGGGGAATAAAGGCCTATGAAAAATAACTTTTAAAATTATCTTGCAATTCAATGACACAGACATGAAAAGTCCACAAAGCACCAGTCCACATTAATTCTGAATGTTTTGTGTTTTGGGTATTTAAATCAGTTTTCCACATTTGAAAAGCATAGGTAGGTAGATTTTTTTTTTTTTTTTTTTTTAGATTTTCCAGACAGGGTTTCTCCATAGCTTTTGGTTCCTGTCCTGGAACTAGCTCTTGTAGATCAGGCTGGCCTCGAACTTTCATTTTTAACAGTAAAATCATAGCAGACCATTGTTTGTTATTCATTGTCACAGCCCAGATAAAAACACAGAAATATCACTAATAGATTTACATTGTATTGTCTCATTTCCATCTATGGGGAATATATAATCCTTTCTAGAAGTAATTTCTCCCTGTGAAAAGATACAGTCAGTGATAATTAAAAGGTCAGACTTGAAATCAGTCTGATTAATTTGAGAAAGTTGACCATACTACTAGCTAGCCAACTCACCTAACCAATAACTTGCATTTGAAGTTATTTCTTTCCATTTGTGTAAGTGTGGATAATGATATTTCTTTTTTTTGTTTTTGTTTTTGTTTTTTTTTATTTTATTTTATTCTTTTTTAATTAAAATTTCCGCCTCCTCCCCGTTTCGCATTTCTCTCCCCCTCCTCCCACATATTGCCCCCACTCCCCTCCCCCTATCCCCACTCCTCTCCCCCTCCCCCCACTCCATTCCCCCTCCCTCTCGATACTGAAGAGCAGTCCAAATTCCCTGCCCTGCAGGAAGACCAAGGTCCTCCCACTTCTATCTAGGTCCAGGAAGGTGAGCATCCAAACAGGCTAGGCTCCCACAAAGCCAGAAGCCAAGGACAATGGCACTAGGTTTCGATAATGATATTTCATACAAGTGTCAACATACAAAGCAGCTGGCATAGTATTTGCTTCTGAGGAAACACAAAATGAATGACATTTAGCCCTATATTTTGTGGGGTTTTTATTTGTTTTTCAATACAAGATGACCTATAGCCATTTTTCTATGTTGAAAAATAAATGTGAGAATAATTTAAAGAATTCTACATAGATCTAATCTCCTTTAAAGTAGCTGCTTTCCAAATAAAATTTAGTTGTGTGCAACTATCAGCATCACAACTAGACAGTTTTCCATTGTTCTATTATCTTTTATTATTGCACTTGTTTTGAAAGAACTGACTGCACTCGGAACAGCACACAGAAATAGCAGGCTCTTTCTTTGTTTGTGAGGAGGACCACTGAACAACTGTTGAGTTCAGTGAGAACACACTGCTTTGTAAATATAGCCCATTCCGTCCATCATGCAGAATGTGAATAAGTGTGGTCATTTTGGAAAGTCAGTTCAGCATATGTAGATGACATGCATCCCTGAATGGGGCACTCAGAAGGTGCTAGAAAAACAAATAAGAAATATGACATGATTTAAAATGCATGTCTTAAAATCTGTAAGTTGGGTTTTTATTTTTTTTTTTATTTGCCATGCTTAGGATGAAACCTAAGGCCTTCGATTAAGCTGTACTCTGACCTGATGGTAATTTATGCTACCACGCTGGCACCATAACATGTAAATCTACCCTTGTATTGCAATGACCAGCAAAGCAGCAACCCAAAGAAAGTATTTTTATGGTTGTGCAGGTGCTATTTTTACCACTTGCCAGTCACTCTTTGCAATCACTGAGATTCTCAGTTTTCCATGCTGGTAGAAATTTACAGTTATACAATCCCTTCTGCTTTAATATAGTTTTTAAAATATTTTAGACTTTCATTTGTATGTTGCTTTTGTCTTGGATGCATATCTGTGCACCATGTACATGCCTTGTGCCCATTGACCAGAAATCTTGGATTTCCTGAGATAGTAGGTCAGTTGTGAGCTGCCATGTGGGGGAAAGGAATCTAATGTTTATCCTTTATAACCACTGAGCCATTTCTACATCCCTCGTCATGTTGTTTTTGCAAATACATATATATGAACATATATATTGATATACATATATATATTGATATACATATATATCAATGAATGTAAATTTATTTTACATTCGGTTTGCAGCAACACTCCATTCCCCAATATTTTCTCTTTCTTTCTTCAAAAGAAATTTAGAAAGCCAGACATTTGATTCTTACACTGAATATGTATTTTTCTTCCCACCCTTAATTTTGTTGTACAATTAATTCAATAAAATCATTTGCCACCTGTCCAGGGAAATAGCATTATATAATGCAATAGAACCAATCTCTACTCTCTTTGGACAACTGTTGATCGGCTGTCCCTCAGTTCTTTGTATTTTGTTGCCTACTGGCCCTCACTAGTAGGGTGAATGTCAATTTCCCTGGTCTTTCTGAGGCAAGGAGAAGATGAAGTGAATTGCTTTGTGATGGAGTTCACTCCCATGAGAATGAAAGCACCAATCTAAAGACTCACAGACTACTGCACAGAAAGCTGACCTATTCAAACATGACAGATCTCTTTAGTTTCTGGGTGAAGGCTCGCTAGAACTAGATTCAGATCTCTGCCACAACTTGTAGTACTGTGTATCAAGAGTACATTTATACATTGTTTTTCTCAACTGGATTGGGGAATTAAATTGCCCTCCTCAACAATAACAACACAGCCCAATGACTGAGTATACCAAATACATAATCATGCCAGCCACTATAAAATATGTGGAATTGGTTTTCAGAATTTATTCAACATAAGCCAACTATTTACTGGACCATGGGTATGGTCACTTATTTGTCTTGTTCGCTGCCTGCTCTCAAAAACCAGAAGAATTTGTTGTGCTCTCAGAAGTCCTGTGCTCATGCCTTTCATTGTAAAGATCATCAGCAATCACTAACGTTCCATAGAGGATATATACAGAGAATATCCGTGCAGTCAGTTCCATTGATTTTATTATAATGTCTGACATGTTACACATTAGCCAGTGATCCTAGAGCAGTGTCTAAGCAATTGAGTACTTACTGCTCTTAAAGAGAACCCAGATACATTTCTCAGTATGCACATCAGGAGGTTCACAACCATCTGGAACTGTGCTTCCCAGAGAATTGGTTTCCCACTTCCGGCCTCCATAGACACCCACACACAAGCGGTAAATGTGCATACACATAAAATAAAAAGTATATAAAAATAAAGGCTAACTTTAAAATATGCAGACTAGTGGAGTGACATGCACATTCTAAATCAATAGGAGTGATACAGTCTCAAATAACTGTGACTTTGAATCCATGTGAGATTCTTCGGGACCCTAAATACTTGGTTTCCACACATGTGAGATAGGATACTAATACTTCAGAAAGTTTAATAGAGTCAGTGATGTGAAAGGTCAATGCCAGGCATTGTAGCCAAAAAAACTGCTGCAATAGGGAGAAAAAGCAATCGAAAACATTGTTTGAAGTTCCAACTAAAAATTATATAACTAAGGAGACTTATTTATAAAGTACATTGAATAAAAACCTCATTTGAGTTCCTTGAAATGGCAAATTTGTCTTCTATTTCTGAAAGTCTTTGATGTCTGAGTCTTGAAATTGCTTCATATTTAGAGACATAAAATTATGAGATTAACACAAAAGATAATATTCAATCAAAAGCATGTAGTTTAGAATAAACAGAACAGATTTTATCATCAATTCTCCCACTCCATCCTCAAAATCTGGAAACAATACATTTTTTAATAAAAATCATAGAACAAGTTCTCAGAATAATTAGGTAATTCTTTCCCAACATCTTCAGTATATTGATAAAAACTACTGTTGAACACATAACAATGAGACGCTAATTTTAAAGAGTTTAGACTTTATAATAGTTGTCTACAAACAGACATTTTTGGATCACATCACACACCTGGAGCAGTAATTAAACATTGTTTTAATAAGGATATTTAGTGTGTAGACTTTCCAATAATTTATAATTGTCTAATGACAAAAATTTTTAAGTATCATTACCTATTCTTTTATAAGCTATTATTCATTTTTCTAATAAGCCAGCTCTTTGTTATGAAATTTTAAAACTTTCATTACTTTTGTAAGGAAATTTGATAAAAGTAACCAAATTATTAAAATAACATTTTTCAAAGTGCTTAAATATTATACTTCCTTTAAGTAGGATCAAATTATATTCTTAAAGGAATTTAATAAATGAGATTTAATAAAAGTATTAATAAAGGCTAAAATTTTGCCTGGAAGTTTAGAAACATTAATACTGTTACCTAACAACAGAAAATCAGAGGTGAAATCACAAGAGTATAAAGATTCCACATTCTTATTAAGCTCACCTAATATTTTTACAGTGATAGACAATCACATTTTGAAGAAATGCACTTTTGGAACAATTTATTTTGTTAAGTATAATTGTTATCAATGAACTCATTACTATAAAGACTGTTTCCAGATGTCAGTGTTCCTCCAAAATTATACATCAAATTAATATAAGGAAGCGGTCTATTTAAAAATAAAGTAGCTGTATGAAATTGGTCACATTCTCATAAGACGCAGTAAAGAAGAATGCAGGTAAGTCAATTGTGGCACTACATAAATAAAAAATCAATATACCTTGAGGATGAATCAACACATATTAACCAGAAAACATTTGTGATTTGGGTATACATATAAATCAGTCTAATTAAAAACAATGGAAAATTATATTTAGGCAAAGAAGTTACCAAAAAGACCAACAAGCTTTTATAAATACTTACCTTCCCAAACTAAATACTGACTACTATTATTGATATTCCACCATCCCCTGTCCTCCCATATGAGCAGCAGTGTTATAGTCCTAAATATGGGCCTGTCATTTGACTTGAAATAATATTGAAATGACGATTGATTCTTTTTGCACATGTATATGTACACCTGTAAAAAGGCTTCTCCAGACTTTTCACGTTTTAATCTCATACTGGAATCACAGAAGATCTAATTATATATACCTGTATCATGTCAGTTAAAGAGCTTGAATTTCCATTCTTGTTCTTTGCTCTGGAATCCTCCATTTGATTTAACAAGCTGTCATAATCTTTACACTGTTGAGTTCAATCACCATCAGTCAGACACTTAAACATAGTCTAGTCTTTTTTCCAGCTTAATTTAGTAATTTAGTTTCTGGATTTGAAAATGTCAGAGAATGAATAGAATGTCTTGGGCAAGGACAGATTTTGAGAGCCACATCAGCCCATCCATACCCAGATTTTACAAGGCACCAGGATAAAATCAGCACTCACTGCTCAGGACCACTGAGACTAGGAGACAAAATCTATGACATCAGGTAAATGCCCTGACACAGGAATCCTGTGCCATGGGACATTTCTGGAACTCATACTCCTTACCTATTCAGGCAATACATGGACTCAGAACATGAAGAGAAGGAATATGTCATGGAAGGAAGTCTGGCAGAAGTCAGTGACTGGATGAGAAGCTAAATCAGGTCTGGATCTTTCATAACCTCCCTCTTAGTTGATGAGTTTCATAAGGTGACCCAGAGAAACACCATCTGGCTTTATATTGTCATAGCACAACCTCTGTGAGGAGAAAAAAAGGTGTTTGGTTTTTTTTTTTATGTGTGTGTGTATGTGTGTGGTGTATGGATACTTTGGCAATTTTGGCGACTGAGGCACTGGTCATCTTGAACCATCTGGCCAGAATCTACTACAGAGAAGACATCAAGAAACTGAATCCAGAACTCGAAGACATTTCTCAGAATTATGAATTCAGATATCCTTGCAAAGTAACCATCATTGGTAGGAAAAAAGATCACACATATGCATCTGTGGATTAGTTGCTTAATGTTCTTCAGAAGGATTGAACCAAGTTCTTCAGAAGGATTGTTTCTCAACCTCTAAGTCTTTCTAGCTTACTTTGGGTGACTGAAGAAGCTCTCTGCCTGTGAAGACCCGCCAAATCCTCCCAACATATGTATATACAAGGGTGGCCAAATGGGGCAATGAATAACTCTTTGAAAGGGGAAGGGATGGTGGTAGAAATAAGCCAATGTTGCATTGCTTGAGTCTTTGAATAATGACTGATGTTGTACCCTTGATGCTGTCTTCTCTTTTCACTTCTTTTCTAGCCTACTCTAATGTGTCATGGAACCTCGTTTCTCTCATCTAAACATCCAGGCCCTAGCAAACTTCATTCTTCATGACTTCATTCTGCACTAACACCCACTTGACAGTCTTGCTGGTCAGTTGCTGTCATACTTTGAATAGCCATTTGGGGACCCTCGCCAAGAGTGCATCCTCTCACTGCAATCTGAGATGCTGCCGTGTGACCCTGCTTCCCAGTGTTGTTCATGTTCTACTCCTGACCTCCATTAAGTTTGAGCCAAAGTTGCCCTGGCTACTGCACAGCAGACTTCAATGTGACTTCCAAGGACTTGCTGGGGATCCCGATTCACAGGTATTCTGTAGGGAAAGGCTGGAGTATGAGGTTCCCTAATCTCAATGATTTGTAAGGATGAGAAGAAGAATTTCAGAGCCAGGAGATTTCTTAATTATAATACTTCTGAATCCTCTGCTACCTCAATGATGAAAAACCAGGATAATGGCACTCCCCAGCAATGAACCAGGATCCTCACTGTTTCTCGGCATTATAAGTCTCTAGGATCACATGCCCTACATCTCTATTCCTTCGGTGTGTCTGTCCTGGCTTCCTGCTGCTGACCTGAGACCATCCTTTTTCCATTAATTTCTATTCTTCACAAGTCCCTGTGAAGAAAAGTTCTTCATCATTCTATTTAAAAAACACCACCAACCACAAAAACTTAACAAAAGTTAACTAAAACCGGGTGAGATAAAGACAACTAAGGTTGTATGTACGAAGGCAAATGGAAGAAATTTGTACACAGCCCATTTGAATAGACAGACACCAGGGAAGACTTCAATTTAGGAGCAGCGAAGAAAGCAAGCTATCTTTGCCTGTGTGCATGGTTTCCCTATACTTTTTACTGAGTTATTGGTTTAAAACCTCCTTTTGTCAGCTCCCATTGATCTCTTCCAAGCTGAAGAGAGATTTCACAGAGGTTAGATCCTCTTACAGAAAGAAAGTAGAGAAGGGGCACCTGGGTATTTTCCGCTAAATAGGATAACTCCAACGTGCCCTGTATTTCATGATGGGAGGCAGGTTTATCTCAGACTTCCATTTAAATGCCATCATGATACTACTTCTTCCTCCAACCAGTCCTGTCTCTTTACCATGCCTTTGACTGGTGTCTGTCTCAAAAGATCAGCCTAGTATGACCATGGCTGCTTATTTCTGCTTCAGTCAGCTTCCCAGACAGTGCAAACTGCCATGCCAATTAAGATTTTGCAAAAACTGTCCTTAACCTAATCAGAGATAGAGCCGCCAGCTATATAAAGTTGAACGCCTGAATTCAAAGGACTGCCTACTTTATTGCAAAAAGTGAAATAAAATTGCACTTCATTTTATAACCTCTCCTGGTTGTTCTTGTTCTGCGAATTTCAATGATAACTGTGATAACTGAATGATAGCATGAGAGGCCTACATTTTGCAACAAAGCTGTATATAGTAAACCTGTGTTGGTTGGTGAGTATTGCACCTTTCTCTGATGACTGTAATTTCAAGAATGCAATCCCATAATGCTATAAACAAACAGGTGAGCAAAAGCAAGCAAAATTTACTTAACACTCACTCCTTTGAATGAAGCAAAAAGAAATTGTTTATCACTTTACATGAAATCTGTAAGCAAGTAGCCGTTATCTCTACTGGTGTGTAGGGCAAGTGTCTGTTGTGGGTAGATAAAAGAACATCAACTCAATTCAATGGGATCTTAGGAGCTAGCAGCCCGTACTCTGCAGCCACTTTTGAGCAATTATTTTAATGATACCTGCAGGATGGTGTGGATTGTCTCAGTTGCTGACTGGAAGCTGAGAAGGTAGAGACTCCCACTCACAGTGGCCTGTTTTCCTTCTAGTGGCAGTACTCCTTCCAAATTCAGTTACTCGGATGGCATGCTGTTTATGAGCAGGTCTTCATGTTCAGCTGACAGATCCTTGACAGGAGTAAAAGAGAATTGCATTCTCCTTCTGAAGTGGTTTACGGTTTTAAAATAAGCAGCTTTTCTTGAAAGTGGTTTATCTGTATGAGAAAAATGAGACGGACATTACAGTCCATCAAACATTTAAGGTCCAAATGTATTCTCTTTCTTGCAAGCAAAACAAGTGACAACAAAAGGTGCCCTGCTAGGAATCCTGTGCTTCTGTTTCTACCATCTGATGCTTACTTTTCAGGAATGCAAATGGTTGACAGCTGCTGAGTTTTCTTTTGTGCATACGCATTTTCGCCTCCATTAAACACAGCATCTATTTTAAAGGGAGAAATAGTTCACCTGGAGGGTGGCTTCATCTCTAAAGTGCTTGCAAATCCAAGGATGTAAGTTATATTCACAGAAATTATGAAAGAAAAATGGGAAACAAACCACTCACACTTGTCTCCTCCACCTCCAACACACACGTGCGCGAGCACACACACACAAACACACACACACCTCTTATAATCTCAGTATTTGTGGGCAGAGTGAGACAAATATGCTTCTACAACTGAATTTAAGCCTCTTGACTACAACATAGAGAATTATACATTCTGACAAACACACCTTTAAAAGAGACCTGCTAGCCCATGCGACTTATGCCTTTTTCTACTTGGCTTAAACAAGTATCTGGAATCTGCAGTTCCCCTGCAAGTTTTTATTCAGTATGGCTGTGTCGCCTGTGTGGGCATCTTGACTTTCCTTTCTACTGGCTAGACAGTTTTGGAGCCAGTTCTTAGACTGTGGAAACAATTTAAATATACATAATGCTTGTATCACATCTTGTGCATGTCTTCATAATGTAGGTGGCAATTATTCTAATATTACTACCCACAACGTATTTAACCTATGACTTACTTATGTTTGATAAAACCCACTGAAAATGATATCCAGTAACAAAGAAAACTTACATATGTAACAACCTCAAGGAAACACAGATATTGAAGGATCAGAAGACAAGCTGTGAAAATTTATATTTTATTTATCTTTTTTAATTTTTAATAAGCTCTACATTTTTCTCTGCTCCCCTCCCTGCCTCCCCCCTCCCCACTTTAAGCCTCCCCCAAGGTTCCCATGCTCCCAACTTACTCAGGAGATCTTGTCTTTTTTTATATCTCATGTAGAGATAAAATGTCTCTCTTAGTGTCCTCATTGTTGTCTAAGTTCTCTGGGGTTGTGGTGTGTAGGCTGATTTTCTTTGCTTTATGTTTAAAATCCTCCTATGAGTGAGTATATGTGATAATTGTCTTTTTGTGTCTGGGTTACTTTACTCAAAATAATGTTTTCTAGCTCCGTTCATTTGCCTGCAAAATTAAAGATGTTGTTATTTTTTCTGCTGTGTAGTACTCCATTGTTTTCTTATCCATTCTTCAGTCAAATGGCATTAAGGTTGTTTCCAGATTCTGGATATGACAAACAATGCTGCTATGAACATAGCTGAGCACTGGTCCTTGTGGCATGACTGAGCATCCATTGGATAGATACCCAAAAGTGGTATTACTGGTCTTGAGGAAGGTTGTTTCCTCATTTTTGAGAAATTGCCAGACTGACATCCAAAGGGGCTGTTCAACATGCTTAGTTATCAGAGAAATGCAAATCAAAACAACTCTGAGATTCCATCTTACACCTGTAAGAATGGCCAAGATGAAAAACACTGATGGCAGCTTATGCTGGAGAGGTTGTGGGGAAAAGGAAACACTTCTGCATTGCTGGTGGGAATGCAAGCCGGTACAGTCAGTGTGATGTCAGTGTGATGATTTCTCAGAAGATTTACTCTTTTGGCAAAGCCCTGGTTAGTATTTGTGTTCATTATTCCTAATTCTTTCTAGTCACTTGAATTTCTGGAAAAAAGAAAAAAAACTACTTGATTGAATCTTTTCTTTTTTTATTTTTATTTTTCCATTCAAAAATTTCCACTTCCTCCCCCCCCATTCCCTTTCCACTCTCCCTCCTCCCTCCCCTCCAAGCCTTAAGAGATGGAAGGGTACCCTGCCCTGTGGAAAGTCAAAGGCCATCCCCCCTCCATCCAAGACTAGGAAGGTGTGCATCCAAAGAGACAAGGGTCCCAAAAATCCAGTACATGTAGTAGAAACAAGTCCCAGTGCCATTATCAATGACTTCTCTGTTAGCCCCCATTGTCAGCTATTCAGAGGGTCCGGTTTGATCACGTGCTTATTCAGTCCCAATCTAGCTGGATTTGGTGAGCTCCCATTAGATCAGGCACATTTTCTCAGTGGGTGGACCAACCCCTCACGGTCCTGACTTCCTTGTTCATTTTTTCCCTCTTTCTTCTCTTCAATTGGACCTTGGGAGCTCAGTCCAGTTCTCCAATGTGGGTCTCTGTCTCTATTTCCATCTATTTATATTCTATAAGTGAACTGTGCCCTGCCAAACATATGTGCATGTATAAGATTTTAAGGCAGAGGTAGAGAGAAGTTATCCTCACAATAAGATTTGTACTTAGGAACAAAGGCGATTAATCAAGTAGACAACGCATAATCAAGGCTTCTATGCCCAAAGTCTAGTAGAAGCAGGAGACTTCTGATTCCTTGAAAGGGATACTTTAGTATGCTTTTGAATATAACTCTTCAAGAGAGTTACTACAATCTTCCCAACAGATGTAATCTTGTAGTATTTTCTTGTGGGAATCATGTGGAATACTTTCTATTTCCTGAATTTTGTTATACTAATACCATAGCAGATTTATTTACTAAAGGATATAATTGAACATTGGTTCCCCAAATGGTTACATTTGAAGGAAGAGAGGCATTTTCAGTGAATAGTGAATCTGTAGCAGAAGTGCCTTGCAATGATAAAGGAAAGCAAAATAGAAGTATCGTGTAACTAAATTATCACCTGAGGTCACATGAAATACAGAGCCTATTAAAACACAAGCTTTTCAAAGACTGTGTGATTGCTTCAATAGAATTTCATGATGAGATATAAATTCAGCAGTAATGGGATAGGCTGTCTTTTCAGCTGGACTAAACAGTATAGCAAATAATTCTAAATACTGTCTCAAGATAAGTCTGTAAACCAAGCAACATCCATAACGACTATCCCACAGTCTTATAATTGAGGACTGTTGCTGACAAAAATACAGTTTCAATCTTATTTTATTTAGAGTTGAATTAAAAGGGTGTTGATTCTCGGCATATTTAGGTTCCTGTGGAATTTGACACACTGTTTGAAAGGGATCAGAAATCTGGAAAGTCCAGACTTATGAACTAACAAATTTCATGTATTTCATTGATAGTACAGGTGCCTCATCCATTTTTATGTATACTAGTTCTTCCAATTTTGAAGAACTAAATCACTGATGCAACAAATAAAACATTGCTGCTCATGGTCTTGACATTTCCAGCACCCTGGAGTCTACAATGTAACTTAGATTTCAGCTCCAGATTAATGTAATGGACTATAAGGACTTCCTTGCTGGAATTTTGAACCTGCCTTACGTAGTCTAGCTTCAGTGGCAATCTGGAACCACAGGACAAGGCTCTGTAACTTTGTAAATATTTTATCTTTTCTGTGTGCAATATCAATGCCATGTGAGTGGTGCTGTTAAGCTCGGGTGCCTTTTCCTTATGGCACCTAGTCCCCTTGGACCACAGTTGCTTCAGCATCTGTGTACTTTTCACAGTTATCCTGAAGAAACTCATACAAAGGTGGCTGGCTACTTTTTTATTATTTTAATTTTTATTGGAAATAGATATTTTTCATATAATATATTCTGATTAAAATTTTCCCTCTCTCAAGTTCTTTCAGGTTCTCCCCACTTTCCCAGTAACCCAAATGCCATCCTTTCTCTCCTACTCTGATTATGAAGCAAACAGGTAACTAAGAACAATTGTATCAAACATAATAGAACAAAGCAAATATTAAAAACTGTAACAAAATAAACAGGCCTGGTGGTGCACACCTTTAAGACCAACACTCCAGAGCACAGACCTGGAATCTCTCTAAGTTCAATGCCAGCCTGGTCTACAAAGCAAGTTCTAGAAAAAGCACTAACATACTGAAGAAGAGAAACACACATTTGCACATACAGAAATCCCCTTAAAACACAAAATTGCAGCCGGGCGATGGTGGCGCACGCCTTTAATCCCAGCACTCGGGAGGCAGAGGCAGGCGGATCTCTGTGAGTTCGAGACCAGCCTGGTCTACAGAGCTAGTTCCAGGACAGGCTCCAAAGCCACAGAGAAACCCTGTCTCGAAAAACCAAAAAAAAAAAGAAAGAAAAAAAAAAAACACAAAATTGGAAAACATTAAATAAAAAGACTTATAAAATAGCAACATGCCTAAACAAAGCATTATGAAACAAAACTTTCCAAAAATATCATTGAATTGGTTTTGTTTTGGCCATCTACTGCTGAACATAGGACCTGTCTTTAAATGTGATTTGTATACCCAGCGAGATTCCATTGAAGAAAATTAATCTTTCCTTTGGAGCAGTTTTTGATTAAAGATAGCTTTCAGGTTAGGGGTGGGTGCTTGTGTCCAATTCCCCTGTCAGCACTGGGTCCCCATCTTCTTTAGACCTGTTCAAGCTCTACGCAAACTGCCTCAGTTTCTGAAAGTCCACATGTGTATCAGTCCTACTGTAGGTAGAAGGCCCTGTTTCCCTGGTGCCTTCCATCCCTACTAGCTCCTGCAACCTTTTCTCTTCTTGTACTGGAAAGTTTCCTGTTTGAAGGAAAGAGTGGGTAAGTTGCATTTCCAGCTCAGGCTTTGCCATTTCAAATAAATTTCTATTTTTACAATTGGATCCTGTGATACATGGTGTCTTGACCCAAGGTCACCTCTTTTCTTGTCACATAACATATAGCAAGAAGTTTCTTCAGAACAGTTATGGCCTCTTTGCAGCACATTCTTTAAGCACAACTTAAAATTGTCCCTACTCTATTGATTGTACAGGTTATTTTATTTCATTTAATTATTTTATTTTGGTGTCCTTCTGAAAATGGTTTTGCTTTTTCTCATTGCAGACCTGCCTGACTTTTGTAGGACACTAAATAAACAGTAGTCATACAACAGTCTGAAAGCTCCTCTTTACTGAAATTTATGTGTTATTTTATTATCTTTAAATATGATCTCATCAAGTTTTAAGAACAGAGCAGAATATAGTTGTAGAGCTAATTATTAAAACCAGTTAGAATTTGTGCTACATATAGCTGCATATTTTTCCAGAATAGTTTACATAAATGGCTTATAACCCAGCTTCTAGTACAGTTCATATTACTCTCTGAAACCTCTTGACGTGGGCTACCACTATTTCCAGTTTTCTTGGCATGCTTGCCTACCAAGCTTTCACCAGGAAGGATCATCTGTGTTCAAAGTATTTAATGGATTTTCAAGTCCAAAGTTCTAAACACTTTCAATGTCTTCCTCCAGACCAGATCCAAAAGTATATGAATCATGTTTTGAGAGGTTTTTCTCAAAAATGGCCCCACGTATGGTGCCTGTTTTCTGTATCATTTACTTGTATTGTTGATATGGTCTAAAAATAAACAAAAAGAAAAAAAACAAAACTGATAAAAGGAAAGCATGATCTATTTTTTTTATACAGCTCTAGAATACAGTCCATCATGGTATAATTGAAGCAAGAAGTTGAGGCAGATAGCCACATTGTGGCGACAGTCAGTAAACAAAGGAAATGAACGCCCAGTCTCAGGTCACCTTTTACTTTTAATTCAGTCCAGGCAGCAGCTACAATTAAAGTGAGTCTTCCCAACGCAATATACTATGAAGAGTCCTGATGAGGCATATCCAGCTATCAGACACTTATCTACTATAAAATTTAGATCTCATCAAATATCAATCAATATTAACCATACCATGGCTTTTTCTCTCTTGGACATAGGTAAAGGTATGAAAATCACTCTTGAAATGAACTCTAGGTTCAAGTGGTGATGATGTAATTCTGGTGTGACTAAGAACAAATGGCAACACAAGGCATAATGTAAAGATGCTGCCTTTATTAAGTAATAATGATATAACAGAAAGAAACTCATTCAACTCATTTCTTTAAGAGTAGTGAATTATCAGTATAGCATCATGAATACAGTAATCAATTTAATTTGTACCTGAGTTATAAAAAATCATACAACTGAAGAAAAGGCCAGGGTTAGCAAATAGAAACCTGATGAATCATCACAATATGTAATAATAGTCATTCACTCAATTTTCTGGACTGAAGTTACACTCCTTGAGGTATATCTATACCTCCATGAGACCTTCTTCCTTTGCCCATGAAATTTGCCATGAAAATTGACAAGTCTGTAGGAGCTTACTCTAGTGTTAATTCCAGCCACTAATTTCATACAGGAGCAGAGTCAAAATAACTGTGACATGTCAGATGCAACTACTTATTAATCTAAAATGTTATCAATTTCCATTGTAAAAACCAATGGCCAACAAAAATCCATGAATTGTTTTTAACTTCATCAATATTACTAATTGTTGACAGATATTTCTGTCCCACCAGGTCCCACAGCCATTCAGTCCCAAAAAATACACTGAGGTCTGTTATCAGTGAGGCATTCTCATCTTGCTTCTTCTGCGTCTGGGTGATGCCTGTGGACTGAGTCTTTCCTTTTCGCAGAATTCTTCTGTTCTCATCGCCCCATCTCTACTTCCTGCCTGGCTACTGACCAATCAGCATTTTATTAAACAAGCCCAGGAAACAAATCTTTACAGGGTAAAACTATTGACCCACAGCAACTAATAATGCCTTAGTATTTTTTTCTATTGCTATAACAAAAACATTCAAGACTGGATAATTTATAAAGAATAGATATTTGGTTGGTTTGGTACTGAAAACTGGAAACTGCAAGTGTATGAGACAGGCATCTGCTTAGCAAGTGGTAAGGCCCTATTTATTTCTTCTTAACATGGTGAAGACAGAGTAAGTATAGTAGCTTAGGTCTTCATCTTCTTTTAAAATCTGTAGTTGCATAAGAGAGATCCTAAATTGAAGGCTTTACTTAAAATTAGTTACAATATTGATCTTTCTCCAATGATTATTGACAGGAGTTTGAGACTGAGTTTCTAATACATTAATTTTGTGGGAACAGAGTCATATTATAGCATATGAGATATGACAATTACTCCAAAGTTATATGATATTCTTATACTAAAGGTTGTCTTTTATTTAATACATCCCATGACTGGAGATGGAGAGCTGAGAATGAAAGTCATTATAAGTAATTTGGAAATCAAAATGCATTCAAGAAGGTAGAAGAAATGATCAGGAAAATCCTACACCTGTCACATTTTTGTAAATTTCTATGTTCATTGGGATATACTGGAATAATTTGTCTAAAGAAATAGATTTAGTTCTTGTTGCATTTTCTAATATTTTAAAGAACTTACTCCACTTGTAATCTGCTGTTTAGATGCTTGCATCCAATCTCTAGGACTATACATTTTTAGCTCAATCCAAAAGAAGGCATTTTCTAGCTTGCACATGCTGGGGTACAAGTTTTCTTTTTTTGCCATCTTTGCCATCAGTTACTGTGATTCAAAAATTCACATATAGTATTAGGAGAATATGGTCATACAGTTTGAAAAATATTTCAGACCTTAAAGATATTAATAGTTTAGAATATTGGGGCTTTAAAATAAAGTCATGCCTTCTTTAAATATTAATATTATCTTCATTCCAGTCTCTGAATTTTGAATAGGTTTTGGGAGAAGCCAAAATCTTGGATATTGGACCCTGGGGACTGAGTCAATAGCTATCATTACTGTTATGTGCCACCAGCTGCATGAAACAGCTAGCTATTTAAAACATGATAATGGACTTCTGAAGACTCCGTTATAGCACCATTTCAATGAAAGTACCATTGGATATTGAGAGTGCTGCCATTAAGAACAAGATATGTGGTCTAGGGTAATGACTATTGAATGGGACTCCACCCCCATCTTATATTAGTGTCATGTGGAAACATTAAGGGGAAAGAGACAAAGTATATTCCACATTTCTCAGAAGAAATTTAAAGTGATCTCAATAGAGAGAGTATTATACCTGAATCTGGAGCTGAGAAATTTATCAGGGTCTAGTCCTTGGCTGTGTCTGTTAACCCTGCTGATGGCATGGTTATGAGCACAGGAAATGAGAAATAAGGAAGTACCCTAAGAGATAAAAGTTGTTACAATGCACATACTCCATTGAGAAAGAACATCTGGGTAAACTTTAAATTTTCAAGGGCTAGACAATAATATAGGCTATAGTATAGAGTTTATACACCTCTCTTAGTTGCTAGAATACATCTTTAATATATGTGCCATTGATGGATAGCTGATTTATATATAGTTTAATAAAATCATGACACATTCCTAGAAAGATATTTTGACTTGTTAAACTTTGACTATTTTGATGTATTTACATGTAATTTTATTTTTATTCTTTTCTCTTCTTTATACCATCTCTTGATGTGTTTAAAGTAATTATTTGGTAATTAATGATAGTTATACCATTTCTCTGTTTCCTTTACTCCCACCAAACTTTTCTCTGTACTCTTCATGTTTTCATTTAAATGTATATCATCTTGAAATTTGCTGTTACATTTGTGTGTGTGTGTATTCCTAAATATATAAATGCAACATAATCAATCTGTATACAGTTACATGTATGTATGTGTTTTCAGTGTTGATCATTTTATAATGAACAATTGGAGGGGAACCTATAGCTATCACTTTACCAAACCAGCATTAATCTCTAAATATTTTCTTAATTGTTGTTTTTATGTGTGTTTAAATTGTGTCTTTTCCAAGGATTTTGTAATGCTTTTGAAGACACATATTCTGTTTCTTACATTGTTAATGGTTTACTCAGACTCTCAGCATGCCTTTTGACTAAAAGTTTGCATTAATCATCACTTTCTTATATTTTCAACAATGAAAAACTTCAGACATAGTATTAATGGTCACCACCTGCTTACCTACATATGCTTTCTCACCAGGACTTTCAGCAAATGCATATGATACTTAAAACTTTGCTATATTAAACATGGCATTACAAGCAAAACTAAAACAATAATGCTCATCAAGTAGGTCACATTGGATCAACTTTGTTTTTAGAAAGTAAAGTAATGAAGAAAAACATTAATATTTCTTAGACATACGGCAAAACAAAGTATTTTAATAGCATGTTGGATGTTGAACAATGTTATGTAAAGATCCAAATTGCATTTGAATTCTAATTTAATGACTGTTGATTTGGGTAATGTTTTAACGATTTGAACTGATATTTTGCAAATGTCACTGTTGGGTAGTCTATATATATTTTGAAATCCATGTGTATGTGCATTTGTGTACAACCCAGTATGTATGTAAGTGTGCATGTGTGTGGATGCTAGAGGTTAAACTCAAGTGTATTTTTCAATTGCCACCAATCTTATATTTGAGAAAGGCGAATCCCTTTGCCTTGAGCTCTTTAAATAGGCTAGGCTACCTGGCCAGACATGGGTATTGACTTGTGTTTTTACCTACCAAATTGTGGGGTTATACATGCATATCACCATGCTTGGATTATTTAATTGCTGACTATGGGTAAAACACAGGTAATCATTGCTTTATTAGTGGCAAAATCCAAAGTTCTCTTTGATGAGTTCTTAATATGACAAAGAATAAGAAGAGGAAGTTCAAGGAACATTTTTATAAAATTTTGAGAATGAGACAACAAGGTATGGCTATTCAATATCTTGGCAGCTATTAGGAGTAGGGATATGGAGGAGAAGAAGGAAGAGGAGGAGAGGCCTTTTGAGTCTCCTTACAGGAAAACAGCTTGGTTTTGCAATGGAGCCTGGCAAAGAGCTGCTTGGCTGTAGGGGCTAGGGCTTCAGAAAATGACTGAGAAAAATCAGAGTACCAATTCCTTCTTACCAATATCCAAAAGAAAAAGATTAAAAGAAGGTAAAAGAATAAATACAGTTTTGTGAGTTTGAACTCGGTGCAAGCCAGAAGACGCTGGGCTAGGAGTTCTAGATGAGTCTACAAAGAGGAAGGGGCTTATGGGAGAGAAAGAAAAGTACATTTGATGGAGGAAGGTCATTGGTTAAATAAAGAAACTGCCTTGGCCCTGATAGGACAGAAAATTAGGTAGGCGGAGTAAACAGAACAGAATGCTGGGAAGAAGGGAAGTGAGCTCAGACACCATGCCAGGGCAGACACGATGAAGCAAGCCGCCAGGTCAGACATGCAGAATCTTTCCCGGTAAGATGGGTGCTACACAGATTACTAAATATGGGTTAGGCAAGATGTGAGAATTAGCAATTAAGAGGCTAGAACTAATGGGCCAGGCAGTGTCTAAAAGAATACAATTTGTGTGTTGTTATTTCAGGGCATAAGCTAGACAGGCAGCCGGGAGCCAGGTGGCAGGAACACAGCCCGCAGCTCCCACTACATACATTATCAACTTAAAGGGATAATTATTCTTCCCTTCTTCTTAGTGTGTCTTTCTGTGGATCACCTTCTCTGGGGAACAGATGCTTGACAAGGTGATTTACTGGCTTAACTTGATTAACTCTTAAGGGAGAAGACCAAAGTATGTAATATTTTAATCATTGGAGTAAATCAGAATGTCATGTCTCTAACCAAAACCAGTAATATCCCTTTCTTTTGACCAGGCAGTTCAAGGAGGGGTACAAATCCAGGCATGAGAGGTCTCATTCTCAATGGCCTCATTGAGTGATAAATCTTTGTTTATATCCATAAAATTTGGATAGTAGCACTTTATGACTAGGCCACTGTCTCTAGTGCAGCAACTATATTGAGAAGCATCTTTTCAAAACAATTGAAAGGAAGTCTTCAACTTTTGACATGTTTTCATTTTATTGAGTACCCTTCTGGGTAAGTAGTCTTTTAGAAGCAATTTTCATTTCTCATCTTGAAGAAGTATTTGGTTTATCACTATAATTTTTTAGACTTTCTTAAATTATAGTGCTCTGAATCCAATTACAGAAACAACATAATGACCACCTTTCTTTATGTTTAGATTAAAACTATCATAATGAAATATTATTAGACACATGAAATAAGAACTGATTTTTTTTAGCTTATCTGATAATCTATAACTTAACTATAATCTTCATTTATTAAAGGATTTAAACATTTTGATTTTACTGACATTGACTAAGTTTCTTAGAATAAATACAAACCAGAAATATATTTTTCAGTGGTTTTCAAAAATTTACAAATTATCTATTATTGGACATTATATTATTTTGAAAAGGTTTTGCTTTGCAAATTTATTGCCATTCTTTTCATAAGAGAAAAAAAAACAGGTTGTCACAGCACTTTGGCCATTAATCAATATAAAAGCACCCTAAAATCACTTAACTTTGATTCTATTTATTATATAGTACATTAATTTTTTTTATTCATGGGCAAATTCTATAGCTAGGCTATGAGTGGATTTTTTCCTCTTTCTCATATCCATCAGCTTATATACACTCTTTGAAAAGAAGGTCATTTACTAGGCATAAGGGGGGGGTGAGTTCTAGATATTTAGCTGTGCATTTGAATTTAGAACACATATCCTTTCCACTCAGGCTCTATTTGAGAGTCTAGCACAGCACATATAGTCTACTTATTTGAATTCAGTGTTGAGCAGCGTTGCAACCTAGAAAACACAGTCATTCTGTCATGGAGTAAATGAAACTTGCAAAGGTGCCTGTGTGGTTATCTTAGTGACAGATCTTCCAGCAGCAGCAATGGAGTGCCATTTACCTAATCAAGCCTGGGTGAAGAATATGTAGTGAATCACTGAGGATGCACCACTAAGTCATTTAAACCAAACACCCCAGCAAGAGATCTCTGGAAGGACAGTGTAAATGTGTCGTTTAGAAAGTTAAGGGAAATGACTAGCTGAACTAAAGATTCTTCCGCCATGGTACCTATTAGTATTCTCCCCAGTGCTACTCTGGCTTGCTGTATTTTCCTTAGAAGCACATGAAAGAAACACACATCCAAGTATAGTGTGCTTGCTTCACCAAAGCTGCCTTGGAGAGATTCTGCCCTGAGATGTGGAGATGTCGACTTTATTAAGTGCTCAGCCACAGGGATACTTTGATTGAGTCGCTTAACCCCTGTGCTCTTTGAAACTCTGTTTCTCACCTTTTTTGCAGGGATGTTTTGAGGCTAAGTCTACCTTTATGGATCCTTCTCTGTGTGTTGCTATTAGTCATGAGGACAGGGCTGAGTATCAAGCTCTCTAAGAAATGATGAGGGAGATGTAGCAACAAAAGTTTTACTTTGTTTTAAAATTGAATACAAAGGACCTGTGTCTTTAATAGTTGGACTAAAATGATGTGCTTTCACAATTCAGTCTCAAGTACTGGATCAAATAAAGTTGACTTTGTAGTAACTTAGCTAGTGTCATCTATCATATGTCTTTCAATGTTATATGATAAAAATTAGAATAATTTGCTTTAATATGAATAACATTTTCAAAATACTGCTGAAAACAAAACCCTTCCACTGATATGTTTTTCAGATTTTCCCTGGTGAGTTCTTGGTAAAATGACTATAGCAAGAAAGCCAACAAGATTGCTTAGTGGTTTAAAACACTTTCTGTTCTTTCCAACAACCAGAATTTTGTTCCAGCACCCATAATCAGCAACTCCAGGTCTACAGAAACCAACACCCTCTTTTGACCTTCTGGAAAACTATCTGTATATGTGACTTTAAACAGAGTCACATACACATAAATATTTTTTAGGGGCTATAGTGAAGAGAATGGTGATTTATTTTATGGTCTTTCTATGCATAGTGTGGGTTTATGACCACGATTAAAATATCATTTAGCTACTGGTCATGAAAGCAGGTGGGCTTACTACAGGTCTTTACCTCTCTATATTCTCCTCCAAATCCAATTCCCAGTCTCATCCCCACCTCTGCAGCAGACAAGATGCTATGGCTTCCCCTCCCTTTCTGCTCCAATCTCCAAAATGCTGTGGGATAATGCTCTTATACATTGTAAAGATTTGTCACTCATATTGATTTAATAAAACACAAATTGGCCAGTGGCCAGGCAGGGATTGTAGGTGGGGTGAACAGATTAGGAGAATTCTGGGAAGAGAAAAGACAGAGACACTGTCACCAGCGAGACAGAGAGCAATCAAGATGAGAATGCCTTACTGAGAAAGTACCAAGACATATGGCTAAACATAGACAAGAATTATGGGTAAATTTAAGTCATAAGAACTATTTAGTAATAAACTTGAGCAACAAGCCAAATAATTTATAATTAACATAAGCATCTGTGTGTTTATTGGGACTGAATGGCTGTAGGACTTGGCAGGGCAAAAACTTCTGTCTATATGAGAATAACAAAGTGAGCTTCTCCCTCAATCTTCCTCCCCTTTTGTCTTATTTCATTATTCCCTTATTCATCTCTTTATCTTATTCTCCAACTACTACAAGCGTAGTGGGCCAACTACTGGCCAAACCATCTAGAAAAGCAAGTATACAAGCGGAGTAGAATAGTACCTTACTCAGCAGTCAATGGAGAATCCTTTTCTGCAGAAGATGAGGACAAAAATGGAGACCTACAGCCAGGCAATATGCAGAAAGTGGGAGATATCAGAACACACAGCTCTAAAGAGTATGTCTCCATCAAATATCTACACTCAAGAGATCAAGGAATCCTGCAGAAGAAGAAGAAGCAGAAAGGGGGTAAGAGCCAGAAAGGATGAAGAACATCAGTCCTTCCTAACACTGCGGGACAGACAAACTTATGAACTCACAGAGTAGGAAGAGTAAGAAAAGGAGAAACCATAATGGAATATAGTGTATGGGAAAAGTCTATTTTCAATAAGTGAGAAGTGTTACTAATTTATAGATTATTTTCTCCATGTAATTGTGAACTATTATTATGTTGTAAATATAAAAATAACCACCCATGATACCATATTATCTGTACATTGTAATTAATCAATGTTTGGGTGATGAACATATGGATGCTTGCTAGTGTCAGATATAAACCAATTATGCATACACGTTTGCCTATTAATATCAAACAAATGGTAAAACTGGGCAATTAAAAGAAAATTTTAAACTTTATCTCATATTTCAGAGTTTTGAATATCTTTCTTTGCAATTTGCAGATAAACATGCAGTGTATATAAACTGTGATATTAGCATACCTTGAATAACACAATTAACAAGGCAGGATATGCTGCTGATGTCAGCTTGGTAAAATCATGAAATAAACTCCAACCAGATGTTGAAATAACATCTGGCTATTAACAACCCTTAAACAAATTGAAGAAGCATCTTTAAACTCTATCATGAAAGCTCCTTCTCAGGACTTGAGAAGCTTTAGGCAACAAAATAAAAAAGAATACATTAATTTGTACCCAAGGGTCCATATGCTGTCTACAAATCAAACCTATTAGCTTTGCTTACCTTATGGTTTGGTTGTGCATGGAAATCCTCTTGACTGTCAAGGAGAGATAAAGGTGTATATTAAAAATGCATTGCACCTTATCTCATGGAAGCAGGTGAGAAGGCACACAGTGTTTGAACTGAGTGGCCCGAGCTTTTCCTCACTGGTCCTTAACAGAGTCTCTGCCACAGAGCTCCTGCCATGCAATCTGAACACGTTGTTTAGGTAGCAGTGTCTGCCATCTGCTTAGGCTAAATGGCAGTGGCCCAGCCCCTGTTTCTTTTCTGCCCCTGAAACTTGACTATTAGATTTTAATTACACAGGTATATGATTAAATCAAAGAGATTGAAAGGTTAAAGCTAATGTTCCTAAAGGTGATACAGGCCCCAAGGCCTCTGAAACAGCTGGCATTTGGGAACCAAGCTCTCTCTCTTGGCATGCCAAAGAATAAGAAGTAATGAACTCCTTTGGGGTGAAGCTGCCTTAGTTTTATTAGATGAAGTTCTGATTGAGAGAGAACTTTAGTTCTCAAGTCTAGAAAATGAATTTGAAATCAGTTATTTCTAATTTTCAGAAAAAAATGTGCCTAAAAACTTAGCTTTTGTGTGTTTGTTGTTTGTTCCTTGTTTCTTTTTTTTCTAATTTGATATTTTTATGTTTTTCACTATTTGAGTCATTTGAGAGCTGTGAAAATATGGCTGTGTTTTCTGAAAATTAAGAGACAATGGAGAATTACAATTACATTTTCAATGGGTGGATTGTCTCATTCTTACTTGCGAGAATTCAAAAGATATTTTCTGAAAGATTTTGACCTGGAAAAGAAAATGTAGTGATCATTTCAGAATGTGATGTAGAAATGAGTGAGTGAGGAGAAATATTAGTTAAAAATAATCTCATGGGCAGTATGGTGCAATGCAGCACAGCGGTGAGGATGTCTGTTCTTATGAAGCTGCAAACAGTACAAGGGATCAAACATTGCTCTGCCACATGCTGATGTTAACAAATGGCTTATAATTTCTTCACTCTCATATGGAAAATGGAATGCTAATAAAATGTATCTCGTAGGATAATTCATCAGGATTAATATATATGTTCACCACAAATTTTTAGTGTATGACTTTTGTAGTATGTTCTTTAAATCTAAAAGAGTTTAGAGGAACTTTGACTAGTTAAGGGGGACTTCCAATATATATGTAATTTGTTTAAATATTTCAAAGTATTTCTCTTTTCGCTATCGGTCACTATTATGACCTCTGGCAAGTTCTTTTCTAAATCCATAGGAGATGCTCTAAAAATTTCAAAGGTCATATGGAATAATTCTAGTAACACATGATCTCTAAACCACAGTGATTTTCATCATTGATGTAATGGTGCAAAAATACCTTTCTCAGGAGGAGCGTATGGTGAAAGTATCTGTGTCATCCAAAATTTTCCTATACTTCAATTTAAGTTTCTTATTTATTTAGTAAGTTAGTTATTGTCATAAAATATCATGTCCAAGGAAACTTACATAAGATTTTTATTGGGGACTTAAATTTCAGAAGATTATAGTCTATAACCATTATGTCAGGGAACATGGCAGGTAGGCAGGCAGGCAGGCATGGCTTTGGGGCAGTGCCTGAAACATAGGACCTAGAGAGAAGTAACTTGGAATGACATAGGCTTTGAAACCTCAAAGCCAGCGCCTAGAGATGTACCTCCTCCAAGAAAGCCACACCTTCTAATACTTTTAAAATAGCTCCACCAATTGGGAATCAAGTACTTGAATATGTACTTATGGATGGCATTCTCATTCAAACCACTACAAAGGACTCATCCATAATTTACCTCTGTACTGCCCTCTATTTACCTCTCTTGGAAGTATCACTGGGAGACATTTTTATAATTGTTACTTAACGTTTACAAAAATCTTATTCATGCAATATATGTCAGTTTGCTGCTTAGAAGTGTGAGATTGTATTTTGACAAAGGTACTGTTACTTGCAATGATTTAGAAAGAGATAGTATGGCATGTTAATCCAGTCTAGATAAAAAAGAGAAATAGATGTTAAATTTAGAATAGCATAGTAACTTCAGGTAAGAACAGAATTTTGTTACAGTGAGCACAGTAGAGACAGTAAACAACAAAATTCATAAACCAGTTTAATGTTATACGGAATGTCCTTTTGTGACCATGACCATGCCTTTAATTTCACAGATAGGAAAGATTGATTCCTGGTTTGAATTCAACATGCTGCTGTTGGTTAATGACTCAGCATATTTTTAGCTAGCTCTTACATCTTTTTTTTTTTTTTTTTTTTCTTCGAGACAGGGTTTTTTCTTAAATTAATCTGTATGTCACCACAATATTGTGGCCTACTGGTAAGTTTCCAGGGTTCCAATATCAAGCATTTGGCAATGTAGATATTTAGTTTTATTACTTGCCAAAACTTTCTTTTAAGCAATTTTTAACTACTTTGAATATATCTAATGAGAAACATTTTCTTGGACTTCATATTAGTTGTCTTTCTAGTAACAGAACTTCTAACAGAAGCAACTTTAGAGGGGATGGATCTATGTTGGCTCATGGTTTCTTATATATCCATATATCCTTGTAGGGAAGGCCTGAAGTATGAAATGGCCTTTTCAGTGTGATAGTTATAAAACTATTTTATAGGTTGATGGACCAAAAAGTAGGGTCCACTCATCAACTGGTAGACTGTTACTTTCAACACCTATGAAGGCATTTCAAACTAAACTAGATCACAGTCCCAAAGTTTCTACATCTTCTGCACAAAGCACTTGAGTTGATGGCATAAGCTTTTGTTCATTTTAGGTTCAAACTGTGACAGTACCCTCCACTGAATCTGTAGTTAAGTGCACATTCACATGCCTAGCCCTCCTGGAGTTAATAATTTCAAATTTTTGTGTTTATAATCTACAATCTTTTATAGCCCTGGGTTTGTAGCAGTAGAGTTCTCCACAAATTAATAATCAATAGAATATTTCTATCTACATATCAATATCTACTTTTATTTCACATCTTATCCCATTCATATTATTTATCATTATCTGATATATCTTTCTTCCAGTCTCATTATAAGGAATTGGCTCACGTGCATGCAAAGGCTGACTTATCTCAATTAATATCCACTTAGGAAGTTGTATATCAAGAGAGTCATTGTAGTGCTTCAAAGTCTAGTCTAAGTGACCGAGAAACAGAATAGCCAATGATGCATGTTCTAGAACACAAAAGACTGATTTTCAGTCTAAAACCCATAAAAGGCCAATGCCTGGCCTCAAGCATGCAAGCAGGACCATTTCTCTTACATTCAGCTTTTTGTTCTACACGAAGTTTTCAACTGTTTGGATGGGACCCAGTCAATTAGAGGAGGGCAATTCTTTTCCCAGTCTATCAATTCATATGCTTATTTTGTCCAGAACTATCAGTTTAGACCCTCAGAAGTTTTACCCAAACATCTGATCATTTGGTTGTAAGCTTGAGCCAACAGGTAAACTATAACATCTTAGAATTCAAGGGTTCAAAATTTACCTAAATATGAAGTCAGGTTTTTGTGTAGCTTAATTGTATGGTAAAAAAGGTTATTCTAAGAAGAGACAGAAAAGTTATAGAGGACATAGTCATAGGTCTTTTTAATGAAAGACAAATAGATAAGAACAATCCCCTTTGCTGTGATGTCAGACACTACTGAATTGTGCACAGACCATGTCACTGACAGTACCGAATGCATAAGTCTTCCTGTCCCACCCACCTGAGTTTGCTCTTACTTGCTTCCAGAGCCTGTACTTAGACATGTTTATATTTTCTTTGTGTTCTTTTTAAAAATATCTTGGCAGTAAAAGAATGTCATCTATAAAGAGTACCAACATTTCAGCTATACTTTGTCATGTTGATGACAGATTTTTTTTAAGTAAATTTATTTTTAAAGTTTTCACACAAGTGTATACTGTACATGGAGCTCATTGTCCCTGCATCCCCCTACCCTGTCTTTTTCTCAACTCTTCCATTAATATCCTCTGTTATTCTAAAGCAGTGATTCTTAACCTGTGGGTCATGACCCCTTTGGAGGTCATCTATCAGTTATCCTGAATTTCAGATATTTGGTTATGATCCTAAACAGTAGCAAAATTATAGTTATAAAGTAGCAATGAAATAATTATATGGTTGGGGTCTCCACAATATAAACATGAGAAACTATATTAAAGGGTCATAGCACCAGTAAGGTAGAGAACCACTGATCTAGAGAGATTCAGTTTTTTTTTTTTTTTTTTCAAGACAGGGTTTCACTGTAGTTTTGGAGCCTGTCCTGGAACTAGTTCTTGTAGACCAGGCTGGCCTCAAACTCATAGAGATGCGCCTGCCTCTGCCTCCTGAGTGCTGGGATTAAAGGCGTGTGCCACCACTGCCCAGCGAAAATCAGTTTTCATCCATGTTATATATCTGTATAAAATCTAGGGACCACACAGAAAGCAAAACATACAATATTTGACTTGATGAGATTTGTTTAATTCAAATAATATGATTATGTCCAGTCACATTCCTGTAAATGGCATAATTTCATTCTTTATATAGCTGAAAAGTTAAATTTTGCTAATATACCACAGGTTGTTTTATACTGATTAAAGAAAGGAACAACTCGTGAAACATACCTACTAATTCTAAACATACACACACTGTATATGGGTGCTTTGAATTCCACAAAACAAATACTAGAAGTAAAGCCATAGATTAGCCCAGCACATTAATAGTATGAAACTTTCATGAATAGATATCTCCTCCTGAGAAAACAGAGAGGGTTCATCCTGAAACTTCGATCACAGTCTATAGATTTAAAGTGGAACTTGGGCATAGACACATACAATTGACTTAGCTGGAAAATTTCCACATTCTGGTTAATTTCTCCTATAACTAGAAATTTTACAAACGTCACTGTAGGAGGAAAATAGCCTGACTGCCTAACTGGGTAGTGATTGCCGGTGCATAGACTGGATGGTATGGGCACGCACACACTAATGACTTTCCCTTGATCTAACCTGGACTCTTTCATCATGCTTCGAGACCACGATGTAGGGTTGCCTGATCCACAGACCAAAAGAAGGAGGTCACCAGCACAGACTCATTCACTGCAGTCAGTGGGATGCAGAGTATGTGTGTGTGTGTGGGGGGAGTTATATAAACAAGCCTGATTTCCACAATAAACGAACCTACAGCTACCTACTTTGCTAGTCATGTGACTCAGCCTATGTCATTGACTTGATGCCTTCTCACCCTCTCCCCCAAAGGGGTCTGAGCAAGGTCGCCTGTATCACATCACCCCACCTTACCTTACCTACTTCATCCTGTAGATGATTTTATCTCATCTTTTATTATAAGATATTTGGGAGGATAATGTTTAGAAATATAGTCACTCTTAGGGGATGAGGAGAGCATGGATGATTTTCTTGGAGCAGGTACATTCATAACATGCTTTTGGTGCAGGACAGGAAATGAGTGTCTAACATGATGTTTCTTTTACATTAATTTGAAAAACTGGCCACTGGACAGATTACTTCCTGTCTACTTAAAGTTGTTTTTAAATCATAATACTTTTAATTTCTAAAGAGCTTTTAATACAGTTTAGCTAATATCTGTGTTTTAATAGATTTTGTAGTTCATGCCCTGTCATTGTTAATATCTACTAAACTTTCTGCTTTGTCCTGTTTCCTTCTTGAGTCGTTACTTAAGCAAACTGAGGGTTGTTTTATATTCTTTCTCTCTGTGCCCATCCTTTTCCTAATAGTGTAAGGAGTTATATATTCAGAACATTGCTACTGGCTCGTCATCTGTTGATGGGATTGTATCACAGTTTAAAAAAAAGTGTGCTGGCGGCTGTAGGTCATACAAATGTCACAGCTACAGTAGAGTTTTACTCTTCTGATAATTCAGAAAAAAAGAAAAGCTTTCCAAAAATCCTGTGGATGCGACAAAAAATGCAGGAGAGGAAGAAAAGAGAAAGCGGAAGAAGTAATGGTTGTACTCATTTCCCCTAAACCAATGGAGCCATCAACTTTGCAATTACTGAGATCCATTTCACTGGACTTTATAACTGGGAATGAAATGAGTGAGAAATGAGAATCCCTAATGAAGGCTCAGGTCCCCACCCACCGTGTTATCATCGCATCCCACCCATGCCAGCCTTCACTCACCAGCTTTGCAATTTGCAGCTTAATTTCTCATAACTCGCCAAGCGGTTCACATTCATTTACATTATTGCCGTTTAATACGCAGACAAAAAAGAAATATGGTTTAAGATCTGATGGCCTAGGCATTTTTCTCCCTTCCTTTCTTTTTTGTCTAGTTGCGTTTGTTTTTGCTGCCGAAAACAAATGTCTCTGGAGCTCCGTTTAATTTAGCATGTCAAACTGCTTCCTTTAAAGGCAATTTGGAAATGCTTTATATGTGTGATAGACGATAGAGGCAAAAAGCCCAAGCAGAACAGGAAGTGATGCTTAAAGAAACAGTTGGAAATGTTAGCTGCATGCATCTGAGCTCCTGTGAGATTGCTGTGTTGATGATGGACACTTGTATTCCTGGACTAGAAAGTAATGGACACAGTGGCAGCGGGCATTTCTAGACCATGGACTAAGAGATTGCTTCTTTGTAGCTTTTCTTTTCTTTCTTTCTTTCTTTCTTTCTTTCTTTCTTTCTTTCTTTCTTTCTTTCTTTCTTTCTTTTTCTTGTGAGGAGTTTTATTGCAGTGAAGGAATAATGGGGGAGAGAAAGGGAGAGACGGGGGAAGAGAAAGAAAAATGCTTTTATTATTTTTCTTCTTTTTAATTTATTTTTTAAATTTTGCTGGCTTTTACTGTAACTTCAAAGTGGCACTTGCTGCTTGCAGAAGCCCAAACACGATTTTCCTGAAGACTTCTGAGTGTGTACACTCTGTGCATTTTTGATAATAAACATTATGAATTATGCACACAATTTTTACCATTGCTTGGGTTACTTTATCTTTCTTTGTTGAGTAATTTTAAAAAGTACAACTTAAGTCCAGTCTTTCTCCTTCCAGCTCCTGTTCTTCCTTTTTTCCTCTTTCCTTTCTTCCTCCTCTTCCATTCTTTCTCCTTTCCTTTGTTCTTCCTCTTTATCCCCCATTCATCTTCCTCCTGCTCTTCTTTTACAAAAATCATAGCTGATACAGACAGAATGATATTCAAAACTTATTCTATAAAAATAAAATTTACATTCACTTCCTCAAAAGAAATTTTGATTTGTGTTCATATGAAAGGAAAAAAAGTTTGGAAGCTTCTCATTTCAAACTCCAAAATATGAACAAATATAGTACTAGAATATGCAAGTATTTTTATATTGCATATTTTATAATATATATTATATTATATTCAGAAAGTGAGCCTTGTCTGAAGTGATTATGAAAGTACATAATGTTTATTTATGCCACCTAATGTGTATCTGTGTTTTGATATAGAGATATTGATGTTTTATTAGAATAATCCTATTTTGAATGAATGACTCAGTGTGATAACTGGAAGTTGTGACACACACACATACATGACATTGCATTTTTCTGTTGCTACTCAGATGGAATCTAGTTCTCAGCACACACCAAGCATGTGGTCTATTACTGAACCATGTCTCAGACCTTTGAATTAGTTTCATAATAACCAAACTATCCTGAAATGTTGAGACATGATGGTTCTGAAAGGGCTTTAAAATTGCAACGGTAACTGACAAAGATGTGACACCATTGGAATGTTTACAAGACTTTCTTTTGCATTGCCTTCTTTAAATATAACCAAAAATTTTTGTGCTGGGTGTTACTCCTATTTCCCAGTAAGAACATGGAATCTGGAAGAATTGGGTGACTTCCCAATAGTAATAAAATATCACAGTCAAGAAGACAATCTCATGTCTTTGGCTTGAATCCCAGTGAAATTCAGTTTCTATCTGAAAAGTGCACAGAGAAAAACTGGTCCTGGATTAGAACACACAATGTTGAAAAATTCTCTATATCAGAATGTGTTGTGCCTTTTTTTCACCGTGACTTAATTTTCTATCCAGCTAAGTCTCAACTATGTTTTAATCTCTGCCAGAAAAGAGGTATCTTGAGACTTTTCTTTGCAATAAATAATAGACTGTTGCAGAAAATTACAACCTGTTAAAATGTAAAAATGTGGGTCCCAGTCCCAGTTGATGAATTCACAGCACAAGTTGCATACATAAGGCTCGGGGATCATTGTGGAAGGGAGGGGATGGAAAGACTTTAAGGGCTAAATGAACAGAAAGATTTTTGTGAGATTGTGTCCCCTACAAATGTCAGAAGCTATATCCATGTCTTCCCAACATGGCTGTCTGAATATGACCTGAAAAGGATGGCACCCGTGTATATGTTAATGTGGAAGCAGTGTAAGTTCTCTAGGCTTCAACCCTAGACAAACAATGCCAGACAACTGAGGAATGCAGAGGGTGGAAAAAATAGTCTTTGCCAGGAATGAGCATGCCAATTGGTTTCCTAATACCAAACACTAAGCTCCGAAAGCATACATACAAGTAACAAAGTTACATTATACAGACTGATAACGTTGTATTTATGTATTTAGGAACACACACACACACACACACACAACGACATAACAATTAATGAAAAAGAAGACAAAATTGAAAGAGAGAAACGTGCAAGGGCTGGGAGGGCGGAAAAGGAAGGAGGAATGATGTAATTGTGTTACGATCTCAAAACAAAAATGCAAAAAAGAAAAAAAAAAAACTTAAAAATAAATTTTTTTTCTGTACCACCAAATTTAGGACTACAAATTCCACCTGAAGTTTTTTTTTTTTCATGAAATAATTCCTTAAAGTCAGACCTCTGAGAGTAGTCAGAGCTTATTAAGGTGAGGTTGGATAATTAAGGTCAGTTATAGAGTGCTAGCATAGTAATTCTAATAAGGAAAGCCAAGTTATTCCATCCTAAGATTCTGCTGTTTGTAGGAGATCCAGCCCCCCTAGTGTGGACAATTTTCTTCCTTGGGGTTGTTAATCCAGAGCAGGAAACCCTTTATGACATGCAGAGTAGAAACCCAGAAATCCCTGGTGCTTCGACATCTCCTGCTTGGCTTGAAGGAAATTATCTAACACAACCTGTAGTGTCAAATATCAGTGTAAAGAGAAGCTGAATGTCAGGCCTGGGAAAGCCGAGTGATGAGGGATAAATGTAATTGCCCCAAGCAGGGAAAGAGAGGCTTTCATCTGGTTTTCAGGACAGACAACAGGGGAACAAATTGAAGAGGTACACTGTGGCAACTTATAGAGCAAAATTTGCTCATGCCACCCTCACTGGAATGTTAAGTGATACAGGAAACACTAGTAATTAAAGGACTGTGATGGTCTTGAAGTAACTTCAAAGACTGCAGTGGGAAAAGAAGGCTGAACATTTTTGAAATCTCTATGGAAAGTGTTTACTCTTACGAGACTACTGGAATTTTGGAGTTTAAAAAAATCTATCTTGCTTTAGCTCAAACAGGGGGAAAAGACCAAATTTATAGCCACATACTGTCATCGTGGCTAAAAAAGAAATCTAGACTATCAAGTGCTCAGTGCCTAAACTGTTTTATCATAGGCTATCTCTAAATAAACAACATATCACACGCTCCATTTAGGTCACTTGCTTTTTCACTGTATCTCAGGACAGTTGATTCTGAATTGTCAAATTCATATTGATTTAGAGGTGGAATTATTTATGCACATGTCCTTTAAAATGTGATAGTCTAGGCATCATAGTTAGCAGTTGCTATCTTCTGAAGCACCCTGAATTGAAATCAGCATTTCTGTTCCGTATAAAGCATCCTGTTCTGTATAAAGCCAGTAATTCCAAGTTTCCATACATCACAGGAGGGGACTGAAGGATTCAAGAACTTGAAACAACTAGTCAGTTCACACCCAGGTAATAAAAAAGAGAAACAAATGAATTCATGCTCTCTTGATCACTTGTGCTCAGCTCAATTTCTCTATATAGGTCAAGTCCCTCCTACCTAGGGGATGGTATGCCCCACAGTAGGCTATGTCTTCCCACATCAATTAACTTAATTAAGACAGCCTTCCATAGCTATGCTTATAGGCTTACCCAGTAGAAACCCTCTCACTGTGATTCTCTTCCCAGGTGATTTTAGGTTATGTCAAGTTGACAATTAAAACTAGCCATTGAACAAAATGACAATATTGTTAGTATAGAAACACCCACTGTTGCTTGTCCAGTCCCAGCTTCCCAGAACTGTAGTAATCACACAGGAACTATATTATTTCCAATACTGTTTGGTCAATAGCTTAAGCATATTTTTAACTAGCTCTTATATCCTAAACTAACCCATCTCCATTAATCTGTGTATCGCCACGTGGCTGTGGCTTACTGACAAGGATCCGGTGCATTTGTCTCCTTTCTGTGGCTACATGGCTTTCCTGTGACTTTGCCTCCTCTCTCTATATATGTCTTTCAGCCTGGCTTTACTCTGTTAAGCAATTGGCCAAAAGCAGCTTCTTTATTAACGAATGGCAATAAAACATATTCACAGCATACATCACCTCCCACATCAGCCCACAGTTATAGGAAAATATGCTCTCTGACTTCCAGGGATATTGAGAGAAGATAACTCTTAGGACAAACTATGTAGATTCCTGAGAAAGTAGGAGTTTTTGCACATACATAATGTACAATATGATTTTCTCCAGCAGAGGTAATATTGATCAAATGGCCCATGGAAATTGGATATCCTGATGGAGTATTTCACTTTATATATACTTAGATGCACCTACTGAAATGACATAAAGTAGGAGAAAATAGTAACATTTCTCTCACAAGTGAATACATATGAAGTATTTCTCATATTATGAATCTTAGACTATATAAATGACGTCAGGATCAGACTCCCAACTCTGAGATTTATGTGATTAGTCCTTTAGAATATCACATGAGAATTTCTCATAGACCCTATTCCAATAAATGCATACTTATTTAACTAGCTTCATTCCCTCTCTACAACATACAGTATAGTTATTATAATAATAGTACTGATACATTATTCTCAAGAGTTTCTTTTTAATTTTTAAATTACATTTCTTTACTTGTGTGTGTATGTGAGTAGGTATGTGTTTATGTGTGTGGGTACACACATGCCAAGGTTTATCTGTGAAGGTCGTAGGACATTTGAAGAAGTTGGTTCTCTCCTTATACCATGTAGGTCTCAGGGATTGAACTCAGCTTATCAGGCTTGATAGAAATGCGTTTTATACCTGATGAACCATCTCAATGATGCTGAAGTGGTTTTTTTTTTTTAAATATATACTAGAAAATACGTAAATTATCCTGCTTTGGTCTTAATGATGTAGAGTTTCACATACATTTTCTATCTTTTTTTTCTCAAAACTAAGATTTTGTACCCTTACAGACTGAAGAATATGCTTTTCTCAACTTGACTGTATAGCAGCACATTGTGTTCAGTAACTTCTTAAAGCTTCCTTGCTGAATTATGTTTAATGCTGTAATTTTGTCATTTAGGTTTGCCAATTAAACCACATTAATTATTTCCTAAATTTGCTGTGATCTACTTTCACATGATTGTTGTGATCATTAGCTTTTATTAAGCTTAGCAAAAATTTACAACTTTCTTTTAAAATGATTTCAGGTTTCAAACAATATTACAAAGAACTCCTTAATACCTATTTTTCAGAAGTCAGAATGGCAGAATGTTCTCAAGTGCATTTATAATGGTCAAATCTAAGAACATAGCAAGGTCATAATAAAATTAAGTTATAAAGTGCTGTACTACATTACCTCATTTTTTCCCACTAATGTATTGTGTTTTCTTTTGGTGCAGAGCAGTCCAAGATCCCACATTGCATTTAGTTCCCAGACCTCCTTTGTCTCCTACAAGCTTGGAAGGCTCTTTATCTTTCATGACTTTTCCTTTATAAGAAAGCTGGGTATGTACTGTAAGGGTCATTTTATCTAGGGTTTGCTTGAGGTGCTGATGTGGGAGTGCCCTCTGTATGCGTGATTACCATTAATGAATAAAGGAACTGCTTTGGACCTACAGCAGGGCAGAACTTAGCTAGGCGGGGAAAACCAAACTGAATGCTGGGAGAAAGTAGGCTGAGTGAGAAGCCATGTAGCCTTGCTGGAGACAGATGCCAGAATTTTACCCAGAAAGCCACAGCCTCGTGGCAATAGAAATGTGTTGAATTAATATGTAAGAGTTAGACAATAAGAAGTTAGAGCGAATGGACCAAAGAGTGATTTAATTAATAGAGTATCTAGGTGGTTATTTCACTTCTGGGTAGCTGGGACAAACAAGTGGCCTTTACTCCAACAATGTATCCTCATCATTAAATTTGCTTTTCTGTTTTTGACAGCATAGCACCATGGTGTTCCATCTTTGTCAGTGTACACCATTAGAAAACCCATGATGAGCTCTCTCAAGTCTGTGTTTATTAACTTTGATCACCTTTAAGTCTGACTACAAAAAAACATGTATATGAATTACTGTATTACAACTTGATTGATGTTAGCTGCCAGCTATATATTAAAAATTAAATTTGAGGAATGATTTTTGTTGTGCTAACAGTGTCAATTCTATTTGAAAAGAGTGGAATTGTGACTAAAGTTTGTGGTCTATTATTTAATTCTAGGAAATGAATTCTCAAATCCAAGCTTTTTCTAAGTTTTCTAAGTTAAAGAGATTAGTTTAGATTGTTGGTTTCCTTTCCTCCTTTGATACATTTGGATAGAAGCTGCCACACTAAGGACTGGCAAAACAATGCCTGTCCATCATCAGTAGATGCATGACCTAGAACATATATGGTGAAGAAGGTCCTTCTGTTTATATGTTGCTTTCATTGGACAATGAATAAAGAAACTGTCTTGGCCTTTTGATAGGGCAGTACTTAGATAGGTATGGAAAACAGAATTGAATTCTGGGAGGAAGAAAGCAGAGTCGGAGAGAAGCCATGGATCCTCTGCCTGAGATGGATGCCAGTTAGATTCTCCAGTGCCACTGCCACATGGCAATACAGAGATTAATGTAGATGGGTTAAACTAATATGTAAGAGTTAGCCAATAAGAAGTTAGAGCTAATAGTCAAGCAATGTTTTAATTAATACAGTTTCTGTGGGGTTATTTCAGGTGTAAGCTAGCCAGGTGGCTGGGACAAACAAGTGGCCTTCTCCCTTGCAACAAATGTATTTCCAAAAGAAGTTTTGAAATTTGCTTGCAATCCTCCCATTTTTAATTCACATGTATAGGAACTACCCAAATACACTCTTTATTTAAGAGCATGGCCTGCCTTACCTCTCTTAGTTGAAGGCTATTGAATTTAAATTTGGGTAAAGGAATATAGATACCAACCAAATCAATTTTAATATTAGGGAAGCAGGAGAGATAAAAACTATAACAATAAATGCCAGCAGGATACATTTCAAAGAAAGTTTAACTGTCTGTATCTCCTTGTGGGGAACATAATGAAACAAGTATCAGCCTCCTCAGAATTAAGAGAGAAGGAGAACTGACTCAATGACAAAGGGAAATGGCCAAAGCGTAAGTCTTCAGAGAAAGTAAATTGCTCAGGCCCATCTTTTATCACATGACCACCATACTACTAAGAGTCTAGAAAATTGATATTTGGTTTGATGGATCATAAATAAAGTTGATGTCATATTTTTAGTAAAGCTATATTATCATTTTATCAACTTCAACGTTGAATATAAAGAGTATTCTTAGGTCATGATCACATACTGTATTTTATCATTAAGTCAGAAACTATTTCTTTTAAATTAATGTGTTAATGTCATATTTCAATGTCCACCACTCATGGAATTGTGTACTTGTAACATAAAATGCAACTATCAGGGGCGGGGAGATATCTCAGTCAGTAAGGATTTATGGTGCAAATTTGAGGACCTGCAGTCTATCCCTAGAACTCATATTTAAAGAAGATGGCATATGATGACATGTGTTTTAATCCTCAAATGAGCGAGGCCACAGATAAGTGGGTCCTTGAGTTCAGTGACCCAGCAATCTAGCCAAATGGCCAAAGTTCAGGCCAATTAAAAAACTGTTCCTAGAAAACAAAAGGTTGTTAACTTAGAAATGATGAATATGCACAAACATGACAATAAATACTTGTCATTTACCTGTTTTGAAGAGGATCTAGTGGTATTAGAAGGGAAAATAATTTTAAGTCCTTATATGATTCAGATCATTTAGGATGAAATTTATATATCTGCATCACCATCTGTGAGAGATCCAGTACAATGTGATCTAGGATAGAAAAATAGTTGAGGTCCTGGTCCTGGTATCCTTCAACATGCAGATATCTGAGTAACAAAGTGCAAGAATTTGAATCCATAGACTTCATCCTACTACAAGGACACTTGATCAATAAAGTTCACTGCTGTTCTATTCATAATAGCCAGAAATTGGACACAATCTAGATATTTCTTTTCAGAAGAATGAATAACGAAAATGTGGCACATTTACATATTGGAGTATTACTCAGTCATTAAAAAATAAAACACACCAGAAAATTTGCAGACAAATGGATAGAACCAGAAAAAATTGTCTAGTAACCCAGACCAATAAAGATAAATATGAGACTGGGTTACCTCAGTCAGGATAATTCAGAATGTATGTATGTGAAATAATAACCAAGCTATAAACCATAGACTCAGGAAGGTTAGGTATAAAGGTATAGAGAAAGGGACGAGGGAGGACACATGGATCTCCATGGAAGGGAAAAATAGAATAAATTTAGGGGTGGATTGGGGGTATAGGAACGGGAGGATCAGGTGGAGAGGGGGATTGGTTCTAGGGTTCAGAGAGGGGAAGTGGGGAAAGAAATGTAGAGTTGTGGAGCATTCAAGGGGTGGTACAAAAATCTAATGCAGTGGAAACTTCCTAAAATACATGAGAATAATCTTAACAAAGTCCCCAAATAATGAGGGAGGCAGAACACCAACTGGACATCTCTTGTCATCGAATGACACTTCCAGTACTGAGACTGGATTGCACTAAACTGAGTTGTAGGCCAAAAGAGTCCCATTGAAATCTCCAAAAATCCAGGCTGTTAGGAAGACAAAAGGTTGCTTTCTGCAAACCGACAGAAAGCCCCCACTGCTGTAGACAATACCCACACAACTCATTGAATATGGAAAGGTAAAGCTGGCACCTACATAGAACCTTCATCCCTATATTCTAGTGTCTTTGGTATGGGAAGGTACTCTGCAGGCTATCAGAAGAGAAACATACATACTAACGTAGCCATATAACCTTTGCTCTATAATCTGTCCTGCTGGCAAATATGTTAACGTAATGGTGGCAAAAAGCTTTTAGGAGTAACCAACCAATGTCTGATTTGACTTAAGGCCCACTCCACTGGATAGAGCCCATACCCAATACTGCTTGATGGAAAACAAATACCACTGCTCTAAAAATCAAAAAGAGGAGAATAGAAGAATGACTCCAAATGATGTCTGCACAGATCAGTGCCTTATTCAGCCATCAAGAGAATATTCCTTCAGCAGCATATGGGTTGAAATTCAGAAAATCATAGGTATGCATTATACACACAATCAGGCAGAGAGACCTTGTAATACGCTGTTCTACGTCAGATGTCTTCACTAAATCCTTTCCCTCAGAGTTTAGGGAATCCTAAAAGAGACAAAAACAGACAGACAGTGTACGAGAATGAAGGAATAGAGGACATGGGGAGAACAAAGCCCTGTAGATCAGTATTAGCAAAGCTCCGGTGAACTCACAGAGACTGGAGCAGAATGCATAGGACCTACGTGGGTCTGTACCAGCTTTTAAACTGTATGTTACAGCTTTTAGTTCAGTATTTTTATGTGACTCCTGAGTATGTGAACAAATGGGTCTCTGATTCTTGTTCATTCCCTTGGAGCTTTTACCTTTTGTTAGTTTGCTTTCTTCAACTTTAATGTGATGGTTAGTTTTATCTTATTATATTATATGGTAATGGCTCTGGAAGTTCCTTTATTGTACAGAATTGTTTTGGCTATCCTGGGCTATTTGTTTTTCCATATGAAGTTGAGTATTGTTCTTTCGAGGTCCGTGAAGAATTGTGTTAGGATATTGATGGTGATTGCATTGAATCTATAGATTGTTTTTAGTAGGATTGCCACTTATAATGTTGCTCCTATCTATTCAAGATCATGGGAAATTTTTCCATTTTTCTGGTATCTTCTTCAATTTCTTTATTCAAAGGCTTAAAGTTCCTGTCAAGTAGGTCTTTCACTTCTTTGGTTAGTCTTACTCCAAGATATTTTATGTTATTTGTGGCTATTGTGAAAGGTGATGTATCTCTGATTTCTTTCTTAGCTTCTTTATGAATTGTATATAGTAGGGCAACTGATTTTTTTGAGTTGATCTTATATCCTGCCACAATACTGAAGGCATTTATCAGCTGTAGGAGTTGCCTGGTAGAGGTTTTTTTTTTGGTCAGTTATGTATACTCTCATATCATGCAAATAATGAAAGTTTGACTTCTTCCTTTCCAATGTGTATCCCCTTGATCTCCCTTTACTGTTTTATTGCGTTAGCCAGAACTTCAAGAACTATTTTGAATAGATTTAGAGAGAGTGGACAGCCTTGTCTTGTTCCTTATTTTAGTGGAATGGTTTTGAGTTTCTTTCCATTTAGTTTAATGTTGGCTGTTGGTTTGCTGTACATTGCTTTTTATTATGTTTAAATATGTTCCTTGTATCCCTGATCTCTCCAAGACCTTTATCATGAAGGGGTGTTGGATTTGTTGAATGCTTTTTCCGCATCTAATGAGATGATAATATGTTCTTTTTTACTTTCAGTTTATTTATATGATGGATTCTATTGATAGATGTTAACATGTTTAACCATCCCTGCATCTCTGGGATGAAGTCTTCTTGATCATGGTTGAAGAGTTTTCTAATGTGCTCTTGGATTCGGTTTGCCAGTATTTTATTAAGTATTTTTGCATCAGCGTTCATGAGAGAGATTGGCCTATAATTCTTTTTCTTGGTTGAGTCTTTGTGTAGTTTTGGTATCAGGGTAACTGTAGCCTCATAAAAAGAGTTTGTCAATGTTCCTTCTGTTTTTATTATGTGGAACACTATTTTGAGTATATGTACTAGCTCTTCTTTGAGGTTCTGGTATAATTATGTGCTGAAACCATACATCCCTAGGAATTTTTTGGTTGGGAGGATTTTGATTATTGTTTCTATTTCCTTGTAGGTTATAGGTTTATTTAAATTGTTCACCTGGTTCTTGATTTAATTTTGGTATGTGGTACCTATCCAGAAAATTGTCAATTTCTTTTATATTTTCCAATTTTGTGAAGTACAGGTTTCTATAGTAATGATTCTCTGGATTTCCTCATTGTCTTTTGTTATATTCCCCATTTCATTTATGATTTTATTAATTTGGATATATTCTCTCTGTCTTTTGATTAGTTTGGATAAGGGTTTGTCTATCTTGTTGATTTTCTCAAAGAACCAGCTCTTTGTTTCATTGATTCTTTGCATTATTCTCTTTGTTTCTATTTTCTTGGTTTCAGCCCTCAATTTGATTGTTTCCTGTCTTCTATTCCTCCTGTGTGAGTCTGCTGCTTTTTGTTCTAGAATTTGCCAGTGTGCTGTTAAGTCAGTAGTGTGAGATTTTTCCACTTTCTTTATGTAGGCACTTAGTGCTATGAACTTTCCTCTTATCACTACTTTCATAGTATCCCATAAGGTTTGGGTAATTTATGCCTTTATTTTTGTTGAATTCTAGGAAGTCTTTATTCTTTTTTATTTGTTCCTTGACCCAGAGGGGTTCAATTCATCACTTTTTCAGTTTCCATGAGTTTGTAGGTGATTATAACCTCATGAAAAGAGGTTGGCAATGTTCCTTCTGTTTCTATTATGTAGAACAATTTGAGAAGTATTAGTTCTTTGAAAATCTTGTAAAATTCTGCGCTGAAACCATCTCGTCCAGGGCTTTTTTTTTTTTCCTATTTCTTTAGCAGTTATAGGTCTATTTAATTTCTTATCTGGTCTTGACTTAAATTTGGTAATTGATATTTATCCAGAAAATTGTCCATTTCCTTTATGTTTTCCTTTTTTATTTTGAATATGAGTTTTTGATGGTTCTCTGAATTTCTGAATCAATGATTCTCTGAATTTCCTCAGTTTCTGTTCTTATGTCCCTGTTTTCATTTCTGATTTGCTAATCTGAATAGTCTTTCTCTGTCTTTTGGTTGGTTTGAATAAAAGTTTGTCTATTTTGTTGGTTTTCTAGAAGAACTAAGTCTTTGTCTCATTGATTCTTTGTATTGTACTATTTGTTTCTATTTTGTTGGTTTCAGTTCTCAATTTGATTATTTCCTGCTGTCCAGTCCTGTGTGAATTTGCTTCTTTTTTTCTTCTAGAGTTTTCAAATGTTCTGTTAATTTACTAGTGTGGGATTTTCCCAGCTTCTTTATGTAGGCAATTAGTGCTATGAACATTCCTCTTTATACTGTTTTCATTGTGTCCCATAAATTTGGCTATGTTGTCCAATCATTTTCATTTAATTTCAGGAAGTCTTTAATCTCTTCCTTTATTTCTTTCATGACCTATTGGTAGCTCAGGTGAGCATTGTTTAATTTCCATGTGTTTATGGACTTCCTGAAATTGGTGTTGCTGTTGAATTCCAATTTTAAGCAATGGTGATCCAATAAGATACATGGGGTTTTTCCAAATTTTTTGTATTTTGTTGACGTTTGCTTTGTTATCTAGTAAGTGGTCAATTTTTTTGAGAGGGTTCCATGAGGTTCTGAGAAGAGGTATATTCTTTTGTGTTTGGATGGAATGTTGTATAGATGTCTGTTAAGTCCATTTGAGTGATAACATCTATTAGTTTTCTTATTTCTCTGTTAAGTTTCTGTCTTTCAGAAACTGTTCAGTGGTGAGAATAGGGTAGTGGAGTCTCCCGCTATGAGTGTGTGGGGGGTTAATGTGTGATTTAAATTTTAATAGTTTTTCTTTTACATATGAGGGTACCCTTGTATTTGGGGGATAGATGTTCAGTATTGAAATTTCCTATTGATGGATTTTTCCTGTGAATAATAGGCAATATCCTTCTTTGTCTCTTTTGATTGAGTTTGAAGTCTATTTTGTTAAATATTAGGATAGATATAACAGTTTATTTCTTAGGTCCATTTGATTGGAAAACATTTTCCCAACGCTTTACTCTGAGATAATGTCTGTCTTTCAGGTTGAGGTGTGTTTCTTGTATGCAGCAGAAGAATGGATTCTGTTTTGTATCCAATATGTTAGCCTATGTCTTTTTTATAGCTGAATTGAGTCCATTTATATTAAGGGATATTAATGACCAATGAATGCTGGTTCCTGTTATTTTAGTTTTTGTTGTTGGTTATGTTATTGTGTGTGTTTTTCATCTCTTTGGAATTTGTTGCTGTGATCTCATTTATTGTCTATGGTTTTGTGGATGTATATAACTTCATTGGGTTGGAGTTTTCCTCCTAGTACTTTGTGTAGGGCTGTGTTTGTGGCTAGATATTGGTTAAATCTAGTTCTGTTATGGAATATATTATTTTGATTAAAATAGATGTTTTAATCATCTATGGTGATTAAAAGTTTTACTGAATATAATATTCTGGGATGTCATCCATGGTCTCTTAATATTTGTATAATGCTTGACCAGGACCTTCTGGTTTTCATTATTTCCATTGAGAAGTCAAGTATAATTCTGGCCTTTTTAGTTTACAGTTCTTAATTTTTTTATTCTTTATGTTTAGTGTTTTGATTATTATATGGCAAGGAGCCTTTTTTTTTTTAGTTGTCTTTTTTTTTTTAATCTTGGGAAGTCCTGAAAATGAGTTCTGATTATAGATAGATACTTAACCTAACGCATTCTTTTTTTTTTTTAATTTTTTTTTATTGAAAAAAAAATTTTCCGCCTCCTCCCCGCCTCCCATTTCCCTCCCCCTCCTCCTGCCCCTCTCCCCCTCACCTCACTCCTCTTCTCCTCCCTCTCCAGTCCCAGGAGCAGTCAGGGTTCCCTGCCCTGTGGAAAGTCCAAGGTCCTCCCCCCTCCATCCAGATCTAGGAAGTTGAACATCCAAACTGTCTAGGCTCCCACAAAGCCAGAACCTGAAGTAGGATCAACACCCCGTGCCATTGTCCTTGGCCTCTTGTCAGCTCTCATTGTCCGCCATGTTCAGAGAGTCCGGTTTTATCCCATGCTTTTTCAGTCACAGTCCAGCTGGCCTTGGTGAGCTCCCCATAGATCGGTCCGACTGTCTCAGTGGGTGGGTGCACCCCTTGTGGTCCTGACTTCGTTGTAAATGTTCTCCCTCCTTCTGCTCCTCATTAGGACCTTGGGAGCTCAGTCCGGTGCTCCAGTGTGGGTCTCTGTTGTTTTTGATCCAGTAAACTTCTTGTATGGTGCAATCAGGGCTATGGTTCCAGTCACCTTGGAAATCACTCAACATTCCTGGAGGTCACTCTTAAATCCCAGATGTGATTAGTGCCTGCCCTGCCCCCTTCATGCTTGCTCCTGAGAGGAGTTCACTTGCTTGTCTTTGCTTCCATTAAGGTTGCTGGCTCAGGCCTGGTGCCACATAGGCTCCTCCTGTGCAGGTCACTGGTTTGGGCTTGACTTGGTGGAGGTCAGTGGTCCTTGCCTGCTCTGGTGGAGGTGGCTGACTTGGGCCTGCTCCAGCTGATGTTACTGGCTTAGACCTGTTCCCTTGGATGTGCCAGGTTTAGGCCAGCTCCAGTGCAGGTCTCTGGCTTAGGCCTGCTCCCTTAGTTGTTTTTCCCCCGTACCTTGAGAATCATATCTTTTATGAGGAATGAAAATATTGAATTTCAGGTGTCTCAGAAGTGGATACAAATAAGCACATGTCACAAACATTTCTATAATTATGATTACTGCTATTGCTGTACACAGCTGTTTACTAAGAGACATGTGGCCAAGAAAAGGTAATTTTCAGCTTTTAACTCTGCCAGTTTTATTTCCATCTTCTTAGAAATACTATCATCTATTAATGATTCTTCTTCCAAATCAACTCAGTTCTGTTTGTTTGTTTTAACTTGATAATATGAAGAACTTGAAAGGATTTGGAATTTGTCTTTTAAAGGGCAACTGAAGTCTGTAGCTGTGCTCCATTTAATATCATGCCCATGCTTGTTCTTGCCACTGCTATATCACCTCTTATCCTTTCACAATAAAAACTAGAGAAGCCAAGTTCTGTTACTGTGAATGAGGGTGCATTGCTAATTTAAAACCAAGACACCCCAGCCAAGGCAAGATGCTAGGCATTACTGCCACCACAAATCCGTTCTACAATATCTGAACCCAGAGTGACCACAGTCCATGTTCTGTGTCAAGTTCAAATTGCAGCATAATCCATAAAATGTCCATAACCTGACTTAACTTGAAGAACTTCTTCCTCTATTCACTTAATTGTCATTTTGAAATGCTATTTTCATAGTTCAGTTCTCTCGACTTAGGACAGTATTTTCAATAGTCTTTTTTTTTTTTTCTGTAGAAAAAGAAAGGAACTCAAGTCTATAGTAATCTATCTGTCAGATTTTGCTGTTCCCAGTATTTTTCCCCCTCTGGCTGTCAGTCTCAGCATTTCATCTCAATGTCAATAGTGAGTTTTTGCTTGATAACATGCATTCACAATTACTCTATATTCCATATTCTTAACAATATTATACATTTTTAACCCATCTTTTTAAAAAAGTAATGCCATGGAATTGAATGCTTTAGCTATTTTCTATGCTGTATTCCACGTCCTTTTAAAATAACAAAACACCCTCTATAGTTTTTGTTTAATATTTCCAAAGCTGGTTGTATTTTTTGAGCTATTTCACGATTAAGCACTGAAATGTTTAAGCCTAGGAATTTAGCAGTTCTGTAAGAAACTAACACCTTCTAAATCTGACATCAATTTGAAAAAGTAGGGGATCATTTAACCCTTATTATAACTGCCTGCTGCTTAAAAGATCATGTTGGATACCGAGGAGCCATAGAGATTGGATGGAAGAAATTTCTGTGGTGGGCTGTTTGGGTTTCTTCTGTGTAAAATGTGCCTTCTTATTTAAATTAGACAAATGGCAGGACTTCCTGGCTATCAGGACTGTTTGGACTAGTGGTTTGGAAGTGTCACCTCCACTTTTTATCAGGTAATTATAATTAGGGTGAATGAACCAACCAGAGAAGCAGGGAGCAATCCGAAATGCATACAGAACAGAAGCAAAAAGACCTCCAACAAATAGACCACCAAGGCAAAGTTAGGATCACACACACACACACACACACACACACACACACAGAGAGAGAGAGAGAGAGAGAGAGAGAGAGAGAGAGAGAGCCTGGAAAACCCCTTACACACCAGTCCTGTGACTGCTAAATTATAGCCCACTGCAACTTTGAATCCAGACTGTCTGGGTAACCCAGCCGGTTGTCTTTTAACTGCATCTACTATTTCACTACAACCCCAAACATGACCATGTTTCTTTTTTTCCTCCTTTTCTGCCAGCTGAAACAGTTCATGATCAATCTGAATTGCATATTTCTTCTGTAGCTCTGGTCTCCTTTCTGGAAATTAGAATTTCCCTGCCCAGGGGCAGGAAGATGCTACTGAATCCTTAGTAGCAGTATCATAAGAGATCCATGACACAATGATATTGTTGCAAAGGGCTTGTGTAAATATCTGGTTTTATTGTTTCAATATTACTAAATGAATTTCTTTAAGGATGATTCCTGAGGGAAATTTCAAGCCAAGCCAGATTAAGACCCTGAACTCTGATTCAATATTCTACATACTTACAATGTCAAGAGCAGTTTTGTTTATAAAAGATTGAAAGACAGAAGAGAAGGGATCCAGTAAGTCATTCACCTGAAGAAGTGTAGACGTAGATTGTGGGGTTGATAACCTGTGAGCAATCCAAGGTGTCAACAGATTCCAGGTTTGTAATCACTTGACATGTGAATGCTTATATGTGAATCCTTTCAGTCTCCGGTCCACAGGTACCCTGATTCACTAAGTCCAGAGGGGTTGGGCTGTATGTATGTGTTCTACAGAACACTGAAGGTCTTGTCTCACCATATCAATTTGGGGAATGCCTTGGTGAACACCACTCTAAGTTGCAAATGATCTCTGCATAAGGAAAGGGATATACATCCATTTCCAATTTATTTTAGAAAGAAAAACAAACAAGAAAATGAGTGGCTTCAGTTCCTCAAAGTAGCCAAAAACAGGTATTTAAAATTCAGGTAGAGCTGGAAGCAAGAGCCGGAAAATGTTAGGTAAAGGCTTTTTATATCTTCTTTGTCTGCTTTTGTACTTGGTGGCTTCATATTTCAGAAGAGAGAATGGGAATTGTAGTGGTATAGCACCAGAAATGTGGAAAACAAAAGGGCATCAGCATTGCAAATCTACGAGATGGATATCGTTTATTTCAATTAGCTTACGTAATGCATTTGTTGTGCGTATATGGAACAGTGTGATATATGCATATGTATACATATGTGGGTAAGTGCATACGTGTGGGAATCAGAGGAGGATATTAAGTGCCTCTATCTATTACTTGCCACTTTATTTTTCAAGAAAGAATCTATCACTGAACTTGAAACACAGTGTTCTGGCTAGGTTGGCTAGCCAGTGAGCTCCTAGGATCTGCTAATGACTCTGACCACAGCCAATGGAATTATAAGCATGAGTTATCACATCAGGCTTTTATATATGAGTTGTGGGGATCAAACTCAACTCCTCATGCCTGTAACACCAGCAATTTTCCAGCTAAGCTATCTCAAAGCTCTATTTAAGAAAACATTCTTTGAGAATTTCATACACACACATACACCACATCTAATGTGTTTAAATAAAATCTACCCCACCCTTTATTGTCCGATTCATCTATTCAAATTACATCATTTTCCTCACTCATATCATGGGCTCTTTTTTAGATCCACTGGGTTCTGTAGTATAAATTCTAATTGGTCTTAATAATAAAAACCCAGAGTCAGATATTAGGAAGTGAAAGCTGAAGGATCAGAGAAGCAGAGCAGCCAGCCACTAAAGAATTCTTACCCCTGATAGAATAAATGGGGCCATTCTGTCTCGACAACTCCTAAAATTGAATGCTGTCTCTACGAAACTTCACAGTGCATGCCCTGACTAAATCCTCAGACTGAATCCTCAGATTGCAGACTACATCAGAGCTTCTGTCTCCTCTCACCTTATATTCCTCTCTCTGCCCAGCCTTATGGCTCCTGTTTCCACCTCCCTAGTGCTGGGATGAAAATCTGAGCTGGGATAATCTTTGTGTGATCTTTCTTTGTCTTTTAAATGGTTTAATCTCGTGTAACCCAGAATGGCTTTGAACTCTAAGAGATCTGTTTGCCTCTGTCTCCCAAGTGCTGGTATTAAAGGTGTGTGCTACCACTGCCTGGCTTCTATGACTGACTAGTGGCTTAGTTCTGCACTCTGATCTTCAGGAAAGCTTTGTTTGCTAGATCACAAACAAACAAACAAACAAACAAAAACTACAGGGTTCACTTAGTGCTGCCAGTATGTGTGTGTGTATAATCATTCACAAGATGATGGACAGATCATTAGTTATCTTACCCGTTAAGAAAACTGATCTCTCTATTCTAGCCACCACCAATTATCAATACATCCTCAGGTAGTGATGGGAATTCCCAAGCCTTTCCTCCATCCATATTTTAAAATCACTCCTAAGGGTAGAAAATATAATAAGTTACATATCATTATAGAGCCTTTCAATTGTCAAAAATCAGTCAAATCTGCTAACATTTAATTGAGTCATAGACTCCTGTCACACTCTAAAAGACTCAATTGAGAGCATCCTGTATGTCTGAATATATTTTAAGTCAGCTTTTCTTAATTATCTCCTAACAAGAACTAAAAATCAGGAAATGGAAAACATCACGGATGTGTGTATTATCCATAGGCTCTGTGCTGTCAGAATTCCAACATAGTTTTACATCTCAGACAGTGCTTGATAAAAAATTTTTAAGATTGTCTGATAATGCATGTTCATTAGAATGAAAATTTTCTGAGACTGCCAAATTGGATTTAAAAATAAGTGTCTCACATAGGTCTATGTCTTTGAAAGTTAAGAGCTATGTTTGTTAAGCACAAAATTAAAGGCAACCAATTTTAAACAAGCTTAGATTTTATGTGAGAAACATAAAAGTATTTGGAGTTTATGTGAGAGATAGATTAAAACTAAAACTTTAGTATCTTTTTATCTAGATTGTTTGGCTTTTTCTTTCTCTGCCTCATGCTATAACTATATCCATTATAATATATCCCAGATCATTAAATTTTATCATACTTCTCTAAATTGTGAAGTACTCAAAACCCTTTTTACTTTTTAAGACATTACCTTCATATGTACATACTGAAAGGTCAAAACTGACACAAAAAGACTCAGACAAACTTTGTTCTTTTATTTTATCATCCCCATTAGATGAACTCTCTTCATATTTTTAAAGAGTAAATTACTATTCAGCTGAGTAAGAAAATGTTGGAATCATAGATGTTCCCTCTAGTGATTTTTATGTTTGAAAAAAATTATCATATATACTTTAATTTTTAAAACTAATCATTAAAATTAAATCATAATTAAATATAATTGTATTGCCTGTCTCCTTCTCTGCCCCACTTCTAACCCCTCCAACCACTATGTGTCTCCAACTCTAAAATTTTATGTAACTAGGTGATGTTTTGAAATTAATCATAACTGCATATGTTTTATTAACATTTTTAAAAATCCTGAACTCTAAGAATTTATATTTTTTCAAAAATAGTAGAAACATTTGAAAATATAACTTTAACTCTTAATGTCACTATCATACTGTCATATACTATGTCGTACAAATGATCTGTGGATGTTATGCGTCTAAAATATGTTAGTTACAGTCAGGGTTATAAAGTATTATCAGAACATATTCAATGCATCAGCATATTTTGCAAAAATGGTTTATAATAAAGTGACTTAATGTTCCAGAAAAGTTGAGCTATGTCCTGTAACAAATTGTAATGCACGTTACCATAGGGATGTCTAGACGACACACAGATCTTTCTTGGCCAACTCTAAGACCCGAGTCCTTTTTCCTGGCCCCATGGTAAAGCAGAATGAGGAACCTTAAAAGTTGCCTTCCCATCTATAACTCTCTGCCATGGTGTACACACTCACGCACAAATCAAAATTTTAAAATCGCTTGCAGACTTTGCACACCTTAAATGATCCCTGAAACAATGCATCATGTTCTGATTTCACTGAAAAGAAGACTGGCTCTGCTTTTATCGTATTTAGACCTGAATGACTTCATATGTATTTTAGAGCAGGTTTCACTCCTCAGAATTTTACCAATGAAAAGAGTACTGAAAAACATCAGGAGAACGGTGTCCTTAAGTGCTTTGAGTTACGTAGTTAATTGAGTGTGTAGGGTACTAATTTAATGAATGATTCATTGCGTACTGTGAGTTCGGTTGAGAATTTGGCCATGCGGGTTTTGGTATGGTCATTCCCTCCGTTTGTCATCTTGTAGTTGGCTGCCTGCTAGGAGGGTCACAAGAGCAGTGTGCTATAACTCGGGCTCCCTTGCAGCTGCGGTTCTACCTAATTTGTACTTTGGCACTCGAAGGATTATAATAAATGAAGTGCTGCTTTCAAAGTTTCAGACACACTGATTTTTTTCACCTGTTTGGCAAAGGTGGATTTAATTTGACTTTCACGAGTGCAAAAATCCGTCTCCTTAGAAGTTGGTCAAACTATTAATTTTATGGCAGGGACAACTGAGCACAGTAAACCTTTTCACAAAGCCAGACAGCTTAACCTAATTAAGCAGTTGTTTTGACAGGTGGCAAAAAGTGGAAAGAGTGCTATCAAAAATGTTTCAAGACATAAGTTTGATGAATGCATGAATGTGTCCATGCAGGTGAAAATGTGTTTTGGAAGGGTGTGATGACAGCTCTATGTCCAAAGATTGGAAGGTGTACCTCCAGAGTCATTTATGCACATGTCTGACAATTCCTTTCTGGGGTGTTTAATGGGCAGGAGGATCTGGTGAGCTTCCATTTACAGATTGTCAGAAAGTCAAAGAAAAAGTAAGCATTAACTGTCATTGAGACAATATATTAACTAATTTGCTTAACTCAGAACTAAAGTATTTAAAAATCAAAGTTGGCTTAGGTTGATATTTTGAATTTTATACAGAGAATTTTTTTTTTCTGAAAAGGCACACATAGTTTCATAAGCACTTTCCACTTGCAGACCTTGAGTCCTAGGACCTCAGGTGAAATAGATGTATTTTCCAAAGTCCTGCCTGTGTCTAGGAGACCAATTGAACATACAGTTTTCGGCAAAGTCCTTTTGTGTATGTTACAGAAATGGCAGATTGTCATCAAGGATCATGTAAAATGTATTTTCAAGTAAGAAGTCTAAGAGTCTTAAAGGCCCAGTCCTTATACTGTGTGTATAGCAAAGGCTGGCATTGCTTGTGTGTTGCTTGTGTGTTTCCTCCTTGCATTCGCTATTGTTCTATCTCTTTAATAGAAATTTAATGAAAGTGACTCAAGTCTTTGGTCACTTATGACAAAATAAAACTAAATCAATATTGGCATTTATAATCATTTGTTATCTTTGATATATTATCGTTTTATATTGTGATACATTGTCCTAAAAATGTGGTGATTTGTTTGCAATAAGTTGATTTTATCAAAAATACTCAAAGTACCCTATATTAAAATGAATTCACTCATCAAACTGATAATTTATCTTCTTAATTATAAAGACAATAACACCCAGAAATAATTATTACAGTTAAAATCATAATAAAGTGATTTTTAAATCTGAAATATAGCATCAATAGCAGTGATGCTATTGTTGAGACAAAATTAGTAATTTGTTCAAAGTCATATTAATCCTTAAGTCTGAAATTTCATCCATAGTTTAAAATATGAGCCAAATTTTCTTAATCATAATAATTTGCTATACATTCATTTTTTTTTTAAAAAGTAGTTCTCAACTTGTGTATCACTAATGGTTTGGGGGTTGACTGGCTAATCAGAGAAAGAAAAATAAAACAAAAAGACCAAAAGGCAAAATCCAGATATTTACATTATAATGCATAAAAGTAGGAAAATTACAGTTATGAAGTAGCAATGGAATAATTTTATGGTTGGGGGTCACCACAACATAAGGAACTGTGTTAAAGTACTGCATCATTAGAAAGGTTAAGAACCACTGCCTTAAAAAAATGTTATTCTTTAAACGCATTAACCTAAGGACATTGCCTTGCATGATGAATCTTAGGCAACTATAGACTAGCCGAATTCCTGAGAAATGCCACTTCCAGATTGTCCCTATGAAGAAAAGGAAAGCAAATGAAACTTCATTTCAGGTAACTAACCAATAAATGCTAAAGTCCTGAGAAAGTTTTCATGATTTTGAAGGTAATTTGTCCTAGAAAAGTAATGAAGTAATGGATGGTTTACCATACTTTAGTTTGACTTTGGTGAGAAAAATGTCACTTGGGAAGATGCAGAAACTGTGCACTTTTCTCATCCTACGAATATGGGTGCCAACTCCCAGAATGGATGCCAGGAACTAGACTGAAAGGACTTTTCCTCTGTCCTCACTTGATCTGTGACACAATCTGATACTCCTATTAAAACAAAGTTTTCTAAACTGTTGAAAAATCAATGGTAGAATTATACTGAGTGTTTAGTATACATTCTAAGAAATACACATCCCATTTTTTTGTTAAAAATAACCAAATATTTTTGTTGAAGTAAAATAGCATTTGTTAAAAGTAGCATAACTTTTTTTTTTTGTTTAAAGTCACAAAATATAAAAAAGGAGACTTGGTTGCACATAACTTAAGATTATATTTAAAAATTAAATCCAAAAGCCTAAAGTATCAAAAGGTCAAGTCCCTGGAAAAGGAGATACAAGTAATTTCAGTAGAGAAGAACTAGTGTACACCTTTGGTGTTCTAGCATGTCATACCCATTGTTCTTCTACCTGAAGGTGGGCTTAAAAAGGCTGCACATCTTATGAGACAGAGAGGACCAAGAAAGCCTAATAATTGTTTGGTCCATCAGCTTTACACAGCAATATTTCTCTAACATAACAAATGTTGTACTTATGATGAGAATGCATCCACATTTATATATTTATTAGGGATTACCAAGTTTATAATATTCAAATATTTTCTTCTGGTTTATGAACTCCAAATTTTTCCTTTTGTAATATTCTTTCAGGCACAATAGTTTTAATTCTGATAAAGACAAATTTTTGCATGTTTCCTCTGTTGCTTATAAGCATGGACATGAAGTCACTCAAAAAACGTTATGGTGTGATTCCATGTTCAGCTTTGATGCAGGCAGGAGGGGCTTGGTCCTGCCCCAACTTAATGTGCCAGCCTTTGTTGATTTCCCATGGGAGCCCTTACCTGCTGGGAGGAGTGAATGCAGGATGGTCTGGGGAAGGGAGGCAGAGGGACAAGAGGAGGGTTTGGGGGGATGTTCTTTACAAACAGAATCTGCAGAAGCTATGATGTAGATGCTTCCACTGGCGATGGGTTCCCCACAATCCGTTGATCTCTACATTATGTCCTGTTGTGTTTCTTTGTAAGTCTCCATTTGCTGTAAATAAATGCTTCTATCACTCAGTAAACATTGTGGAACAGGAAGTAGATATACTGTACAAGTCCTAATACCAGGTAATCTGAAGGGAAAGTCTCCTTCAGAAATAGTTATATAAACAAGGTTAGAACAAGGATGATATCAATAAACATGTCAACATGGAAGGGGGCAAGATTTGCAGTGTTTTAGTCCTAGACAAATAGTTTCAGGCAACTAATGAAAGCTAGGAAAAGGAAAATTAATATCTTCCAGTGGTAGATCTCTTTATTGGTTGTCCAATGTAGAGGGGTCTTATTCTTATATACACATTTGTACACACACACACACACACACACACATATACATACATGTATGTACACAGTATATGTGTATGCACAAACATATAGATGTGCATAACATAAATGTATATAATATATATGCAAACACATACATAAGTAAACCAAATAAATGTGTGACAATAATAATAAAAAATGAGGTCATTAATTTGAGAGTTAGGGGGAGCATGGAGGGCATTCAAGGGAGGGTATCTGGAAGGAGCTGGATGGCAGAATGGAGAAATAGATACAATTCTATTTCAATTAGAGTGTATAAACATATAGACTTTTATATAGTCTGTATAGTCTTTTAGAAACTAAGTATGACTTGATAGTGAAATGTGGGAATGAAAGATGATAATCTTACCACCAACTACATAATTCCAAAATTTATTTTAATGAAAAATTTTATACACTCTATTTTCAATAAAGCACTATAATTAATGGACCTGGATATAATTTTCCCACCAACTACTGAAGATGTATGCTTACTTTGCTATGAGTAAACTAATCTATATGATTAAGAGGTATTGCACCAGAGCACAATGAATATACTACTTGTCATATATACTGTTTCTTCTTACTAATATTCAAGATATTCCGAATTTTACAGTTGCATTGTCTGAAGATATTTGTAGCTATGCAATGACAAAGAAGCCAACATTTCACACACACACACACATAAAATTAAAAGCATGCTATTTTAACTATATCTGTAAGGAAGTATCAAAGCATCCCCGAAGAAGAACCTGCAGTAGAGTTTACAATTCCTAAATTCTGTCTTTGATTGGCATTTGACTATTCAAATTTATTTGTCATAAAAATAACACAAGATTCGCTAAACAAAGGAAGCCCACTATGAAAAATATTGTCTCTTCCAGAAAACAAAATGCTAATAGAAGTTATGATAAGGAATGCACTATACATAACATGAAACAAATAACAGTAAGGAGAGATGCATTTCAGAAAAATATAAACAGAAGTTGACTCTGCAGCTCAAACGTACAGAGGTCAAATTTTTCAGTTGAACAACATCACAAAGAGGCTGCTACCACTGCCTTGTTTTGGCCAAAGAGAAAGATAAGATAGATGAGCCAATTTGTCAGTCAATCAATGTGTTGTTCAAAATTAAATCATGGGATTATGTTTTAAAGTTAATGCTATTATCACCTTCATATCATGAAATAGAACCTTAGGCGGTAAAAAAACATCTGACAGAATGTGGAAGTGGAAAAGAAGAAGGGTTATTCTGTTCTTATGTAATGAAAGTCAGGAAGACAAGCTACCTGAATACCTAAGGGACCCTCTTTTTAAATTTTCACTCCAATTAAAGACACAGTGATTCTCCCAGAAGAACTCTTAAGTGCACTATATCTCAATAATACCATGTTAACAAAATTTGAATGATTCAGGATGTCCTTTTGCATGCTATGAATATGTCTTATTACCATTGGTTAATAAAAAAGCTGAGTTGTTCAATATCTAGGCAGATTAGAGCTAGGTAGAGAGTCCAAACAGAGATACAGCTAGAAAGAAGGCAGAGTCAGAAAGATGCCACCAGCTGCCAGGGAAGAAAGTTGTGAGGTAAAAAACCATGTCTTGCGGTAAAATATAGAATTAATATAAATAGGTTAAGTTGTAAGAGCTAGTTAATAATAAGCCTTAGGTAATAGGCCAAACAGTTTATGATTAATTTTGAGCCTCAGAGTGATTATTCTGGAACTGGTGGGAAAGAGAGAAACCTCCAGTTACATCTGAACCTTAGAAGAAATTCAGACTATCACTTTAACATAGAAAGACTCCAGATACATTACACCTATAAAAATTTCCCGCTCCTGTCAAAATACAGATATAATTTGTTAAAAGACCATTTTGCACACTATAAGCAACAAAACACTACAAATAGCTAAATATTTACTTGCAAATATTAAGATCTAAATTCAGTTAGTTGATTTTATCACTAATAGCAATAGTTCATAAATTTACACTGTTTCTTTGTAGATTTTTTCTCTTTTTAAGCAAATGAAGCAATTATATTTGGCTTTCTAGACTACTTATAACAATACAGAATGGTAGATGAAGGATAAAATGAAGTGATATGAAATAAGTGGGAAGACATTTACCACATTTGCTTTCTATGTATTAAATTCTTTTGGTATTCACAGTCCTATCAGTGCTACAATCGTTTTGGATATTCTCCAAGCTATGCCAACATTCTGCTGAGCCTCTGCATATAGTGCTGTGGTCTATAAAGATTATATTAATTCTTGGTTAATCCTCTTTTTATATACATCTCCACTTTCTGATACACAGATATCATTCAATAATTTCCAACAGGGACTCAATGGAATTTAATTTAATGCTTAAGGGAAATTCGAAGGAAATTTATGTTCAGTCTAGCAAAGATTCCACAGAACATTGGGGTTTACAGGATGTTTTATTTTTTTACATACTTAAGAAAACGTTCTGCAGTGACTTACTACAATCTCAGTGAAGAAGCTTTCTCACTGATTTTGTTGCTCTGTTTTGTCAACTTGGCACAACTTAGATCATCTGGCAAGGAATTTGTTTGCTGATCTAGTTGCCAGCATGAACCTGGGAGAACCCGGCCCAGAAATAAGGCAGACTCATATGATATCCAACTTTACTCAGAACATCAATTTATACTCTGTGGGTTAAGAAGAGTTAACACATATAATCACAAGAACAAGCCTCATGTAGCAAAAACATGTTTCTATAGAGGTATAGAAACAAATAAGAACAGCTACTTGTAATGACTAATCTGAAGTAAACTCATTCCTGTCTGCTACCCTTGGGGGGTGCAAAAAAAAAAAACATTACAAGATCAATTCCATGTTTTTAAGTCTCTTGTCTTGTCTTCTTAGAGTTTTCTGGTGAACATTCAGAATTTCCCTCTCACAACACCATTCTTGGACTGTGTTCCAACAACATAGCTTACCTAGTATAAATAAAAAAATCATTATCATGGCCAGTAGACACATTTGTGGAACATTTTCTTGATTAATGATTAATGTGGGAGAGCATAGCCTACTCTGGGTGGTGTCATACCTAGGCAGAAGGTTCTGCTAGATATAAGAAAGCAAACTGAGAAAGCATTAGGGAGCAAGCCAAGAAGCAGCATTTTTCCATGGTCTTTGCTTCCAGAATTCCCTCAGTGAAGAACTGTAACCTGGGATATGTAAGCCACTTAAACCCTTCTATCCTTATGTCAATTTTGGTACTGATCTTTATCCTATAAATTGATAGCAAACTAAGTTAAGAAAGCTGGGTTTGTTCATCTGAATGTTGTTCTTGGACTATATTTGCATAGTCAAAGACTAGTAAAGTAGATGACGTCAATACATAGAAATAAGCTTCACATAGGCACATGTTTAAGGGGGTGCATTTGGGAGTATCTTTTATGAGGTTGAAGTCCAAATCTTGTTATAAATAAAAAAGAGAACTATTTATGATTAATGTTCACCGTATGAATATCTAGTTCTATAATTTTTCTGAGAGATACACCATTGAATAGTGTATTTTCTGCATTTTTTGGGAAACAAAATATCTCTTTGAAAGAAGTAACTGTTTAAGAATGTAACTCCGTGGTGTAGTACTTGTCTAGCATGTGGAGCTCTTCAGCTCAATGCTATGCATGCATCACAAAGAAATGAAATAAATAAAATTAAATTTGATTATGAGATTTATTGGATTTTTGGTGTTAAAATTAAAGGCATTAATTGATCAAACTGGTCTTATTCATGAGACATAATATATTTCAAATCTTGTAGGTTATTAACTCAGTCTTACAAATTTGAAGCAATATATTTACTAATAACAAAGCAGTGACTCCTTAAGGCTTTTGACATATATATATATATCTCCCAGGTCATTTTGTTATGTTTCACGATTAAGTAGACTAGGATTAAGACACAAAAAGTAGAATTTCAATCATAGAACACTGTATTGTTATCACCAGGGAAAATGAATCATTAAGAGAAGGCATAATAAAAAGTATTGTTACTATCCATAAAACCGCAACTTTGTGGGATGGTTTCTACAGAATCATTGTTATGCACAACAATGATCAAAAGTCATCATTATAAAGTATTTTCATATCCTGAAGGAGTGTAAGTATTTCCCATGCCTTGCCAAAATACCATCTTTCTTACTGGGTGGAGAGTTTATTAGAACATGCTACTTAGGATTTTTTTTGATAAAAATAATTGCTCTTCTTCATTTTATTTAGGCTGAATTTTAACATACAACAAACTATATTTTAGCATTTTGTGTGGAGAACTGTTTGCTTAGCTGTTTCCCTCAGTTTTGTTAAACCCAGATGCATCGTACTTAAAGAATAACAAAACGATGTATTAACTATAGAATGGTTTGTCAAAAACATTTTATCAACTCTAATATGAAATATGACAGATCTCTATTTCCTAGTTTCCTAGTCGCTTCACAGTATTTCATAGACTAATACTCAGCACGGTAATAATAGTGAGAAGAAAAAGATGGATTTTAAAGCAGAAACACAGTGAGTGTAAGTGTTAGAACTCTGAACCTGCCACCCTACTGTCAGGAGCTTGAAAACCATCTTTTGGACAATGATGGCTTCTAGGGTCCTTGGTTAATGTATTTTTTTTTAAAAAAATGAGTTATTGCTGTCTTTCAACAACATTCTACTCAACACATACAAAAGGAACCACAGATCAAGCTGTGTGGTTTTCTTAAAGTGAGTTTCTCTTTTACTTTATAGAATTTCTTTACATTGGCAATGGTGCCCAATAAAGCAAAAGTAATACAATAGAATACACTACATCCTTGTATTACACACATTTTCCAGACTAACAATATTGAATGTAACTTACATGATATTCTTTAAACACTAAAGATTAAAACTTTGAGCAAGAGAGTTAATAGAAGGCTACATGGAATACAACAACAAGTTGTGATAATTATAATTACTGCATCAATATATCTATGGAAATATATTATATGAAAAAGAGGGGAAATAAATACATGAGAGCTCCAGAAAGAATAGTGGCTTCTTCTTAAGGCCTGGTAATAAAGTTGAAGAAACTATTTGGAAGAAATGATAAAGATGGCTGAACAGAGAGAAGGTTCATGGAACTGATTCTATTGAGGACAAGTTTATTAAATGCAAACTGAACATTTTTGGTTAAAAGACAAACTTAAAAGATAATTACGAGAAATACAGATACATAAAGAGTATCATCTATGCATTGGTATCAAGAAAATAAAGATAACTAGGAGATCTGAACTTCAAAAGCATCAGATTAAGTTCATATTTAGAATATAAGGTAATTCAGATAATAATATTAAAGGAATCGAAGATGACAGAAGCCTTCCATGAAAATAATGTGTCTATCACATTACAGTAGTTTATAGGAGGTAGCATTACTGAGTCTCTTGCTCATGGATGTTGTTGTCCAGCTTAACTATTCCTTTCTCTGATTTCAATACAATTAACCTTCAATTTAGAATGTAAATATTGTATAAGAAAGTTGAGGAGGTTAGAATTTTCTTAAAAGTTTCATGGGCTTCTTGTGCGTATATGTGCAGATGATGATGACAGGGTTGTTTAAGGAAGCTCACTTTTGTGTAGGGACCCCAGTCTCTTCTTAAACATGTCCTTCTTTCGAAGAACTTCAGCCTCTTTCAAGTTGTAATTGCATAGTCTTAGTGCAAGTTATGCAAGATAGAGATCTGACAAAGATGTGCCAAAGAAAATTGATACATTGCTGGTGGAATACATACAAGAGGCATATATTTGACTCACCTAACCATGTTCTTCCAGTTTTGGTGAATTTTGTTTCGCCTGTTTTCTATTCTTACTTTACCAAGAATCAAAGGATAATATGACATAGAAAAATTTTTATAGGATGGATATCTCCTTCTCATAGTGGGAAGTAGAGTAGGCACTAGAAAGATCAAAATATAACAGGATGTAAGTTGTAAACTTTTCTAGTCACAGCGATGGTGAGATCAGTGTGTAGATCTTCTAAGACAGAATACATAGTTAAAAAAACCTAAGGTTAACAACTCATCCCCCTACACTTTTTTGGGACAGACTGAGACATGAAGTCAATATTTAACATGACACAGTCAGTGCCATTGTGATAGTTGTGATGGGATGGCATTGTGGGAATCCTCTGTCTAGATATACCATGTGGGACACCAAGAAATAAAAGTAGGAATGTAGATGGGTTTGACAAGAAATACCAAGCATACCTATATGCTGGAGTAAGCCTTGATATAGAAAAAAGCTCAAGCAGAGTGTAGAGCACGGCAGCTGTGCAGAATGGTTGGCATCCACATCCTCCTCTACAGGCTCTATCAAGAGCACAACTGACCAGAAAGCTAGTAAAGTCTGTACTGTGACACAAAGCTTTGAGCTTCTCCCTCTACTTCTGCTAGAACAGCCTAGCTCCCCACCATCAGAGATCACTTGGGGTTGTATGAAGGGCATGTTCACATACCAAGTGAGAGAAATAATTTCCATCTGAAGACACAATTTGACATATACAACTTTTATGAAGCAGAATTTGAAGTGAAGAAAACAGTTACTAAGAAAAAGAACTGTGTGAGTTGAAGATCTATTTTTATTTTAAATATCCTTTTTTCTATGTGTCTAATGAAGGGGTATATAGAAAATTACAGTGGTGATCAATGAGTAATTCTCAAAACAAAGCAGAAAACTTTTATGTAATAACTTCCTTGTGTAATAACTTCCTAAGCAATCTGGGAAGGAATAGTTTTTAAAGCCATTGCAGATTTACTCCAGAAATATTTTGCCACAACTTAACCTTAATCTTCCTTTTCTTTTTCTCATTATTCTCTTTTTTTCTTCTCATTTTTTTTTCTGTAAGGAGGAGAAAATCCTGGAAGTCTTGGATGTATGCTTTTTTTCTTAACTAATTCTGAAACATTCTAATTTACTGTATCTGTAAGTATTACCCCTTCTGTGAGCAAATTCCCCTTTCTTCAATTATTCACGTGGTAGTCTGATTTACTTTTCATCTTTTTAAGATTTTCTTTCAGAGTTTCCAACTACTTAGCAAGATCTAATTTATTTGGCCAATCTTTAATATTTCTCATAAAACACCTAATAAATGGAAAGGAGACCCTGATAATGAAGCATGGTGTAGCTGCTACAGTCGATGTCAGCTAGGCTCTGTGGCTGGGTAGAACAGAAATTCCTGGGAACTAAGAATGGCTTAAAGAATAAAATATGCCACCCTGTGTTCTTACAAATGCAAAGCATTTTCTATAGCTTAAGCTTATTTGTTAATATTTTTCATGTGGCAATTTTATGTTTTTTTTCCATGATTTTCTCTTCTCAGTAATTTTAAGAATGACCTGTTCCTTAATTGGAATTAGAATGTAAAATATTATTTGCAAGATTAAACTGTAGAAATTACAACAGAAAAATGATTTATGGATGTGTTGAGACTGAGCATTTTGGTCAAATGAGTAGTTCATTGCTCACATCATTAATAGTCGAGGAACATAGTCCAAAGGCACTGAAGAAGTATCCTCTAACCACATTGGGTCATTTCATGACTCTAATACTTAGACAATATTTTTTCTAGAACTTTGATTTTTCTCTTGACTATAGTTTTGATTTTGTCTTTTAATTGAGAATTTACTATTTGCCTTGAGAAAAGCTGTTCCTCCCTCAGGTCATTTTCAGGGACTTTCTATATGCTTATTTGTCCTGGTCAGTGTGTCAACCAATTTCTTCTGCTTCTGCACTGAAAAAAATCAAACTCTGAATAAACTATCATAATTTAGCTAAATTCATTTTGCAATATCTATGTAAAGAGTAAAAAGCAAAGTCATCCATTTGGATTTGTGTTTTTCTAGCTTGTAATAGATTAACAAGATCTAAACACATAAATAATTAGAGAGAAACTAGTTCATCATATAGTGAACTGGGTAGACAAAAGTAAGGGAATATAAAACAGATCTCCTGATCTCTGACCAAAGTAATAATAATAATGATTGCTAAATAAACATCTAAAATAGTCAACTAAAGTAAACATTGGATTCTTAAATTTCAACAATAAGCATTAATTCCATAAAACTTTGGTGAAACTCTAAATAAATGTTCTAGATAACAAGCAGATGACAAATGAACATCAGAATACTGAACATTCCTTGTGGTTAAGGAATAGCAACTTAAAACAACAGTGTGACACTAAATCATCCCAATAGAGCAGTCACAACTTTAAAAAGCTGTCAATAACGATTGCTAGCCTAGTTCAAAACAGGAAATCCTGTTTTGTAGCTGGTGGGAAAGAATAATGGCACAGCTCCATTGATAAGCAGTTGACAGTTTCCAGGAAAGATAAACATAATCTTATTGTCCAACGATTGTTGTTCTAGGCATTGATCTGACTGAGTTGAACAATGTGCTGACATGAATTCTGTATGAGGAAATTCACAGCAGCCTTGTTTGAGGGTAAAAAACAAAACAGTGAACCATTCATACTCTGGGATATTATTCAACTATCAAACCATGAAAAGATATAGCTCAATCTTACATGCATAGCATTGAGTAAAACAAGCCAGTACTAAGCCACATACTTAATTATACTCTATCACATATACAATGTTCCAAAGAAGATAGAATCATGCAATAAAGAGATAAGGGTTTCAAAGTATCCTTGAATGTGTTTGGAAAAATAAATAACAATTAAATAATTAGTGGGAAAAAGATGGAGCTTAAGATTCTCATTATAGTGAGACTGTACTATGTGATCTGTAAAGGTATCTAAAGTATACAAGCAGTGGTCGGAATGCATAAAGCCTTAGGTACAAGTAATACACTAATACATGAAAACAAAAAGCATACAGGAGTTGGGGTGAATCACTAGACAGAAAACAGAATTTGACAAAAAAGTTCCAAACATATCAAAAACATGTGATAACCTCACTGAATAGCGAGCGGAAATATATTGTAGGAGTAAGTAGATTTGGAAGCTGGTGGAGTCTGAAAGACTAAACACCAAAATAACTGTGTACATGCTCCGATTGATAAAAATGCTTTCTTCAAGGGATCTGTTAATAATTCTGAGAGCACTTGGCAAGCATAATGGACGGGAATAATGATGTATACTGATAGCACATGCATGATGAGAACCAGAATTTTCACTGTGGGATGAAGGATGGCGGTTGAATTAGAGGGATAGGCTAAGATGCATGGAAAAGAACGGGACCTAGAGAGACCATGAATCTTATAGTAGATGGTATAGATATAAATAGATATATAGAGATTTAGAATATATAGTTAATGATGGAAATTACAAAATAATCTCACACTAGTTCAGAATTATATAATAAGGGATTATTTATTTAGGAGTAGACTCACAGATCACAGTCCTCTGCACAAACGGGGATCAGGAAACTAATACAGCAGCCTAAAGCAAGAGAGTGAGCACACACTTTACAGCTGCATTTATACTATAAAAGATCATGCCCAAGTTGTAGCCCTGCTGGAGACAGACACTGAACAGAACTTTATTCAGTAAGCCACAGCCACATGGCAAAACATAGATTAATGGAGATGGGTTAGTTTAGGATATAAGAGTAAGCCAGAAATATGCTTAAGCTATTGGCCAAACAGCATTGCAAATAATATAGTTTCTGTGTGATTATTTTGGGAGTCTGGGTGGCTGAGAAGTTAACAAGTGATCTCCCACAACAAATATATATTTATTTGTGTAGCTATCCAGACACATATATAGATAGAACAAACTCTTATTAAGCTATAACAATCTTTTTTTTTTCTTTTTGGTTTTTCGAGAAAGGGATTCTCTATGTTGCTTTGGAGCCTGTCTTGGAACTCGCTCTGTAGATCAGGCTGGGCTTGAACTCACAGAGATCCACCTGTCTACCTCCTGAGGGCTGGGATTAAAGGCATGCTCCACTATTGCACAGCTACCAATAATAATCTTAACATTCAGGTTTTGATATCTAAAACTAATATTTAGTAAGGGAATGAGAACTCCTTCAGGAAATGATAGGCTCTAAGATTGGGACACAAACGTATAACAATTATATTTGTAATGTCAGAAAAAAATGATTCAAGAAATACTTTAACAGTGTATGACTGTCCTATCACAATGCAGGCTGGAAACAAGTAATTTCAGTACATTAAAATGTAAAGATTTGGCCTGAGTAGAAGGCCCAGTTGATGAAATACTTCCTATGCAATTATGATGACCTGAGTTTAATTACTTACCATGCATATAAAATTCTTGGTGTGGTGGTGAAATTTTGCTTTTACCCAGAACTAGGATGATAGAGAAGGTGGATTCTCATGGAATCACTGGTTAGTTCTATCCTAATTACCAGTGTGAGATCCTATCTCAGGACAGACTGAACAGTTTCTGAGTAATGATAGCTGAAGTTGATCTCTGCTATCCATACACATGCTCACAGACATCTGCACCAGCACACACCCCCCCCCCACACACACACATGCAAACACACAAAGTGTAAATATATATGAGCTTCAAGGTGAAGGAATAATATGTGAAAAGACAGGCAGAATATAGATGATGAAGACAGGGCTAGGCAGGGTCCACAGGGAGAAGGTCGGTGGCTCATAGGATTTATTTATTTATTTATTTTTTATTTTTTTTTATTTTTTTTTTTATTCTTTTTTAATTAAAATTTCCACCTGCTCCCCGTTTCCCATTTCCCTCCCCTCCTCCCAAATATTGCCCCCTACCCCCACTTCCCTCCCCCTATCCCCACTCCTCTTCTCCTCCCCCCACACCATTCCCCCTCCCTCTTGATACTGAAGAGCAGTCCAAATTCTCTGCCCTGTGGGAAGACGAAGGTCTTCTGTCTACTTCCAGGAAGGTGAGCATCTAAACAGGCTAAGCTCCCACAAAGCCGGTTCATGTATTAGGATCAAAACCTAGTGCCATTGTCCTTGGCTTCTCATCTGCCTTCATTGTCCGCCATGCTCAGAGAGTCCGGAATCAACCCATGCTTATTCAGTCCCAGACCAGCTGGCCTTGGTGGGCTCCCAATAAATCAGTTCCCCTGTCACAGTGGGTGGGTGCATCCCTCGTGGTCCTGATTTTTTGCTCATGTTCTCCCTCCTTCTGCTCCTCATTTGGACCTTAAGAGCTCAGACCGTTGCTCCAAATTGAGACTCTGTCTCTACCTCGATCCATCGCCAGATGAAGGTTCTAAGGAGATGTGCAAGATATTCATCAGTATAGGATAGGGTCATTTCAGGTTCCCTCTCCTTAGTTGCCCAAGGTACCAGCTGGGGACATATTCCTGGACACCTGCGAACCCCTCAAGAGTCAAGTCTCTTGCCAACCCTAAGATGGCTCCCTTAGATAGGGTATATACTTCGCTGCTCCCGTATCAATCCTTCCTATATCCCAACCATCCCAATCCCCCGAGCTCCTCCCATCCTCCCCTTCTCATGTTTCTCATCCCATTTCCCCTTTGCCCCATGCCACCTCACCCGCAAGATCTGGGCTCATAGGATTTAAAGTGCAATCTGTGAGTGCAACAAACACAGGTCAGCAAGAAGAGCAAAATAAAAAATGAGAAGCGACAGTGATGCGGATAAAGAGGAGAGCAGAGGCAGATGGGACAGGGCACTGTGCTTTCATGTCTGGCTTACTAGGTCTGAGACTCACACATGACTTCAGTGGTCATCATAACTATTACACAAATAGCTGCCTAGCCAATCATATATGATTTCAAGCTCTGTCTAAACCATCAAATAGTTTTGGTGTATTCCACACACAAGTTAATAGGAACCTTAGTTATCTGATTTGGGCAATGAAAAGCAAGTGGGGGGGCGGTTATTGGAAATCCCCTGACATTGAGAGGATTAGCTGACTCATTGGACATAGAACAATCACTTCTCCAAAGACTGTTCAAAGGACTGAGTTTAGGCAAGTATTGAAAGGATTTTGGCATTTATAGTGGACAGAGAGCTTCTGAAGAAAGAGGATTTGATGCCTACTAGCAGTATTTCCTAAGCGTGGCTATGCATTAGAATCAGCTTGGGAGCTATAGAACTATCTGGATGCGACCCAAAGCATTCTGGTATAATTGGTCTGGAATGCAGGCCACAGCCCAGGTTCTTTCCACTTTACATTCTTGTCCTGCCCTGCACAAGTCCCTTGAAATGATTTTTTCAGTTCGCATTTGGTTTTTACCATAGCCTTTTCATTCAGTTATGCATGGTTGTGGGCTGTGTACCCTCCTTCCCCTTGACTAGAGGTGTGACAGGATTTGCCAGACTCTCAAATTGTTGTGCCCTATGTGTCTATAGCCACCAGAGTCGAGGCAAAATCATGACACTGAAGCCTTTGGAAAGGAGACATTGTTCCTTGCTGTATGTAAAACTGAAGGGCAGTCACATCTGAAATGATAACACTCCTCCTTGTGCCTTCAAAGAGAATTAAAAAATTCAAAGAAACCTAGACCTGTATATCTTAAATCAGACAAGCCCCGAGTTGTGCTAACCCTTGAACTTTAAGTGGTTAGTACCACTATGTTCCTTTTTTAGTTTTAGCTGAGTTTGAGTTAGTCTTTTGATTTTGAAAAAAAAGAAAAAATATGAGCAAACAAACACCCCTCTCCCAATTTCCATACACAAACCACCACTTCTATTAGTATGATACTTTCTAATACCAAGGCTTAGAAGCTTGGGCAGGCATTTTTCTGAAAAGGATCAGTACAGCCTGGAATTAATTAACTCATTAAAATCCAAGATGCAATCTCCCTAGGCAGCTGTCTCCAAAGGGCAGCCAGAGGAAGGAGGCCACTTCACAAAGCGGGTCTCTTACCTGCTTACATTTTCAGTTCTGAACAAAGACTTCCACTGAAATCTCTGTTTCACATGAGAATGGTGGCTTCAGAGTGAGTCACTTACCTGAATGGCTCTGAAACACTTAATTTCCATTTGAGCTTTAGCTACAAGTTGTCAGAAAATAGCTTGTCTAATGCTACTCAGCAAATTCTCTCACGAGTAAGGATCCAAAACCATGAGTTTTTCTCAGGTTCAATAACTAAATCGCCCACTATATTTATTATTCTGGCACTATCTGTTCTCCGGGGGCAACATGAAATACAAGGAGACAGTTTTTCGAGTAGGTGGTGATGTGTGTATTTATTTCCCCAAAGCTGCATTTTGCCATATCAGTCCAGTATAAAGACAGCTGACTAAAGAGCGTCTCCATGTTGTCTGATAAAGATAAGAGATAGACACTATTACCAGGCAGGGAACCACAGAACACATTTCAGTTCACGCCTTACTTACAAGAAAAAGGAACAGCAGTCCTGTCCCTTAACTTTGAGATAAATAATGCTGTCGCATTTTGTGAAGGTAAACGTGGGTTTTGTTGGAAAGCATCCACTAGAGGGTCCTTCTTTTCAAATACATGCATGTGATTTTAAAGGATTTGCACAGAGAATAGGGGAAGGAGGGGAAATGAAAGGAGGGAGAGAGGGTTGGGGAGATCTGGCCTCTGCAATAAAAATGACAATTTGAAATTTTAGAGTAATGAGGTTGCCTTGGCTTGTTAATTCCAACCTATATTCTGTATCAGGAGGTTGGTTGACTGTGTACTTAAAATGAATGTTTTTTGAAGTAAAAGGGAATGATTTTCCTATCCCCAAATGAATTTTAGAATATTAATAGTTATTGATTCTTAGTAGTTAGTTGTCTTCTTTCAAATAAAAAAAAAAGATTGCTTTAGGCAATCGAACACATTGCTTCTACCCTTATGTGGTAGAAGTTCTGAAAAATAAAAAGCGCTTTAGATTTGAGATGTTAGGGTTAGATGCAACTCAGAACACATGGGTGAGAACAGGAGACACATCTACCTTCCATGTAACAACTACGATACAATGAATGATAGGGATTTCAGGCACTTCGGAAGGCAGATTATGAATCTGAAATGTGTAGATTATTGTTAGTGAAATATAACCAAGAGTGAACTATTGCCCATACACAGCAGGATTTAAAACACGTTAATTTTCAGCTTAGAGTTGTGACAATGGGAACACATTCACAGACTCAAAGTATCTGTTTGAGAAAATTTTGTAGCTTTTATTCTCTACTATTACACATAGTATGTTTAGTATTTATCAGGAACTTTCCGAAGTTTTCTCCCTTTGTTTATTTAACGTTAATCAATAATTTCAGATGTTTAGAGTTCTACATCTTAAAATTTTACTATTATCAGCTGACTGCTCCTTACACTATACTTTCTATTAACCCTTACACAAGTGAATTTCATCTAAAATGTGTCATCTTCATCACATTTCTACAGTAAGTTAGGCTATCTGTCATATGTAGAGACTTCCCAAGCTTATAAAAATGTAGACCTGAGATTTGTTGTCACGTCTTTTGGCTGTCACATATGTAAATAATTTATCCTTCAAACGATGAGTGTCTAAACAGACTCTGCATCATCTCCTGTAGCGGGGGAACTATTGACAGTAGCTGATCTTACATATGGTTCCATTTTCACCTCCTATATTAAGTTATGTATATTTCCTTCCTTCTCTTAGTTTACTTAGAAAAGAGGGATACTGGAGGCAGAGGTCTTTGTCTGGTGTATTTTTATATCTCCTGATTTCAATACAGAAAACATAGAATTCATCCATTATCTTTCCCTTCTGTTTGTAATCTACCCATTTATCAATCACATCAGTCATTTATTTCTCAAAAATATATCAAAAAGACATGTTGGCCAAAAACTATAGTTTAGGGTATTTGAAATGAATTACAAATACCCCTTCCAAAATCATTGACTGTTGGTGGATTATATATGGTTAAATGAATCAAAGCATCCTGATGTACTTAACTCAGGAATGGTATACTCAAGCTGAGCTTTTCAGAGCTGGAGAGAATTAAGTCAGTTTTATGAGCCTTGAATGATAGTAAAATTGCTATGCAAAAATTGGAGAGTATACAAGAAATTACTTACTTAAATAGTTGTCCACTAAATAAACACATACAGTGAAATAGCATTTGCTGCTTGCAGATATTAAGAGGAATTGTAAAATATTCATAGGATATTATAGGCTCTGTAGTGGCATGGGGCTATATAATTAAATTCAATAATTTTTTTCACACAAAGATTAGTGTATCTTGCAGCTATTACCATTTAAATTTATATTTGAATCTTTTCCTACTGTGTAACCTGAGTCCTCTGTTAAAGGTCACAAAACCTCTCCCTGTCCCTCTGTAGGTAGATAAACAATGAGTTTTTCTTTAAGGAATTGTCAATGCTAATTGCCTTCTAAAAAATAGTTTGAAAACAGGATTGATGTCAGTTTAATTCGGCGATTGAAAGACTGGTTTATATTGGTTTTCCCTCAGAATATTATCGTTTTGAAGTGACCAGATTAAACAGAAGCCTGGGAATTTATAAAATGGTTTAAGAAATAAATATTAAAACTGGCAAAAACATGTGTGTTAAGTGTATCCACTGATTGCTTTGGTGGTTTTTGGAACCACTGATGTATTTTCTATGCTGGATGTGCCTGGAGAAGCAGGTGAGGAAGTTCGGATGAGTAACGCTAACATAAAAGATGTTGAGGTCTCTGTTTTCGATCCAATATTCTAACATTAATAAGCTAGCCACTAGCAGATTGAACTTCATGGCTTTCCTCTCAAAGCAGGAATCAGAATTTTCAAAGTATAGACTAGCCATGAGGTAGCATACAAATTGAATTAACTGCTATGGGGAATGAGAAATGCCAGCCCTAGGCATGGTATTTGAACACTCAGTTGGTGGCACTGTTTAGAACGGCTATGGAACCTTTAGGTGGTAGATTCTTGCCGGAGGAAGTACATCACTAAGAATGAGATTTGAGGTTTTATAGCCTGATCTCGTTAGAAAAGTGTTTTGTCCCCTTGCTTCCTGTGTGCCAATGAAATGTGTTCAATCTACTTTCTGACCACCAGGCTGGGTTCATTCTCCTGCAGACATGACTTCCTTGCCAGGATGGTTTGTGTTCCCTCTGAGACCCTTTCCTTCCCTAAGTTGCTCTGTCAGAATCATCTGTCCTGGCTACAGAAAACTAATTAATACAGCTATGAAACTGGTTTGTTTTGGGGCTTTATGGTTGTTGTTAGTGCTTTTACTATGAGGATCTTTAGTCTTTAGAAAAATTCATGCAGGGATAAAACCTTTAGAATTTCTGTTATTTTTAGTATCTAATTGTGCATAATGTGTCTTAGGATATGTGATAAAACTGTAACAGAGCACCCAAAGATGTCTCAGGTCACACCCAATAATTTTCAAATGTAGTCATATCAAAGAGTTCCATAATAGCCCTGAATAGAGTATAACAAAGGTTTATTTATTTGGGGATATACTCACATAAAGGGGAGGAGTATGCTTCAGTTATAGTACCAGAGACCATGCCCAGAGTGGGCTAGTATCTAAAGGGCTATTGGGTGAAGGAGTTTCCGCAACATTCAAATGTTTCTACTGCCTGAGGAGCTTGTGTCTCATTGAAGAAAGGGATTGTATCTACATTATTTAGTGCCTCAGTGATTTTCAGGTGGACTGCTATATATGTTTTCTGTTTATTTCCTCGGTTGCTTGTTTTTAATTTCCTAGGGCTACCATGAAATATTATACAGGCTATATGACTTCAACAACAAAGCCAACTGCATTTGGTATTAGAATTATGAGCTCAAAGGATTAACGAGCTGGCGTCTCCTGAGGATTCCCTCTTTGTTTGATATCTGTTTTTTTTTTAATCTCATATCTTCAATTGATATTCTGTCTGTGAAATTCATTCACTTACTCCAATTCATTCTCCTTATGAGGGTACCATTCATACTGCAATGCATCCAAGCTAATGATCTTGTTTAAACTTACTTATCTACATATCTACCTATGTTGATATCTATATCTATATCTACAAACAATTCACTTTCTAAGGAGCCGGAGGCTAAGACATGAACATATAAATTTGGTGCAATAGTGGCTAGTTGCAGAGCTCAGAGGTATGTATAAATAAGTAAATACACCAGCTGTACTTCCATTCATGAGCAAATCAAACCATAGTACTAGAAGAAAGGACACTATAGGCTTTCAGGAAATTTTGGAAAGCCAGAGAGATTAGAGCATCTCTGCTACTGGAGGCAAATGCTGGAAAGAAATTCAGCATATAGAATGAAGCAACTCTTCATCTTGGTAAAATTCGTAGTTATTTGTAAAAAACTACACTTTTGTGCTTTGCATAAGACCATCATAAGTGCAATAATGTCATTACAATTAAAATTTTATTGCCTCTAAAAAAAAGGAAATGAAATTGTAAATAGGAGTGGAATTAAATGAAATGTTAGACATGTGGGAAGATCCAGGTCTGAATGTTGGTGGTTCACTTACCTGGGAGAAAACTACACAGTGGGCTATCTCTCTGTGCCTTTGAGTGGAACGTACCAGTGACAGGAGAAGGACATACCTGAGCAATACATGGAAGAGATTCCAGAGGAGAGCTCTGACAGAACTCTGCTCTGGGAATGGAGCCATAGGATATTGGAAAGTAGAGGAAGATAATACTTTTCCTTGTTGTTATTTAGGGTTGATCAGAGCATACACTTCCCTCCATGGGGGAGTCACAGAACTGCAACCCAATGCATATGTTATGGGAAGATGAGGCCCAAGAGGGAGTGCCTGAGAAAGCTGAGAGCATAGGATATGATTTGAATAATTCACTCTAATAGTGTTATTTTTTCTCTCTCTTGGCCATTTCTGATTCTTGATGTGAGACTTATTTGATCAGCTACCAGCCTAAATGATTGTAATAGGGGAGTAGAAAATTAAACCACTGATACTTCATTATGGGTCAGTGAAGCACATGCCTCACGAGCTTATTGACCTTACTTGGATAAAATATCCCATTATTACAGAACTGGACATTTGAAATTTATAATCTGATGGGAATAATGAAGCATTCTTAACTCTTTGGTGTGTGAGAGTAAACCAATGGGAGATTTATCAAATTGAATTCATGACAAAATTGACTTAAGGAGTTTTAGGATCACTTTAGAACCACGGATGGAAGAAGAGACAGCCAATCATGATTTTACTAAGGTTCAGTAAGGCAAAATATTGCATGTAATTGTGTGATTGTAATCTTAACCTTTTATCAAATGGTATTCTTCCAAAATTGGACTGTATTGCTTATATAATCCAAAATGACTTCCAGAGAGAGAGAGAGGGAGAGAGTCTTTATTCTCCAATTGTATCACTGCATCATAGAAAGAAATTCAAACAAAAGGAAAGAGAACCTATGATGTGTTCTGGGGCAGATCAGAGTACACATCAGACCTCCAATTGTCAGAAGCCTACAAACCACACTCTTTTTGTGGATCTAAGACACAGAACAGAGCAGGAAGCATATACAGGGTTAAATGCAAACCACCTCAATCTTCCCCCAAATTGATTTTATCCACATCAACTTTCCCTGGCTACTTTATTTCTTTATCCCTCACTTTTTTTTTTTTTTGCCTTTAAGAAGCCATGTGTCAAGGAGAGAATTGCCTGACTCCAGTCAGATCAAATTTCTTTATTTTATAGAAAATAATGCTATTAGGAGCAGGTGCAGCAATGCTTTATTCCATTCTATATATCTCTGAGTTTCTATCTTATTTTTCAGGAAAACATTCTGAGATTTTTACCTTAACACTGATGCACACTGAAAATGTGCCCTGGGAATCACAAACTTGAAATTAGGCATTTTTAAAGGGCATCTTTCCAAATTGGATTTGACAGCAGCTCTATTAACAGCCATGATGGCTAGCTGATGACGGCAAATCAAGAAATATGACAAAAGGCTAGAATATGGCTCTTGTTGTACATCTTCATTAATGCTCTAAAAGGAGCAAACAGCACATTAAATTTGGATGTTATTAATTCAATAGCCTTTGAAAACCCTAGCAAGGTCAGGCAAAAAAAAATATTTAAGTGCTAATAAAATCTAGAATTAATGGTGAAGAAGAATTTAAATAGGAAAAAGAAGACTCCCACAACACTGAACAGGTAGCATTGAGAACCCCTACATAATGAAAAGAGTATAATGATCATTAAAACTATTGAATCATATTTCAGACTTAGATTAGGGATAAAAATTAATGAAATTTAAATATGTCCCAAGGGTGAAAATGTAAAGATAAATGAATGTTCTGTGTCTAATACATGAATTTGTGGTTGTGAAATATGGGCATTTGGCCGGGCGGTGGTGGCGCACGCCTTTAATCCCAGCACTCGGGAAGCAGAGGCAGGCGGATCTCTGTGAGTTCGAGACCAGCCTGGTCTACAAAAGCTAGTTCCAGGACAGGCTCCAAAGCCACAGAGAAACCCTGTCTCGAAAAACCAAAAAAAAAAAAAAAAAAAAAAAAAAAAAAGAAATATTGGCATTTGTCTAAAATGAAGACATCTCCCACATTTATTCTACTGCCCAATAAGCACAAATACAAGCTTAAGGATTTTTTTGTGCATATCATCCATTATATGTATACTTAACATTTGTTGATATTTCCAATAGCAATGAAATACATACCTAGTTCTTCAGTACCCTATAAGCCAATGGCACAATAGCTGTTAATATTGGCTGGAAATGCTGAGGTGAAAAAAAAAAACCGTCAAATTTCTTCACTCATTGAGCTTATAGTGCAGCATAGGGAGACAAATGCATGGGGAAGAACTCTTACTATTTAAAAAAAAATCAGAAAACAACTAAAAGTCAAGAAGTAGGGAAAACACTGGAGATTTTAGTAATGAGCTTCTGTCGGTGAAGCCATGAATTCAATCACACTAACCAAAGGAAAGAAATAAATAGGAAGAATAAATAAGGAAGGAAGACAGATAGGAAGGAAATATTGGGGAAACTGAGAAACATTACAAATAAGAATAAATTAATTTTAAAATAAATTTAAATTATGTATACTACTACAATGTTGAAACTGTGGTGCTAAACTATTTTATAAATACAAAACTTAAACAGTTCATGATGGTGCTTATAAGGTGGTCCTGAGCTCCGAACCGGTGTTAAGTGCCCCTTGTTTGTATTACTGGGTTATCTTGCAGATTTATGGTTTAATCACCTGCTTGTATCCTGCATAGGTTCAACAGCTGGGGTAGTAGAAAGTTTTAATCATTATTCTCCTCTGTGTTCTCAATGTTACTTATCCTTGAAATGTTTCACCATAGCGTCTTCATCAGCTTGATCTCTGAACTCCTAAGACACATTACCTGAGAGTAAAAGGTGAACCAGATGATCCAACCTAAGATAAGCCATTGCCAGTTCTATTAGAATCATTTGATTTTAAAACATGCAAGGGTCCATGGCATGTTAAAGGAGAGAATCAAACAGCATATTTGATTGGAAAGAATGTTGTCATTGTGTCCTAAGAAATGTACTTTATTCTATTACCGTCATCTTTAGAAAATACAATCTGTCACAACACATCAATAAAACCTGTACTCTGTTAAATTCAAAGGACAGCAAAAAAAACTTTCTAGTGGGTAAACTTTAAGAAATTATAACTTGGTGTTGTGAAATCTTATCATTACAGTGTAAGTTAACAAATGATATACAACAATATAGGTTAGTCAAAACTTTTGTCTGGATTTGAGTGATGTAATCTCATAGAGACAGCATTTTCCACAAACCTAGAGGACAGAGATCACTGTACAATATTCAGAGGAATATCACGGTATTGGAGGACTTTGATATCTTCATATAGATTGTAGGCTGAGAAATGGATAAAGCACTCTCTGGCTATAAGATGGATTAATAAAGGCAGAGATCAGAGAATTCTTAGAAGGGCTTATCTGAAGATAGTCCAAAGAAAGAATTCTCTCAAGAGTGTGCTTCAGGTGATGGCAATGACAGTCCAAAGGGAATGGTAAGACTTCAGACATGGGTAGCACTATGATTATTTCACTTGAGAAATCCAGGGATGAAAATAGGGCAGTGAATTTACTAACATTTTGAGTTAATGAACACTTATTTGTAAAAAATCAGAAGCAATGTGCTAGTAGAATCATCAAAAATCTAACTAGGGGGCTGAGGAGATGGCTATGTCAGGAAAGTGCTTCCCTTGCAAGTATGAGAACCTGTTTTATTCCTTGGGACCCATGCTTAAAAAAATTCAGGCATGATGGTACACACTTAAAATCAAGATATGGAATATGGGAGGATGTCTGTGGTGCTCCCTGAAAAACCAACATTGTCTGCTTGGCAAGCTCTAGACCAATTATAGACTCTATTACAATAAAACAAAACAAAAGAATAAATGATTAGGCATCAATAATTACAATGTAAAAAACTACTCTATAATGATACCCAGTCCATCCTGTGGCCTCCATGTGCACGTGCAGACATGTGCCAACCACTATGCCTCAGACCAGACACAATAAGAATATATATATATATATATATATATATATATATATATATATATAGAGAGAGAGAGAGAGAGGATTTCTCTGAAGCTTTAGAACCTGTTATGGATCTCATTCTGTAGACTTCGTTGGTCTTGAACTCACAAAGATCCTCCTGCATCTGCCTCCAGAGTAGTAGGATTAAAGGCATGCACCACTACTGTTCAACTTAAAAAAATGTCTAGCCCACGCTGGCCTCAAACTCATGATCCTCCTGTCTCTGCCTCCTTCAGCAAATCCTACTTGCATGTGCCACCACAACTGGCTAGGAAATTCTAAGATTATAACTAAGGAAATGTAAAATATTACTGTTAGATGTTAATTCCATTGAAGTTTGCTAAAAGAAAAAAAATGAAATGGAAAGCATAGATTGTTTAGTGACACAGCAAATATTACGTATTAGTGCAGGGGAAATTCAGAATGATTTATACTTTCAATTGTCTTCTCATCTACCTTAGAAATACCTTGAAAATAAAATTTATTATAACCTCAGTATCATCACACTGTGTTTAAGAAAATGATCCACCAATTATACAGTAGTTGTTTTAGACTTTCTTGTAGAAGTTTTAGTAATTCTGTGTGATATTAGTTATAAATATGCTTGCAGTTATCATCGAACTCTGTTCACTCATTGCAATTGCTGGAGAGTGCTTATAATGGTCATGACCATCCTACCAAACTCATGAAAGCAGTCAGGCAGGCTTGGCATTGGAGCAGTAGCTGTGAGCTTACATCTAATGCACAACCACTAGGCAGAGAGAGCTAAATGAGAATGAAGTGTGAGCTCTGAATCCTCAATGCCCACCCCAAGAGGTGCACCTCCTTCAATGCTACATTTCCTAATCTTTTCCAACTACTGACTGCTGGTCATGCATTCACATATATGAGCCTATTGAGCCCAATCTCATTTAAACCATCACAAGTTATGTTTATTTTATTTAGTACCTCTTGTCAGTTAAGCTGTTTGACTTATATGAGCTTGCCATTTTGTATGTGTGGCTAAGAGCTAATTTTTTCTGACATTTGGCCAATCCACTTTCATAGAGAAACAAGTACAAAATAAATAAATAAATATAGCCTCTCTTGTGTGTTAGATAACATTCCATCACAAGGACAAAGTATTTGAGTTGATCCACTTACGGGGAAGTAAGGCTGATCATAACTCATGGTTGCAAAGGTTAAACCCATAGTTTCTTTGGACCTGTGGAAATGTAGACATGATGGCAGGGGACATTTGTTGGCAACCTAGAAACTGAGGATGAAGAAGGGCTGAGATCCTAACATGGCATGCCCCCATGCTCCTAACTTCACTCCAGTCAGCATCATCTACTAAAGGTTCTACCACCTCCCAGTAGCAAGCCTGCAAGTCTTGAACACATGCTCTTGTGGGAAGGCACTCACCCAAGCAAAGTTCCTTGATTTAAATCAAAAGCTACAGTGATTCTAGCTCTCTCTAAAGCATCTTATAATTGAATAAGCTATAATGCATACTTCTTCAGGCAGTAACTACTTAATATGCAAGTCCCATCCTTATGTGCTATGATTAGAGAAGTCTGTTCCGTAGGTCCTGAGGAGTACTCAGTAATGTTATCTTTTCCCCAATGTTCAAAATATTAGGAAGGCAGCAGGTAAGGCTCAAACACGGAGAGTAGGAACAAAGTACTATACACGATGTTGTCAAACTTACCCAATGATTGCTGCCAGTTCTACGTGGTATGAGTGGAACATTGTTCACTAATTTTATTCTTTCATCAACTCCCTATTCTGCTTTTCAGTTATATTGGTACTTTAAAATGCAAGCTCTACCTGCCATGCTAACTTACTTTCTGTTGTTTTTCCATGAGGAGGGAGATGACTTTGTTTCAAAACTTAACATGGGTGTCTGAGAGAGCAGCCTCATTTCTCTCTCCCAACTCTTTGTGTGCTGAGAGTCTGGAAATAGTATGTACCAACAATATTAGATTATTAGATTTTAGGTTTATTTTTTTTTTACATTTGTGTGTGGCTGTGTGTGTATCCACGAATATTACAGAAAACACATGAAGAGATTAGACAGTGTCTTAAGTGAGTCAATTCTTTTCTTCAACTCATGTTTTCAGGTTTGGTGGTTGATAAATTTCACCAGCCCATCTTTTAATTCTTAAAGTTAAGTTACCAGCAACACTTAAATATTACTGTTTCCAAGGAGACAACATTTAAAGGATGTAAGAAGATTTTTCAATGACTGTGATGATTATTCAGGTTTGATTTTCAAATTATTTATTCAACAATTATATATTAAACACCTAATGGAGTGGTTCTCAACCCCCGTGATACTGCAACTCTTTAATTCAATTGCTTATGTTCTGGTAATCCACACCCATAAAATTATTTGTTGCTGCTATAATTTTGCTACCTTTATGAATTTTAATATGAATCTGTGGTTTTTTTGACAGTCTTAGGTGACCCTTGAAAAAGGGTTGTTTGATGTCCAAAGGTGTCCTTACCCAGACATTAAGAACTACCGACCTAATGTATGAGGATACAGTATTGGCCAAAGTGTATAAGTTAGTGAAACTGGCTGTTGATCTAGTCTTATGCATTTAATGAGTGATTGAGAGAAGTGAATAAAATAACTAGCTTTCTAATCATCATATAGAGGTGGGCATATGAGTGGTACTCACACAGGAATGGTGTGGCAGTTTAGAACAATTCTTTCAGAATATGTGCCTATTTAAAGGAAAAAGTATTGAAGCTGAAACTGAAAGTCAATCATGGTAAGAAGATGAAAGGGAGTGGTTGGTCCAGAGACAGATGTGGCTGAAGGAAAATGTCTACTGGAGCTAAGGATATAAAGGGATTGGAGTGCTGGAAAGGATGAGAAGTAGAGGACTTGGGAGCTGAGATAGGGACTAGACAGAGCACTGGGTTTGCTTCTAGCAATGGTGACAGTTAAATCATTCAGAGGAATCAACAAAAAGTTATTTATGAAAAAAGGCTTAATGAAATCTTGACACAGAATTACTAATTGCTATAGCATTTTACTATACTTAGCGGTATTTAACAGGGCTTAGAAATGTTAAGTTCTATCCCAATGTCCCAGAAGGAAACGAGTCCTCATCTGTTTCAACTTATGCACACAGAATTACCTTGAATATTTTCTTTGTTTTTTTTAATTGTATGCGTGTGTGTCTATGATATGTGAATGTATGTGTAGTATGAGGGCAGAGGTGAACATACCGCAGCACACGTGTGAACTGGTTCTTGCCTTTACACCTAAGCAGGGTCACACAGATGCTGTGCTGGCTCCCACCTTCTGAAGATTCTTTCTCTCCCCATAGGCAGATGATGATATTGCAGCCCACCCCCACGTGCTAGTACTGTGTCTTGATCTTACATGAGCTCTCAGAAACAAATTCAGGTCATCAGATTTACATAGTCAAGACTTTTACCCATTGAGCCATCCCTACAACCCCATGAACATTTTGCAATCCATGGAGGCTTCCAACCTCAGAGTCACCTGTCTCATTCTCCAAGTGCTTGAATTACAGATACATGCTACTGTATCTGACATGAAACAACTAATTTACATATTCATGGTCTACCAATTTGTCAGATGTTTGATTATATATTCACTGTCTATAGCTGTATAATAATGTTCTCACACTTAATGGTTAAATAGACAATAATTATATTATCCTTCATTATTTTTGTGTATTAGGGTTTTAAAAGCAGCCATACTTGAATGTTGTGATGTAGGCCTTCTGGTGAGGAGGTAATTGGTAATTTATTTTCTGAGGATCCACATGGGACTGTACTTTCTAGAAGGAATACTTGAGACTTCAGTATGCCCATTTAAGATGACTCAAGATGAACTCAATGTTTGTGGTTAATAAGAACTCTTACTTTAGAGTGCAGTTCCACAAAGCTGCCTGAGATTTCTCATATCATGATAGCTGGCTTTCCACACTGTGAGAGACCTAAAGGATACTGAAATGACACTTGTGATCTCTTTTATGAGTCAGTCTTGATTCAGTGTGGGATGGATTATCACAAGGCCGTGATGTGGTATGCTGTAAATATCTTTGGTTAATAAAGTATCTGTCTTGGGTCTATAGCAGAGCAGGGCAAAGTAGAGTTAGGTGGGGAAAACTAAACTGAATGCTGGGAAAAAGAAGGTGGAGTTAGAGAGAAGCATGTAGTCCCATCAGAGACAGGTGTCAGAACTTTACCTGGTAAGTCATGGCCTCGTGTCAATACACAGATTAGTGGAAATGGGTTAAATTAAGATGTAAGAGTTAGCCAATAAGAAGCTAGAGCTAATGGACCAAGCAGTGTTTTAATTAATACAGTTTCTGTGTGGTTATTTCAGAGATGATCATCCAGGAACAAACATGTGCCCTCCTACAACAAGGCCATAGAAGCAAGGTGTACTGGGGACATGCTGTAGGCTAGCTACCATAGTATGTAAACTCAACAGTCAACATTAAATAAAACATGAACCATTTATCATGTTTTATTGAGGAACATTCTTTCATTGTTCTCTCTTGATTAAATCTGTCCATTTTTTTTTTTTTTTTTTTTTTTTTTTTTGGTTTTTCGAGACAGGGTTTCTCTGTGGTTTTGGAGCCTGTCCTGGAACTAGCTCTTATAGACCAGGCTGGTCTCGAACTCACAGAGATCCGCCTGCCTCTGCCTCCCGAGTGCTGGGATTAAAGGCGTGCGCCACCACCGCCTGGCTAATATGGCCATTTTTGAAAGGGATTCAGGAGGTATTAACTTCACCTTTCCAAAATTATTCTAGATATTTGATTTTAGGAACGCCTAACCAGTGCAGAAGAAGACGACCCGTAGAAAAAAACGTCAGTTTCTCTTCCATACTTGGCTCATTTCTTTCTGCACCATAGGAACCAGATGGCAAACCTCTCAGGGGTACTGGTGGCTTTTAAACCATATTTATAAGATTACATGAGACAGCATGCCTTTAATTTGCTATTTAGCTGCAGAGCAATATGTTTCTCTATTTGGAAAACAGTTTTGCTATGGTACCGGAACAAGGGATCGGAAATGAGGATTTCTAGGATCAATTTCCTAACTGACTTATGGGTTGTTGCATGCCCTTCAACAAGACACTAATGTGCTTGCCTGTGAAGCAGGGATATGAAGAATAAATCCCTTTTGGAAAGAATATATCATAGCTGAATTCATATTAATGCAATAGGTTTTGCAAAAATCCGACAAAAAGAGTACTGTGGAAATGTAAATTATTGTGTTGTAAAATTCTCTAGGAGAAAGGTGCTATGATACTATTAAATATTAAATCAGTTTGTTTTATCTGCTTTATAACTGTTGTCTTTTAATTTGAAATACACTTCATTTTCTTGACTTGTGACAGGACAAAGGCAAGCTCACATTGGTTTTGTAATAGTACATCATTTGGAGGCTTTCATTGAGCTCTATCATTCCTTTATGGAAGTCACCCTGTAATCAAATAACATTATTCAAAATGATAATTGCCTTACTCCCATGCTATCAGGAAAAGGGCATCACATTCATATCTACACTTTTTTTTTTACCATGGAAGCATAATTTTAATAATTAGAAATGTGTGGAAGAGAGCATAGGAGAGGAGAAAGCTATAAACCCATGTCACAGATCAGCTTACAATGTATGCAGGCAATCACGTATTATGTAAATTATGCCTATACATTCAATAGTGTATAGTACTTGTTTTCCATTTAGCATCTGGTACAGAGCCACTACATTAATGACTTTGTACTAAGCTTCATGAGAGAATTTTTTTTTTTTTTGCTATAGCTTATCTCAGACCAGAAAGGAAATACAAAAGGATATATATTGACGGTTAGAGAAATTTTATAAATGTCTTAGCTATGTAAACGATGGGAACATTATGTGATATGCACAACCTAGCAGAGTCTACTGTTGGTAAAATGTAGAGATGAGTTATTTCAAAGCTCTTTCCTATGTCAGCTCGGTTCCACTGCTGCTCTCTTCCCTTAAGCATCTATTTGTCTCATGCTGTTTATCAATCAAAATCACTATTGAAAATGATACTGAAATTTCTACTTATGGAAAGAAAAAGTGACAGAGAATAGTTTAAAATGTAACCTCAGTCAGGGAAATATGAAATGAATGTAGGAATGATATTCCAATGGTAAAAGGTGATATATTTTAAAGTGTCTCCTAGTGGCAAGGTGACACCTTTTCCCCTAACAAGTATGAGCATTTCTAACCCCAACATACCTACAGATAAACATGAACCACGTGGGATGAGTGATCATTGGTGATTAGAGCACTGGCTGGTCTCAGCAAAGTGTACAGAGTCTGACAAGTGGTATTGTAAGTAGATTCATTCTTCATGGATTCTTGTAACTCTTACTTTAATAATCGTGTGTGTGTGTGTCCTGGGGAGTATGTGAATTTGTGAGAAGGTGCCTGCGGAGGCCAATAGCTCTAAATAGATATGCTGGAGTTGGAGTTACAGGTAGCTATGTACCCCTGGATGTGGGTGTTGAGTATCAAACTCTGGTCCACTGCAAGAGCAAGAAGTACTCTTAACAGCTGAGCCTTCTCTCAAGTCACACTTACCAGTTAAGAAGTCCTTGTTTTCTTCTTCTGTACCATTTGCCACAAATAAAATAATCTCTGTCTGTTGCTTTTGCCCAGATATTATCTAATTTTCAGGGTCTCTAGCTCTAAACTGGGTTTGGAACATAAGAAAACCTGCTCTGAAGCGCATAGTCATTACTACAACTCCTTGTCACTCTGTCCTTGTCCTTGGTGAAGGTAGTGTCAATGGCAGGAAAGACTTGTAGTGAGCAAGAAAACACTCATCATCACAGATGTCTAGAGTTTTAAAAATAGCAACAATATTTTCAGCCGAATTTGTTGTCCTTTCAAAAACAGTATTTGAATTGAAGTGGGCCTTGGTGAAGATAAATACCTTGTCATAGAACTTCCAGAGTGTAATGATTTTAACTATTCTTCTCTTTGTTTTACCAGAAACACATGCAAAGGGGGAGTAAGTGAGAGAGATTAAAATGATAATATAAATGATCAAGCATAGACGACCAAAAAAGAGACATCTTACAGGCACACACATAGTATAAACAGGTGTCTGATATATTCATGGCCTCTATCTTGCTCTTACTGTTATGTGCTTTTCACATAATATACAGAGAGTCTCATGCACAGTTCCAGTTAAACCCCAGTCGCTTTAAGGCAATTTATTTCAGTTTCGTTCCTGTTACCTTCCTTAGTTCTATTTACATCTCAGATATATTGCATCATCTGTTTATTTATCTACTAATATATCTACCATCTAACATTATAATATATAATTAATACATAATATATACATAATGTTACGTATAACATTTATATTAGGTAATTCAGGGATTATAATTTTTCCTTAAAACAATATGTACATAGTCATTTGATTTTATTTACTTGTTGAGTATTATACAAAGTGATAACTTTCATATAACTTTCCATGGAAATTTATCATGTATTGACCAATCTCTCATCCTTTTTCTTTATACCCTCCTTCTTCTTCTATTCATACCATCAGACTACAGTATTTCTTGTGCTTTTATGTCTTTTATTTTTTAAGTTGCTTAAGAGAAAAAGAACCATGCTTACACACATATGTGGGTTATGAAGTTTCCTTTAAAATCATACTTTATTTGCTTAAAATGAAGTATGAAAATTCATAAGAAAACATACACACATAACACTTAGCACAATAATCCTCTAATCTTAATTTTTATTTTGTCTTTTTGGGTATTCTTTTTTTTCTGCATGTAAATTATACCCATTCTCTGTAAAATATCATTATTTTGTACTAACTTCTTAGTGAATATTTTGTACATATAATATTGGATCCCAAGTTTCAATTTTTGTTTCATTCAGTACTATTGTTGTAAAACTAACTCCCCTTATCTTTGAAGATTATTCAGTCATTTAATATTAACATTTCCCCCTATAGACAACAAGATATGTGTAGATGGGATATTTCTGTCCTGCCTGGTCCTGTAGCTGTTCAACCCCAAAGAAGCACACAGAGGCTTATTAACTATAAACTATTTAACTTATTAGCTCAGGCTTATTATTTACTAGCTCTTATAACTTCAATTAACCCATAATTCTTGTCTATGTTGAGTCACATGTCTCGGTACCTTCCTCACTGAGGCATTCTCATTTTGCTTCCTCTGCCTCTATCTGGTGACTGCAGACTTAGACTTTCCTCTTTCTAGAATTCTCCTAGTCTGTTTACCCCAACTATACTTCCTTCCTGACTACTGGCCAATCATCATTTTATTAAACTAATATGAGTGATAAATCTTTGTAGGGTATAAAAGCATTATCCAACAGCATATCCAGAATCCATGTAGAGTCCCCTTCATCTTTCTCTATGCAATTTGAGTGAGCTAGCTCTAGGACTACATTTTGTATCTTATTTTGTCAATTCAAATTTTCACATAAATATTACATACATAAATAAATGATTGGAGTTGTAGGATTTCTTCTTTTTCTTGTTTAATTATTTGTTCAATATACCTTTGATCATACTACTAAATGCCTGATAGAGCACAAGGTAGAGGTTTCTGGAACCCTCTTACTTAATTATATATTATTTTTGTGACTGCTCATTCCCTCTGACATGTTTATAGTTAAATTTTCTCATTGATGTCTATATACCAAAATATTCTCATTTAAGGAGAATGGAGATAATATGAATTATGAGCAGTAGTCTCTGCAGTCTTCTCATATTTAGAAGTTTGATGATAAAAAGCAGATAAAATATCACTCTTTACTCTAAATTTTACTTTTGTAGTAGCCATTTTAAACAACACATTTTTAAAAAAATTTAAATCATGAATTATGTAAGATAGAGTCAGCAATCCCTATGAGGAAATGTGAGGTGAGTGCCACACCTGGTTTTTTTTTTTTTTTTTTTTTTTTTTTTTTAAGATTGAAAATTGTTTTATTATCTATTTAAAATTGTCTTGTAGAATAATATACATATTTCACCCCTTAATTTTACATTCCTGTGAAGTTTGTTTTTGGAATAGCTTTATAGGTATTCTAGTAATAATACATATGTACACAAATGCTGAAATTGTTGTGTTCACATTTGAGGGTCTATACAACATTGGGCTCTGAATGAATATTTTATTAATAAATGACATTTTCTTTTTTTTATATCCTGGTCTGTAGACTAGTTTCATGTGTAGAGTCTGAAATATGGTGAGCATTCAGGAAATTCCTGAGCAGAGCTATTTCTAAGATAACTGGATGAGTTAGTGTGAAGGGGGGTTATATAAACTTTGGAATAGCTATTCCTTGTTTCTTTTGGAGGACTGGAACTTCAAGGGTGTGGTGATTCATTCAAGGATGTGATTAACTGGATGGGGCCATGGCATGAAGTTGAGATATTTGCTTATAAGCATTTTAACTGTGTCCGTATGGAAAGTTTTAGATGAGATGAGAATTAAAAATGGTAGATTGCATGAGACAGGTTGAACTCTGTGTTATAGGACAGCAAAGTGAAATCAGGCAAAGGCCTGAATAGAACACAAGGTTGATTCTTCAATAACTATGGAGAACTCTTTTGTTTAACTTTCTAACTATGACCTTAGCTCTTGTCCTTCTTTGGACTCAAACAGGCATTAGTTACTTTTGGGGATCAAATTGCCCACTCTTCAAACAAGAATTATTATATCATGGCCCCTCCTGGGTCTTCTGCCTGCTCATTTGAACTGATAATCCTAGAATATATATTTCAGCTTGCCAAATCAAATGACAGAGGTTGGGATGGTTCCTCTGCTAATCCTGTGAGATAACTTCTTATATTTTTGCCTATGCATTCATCTACATGATATATTTATATCACACATAATATAGATTTGCAACATTCATATTATTTTTTTTCTCTGGAGAACCTACTACAAAAAATATAATGTCATATTAAATCATTACTTTATTCCTGAGTAACTAAATCTTTAAAATGGAGATTTTTGGTTGAGAATTTCATTTATGTGTAATACAAATAGCTGGATTGCTTTGTTAAGAAATCTGTCAGTGTACAACACAGATTATTAAATTCACTGTTTTATATTAATATCATGATATTCTACTATATTAGCTACAATTGAAGAAATAGTTAATTCATTTCTTAATTTAAGTATAGCATACAAATATAGTACAGCTCATTGTAAATAATAAGTTAATTGATTTAGTTCTCACATTTTAACTAAGTAAATTACTAATATAAACCTTCGAAACTACAAATAAAATAATTTTGAACCTCTCTTTCTCATTGTGCATGTGTGTGTGTGTGTGTGTGTGTGTACATGTGAAGGCCACAGGTGGAGTCTACAGGTGGAGGCCAAGTGTCTTCCTCAATCACTCCCTTCCATATGTTTTTAGACAATGGCTCCCATTGAAACCATAACTTACTTACTTTAACAGAACAGTAAGCCTCAGAGATCTTTCTTCCTCCAGCACTTATAAGTCTATGCCAGAACTTATAAGCAATCTCTCTTGCATGGGTTTTAGAGATCAAACTCAGGTCCTCATGCTGTATTGGCAAGTACATTGCCTACTAATCTATATTCCCAGCCTTGATCAACTTTTATATGCCAGTTCCTCCAGAGCTAGTTATTTTGTATAAATTATCAGCTTATTATCTCATTATGAAGGTAACAATTTAAAGATATAGCATTGATACTTAATAGCATCAATAATCTGTGTTTTTGTTAATTGTGTGATGTCAGCTTGGATCCCACATCTTTTGTAATTTTAAAATCTCTTCTGTATAATATATTAGAACTATGGCTAAGATTTTCTCTGGTGTGGGAAGGAAAACTTTTCACTTGTATGTCAAATTGCAGTTACGGAGTCATAGCAAGTTTGGAGGCCTATTTCGAAGCCTATAGAGAGAAAATATTGTAAACTTGTTTATGAAAAATAAGTTCTCATGAGTACTTCACAGGAAGTACAAATAATAATGTGTGCATTCAGGTAATTGTTAAGAGCAATGGTTTCAAAAGTTCCAAAATAAAACAGAATTAGAATGAATTTATGGGCTATCATAAGGGAAATGACCATTTGTACTAGATATCTTCCACCCAAGGAGCTTCACTCAGTAGATTCTGTCTAAAGATAGTGTCAGTGCGTATTTATTGCTTTTGAGTTGTTCCAAAGGCACACAAATTGAGACAACATTGTCTATTTGATTAGATATTTCTCAGTTTTCAATTAAGACCAACATGCAATTTTTCCACTTACCTAACAGTTATTAAAATGTACTTTTGAATTTAATCAGTTTAAAACATTAATGGGGCAGAATTGTATATTTTTCAGGAAAAGACAAGCATTCATAATTGTAGGAATCCTAATTGAATAAACAGGATGTTGTGTTTCACACATAAGAATTTTTATACTTATTATTAGCTCATGGGCCAAGTGAAGCTTACAGGTAGGGCTAAGGAGGTCTTTCTGTGGGCAAATTACTTGCCATTCAAGTATCACTAGAATGTGAATACCATGTAAAACAAGCATACTAGTACATATGTAATCACAATCACAACACTATTATGGTAAAAAGGGATATAGAAAGGATCCTCAAGGATACATGGACCAACTGGTCTGGCATCCATAGCAATAAAAAAAAATAGGTGCTCTCTCAACCAAGGTAGAAAGTAAGGGCTAACAATATTCTAGGCTACCCTCTTACCTCAACACGTGTATTATGCATTATGACATGTTCATCCATACTCACAATCATGAATACACACATACAAATACACACACTCACACACACATATGGAATAAGTAAAAACATAAATAAAAATATATTTTTTAAGGGCCACACATTCAGCCATTGCTACTTGGAATCTGATTTGAAGCACACATTCCTCTTCTGCTGATCTTTGGCAAGATGCTACAATTGTTTCATTGTTTCAACTGTATAAATTATAGAAGCTTTTCCCACATATGTGTAGATTTTCTCACATCAAGGTAGATGAACCAACTACTTTATTTTATTAAAAAAGAGTTTTTAAAAAGAGCTGCAAAGTCATTATACTTTTAAAGTTCTCTAAAGGAAGAGATATTTCCTTTTTAATTATTTAACAAAGATTTACACTATGCCATAAGTATAATTAAGCTAATATAAAACACATAATACCAGAGATACAGTTTCTTAGTTGCATTAAGACTTTGTTTATGGCAGTAATAATCACGGGTGGTAAGAGCTCATCTGAAGTTCTCAAAACATTTTAACATTTCTTTTGGTAATATTTCAATTTCTATGTATAATTATCCTTCGGTAGTTGTTTTTATAATTCTATGGTGATGAATTAATCCATTTTGTGTCATTAAAAATAGCATGATGAAACTGGGCTTCCTAGAGCTCTTAAAGGAGGCATTAATACTCTTATACATAAAAATACAATAAAAATTTTCTCTCTCACTACTATAGGGGAAAAAAGCAAGAAGTGTGGGTAAATAGTCTTAAAATAATAGTTTTGCTAATGTGTTACTATAATGACCATGTTATTGCAGAGGGAATAGTCTTGTGAATTTTCACTTATTTTCCTCACTTTACAAGGTTTACACATTTACATGATGCATAATCATAGCTAGTGATGTCTCCAAACTTTCTCTAAGGAGAAAAATATCTGTATGTATGTATGATTAAAATATGAGACTATATATTATTTTCAAATAAATTTATGGGAACTTATTTTTGGTAGTCTTAAAGATATAACATGAAGCAGGAGTAGTTTTGTGGTGTTACTGTTTGGTTTGGTTTTTTTCTTGAGAGGACTCATATATGGAGTGAATTTCAGATAATAATTTGTGGAAAAGGAAGGCTTTAGACTAAATTCTAGAGTTGTGCAAGTTACCTTTTTGTCGTGTGCATTTCACTGTAATGAACCAAATTAAAGAAAAACAATTTAAAAATATTACTTACATCCACAAATATATAGCCACATAAATCTGAAAATATGCACCACTCAAAGAATTTATGTGTAACATATAATTATTTTACCAAATAAGATCAAGCAATGGCAAAAAAGAAAATAGGTCAAAAGGTTAAGAATAACTTGGGCCTAAGAACAGGTAATTATTATCTTATAAAATGAACAGCAAGCAAAGGTACAGCATGTAGAAAATAGATGATACAGCATAGCAAGCAAACTCAAGGAACATATCAGGACCAATACATATGAAGAACTAAGACCTTAATTGTCTCCTTCCATCAGGGTATAATTTGAAACACAATAATCCTTACACTGTCAGCAAACAGTGATGGAGGAGTTAATTTCATTGGTTAAATAAAGAAACTGCCTTAGCCCTTTAATAGGACAGAAAATTAGGTAGGCGGAGTAGACAGAACAGGATGCTGGGAGAAAGAAGCCGAGTCAGTGAGTCGCCATGATTTTCCTACTCCAGACAGACGCAGGTTAAGATCTTTCCTGGTAAGCCAGCTCATGGTGCTACACAGAATATTAGAAATGGGTTAGATCAATATGTAAGAGCTAGCCAATAAGAGGCTGGAACTAATGGGCTAGGCAGTGTTCAAAAGAATACAGTTTCCGTGTAATTATTTTGGGGCATAAGCCATGCTGGTGGCCGGGTGCTAGGAACTTAGTCCGCAGCTCTTATTACAACAAAACAGAATAAGCTGATAGTCTATGAGAGACAAGTGTATCCTGTTCTTATCTATGAGATGGAACAATCTGTTGAAATTTGTCACCTTGAGCTTACACCTTTGTCAAGGAGAAATATGGTGAACAAGGTTTTTTTCCTTGTTTTTAAATTTCTACTCTAGTCCCCTCATTTCCTTCACTCCCTCCTGTTGTGGGAGGTCCTTCCGCTCCTCCATCCAATAGCCGCTGAGATACCAGCCCATTGGGGAGTGGTCTCTCTTTAAAAAAGCGGCCACTTCCCTCCTCGCTCTCTCTTACTTCCTGCTCCTCTTCCAGTGACTAGACTCCCTTCCTGATTGTGCAGAGGGCTGTTGTCTGGGACGGTTATCTGTAAGTTTTTTCCCCTTTAAATAAATAACCATTCTATTAATCATAATTCCAAACTAGCATGGGATTGTTTGTGACTTACACCTTCGTCTTCATCTGGCACCATTCTGTAGTGGGAGCTGCAGGCTGCATTCCTGCCACCCAGCTCCCGGTCGCCTGGCTAGCTTATGCCCTGAAATAACAATACACAAACTGTATTCTTTTAAACACTGCCTGGCCCATTATATCTAGCCTCTTCTAGGCTAATTCTCACGTATTAATTTAGCCCATTTCTAATAATCTGTGTAGCACCCCAAGATACGCTTACCAGGAAGATTCTAGCCTAAATCCATCCTGGGTCAGAGCTTCATTGCATCTGCCTCAGAGAGCAGAACTAAGGCATATGAGCTCACTTCCTCTTCCTCCCAGCATTCTGTTCTGTTTACTCCACCCACCTAAAGGCTGGCCAGTCAAATGGGCCAAGGCAGTTTCTTTATTAGCCAATGACCTTTCTCCATCACCCTCCATTCCTTCCTTCCTTCCTCCTTCCATCCCTTCCTTTCTGCATGCCTGCCTTTCTTTTTTTCTTGCTTTAGTTTTTGCTCCAAGGTGCAGGGGCACAAAGAGCCTCTGTTTTTCTCATCGTTTTATCTATTATTATTATTATTATTATTATTATTATTATTATTATTGTGTTTTGTATATGTTTGATATATGTGCATGGCAGAGACATGTTCGTGAATGCTACAGCCCTCTTGCAGCTGTTTGAGAAAAATTTATCAGTTCTCTGCTTTCATCATCTGGGTCTCAGAAAGCCAACTGGGGTCCAGGATGTGGTAGCCTGTGTCTTTACTCACTGAGCCATCTTTCTTGTGCTCATCCCTTTTTAAAAAGATGCCAACTTAAGTGAATTTCTGAATAGGACTCCAGTGGCAAAAGAAGTAAGGCAACAATTGATGAATGGGATAACATAAAACAAAAGGCTTTGTACAGCAAAGAAAACTTCTATTTTGGAAATATGTCTCAAAGTTACCCAAAATGAGCACAACAAAACTGTAACAAAAAAACAGAAACAAAACAACTTTATGACCCAGCTATACCCAAAGAATTTATATCTTACTACAGAGATAATTGCATATCTGTCTTCTTGCTGCTCTATTCAGAAAAAAAAGTATAATTAACCTAGATGTCCATTAATATACAAATGGATAATGAAAATGTGAGACATATTCACAGTAAAATATTACTTAGCTATAAAGGAAAAATTAAAATGTAAAATTTGATGATGAAAAGGTAGAATTAGAAAACTATTCTAGGTGAAGTCACCAAGACAAAAAGACAAATGCTATGTGTTCTTTTTCACATATGCGTGCTATCTACAAATATTTTATTTTGTGTCTTTAGCCCAGAGTACATGGGTAGGAAAGGAAGGGGGAATGCATTTAGTGTGGACAGTGTGGGTAGTTGAATACAGGTAAATGAAAGCAGAAAAGAGGAATATTGAGGGCAGGGTGTTCAAGCCGAGACTGAAATAATGGGGATGAGAAAGGAATTTTTCATGAACAAGCTACATGGGAATCTATGATCTTTCAACCATAGTGAAGCATTTTTAAAAAGGATATTTTATGTATATTATGCCATATGAAAGAAAATAGGAGGGGATAATGGAACTAAGTGTTTAAGCAGGAATGAAGTAAGTAGTGGTTTAACTAAATCTGAGGGGGCATGAAGAACTTTTATGAAACCCAACTAGTTTGTAAGTTGTGGTTGCCTATACAAGATCAAACCAGTTAAAACTTTCAGATTGATGTGGGGAGAGAGTCCCAATAATAAACCCCTGGCTGGGTATTGACAATTAATGCTGTGGAGGGAAAGGTTCCTTGAGGGACATAGGTAGAATGCCAATACCTCATCAAATGACCTCATGGCTCATGAATAAATACACACAAATATATCTGTATCTACATATATTTACAATTATTTGTGTATATGTGTATTTATACATAGAGATACACACACATTACATATATATATATATGTAGAAAGAGAGAGAGAGAGAGAGAGAGAGAGAGCTAAGAATACTCAGTGGGTTAACACATAAAAAGAAAGGAGAGGAATTAAAGATGGAAATTTTGGATCGAGAGTGTTAGACTAGGTTGCCTGGACAAAATTGGGAGCATAGGATTTGGGGGGCAGAGAGAAGGGGAGAAGGAGAGGAGATCTTGAGGGAACAAGATAGTTGAGATGGAGGAAGGACAGAGATGAGAACAAGGAAAGAGATATTTTGATCGAGGGAGTTATTATGGGGCTAGCAAGAAACCTGACACTGGAGAAATTCCCAGGAATCCAAAAGGTTGACCCCAGCTATGACCCTAAGCAATAGAGGAGAGGGTGGCTGAACAGGCCTTGCCCTGTAGTCAGGTTGATGACTGTCTTAAATATCACTATAGAAGCCTCATTTACCAACTGACGGAAACAGGAGCAGAGACCCACAGAGGAGCACTGGACTGAGCACAGTTGACAAGTGACAGGAATGAGAATATGAGCAAAGAGGTCAAGACCATGTTGGGGATGTCCACTGAGACAGTTTACCTAAGTTAATGGGAGCTCAGTAACTCCAATCACACAGAGAAGAAATCAGCATAGGACCAAACTAGTCCCTCCGAATGTGGGTGACAGTTGTGTGACAGAGGCAGACTTTAGGGCCACTGGAGTGGCACCAGGATTTATCCATACTATTTGTACTGGCATTTTGGGAACCCATTGTCTTTGAATGGATACCTTACTCAGCCTAGATATAATAGGGAGGGCCTTGGACCTTCCTTAAGGCAATGCACTTTATCCTCTCTCTGAGGAGTGGATGGGGGGTGGGTAGGGGAGAAGGTGGATTCAATGGGAAGAGGGGAAGGAGTAGGAATTGATATGTAAAATGAAAAAAGATAGTTTGTTTTATTTTTTTTAAAAATAAGATAAAAAAGAGAAAATGATGAGTGGTTGAACATGACCAATATATATTGTAAACAGACATGAAATTTTTTAAAGATTATTTCTTACATTCAATAGACATATCATTAATATTTAATACATTTAAGCAAGAAATTTAAGAAAAGTTTTGTAAAGAAACTGTTATAGAGGTTTTGTCAGATTTTCAGAAATCAATAAGATATTGTGAAGTGCTCTGGGGACGTGCCAGACTTGCAGTGATAAAAGGCTGGAGTTCAAGGATACGGAAAGGGATAGCTATAAGCTTCAAAGCTTCAGGTGAGGAAACAGGGAGATAAGATCTCCTACTCATGAGGTTGAGGAATTCTTTTCCCTTTTATTCTTTCAACTCCTCTACCTCTCATTGCACAATAGACAGCAAAGAATCTTTTGATGTAATTGTAGAATCTCTGCCATCCATAGTCTAGAGCAGAGTGAGGATGAGGTTTGCATGCCTATTAGGGAAAAATGATTTTTAATACATGAATATAAAATTTATGAAATTCTAGAAAATCTTCACATTTATCTTGGGGGCAATTGTCTAAGAAAAATGCAATTAATAAATTTAAGTAAGATATTTGAAATTTGAACACACGATAGGGACAAGCATAAAGAATAAAAATAAGAATCAAAAATTGAGAAATATATGTGTGGAGAGTATCAGAACATAAGGGTAAAAATAATTGCCTGCTTAAAAGTAAGCTCCATATATGTATCATCTGAGATATCCTAGAACATCATCATATCCAGAAGCTCTTTACCCCTCTTGTGACACTGCAACACTCTCTCTTGAATGCTTAATGAAATTGCATCACATGATTAATTTCTGTACAATCACTTTTCTTGCAGTAGTACCTGGAAGTGTTTTCAACTATTGCTAATTTCTTTGAATATATTCCCACAATCCTCTGGTGCTACTTAATGAAGGGTTGTGGTGTAGACTGCAAAGATGAGTGACAAAAAACACAATGGCTTTGCAGACATTGTTCTTTCTACTCTTATCAGAGAAAATCTTAATTTAAAATGTGTTTTGTAAGTTGGTCTGGTAACTGGATGGTGTGAAGAGGGTAAATCCCTGGGGCAATGAGCAAACAGCTTCACCAGCAAGTGCATGGATAAGAGTTGTAGTAGAAATGCAAAAGGTGAGTGCCAAATACAACAAGGGAGGGAAATTCAAGAAGCAAATATCCGAACCCTGCAAGGGTTATATAAAATTTAGACGACATTAATCTTTTAAACATGTGAAGACTGTCTTTACAATGTGTCTGAAATACATTTAGATATGGTATTATGCATTGTTCAGTTTTATGCAAAGATGAATATAAAATGTGGTTCACATATTAAGGATCTTTCCAAATTGTTAAAAAGACAGAAAAAGTTGTTACATGGTGAATTACATGCTATAATTCAATGCTGGTTAAGTGTCCAGTGACTCTTACTATTCTTAGATTTCAAAAGAGAATTCTATATGACAAGAAAGCCTGGATACAAGAAAGGGTAGATCAGAGATCAGGAGTTAAGAAATACAGTCTGTGAAGATTAGAGATGATGTTTCAAAGAAAGAAAGAAAGAAAGAAAGAAAGAAAGAAAGAAAGAAAGAAAGAAAGAAAGAAAGAAAGAAAGAAAGAAAGAAAGAAAGGAAAAGAATTAAAGAAAAAGAAAACAGTGTAAGGATATTTTACCACTAGATAACCAGAGACAGGGAACAGGGCAACAGCTGAGTTAGCAAGAAAAACAACATTCTTAACCTTAATAATCTTCTCAAGTTATGATTCTCATGAGTTTCTAGCCATATTTGCAAAGATAAGATTTTAGATTCTCCATTGCATTCTTATTTTATTTGATAAGCATCATAGCTTTTGCAGTTAAGGAAATACAAAACAGTGACCCTTTAGTATTCAAGTAAATCTAGAATGCTTACTACCAATCTGCTTGTGTTTCTCTATGAGTATATGTAATGTGTTGTAACTGCTACTGTGAACACATGTAAGGTAGCAGCTTCCAGTGTCTGGGGTATTAGGAATAATATGCTGTTAGACATATAAATTCTATCCTGCTCTTAAAAGTCCAGTACAGTTAATATAATCATTCCAAATTATTCAGCAGAAACTTTTAGTTTTCAATTGCTTTATTACCTCTTTATTCCATTTCAATTTTGTAAAAATAGTATGCCTTTTTAGGTTGGATACAGCATACTTTCGAGCCTTATGCATGATTATTTAATTCAATCACAAAATTGCTTAGTTTGGCGTGATCATTTAGCATACAGGAAGTTAAAATCATGTATAGAAAATTGCACTATGCTTTTTTTTATTTTTTATTTTTTGGTTTTTTGAGACAGTGTTTTGTAGCCTGTCCTGGAACTAGCTCTTGTAGGCCAGGCTGGCCTCGAACTCACAGACATCCACCTGCCTTTGCCTCCTGAGTTCTGGGGTTAAAGGCATGCAACACCACCACCGGGTTGCACTCTTCTACTTAATCAGAGCAGTGCTTATTTTCATGTACTACCCCTTTCATAATTCATAATGAAACATATTCCTCCTGATTGAAAGTATATGAAGATACAATTCTGTATATCACTTGAAGCATCTATGAAAACCTGAAGTTTCTAAATCTGAAGTCCATTTCCAGAGTGTTCATTGTTCTAACTCTGGTCCATGTTATGTTACAGTAACATTTAGTTATGGAGGGTACTGCCTGCCATCTTCATATCAAACCTTAAATTGGTATAGGCTATTATGTTACATTGTAGCAAAGAGAAATTCTTAGGAACCACCTCTGTCAAAGTGCTAAGATAGTTCATAAAATGACTATTGGCTGAATTCCTTGAAGGGTATTCTTAGTTTTCTACAGTAAGTTGTAATTTCCCATTTACATCCTTTTTTTCATATGTAATCTCCATTTATTCCTATTCAGTAATTTTTAAAAAAATATATATACTGAAATATAATAATAATTCCTGATTATAAACATCATATGTCAGAGATTTTAATATCAAGGTAATATTTTTAAATTTCATTTTTTAAATTTATTTTTAAATTTTATTTTACACTCCATTCACATTTTTATCCCTCCTCTCCTGCCCTCCCTCTTTCCCCCAGCCCAAACCCCATCCACTCCTCCCACTTTCCCAACAGTAAGGGCTTCCATGGGAAATCAACAAAGTCTGGCACATTAAGTTGGGGCAGGCCAAGACAATCCCCTTTCATTAAGGCTGATCATGGTATCCCACCATAGGCAATCGGTTCCAATAAGCTAGTACATGCATCAGGAATAGATCCTGGTCCTATTGCCCGGTGCTTCACAGATTCCTTCTTCACTACTGTCTCCCACATATATAGGACCTAGATCGGGTCCACTTGGGCTCCATAGCTGTTGGTCTAGAGTTCATGAGTTTCCACAAACTTGGTTCAATTGTCCTTATAGATTTCTTCATTATGACCTTGACCTCCCTTCTTCATATATTCCTTCCTCCCTCTTTTTGATTGGATTCCTGGTCTTTGCCTCCTGATTGTTTATGTACTAATGCATCTGGTTCAGTCAGTTGCTGGATGAAGGCTCTATGATGACAATTGGGGTACTCACCAATCCAATTACAGGGTAAGACCAGTTCCAGCTTCCTTTCCACTCCTGCTAGGAGTCTTAGCTTGGGTCACCCGTGGATTCTTGGGAATTTCCCTAGCACCAGATTTCTCCCTAACCCCACAGTGTTTCCTTCTATCAAGATCTCTCTTGCATAGCTCTCCAACTCCACAACTCCCCAATGCCCCCTACCATTCTGTTCCTTCAAGTTCTCATCTCCCATCCCCTCCCCTTTACTAACCCCTCTCACCCCCAATTTACACAGGAGATCTCATCTAATTCACCTTCCTTGGACGATCCATGTGTCCCTCTTAGGGTCCTCCTTGTTACCTAGCTTCTGTGGAGCTGTGGATTGTAGTCTGGTTATCTTTTGCTTTCCATCTAATATCCACATATGAGTGAATACAAGACATGTTTGTCTTTCTGAGTCTGGGTTACCTCACTCAAGATGGCTTTTTTTTTCTAGTTCCTTCTATTTGCCTGTAAATTTCATGATGTCATTGTTTTTTACAGCCGAGTAATAATCCACTGTGTAAATGTATCATGTCTTTATCCATTCTTCAATTGAAAAGCATCTAGGAAGTTGTTTATAGGTTCTAGTTATTATGAATAATGCTGCTAAAAACATTGCTGAGCATGTGTCCTTGTGGTATGATTATCATTTAGGTATCGTTGAGGAGTGGTATCACTGGGTCTTGAGGTAGATTGATTCCTAGTTTTCTGAGAAATCGCCATACTGATTTCCAAAGTGTTTGTACATGTTTGCACTCCCACTAGAAGTGGAGGAGTGATTCCCTGACTCTACGCCCTCTCTAACATAAGCTGTTTTCAATATTTTTGATCTTAACCATTCTAACAGGTGTAAAATGATATCTCAGAGTCATTTTGATTTGCATTTCCCTGATGATTAAGGATGTTGAGCAATTTCTTTAATGTCTTTGAGCCACTTAAGATTCTTCTGATGATAGTTCTCTGTTTAGTTCTGTACCCCATTTCTTAATTGGATTATTTTATATTTTGATGTCTAGTTTCGTGAGATCTTTATATATTTTGGAGATCAGTTCTCTGTCAGATGTGGGGATGGTAAAGAACTTTTCTCATTCTGTAGATTGAAACTTTGTCTTTTTTACTGTGTCCTTTGCCATAAAGAAGCCATCTTATCTTGAACTTTTTCCAGCTGGGAGACTTTTAATGACTGCTCTATCACCTTAGGGGTATTAGGGCCATTCAAATTGTTTATCTGGTCTTGATTTTGTTTTGGTTTATGGACGCTATTAAGAAAGTTGTACATTTCTTTTAAATTTTCCAATTTTGTGGAGTACATGTTTTTGAAGTATGACTTAATGATTCTCTGAATTTCCTCAGTGTCTATTATGTCCCCTTTTTCATTTCTGATTTTGTTAATTTGGATATTTTCTCTCTGCTTTTTTGGTTTGTATGTTTTTATTTTTAATTTATTTTATTCTAGTTTTTTTTTTTTTTTTTTACAAATGAAAGCCAGCTATCTGTTTTCATTGTACTACCAATTCCAGTTTTCACCCCCTCCCCTCTTCCCATTCCCTCACCTACCTCCCAGCCCATCCCCCCATCCACTCCTCAAAGAGAGTATGGCACATTGCTTTGGGGAAGGTCCAAGGCCCTCCCTACTATATCTAGGCTGAGCAAGGTATTCATCCAAAGAGAATAGGTTCGAAAAAAGCCAGTACAAACAGTAGGAATAAAGCCTTGTGCCACACCCAGTCATACACTTGTAACCCACATTCAGAGGGTCTAGCTTGGTCCTATGCTGGCTGGTTCCTTCCCTGTCTGACTAGAGTTGGTGAGCTACCATTGCCTCAGATAAACTGTTTCAGTGGGTGTACCCATCATGGTCTTGACCTCTTTGCTCATATTCTCACACTTCCCACCCTTCAGCTGGACTTTGGGAGCTCAGCCCAGTGCTCCCCTGTGGGTCTCTGCCCACAGTTAATAGATGAAGGTTCTCTGGTGATATTTAAGACTCTTGGGAATATACTTTTTTTTGTATGCTTTATTTATTTATTTATTTATTTATTTAATTATTAAAGATTTCTGCCTCTTCCCCGCCACCACCTCCCATTCCCTCCCCCTCCCCCAATCAAGTCTTCCTCCTCAGCCCAAAGAGCAAGCAGGTTTCTCTGCCCTGTGGGAGGTCCAAGGACCACCCACCTCCATCCAGGTCTATTAAGGTGAGCATCCAAACTACCTGGGCTCCCACAAAGCCATTACGTGCAATAGGATCAAGAACCCATTGCCATTGTTCTTCAGTTCTCAGTAGTCCTCATTGTCCATTATGTTCAGCGAGACCGGTTTTGTCCCATGCTTTTTCAGTCCCCGGCCAGCTGGCCTTGGTGAGTTCCAGATAGAACATCCCCATTGCCTCAGTGTGTGGGTGCACCCCTCGCAGTAATCCTACTACGAGGACATTTGTTCAACTACGTTCATAGCAGCATTATTTGTAATAGCTAGAACCCGGAAACAACCTAGATGCCCCTCAGCCAAAGAATGGATAAAAAATATGTGGGACATTTACATATTAGAATACTACTTAGTGGTAAAAATAAATGACATCTTGAAATTTGCATGCAATGTGTACCAAAACATCAAAAGCAGCATAATGAAACCCTACCTCCAAAAGAAAAGAAAAGAAATACGATATTTTAGCATATGATAGAGATTATTTTCAGTTAATAAAAGCTGTAGGTATATAAGGGATGAAGACAGACCAAGTGGTCTTTTGGTAGTGCATGAATGTAGGAAAGCATCTATGAAAAAAGAAAAATAGGAAACGCATTTGATTTCTGTGAGTTGGGAAATGGGGTCAACCATGGCAATGTGGTATAAGGAAGAGGTGTTTGTAGAAACAGATATATCTTTAAAATCATTATTGTGTATGACCAAACTCCTGACCAAGAACCTAAGGTGGGGTTGCTAAGCAGTGCTTAGCTACCTGAAGTAAAGAATAATAATGCTAACGACACTTTTTAGATATAGAAATATGGAAGACAATGGTCTTGTGTGAAGAAAATCCAAGAAGATGTGGTAAAAAGTAAGTATGGGTAACACAGTGATGACTTTCTACAAATTTGGAAACACTGAGCTAGAACATGATCAGTGATTATGTAATAGAAAAGGGGGCAGCAGAACTGACAGATCATCTAGGATGGAGTTAGAAGCAAAATCCTATCAGTCTATCTTGAACCTGTGGTCAATGACGTCATATAATTGCTGTGTAAAACCACAGACAGGATAATAGCCATTCTTATAATAGGGGAGTAAAGTGTGAGGAATCACTCCTAATATTAAGCATTATCATATAGCTATTGTTATTAAAGTGATGAAATCATGGTACAGAGGCAAGCTCATAAACCAATAGAACTGAATATACTATTCTAATCTAGAACCAAACAAGAAAAGCCTAATACTGTTTGAGAAAAATGCAGACTAATTCAATAGAGGAAAAAAAATCTTTTCATCAAATAGCAGAGAGCAATCAGATGGTCATTTGCAATTAACAAAATAAAAGTTTAATAAAATTGATGTCACTTAACAAATCTTATATCTCATGAAAGTCTGCATAGAGCAAGAAGAGCAGATTGTCCTTGTTTCAAGTAGACCTGGAAGGATGAATATCATTTTATTTATTTATTTATTTATTTTTATTTTTGTCCACTTTTTCCCAGCTACCAGTTATACTTCATCAGTTCTCATAAATGTGTGGCATCCATGGTTCCTCCTGAACACACTTCTCAAACGTAAGGTAGCATAAATTTTATTTGGAAGGTGTGAACTGCAACCCGAAAGTTTCTGATCTTCATTATGTTTATGGAAATCAGAAGAATATATATATTTATTGAGTTTTAAGGACAGATTCTACTCCTGTGGTAAGAGTCACACTTTTTTGGTAGTTCTAGATTCAGGTAAAATTATCTGCTAATAGAGTAAGGAATCAAAAGAAGTGTTTTTAAAAAATTAACAAGTCCAATACTTCATTTTTAAATGGTGTAAGACATAAACTTAATTGAATATATATATATATATATGAATACCATATACATGAATACAATATATGCACATATATTAATATGTGAGTCCATTAGATACCCATTCACACATCATAGAGCTGTCTACCTGGGCATGCACAACCTATTAGGAGTAGGAAACTAATTCGAAGACTAGAGAAAGAACATTGACTTGTAAAATGGAAGGAAGGGATGAAGTTTAGGAGCCTGATATGTATTGGGGAGATTTTAGTGACAGTATCTATCAGGAAGGGTATGTGGTGGTGTAGTTTAATGGCATATGAAAACATTTTATCTTGAAGAAATAAGATCCTTATCATTGCAATTTAGCTATGCAAAGTAAGTATAGTTATTTTCAAATTGATGTAAGTACTTCTCATTTCTGTAGTCATTTCATTTTCATTCTTTTCCCTCACTCTATTAACTATCAAGAGGTGATGAGAACTCTAAGTTGCCAGCTAATGATAATGAATCTTTAGGGCCAAAATCCTAATTCAAGAACCAGAAACTTTTCAGGCAAACACTCATGATTTTATATAATTATTTTATTTCTCTTTATGTTTCTAAGAAAACATTTTCCCATGGGGATTGAAGATGAGTGAGTTACATGGAGTAAATGGCGTCTGGCTAGGTCTACTTGGATATGTCTAATTCTCGGTCACCTATGCTCTCTCTGGGGCTTGCTACCTGTCATTACTCATGGTTGTTGATATTTGTGTCCATTGCGATCTCTTTTTTCCTAATGAGGGCTATTGTTCCCATATTCCTTTTGGAGTCTGTTCTGTCACCAACACAGATAGGAGCACCAGTTATTGTTTCTGCCATCCATGACCATGAGTAGCCAGCAGGTAACCTCTGCTCTTTGTCGGAGCATCTTCTCTGAACAGAGCAGTTGTCTGATAGGGTATCATAATAGCACACCATAAGCTTTCCCCAGAAGAGCAAGCAAAATGTAAGATTCCTCATTATCACTTCTCATTTTCCTACATTGGAGGGTGCATCACAGAGAAATCATTTGCATGTCTCCTTCCATTCTCCTGCAGATCACACTGCAACAAGGCAAAAAGAATGATCAATTTTGTTGCCCCTTCAGAGATGTATGGGGGGGAGTTCCTTGTATCATATACCCTGAATAGTTGGGGTGGATTTAATCTTCACCTTATCTGTGGCCACAAACAATTGTGTTTGAATATACAATATGCAGAACTTTTCCAGAAAGAAAAAAAAAGAGAAGGGAGGGTGGAGATCATGAAGTTACTTCTTTGAGGAAAATAGCTCACTGTTTAAAAGTTCCATTTTAGTTTTCCATCAATTGTCTTGAGTATATAATCTGAGACTATAGAAGTAGACTTCAGAAATCAAATTGTCCTACAAATATATAGTTCTTTTTAAAGCAATGCTTTAGGTTTCTGACCGTTTAATTAAAAACAAATATAAAACAGTTAATTAAACCATCTACTTAGCTGGAAAGTGTTTGGGTTAATTGAAGTGGTTTTACAATCAGTTTTGATTTTACATAAGACTGGTTGTTAATAGATTTAAGTATAACTCTAGATTATTATTAAGTATTATCTTTAATAGCTAATTTTGAACTTTGTGAAATGGAGTTTTTATATTATAAATTGAAATTACAGATGGCAATAGACTATCATAGAAATGGAACATGATGCTATTCATCAAAAAATGGAGTGGTATCCATTTAGTTTCAGCAGGACCTTGAGAAGGTGCACATTGTTAGTAACTTTTGGTGGTGTTTATAACTCATTCTTTCTATGTGCTTGGGGAGCCAAGGTCATTGTTGGACCATGGCAAGATCTCTCTGAAGTCTCTTCTTTACTCTGCTTTCTCACTTCTTCTTCATTCCACTCTGGACACTATATTCCTTTCAACTCTCCTTCACTGGTCTTTATACAGCCTTTTCTTTCTCTGTACTTTTCAGTCCCTGTCTGTCAGATGTTTCTAGAGCTCTGTGTTGTGCTTTCCCCACTTTTCTCTTATCTGGAAATCTCATCCCCATCTTGAGATTAAATATTACATTAACCATCATCCATACCACTCCTAAGCTAATAACAAATACTTCTGTTGCTCCAGATCTAATCTCTTTAAATTTCAAATATCTTCAGATTACCCATCTCATCTCCCATGTTAGTAGACATCAAATTTAAAACATCTTTGACAGACTTCTTAATACATCTTTAATCTTCTTTCAGTGGCCCATTCCGTGAGAACATAAGACCTCAACTTCCAAATGCCATGGCTTTGTCTTCATAAGCTTCCTGAGTCTGGGCAGCTACCACATTTCCATCGACCCCTCTTGAGGTCCATCTACAAACTTGTCTTCTACTTTCTACATGTTGGTTTATAATTTACCCTCCCCACAAACTAATCTGAACATTTCATTTCTCTTCTAAAAACTTCCCAGATCTCTCATGTAACTTAGGATAGAGCCCAAAGTGCCGTCTTGCCTGGGAGCTCTTATGTGCCACTGGTAGTCACCAACTCCAGACTCATCCATAGCCCCAATTATGGTATCAGTCTTCCCATGAGCCCATGTTTTTGCCTCCGTGTTGTAAAATTTGTTGTTTCCTAGTTTCATGTCCTCAGCTACATTCATGGTTTGTCACCTTCATTTAGGTCCCTTCTGAACAATGGCAACTGCTGCTTCCCAAATCTCTCTCATAATTTAGCACCTTTTTATCAATAAACAATTTGGAGAATCTGCTGGCACCTTTCGATGTACCAATTCCAATAAAAATGTTTTAGACTTTCTGCACTGATGTTTGTAACACTCTTTGACACCATGAAGCATACTCTTTCTTTCTTAATTAGTTAATTTCTCTTTACTTTTCTCTTATAAACACTCTCTGATCTGTCTAATATGCCAGTCATCATCCAATACAGAGGTTGCACTGCAGTGGGTAAGAGACACAGTATCAATCACTAGGCAAATGTAAACCCAAGTCACAGTGAAATATCACTTTATAATTTCAGAGCTGTGCCTTATTAAATTCAAATGTGAAATGCCAAATTTTGGAATGAGGAGAAATTGAGTTCTTTTACATTCTCTGTGGAAATGCAAAATGGCAACTTTATAAAAGGCTATTCCATGTATAATTAACATAGGATCCATCAATTTTGCTTCTCAAAAATACGTGTAATCAAAACGCAGAAGCAGAGATTAAGACAGATATTTGTTAATTCATGTTTATAGCTCTTCTGTTCCTGATTGTACTCCAAAAGAAAAAGAAAGGCATAATGATCAAAAGTGTGCATGGATAGATAAATGACTAGATACACAATGGAACACTGATCAGTAGAAGCTCCTCTCAAAATGATTAGCTTTTTTGTTTGTTTGTTTTGCTGTTTTGATGCTACTACTTTGAGGTTCCTAAAGTAGACAAATCTGCAGATAAAGTAAGTGGTAATCACTCAAGGCTGTGTAGCCAGAATAACATGGAGATGCAATTTAGTGGGTAGAGAGTTTGGTGTCTGAAAAATGAAAAAAAAAAAAAAACTCTGAAGGTAGATGATGGCAGCAGTTGCTTAATAGAGTTATTTAATAATGTTGTGTGTATATGATCTGAAAGTAGAAGCAAAAGTGTGTGGAGGAAGGTAGGGGACTTCCAGGAAGGGCTAGGAAAAGGGATGGAGAGAAATGACATGTCCTTGTAGGATGAAAGATCAAATGCAATATGTGCTAGTCTTAAAAACCATAGATGAAATCCATTCATGTACACAGTTGCTCTAAGTCAACACATGTCTACACATGTTTGCGTTCTACTGAGGACAAGGCAATGGAAGAAATGAATGAACAGCACAGTAAAACCTCACTAGGAGATACTTTGCTAAGAATCTCGTCTCAGCAAATGTCCTCATTTTCACATCTTCTCATTGTGTTTGTTCTAATAGTCTATATTGTACAGTAAAATATAAGATCTCTGAGGAACAGAGGCTCAAGACTATTATCGTGATTTGACTCTGGTTTCTTACACACTTCAAAGCATATTGATCATAGAATTTCAATGAATATTTACGGGGCCACTGCATCATTAAGAACATCATTATTGGATAGCCTGTATTGTCATGTAATGTCAAATGATGACTTTGCTCTACTTGGATGTTGATATAAGTATTCACAAGTGTTTAAGAGTGGGTGACCTGTATCTACCTCATCCAGTGAACAATCAAATTGAAAAAAAAGTACAGAATTGTGATATCACTCTCCTACATGTCCCTAGGGAAAAGTTTATAGCGTAAAAACTAGAGACTGGATTCAAATGAAAGACTCAGTATGCCTGAAGAACTGTCATTTATGTCTGAGTTGTGGGAGTTGAAAGTTATGGCAAGTTCATATTCAGGTGACTGTCTCTTTTAGAACTTCTAGAAGCAATTTCCATGTCTCTTATTGTGTCTCTATGCTTATAGTTCCTACAGTAATGTTTGATGAAAGACAGGCAGTCACACTAACTTTGCAAGCTACATGTTAACTACAGACCTCATCATTAACCCCCAAAGCTTATAAAGGTCTATAAACAAACAAACAAACAAGCAAACAACCCCTCCCCCCAAAAAGGAATTCTCGGGATAAAGAAAATAAAGTGGCTACTTTTATTTTAAACGACTTTTATTATCAAATCAACACAGCACTTAGAGAAGAACATGAAGTATCCTCCCCCACCTTGGAATCTAAACTAATATTCAGATTCTTCAAAGCATGCCACAGACATTTAGAAACAAAATTATTTGAAGATTAAAGTGTTGTGTGCAACTGTAGGTTTATTCCTGACTAGAGAGTGGTCCGTGGGGGTTCCTGAGAGTATGCTCTCATGCTTGCTTGCTTGCTTGTATGTAAGGAAGGAAACTTTCTGTTCTCTGCGAAGTAGCAAGATCCCTAAAGGCTGCTGAATTAAGTCCTTGACAGGGAGATGAAAGTGACTGGTGATCTATGTGTCCTGTGTGCCTACCTCCAGGCTCAAGCTTCAGCCTAGAGCTGTGTCTGTGTCAGAGGCCCTGCCACAGCCTAGGATCTATGTTGGTATCCATGATTTTTGGTTCCATCAAAGGTCATGTTGCCTTAGGTCTGGGCCAAAATCTGGAGCTGTGTTGCAGTTCAGGAGTCACAGTGCTTCTGGGCCCATGCCACTGAGAGGCCTGAACCAGTGGCCGTGGTTGCATCCAGATTCAAGCTGCTGTTCCTGGCTAGCTATGTCTGGGTCTGTGGTTCTTCTGCAGTTAGCGTTTGTGTTGATATCTGTTGCCCATGTTATCACAGGGGCCTGTGGGAATTATGTATTAAATGATGTATTAAAGTAGGAGGGCCATGCTGAGCTAGTCTCAGCCTTGCTGGCTTGGGAACGCAGCCCTCCTCCTCACAGGAGAGGTGACCTTGACACTCTCATGCTCTGAAATAACAAACCCCAAAGATCTTGGCACAGAAACCTGCCCCTCTACACACACACAGTTGGGAAAGCTGATTTCTCCCCTCACCTGAGGGTTGTGGTCACGATCATCCAGTCAGAACAATACAACTACCACCTAGAAAACACCCAGGGCATTGAGTAGATATTCTCCAACATCTAGCCCATAATGTAACATGCTGAATCCTGTTAAGGGACTGTTCCTGTGGAACCATAACCACAGGATCCTCATGACTGGGAAAACTGCAAGATAACTGAGAGGGATTTTGGTAATGTTCCAGTATTGATGGTGTACTAGAAGCCAGAGGCCTTGAAACTGACCAACAACATAAAGAATGTTTGTAAGTAAAGCTGTGTGGCCAAAAGGGTATACAGCATAATACATAGTAGCTCCCAATGTCACCAAGATTACTGAAGAATGATGGAGAGTCAGGAAAGATGGAGGAAGAAGCGAAGTGTTTTATTTTTTCTTGTTTGCTTTTTTTGATTTTGTATTGTTTTTGTGTGCTCCTTTGTTTTTAATTAATATCTTTATTTACAGTTTTATTTTTATCTTATTTTTATTATTTCTTTTTTAGTTTTCCTTGGTTGGGGAGACACCATGGAGTGAAAGGCAGATACTGAGTTACTGGGAAATGAGTGGGGTTGAGGGTGCATGTTGTGAAATTCCCAAGAATCAATAAAAACATTGTTAATAAAAAAGAAAGAAAACAGGCATTTAAAGAGCAGTAATAAAATAAAGCAAGAATAAGATAAAACAAAAACAAATGCTTTGTTGTAGGACACAACAGACAACAAGAAGAAAAAAAATCAAAGCAGGAGAAGCACATAAAGATGTAAAAACACATTCACACACACAGGAATCCCATAAAAAACAAAAATGGAAGATGCAATAATGTGGGAAGGACCTGTAAGGTTAAAAAAGACAAAACAAAAAATAACAGTCACAACAAAATGGAAGGCCTAATACAATTTTATGAGACAATGTCCAAATAAGCCTTGAGTATATTTTCTTTGTTTTTCTTCCTTCTTTTTTTCTTTTTGTAGTTTGCTTCGTTGTTTTGTTTCTTTTTGAGACTATGCTTCTCTGTGTAGCCTCGACTATCCTGGACCTCACTCTGTAGACCAGGCTGGCATTAAACTCAGAGATCTGCCTATCTTTGCCTCCTGAGTGCTGGCATTAGAGGCATATGGCTTCCTGTTGTCCATATCAATATATTAGTGGACATGGAGCCTATACTTAAGAGTCATTCATATCCCCAGTAAGACCCCCTTGTAGAAAAATAATTATTCATTTGCAAATGGTTAGCAGTTAGCGCTAGCTTCTGGGTTAGGGATGGGGGCAAGTGTCCATTTCTCTCTGTTGTAGGATGCTATCTGGTTCTTAACTGTGTTAGGATCTTGATTGGGAATTGCATTGAACCTATAAATTGTTTTTGGTAGTGTCTTAGTTAGGGTTTCTATTGCTTCAAAGAAATCCCATGACTAAAAAGCAAGTTGGGGAGAAAACGGTTTACTTGGCTTACATTTTCTTATTGCTATTTATTATTGAAAGATGTCAGGACGGGAACTCAAACAGAGCAGCATCCTGGGAAAAGGAGCTGATGCAGAAGTCATGGAGAGGTGCTACTTACTGGCTTGCCTCCCCTGGTTTGTTCAGCCTGCTTTCTTATAGAACCCAGGACCACCAGCCAAGAGCTGGCACCACCTACCTGGGCTGGGTCCTCAACCAATGATTACTAATTAAGAAAATGCCTTACAGTTGAATCTCTTGGAGGCCTTTAGTCAACTCAGGATCCTTCCTCTCTGATGACTCTACCTTCTGTCAAGCTGATACACAACCAGTACAGGCAAGATCTCCATTTTTAATATTCCTCTTGGTTCCCGAGCATGGAGATCTTTCCATCTTCTCATATTTTTATCAATTTCTTTCTTCAGTGTCATGAAGATTTTATCATACAAGTCTTTCACTTTCTTGGTTAGTGTTACTCCATGAATCTTTATATTTCTTGAGACTGTTGTAAAAAGTGTTTTCCCCTGATTTCTTTCTCAGTTCCTTTGTCATTTGTATATAGAATTGATTTTGCACCTTGCTACTTTCCTGTAAGTGTAAATCAGTGGTAGAAGTTTCCTGGAGGAATTTTAAGGGTCTCTTATGCATGCTATCACACCATATTCAAATAAAGACCCTAATATATATAAAATCTCCTTCAGTTTTCTCATTGCTTACCTAATTCTTCAAGCACTGTAGTAAATAGGAAATAGGTTTGGGTGATCAACAACCTTGTCTTGTTCCTGATTTTAAGGTAAATGCTTTGAGTTTCTGTTCATTTAGGTTGATTTTGACTCTATGTTTGCAAGTAAATTGTCAGTTTTGGGTTGAGATATGTTCTTTAATCTCTGATCTCTCCAGAGATTTGGGATTTTGTCAAAGTTTTTATTTTTCTGTATATAATTAGCTGATAATGTGTTTTGTCTTTGTTTATATAGTAGATATTAAATTTATTCATTTATGTATGTTTAATACATACTACATATGGGATGAAGCCTTCTTTGTCATAGTGGATGTTCTATTTTATGTGTTCTTGAATTCTGATTGCAAGTATTATATTGAAAATTTTTGAATCTGTATTTGTAAGGAAAGTTAGCCTTATAATCTCTTTCTTTGTTGGGTCTTTATGTGGTTTAAGTAGCAGGGTAACTATAGCTTCGGAAAAGAATTGAGCAATATTCTTTCTGTTTCTAATTTGTGGAATAATTTGAGAATTATTGATGTTAATTCTTTGAGCATCTAGAATTTGGTCTTAGTAGATTTTGTTGTTGTTTGTTTGATTTTGTTGTTGTTGTTGTCTTGGATTTGGATATTTTATTTATATCTTCTATTTTACTAGAGGTTTAGGTTTGTTTAAATTTTTATCTGATCTTTTCCTTAATATTGTTTATAACTTTTAACTCTTACTTAAATGCATTCAAATCTTGTTACCTGGCTACCCAGGCCAGCTGATTCCCAGGGACTGACATTATGGTCATACACCAATAAAATAATTTTTAAAATTATAAACAAAAATATTAACTGGGCAAGATTTCACTTGCCTTTTATCTCAGCATTTAGAAGGCAGGGCTAGTTATATTTTTATATGTTTGTGTTCTACCGGGTTTACAGAGAGTTTCAGGCCAGTCAGGGCAACATAGCAAGACCATGAATAAAAAAAGTAATTTTAAATTTCAGTTCACTGCCATTGCTAGGTATGAGCATTGGCTGTTTGATCAGAGGGGCTTCAAATCCACTGCTTGATGAGAGGTAGAAGGAAGTCTTTAAAAATTGTATTGAGTTTTGCACTCATGCCCATGCATATGACTCTAAGAAATCATTTGTTCCCCCAAAGGCTAGAAAGACCTTAAATAATGTATTGTAAAGTGTGAAGAAACTTGTTCTAAAGATATTACTGAGATACGTATTCTTTCACTTTTTGTTTATGTAAATAAAGAATAATCTGAGTAGGCCTGACCACAGCAGTTGAACCCTTCCCTGTAGTAAAGACTCTGTCTTGTTCAGAGAGTCTGGTTTTATCCCATGAAAAGCCAAGAACAATGGCACCGGCTTTTGATCCTACGGCATGAACTGGCTTTGTGGGAGCCTAGCCTGTTTGGATGCTCACCTTCCTAGACCTGGATGGAGGAGGAGGACCTTGGACTTCCCACAGGGCAGAGAACCCTGACTGTTCTTTGGACTCAAGAAGGAGGGGGAAAGGAGTGGGGGGAGGGTGAGAGGAGTAAGGGGAGGTGGAGGGAAATGGGAGGTGGGGAGGAGGCAGAAATTTTTTCAATAAAAAAAATAAAAAATAAATAAATAATAGACTCTGTCTGCTACTGCTATTGGCTGTTGTAGAGTTAAACTACCAAGGAGTCAAAAACCATAAGTGATATACCATCCTAGCAAAGCAAATGAAATTGGAAATAAATCCCTCCTTGCTTAATACTCTAACTAGGACCAAAACCCCAATGATTACATTATTTCAGTCATAAAAGTATAAGTAAAAAAATCCACATAAGAAGTACATCTGAATTACAGAAGCTTAGACAGCGAAGATGTTTAAAATAACTGTTTGTAGCATTGATGATACAGTTCCTAGAGAGGGGGCTTTCCCAATATGTGTGGTGTCCCGGGTCAAATCCCTTGTGCCACATAATAAATAAACAAATTTCTTAGTTTGAGATCGTTTGTTATGCAGCATCACTAACTGATACAGAAGAGTACATGAAGACGGCTGCTGATTAATGACGCTGGGTGTGTTGTCTATTCACAGGAAAAGGAAAGACAGGAAGAAGTCTGGTAAAATTTTTATTTTAATGTTCCTGACGATCTGAAATCTGATGGCATTTTAGAGTTACCCGATACTGTATTCATATTATAATGTGAAATACAATTTATATTAGTTTGATTTGATTGTCACATCCCCTGAACCTACTATGCCGCTTTCCTTTGAATGCCCACTAGACTGCAATTACATTTACTTCTCATGTGTAAAATAAACTGCCATCTGGTTAAAAGTTAAAAAAACAAATCAGAGATTTGAGCGTTTCAAATAAACAGATGTCTATTGTTGAATAAACTGACATTCTGGGTTACCGATTTCTTCATTTCTTTCTGCGAAAAACGCTTGCGGAGCAGGCACCTGCAGCCTCAGACAGCGATAAGAATGCGTAGCATGATAATGTGAACAAGGATCTCTGAACAGCACACGGTGATGTGCAATTGATAGAGGGCTTCTGGTTGTGCCTGTATCAAAGCATAATGTGTATTTAAAGAGTTGTAAAATTCTCAGTCTTGTGCTGTGTTTCTCATTAATATTCAGCATGCTTTCTTTTGTGCCCTAGTTTGGTTCTCATATAAGTTTCTCTGTGACAACAGACAATGCTACACCCTCAAATAAAAGGAACGTTTTCAGCCCAGGGGAATCCTAGTTCGATGTGATTTGGAGATATTTAGTCAGACTGGATACACCGTGAAAACGTAGCAATGAGACATATAATAAAGCATTTATGTGTTTACTGATTAATTTATAAAATGTTTGACAAATTCTCATAATTAGTATACCACACTGCTAAGCCTTATATGAGAATAAGTCTCTTGTAATATCACAATATTTGTTCCTAAAATATGTTTTCCTTTTAAAGTGAAATCATGGTAAAATACTATTTCATAAGTAATAATAATTGAAGTAAATTTGATAAAATCTCCCCAATAGACTTTTAAGGAGTGTAGTAAGACACAATTATTGGAAAGAAACTTTGGAAGGAAAATAAGATTTCTTAAACAAATTTCTAATTAAAACAATTGCATATTTCATATCTAAAATCGGTAGCATAGCAGAAAATAATAAATGTATTTTTAAAAATTCTGATTATGTGTATGTGTAGTGTAGGTATGTGTTCAGTGGGAGTGTGCATGAACATGTGTGAGTGTGGAATTCATATTTGATATCAGATGTTTTTCTCCATTCTTTCTCTTTTTGAAATAGTTTTTTTTTTTTTTGAAATCTGGTACTCATAAATTTAGCTAGGCTGGTAGGCTGGGTAGGCAATGAACTTCCAGAATCTGCCTCTCTATGTAATCTTCAGATGTAGTTACAGAAGTGTACAGTCAGCTAATATATGGGCAACCTTGTTTAGTGGGGGAGACTAACTAAGACCATCATGCTTTTACAGGAAATGTTTCTGACTGAACCATCTCTCCAATCCCAATTTATAAACCTATTTATGTATATAATACATATACATAATTATAGAAAATGTAAAACATATACACATGTAATATAATGCATATGTTATGTATGCATTTATATAGTATGCCTATATATAATAATATAAATATTTTAAAGTATATTGGACACTGGAGATGGGTTGTATAATTTAAAATGAGATAGTTTTTTGTTAGATACTAGTACTTTATTATGGATTAAGTCATCAACTATACTGTTAGGAAAGCACATGTTCTTGGGAATGCCAAGTGGACAGATCAGGGTGTGTTCTCCTTTTGCAAGACATTGTTAAAAGTATGAAGTGCCGGCATAGAAGTTTCTAAGATGTTTGAAATAAGGACAACTTCTGAGAAAATATCCACGATTAGATGTTTTAGTTACTGAAGGTTTTAATTGTTCTGACATTTTTAATAAATGTCATTGTCTCACTATCAATAACACTATTTATTAATAGTGAATACTTCAAGTTTTAAGTATTTTCATATATGTTGTCTCAAGAAGGAATGATCTCCTTGCAGAAGAGAAAAACATCACTGTTTTTATTACTGCTGAAGGTCACCTTGGGCTACGGAAAAGGAAAACATTTTTTATGCATGCAGATTCATTTATTTTTTGGCTTGAAATTTTGTAGCAGAGAAAAAGCACCAATTCCCCACTGTTTACTGTTCTTAACAGGTCCAGCTGCTTGTGGGTGGTCTATAAAGTGGTGAAGCAAAGGCTCTTCACACAAAGAAGTTGACCATGGTCTTCCAAATTGTGTCTCTAAACTGTAATTATACAAATTGGCACAATTTCCAAGAAGAGAATTTAGTTCATCATTTACTAGAGTGTGATTCTTTCTAAGAATATGTCTCTTGTGCATGGAAAGTAGACTTAAATTTAAAACTATGTATTTCTTTTAATTTTTATTTTAAACTTTAAATGTAATGACTGGATCATAAGTGAATGGTTTTGAACTTTTTGTTTAACATAAAAATAAGATAGTCTGTATTATGACCTAATTGCTAAAAATAATAAAAAATTTTATATAAATTATATAGCCTAGGATTCATGTTAAATTATTGACACAAAGTACAATTTTTATATCTAAAATACATTATTAAACTATTACTTGTTTAGGTAGTAAATTGATATAATCTGCTCTGTGTAATTTTAAATGGAATATCTCTAATATATTTTAACTAAAAATTGCTAGTGATATTGTGTTTTGTAGGAATGATACCCTGCCTTGGGCATTCAGATATAAATATGATAACCTGATACAGGCTAAGGGTAGAGAAGCCCATGCACTCTAGTAGGAACTAAATAACCAGGTACCGGTTAATGGTAGCAAAGAGAATACATTCCAATAGAAGCTAAATAAAGGTAGCATGATGGCCTGATAGGATACCTTATTTTAATCTACTTTTCACCAAGGTAGAAATGAGAAAGAAGAATGGCCCACTTGCAAGCAGTAAATCATATTCAGGCCAATGTACTGGTTGGCTGCCCTTGCTGGGTGGCTGACTATGCAGCAGCTATTATTATAGATAGAGAACAGGATGTAAGGAGGGGGAACTCTGGAGTCCAATGGGCTGAGTGTGAATCCCAGATCAACCCTTACTTCTTCACTGGGTGACCTCAGCAAGTAATGAGCATCACAGAGCTGCATGACTCCTTGGCAACAAGAGGGAAGTAACCACAGTACCTCATTATGTAGAGAGGATTAAAGAGGTGATTCATATAACTAATGTAGGACACTGAAGTGTTATTAATGACTATGTACAATGGGCTCAGAGTTGCTGATTCTTTATATACATTGAAGTAAAAAAGATCCTTATATCATAAGAAATTCTAAGTACTTAGTAAAAAAAATTCATAAGCATTTTAAATACAGTATTGACCAATGAAAACAATTAAGCTCTAGCCAATAAGGAATTTAGTAGGATCCCAGTTATAAGTAAAACCAATTCAGTTAATTAGTAACTCAATTATGATTACTGTTTTATTAGACAAGGTCTTACTCACTCTATAGATAAATTGTTTTGAAACTCTGGTCCTCTTGCCTCAGCTTCTTCAGTGCTAAAATTATAGACATTTTTGCCCATGTGTAGCATAGTCTACATTTGAAATTGCGGCCTTAAAAGTATTTCTAAAGAGTTGCATTTAATATTCAAAACGAACTGCTAAGTTTGAGTTGACTTGTCCTGTTTATAATAAGGATACTGAAGTCTATATTGTTTAGGAGAATTGTGATACCAACAGCAGTTCTTTTATTGTTCAGGGTAGTTTTAGGTATTCTAAGCTTTTATCTTATGTGTGTTTTATATGATGTTTTATATGAAGTTAAGAACTGTCTTTCAAGGTCTGTGGAAAATTGTGATGGAATTTTGATTGTGATTACATTGAATCTGTAGATTGCTTTTGGTAGGATGGGCATTTTTACTATGTTAATCCTACCAATTTATGAGCATGAGAGATCTTTCAAATTTCTCATATCTACTTCAAGTTCGTTCTTCAAAGATTGATATTTTTGTTATACAAGTCTCTTGCTTGGTCAGAGTTACCCAAGATATTGTATTTTTTGAGGTCACTGGTTTCTTTCTCATTCTGTTTGTCATTAGTATATAGGAGGGCTATTGATTTTTTTTTTATTCAATGTTGTACCTACCTACTTTGCTGAAAATGTTTATCAGCTGTAAGAGTTTCAGTGTGGATTTTTTAGGGACAATTCTATACACTACCACAGCATCTGTAAATAAAGATACTTTGATTTCTTCCTTTGCAATTTGTTTTCCCTTATCTCCTTCAGTTGTCTTATTTCTCTAGCTAAGTATTATATTAAAGTACTTCAAGTACTATATTGAATATGTGTGAAGTGAACATTTTTTGTCTTTGTGCCTGATTTTAGTGGAATTGCTTTGAGTTTCTCGCCACTAAAGTTTGTTTAATATGTTTGCTGTTAATGCCTTATAACATTGAGGCATGTCACAAGTCCCACTAAGCTCTCCAGGATTTTATCACGAATGACTGTTGCTTCTGTCAATGGAATTTTCTAAATCTAATGAATTGATCATATGATTTTTTCTTTCTGTTTGTTTTATGGTGAAATACATTTATTGATTTTCATATACTGAACAATACTATCATCTCTGGGATGAAGTCTACTTTATTATGGTTGATGAACCTATTGATATATTCTTGAATTTTGTTTGCAAATATTTTATTCTGTATTTTTGCATCTATGCTCATATGGGAAAATGGACTATAATTTTCATTCTTTGTTCCATTTTCATGTTTTTTGGGCAAGGTAATGATCATTCTGTTGTGGGGTAGTTTGAGGAGTATTTCTGTTAACTCTTTTTGGAAAATTTAGTAAAACTCTGTGCTAAAATTATCTGACTCTGGGCCTTTTAGGCAGGAAATAGATTTTTTTATCGATTTTTATTGAGCTCTACATTTTTGTCTGCTCCCCATCCTGCCAATATCCTCCCCCCTTCAACTCTCCCCCAAGTTCCCCATGCTCCCAATCGACTCAGGTGATCTTGTATTTTTCTACTTCCCATGTAGACTAGATCTATGTAGGTCTCTATTAGTGTCCTCTTTGTTGTCTAAGTTTTTTGGGGTTGTGATTTACAGATTGGTTTTCTTTGCTTTATATTTAAAAACCACTTATGAGTGAGTACATATAATAATTGTCTTTCTGTGTCTGGGTTACCTCACTTGGAATAATATTTTCTAGCTCTTTCCATTTTCCTGCAAAATCCAGGATGTTGTCATTTTTTTCTGCTGTGTGGTACTCCATTGTGTAAATGTATCACATTTTCCTTATCCATTCTTTGGTCGAGTGGCATTTAGATTGTTTCCAGGTTCTGGTTATAACAAACAATGCTGCTATGAACATAGCTGAGCACATGTCCTTGTGGCACAATTGAACATTCTTTGGATATATACTCAAAAGTGGGTATTACTGGGTCTTGAGGGTCTTCTGAGAAATCACCACACTTTCATCCAAAGGGGGCTGTCCCAGCTTGCATTCCCACCAGAAATGCAGAAGTCTTCCCTTTTCCCCACATTCTCTCCAGCATAAATTGTCATCAACTTATTTTTTTTCATATCAGCCATTACAGGCATAAGATGGAATCTCAGAGTTGTTTTGATTTGTATTTCTTTGATGACAAAGGATGTTGAACATTTCCTTATGTGTCTTTTAGCCATTTTAGATTCCTCTGTTGAGAGTTCTCTGTTTAGGTCTGTACTTCATTTTTTTATTGGATTATTTATTTGTTCTTTTGATGACCAATTTTGTGAGTTCTTTGTATATTTTGAAGATCAGACCTCTGTCTGATGTGGGCTTAGTGAAGATCTTTTCCTAATCTGTAGGCTGTTTTTTTGTATTGTTGACCATGTTCTTTGCTTTACGGAAGCTTTTCAGTTTCAGGAGGTCCCATCTATTAATTGATTCTTTCAGTGTCTGTGCTGCTGGGGTTATATTTAGGAAGTGGTCTCCTGTGCCAGTGTGTTCAAGTGTACTTCCCACTTTCTCTTTCATAAGGTTCAGTGTGACTGGCTTTATGTTGAGGTCTTTGAGCCATTTGGACTTGAGTTTTGTGCATGCTGATAGATATGTATCTATTTTCTTTCTTCTACATGTTGATATCCAGTTATGCCAGTACCATTTGTTAAATATGCTTTCTTTTTTTCCATTTGATATTTTTTGCTTCTTTGTCAAAAATCAGTTGTTCAAAGGTGTCTGGATTATTATCCGGGTCTTCTATTCAGTTCTATTTGTCCTCCTATCTGTTCTTATGCCAATCAATACCAGGCTGTTTTCAGTACTGTAGCTCTGTAGTAGAGTTTGAAGTCAGGGACTGTGATGCCTCTAGAAGTTCTTTTATTGTTCAGGATTGTTTTGGCTGTCCTGGGTTTTTTGCTTTTCCATATGAAATTGAGTATCATTCTTTTAGATCTGTGAAGAATCCTGTTGGGATTTTGATGGGCATTGCATTGAATATGTATATTGCTTTTGGTAAGATTGCCATTTTTTAATATGTTAATTCTGCCTACCCAAGAGCATGGGAGATCTTTCCACTTTCTGGTATCTATTTCAATTTCTTTCTTCAAAGATTTAAAGTTCTTGTCATAAAATTTTTCCACTTGTTTATTATAGTTACTAATGGATCCAGACCAAGATTTATAGAAATGGGTCAAAGCAGGAGATAGATTTTAAATGAGTGCTCCTATTTCACTAGAAGTTATAGGTCTAGTCAATTTGCCTATCTAATCCTCATTTAACATTGACAAGTGGTAAAAACTTGAGAAATTATCCATTTCTTTAGATTTTGCAATTTTGTGGAGTATAGGCTTTTATAGTACTATTCAGTGTAGTACTTGAAGTACAGTGCTTGGATACAGAAGTACTATAACTGAAGGAGTTAAGCAGATATAAATTATAAAGACTATTTTCAGATGATATGATTGTAAATCTAAGTGTTCTTATGATTCTCTGGTGTCTTTTGTTTGTTTTTTTTTGTTATGTTTCTCCAGCTTTGTTTGTTATTTTGTTAATTTGGATATTAACTCTCCACATTGTTGAAGAAGGACACTTAAAAGAAATTCCACACTAGCCCCAAATTGAGTAGAATAGAGAGTTATTTATTTAGGGGTAGACTTGCAGATCATAATCCTCTGCTGGAACAGGAAACAGCAACTGAATCCCGCAGCAGATAAAGAGGCTAGACAAACACTTTACGTCAGCATATATAATATAAGAGGCCATGCCCAAGTGGGCAGGTAACTTAAAAGCTACTGGAGGTAGGAATTCCTATAGTACCTTCCCCTTTTGTTTAAATAAGAAAGTTCTAAGCCTAGTATAAAGTTATATACAAAAACAACAAATATTAGGTATAAAAATTAGAATTACTACCAGCATAAACAATATCAAGAAAGAAACATGTAAAAAATGTTTCAACAATTATCCTATCCTGATGAGTTTACATTTTGTACATTTATTTAGTTGTATAAATTTAAGTCTTATATATTTAGTTATTTTTCTCTCATGGCCAAATTATGAGAGGAAAGTAACTAAAACTATCTAGTCTTAAACTCCAACAAAGACACAAGAAGGGAAATAATATTCCAACTTCCAAAATATGCAACAAATGACCAACAACTGGCTACCTGGGCAATCACCCAAAGTCTCATTTTCAACAATGGAGCAACCAATATTGGCTAAGGCATAGAGTAACTGACAGACCATTTTCAGAGGCAGGAAATTTTTCAAAACCATCTTACCCTGTCTTGGCAAGATTTGACAATCTATTTTCTTGTATTCTGCTTGTCCTGTCCAGACATCATACATTTTGTCAGTGGTCAATACATAGGCAGTTCCTTGCCCAAAGGCCAGTTTTGCCAAGAAGAAAACAAACTCCAAGAGCAGTGTCTTCAGTGCCCAATATTTTCTCGGAAATAGATCCGTGCTGCTAGGAGCAATTGTGTCTCATGTCAATAGAACCCGAAGTTATTTAAATACCATATTCTAAAGCTCTTGAAGTGGTTGAAGATTACTTATCTATGCAGAATACAATCTCTATGTATCTAAAGAACCTGATTCGTCTAACTATAAGTATGGTAAACATGAATGACTATTGATCTATTATTCTTAACACCTATATAAAGTAAAGACTAAGACTTCATATTAGAATATTAAACAATCTTTAAAGAACTGTGCAGTTAATGAGGACAATGTTCTTAAAATGTATAAGTATCTTTATGAGAGGTCAATATGTATATTGCAATATGATAAATATATCCTAAATTTGTATAAATATATAAAATGTCTTAAGCAGAGGTAGAAGCATGCATGCATATAATATGACAAAATAACTTTGCCTAGATATACAAATATTGTAGACAAAAATAAAATAGGAACACATTCAATATAAGTTTATATAAATATACAAGAATCTATACCAATGTAAATTGCCTATAAATAATAGCTCACAAGTATTGACTCCATTACTCACTATTATTATTAGTGTGAATAAGCTCACACTAATCTATTATCCCATCTAATTGCCTCTTTTTTTTCAAAGAGATCTCTGATCCTACATAATTTCCCCCCTGTACCATTTATAATCAACATCTAAATGATGTCCCTAACCCTGAGGACAAACTTTGTTGGGAGAGGGGACATTGTCTTCTAGAATTACTTCCAGCTGTCATGTGGGTAATGTTCTTTCTATGGGATCCTTTGAAAGCAAAATGATGATTAAGTTTCAAGAATACTGTCTAGTATAATCACAAATATTCTCCATGTATTCAGTAGGGTATTTCTGAGGTTCCTATTTGGAGTTCTGGTCAGAACATTGTAAAAAAGGGCATCATTTCAGCTAGCCAAGTTGGAACCCTCTTGAGCAGTTGGTACCCAAAACAGTCTTATAGTAGTGCCATTAGCATCATGACATCATATTAACCAGGTGGAGTTGTTTTGTGGGGCCCCATCTTCTTCCTTGAAACTTTAAAGATTACTGCAGGAAAATTAATTGTTCATTGTAGAAAACTTAAACATTATTTATATAGACATATACAGACACATATATTCAATGAGAGGTATGATAGAGACAAAATAAGTATGAAGAAATGTAAAATATTTTATAAACTCTTTCTTCTTTCTGTCCCATATCAGATGGCTCTTGACATGAGACAGAAACTCTGAATTTTTCTTTTAACAACATGTTTAGATTTAGAGAAGGACAGAGCTGTTGTCCAACTCCAAAGCCAGCTATATATATTCATTTATACTTAATTCAGTGACTTTTTCCTCATAAACTTTTAAGTTTTTACTTGGTTTAAGAGATAAAAAGATTCATTCTAAGATAATATCGTCCCCCTGCTTTAAAATTCTCATAGGAGAAATTCTGAATGGCAATATGACTAGAATACAATTAAGATTTGGATTCACCCTATCCACATGTGTCTTCTCTAATTTCTCCTCAACAATAGTCAATTCCTTTTCTACTTCAGTGGTTAATTCTCTGGGATTATTCAAGTTTTATCACCATCTAAAGTTTTGTTTATATGAATTATTAGATCAGGTGTTATTCCAACAGCTGGTCATAGACTGGAAGTGTCTCCTAACAATCTTTGAAAGCCATTAGGAGTCCACAGCTTATCTCTCCTAATTTGTGCCTAATTTGTGTTTTAATTTTATATAAACCTATTCTATAACCTAGGTAATTGACAGAATATCCTCTTTGTATTTTTCCAGGAGCAATTTGTAATCCCCATTTTGGTAAAAATTTCTTTACTTCGTCAAACATTCTTTCTAAAGTATCTGTGTTTGAATCAAATAGTAAAAGGTCATCCATGTAATGGAAAATTATAGACTTTGGAAATTGCTTACATATTATTTCCAATGGTTGACTTACAGAGTATTGGCCTAGAGTGGGGGCTATTGAGCATTCCTTGTGGAAGGATGGTCCACTGGTATCCTCTAGTATGCTGAAAATTATTATAAGTAGTCACTGTAAAGGCAAATTTTGCTCTATCCTTTTCTTATAAAGGATAGAGAAAGAAACAATATTTTCTTTATTTCTGTATAGTGAAGAAACAATATTTCAAATCAATAACTATAAGAGGCCATTATTTTGGTAATAGAGAAGACAGAGGAATTCCACATTATAGAGGGCCCATAGGTTGAATTACCTTGTTGACAGCTCTTATATCTGTCATCATTCTCCATTTACCAGATTTCTTTTTAACAACAAATATAGGAGGATTCCAGAGGCTGGTTGATTCTTAAATATAGTGACCATCTAATTACTCCTGTACCAGCTGTTTTAAAGCCTGCAGTTTGTCTTCTGTTAATGCCACTGTTTAATCCAAATTGGTTTCTCAGCTAACCATTTTAAAGATAGGGCTGTTCTTAACTCTAAAGGTTTATTAGTTGCTTTGTTTTCTTGTACAGTTGAAATGGCATTTTACCTTTGTGTATAGTACCTTATAACATCCTTCCCAGAACTATAAGATTCTCGGACTGCAATAATGTTAACCTGGGTATTCCATTGCTGTAGAAGACCATGACCTCATTATTTCACTGCAACATTAGCAACATAAGGTCTCAGCTTTCCTATTTATCCTTTTGGCCTATGCATGCTTTGTTTCACTTGAGATAGGGTTCCAAATCCTTATAATTGAACACCTGTCACTTGAAGATACCAATTTGGTTGCCAAAATTCTCGAGTAATGATACTCACATCTGCACCTGTGTCTATCAAACCCACAATTACAATGCCGTTTATACTCACACTTAGCTTTGGTTTTAATCTTTTCTAGAAGTCTGCCAGAATATAAGTTTCCGATTTCCTATTTGGATTTTTTATTTATCCTCCATGTTTTTTCCATTATCTAGAATAGTATTTTTTTCAGAAGGTTCTAGATTTTTTTAATATTCCTGGTGAAACATGTCCTCCACAGTGACTGTGAATGACTGAACCACTTTTGCTTTGAGAGCCTGTGAAAGCCCTCCCAAAGGAGTTTACTGATGATATTGCGTTGCCATGTCTGTCTTTTGTTGATCTGCATTCATTGATCCAATGTTGGCCTTTGCCACACCTTCTACATATACCTGAAGGCTGAGTCTTCCTATTTTTGCCTTTCCCAAAGGAGATATTATTCCTAGGAATTTCTTGTTTACAATCCCTTCTCAGATGTCCTATTATACCATAATTAAAACATTTGGCATTTTGATGTCTCCTCATTACTTTGGAAATTGCTTCTTTTACCCAAGATTCAGTATCATACTCAAATGTGTCAATGTTCATTGTATGCAGGATCCATTCATCCATAAGTGGTAATCTAACCTTTAAAGGCCCAAATAACTTTTTGCATTCTAAGTTGGCATTTCCAAAAGTCAGAGATTTAATAATTACTCATCTAGCATCTGGGTCTGTTACTCCTATTTTTACAGCCTTAGTTAGTCTTTGTAAAAAGTCATTAAAGGGTTCTCTCTGGACCTGTTTAACTGTGGTATATGATTCAATTCAATTTCCTAGTTTTTTGATTCCTGTTCCAAGCATTTAAGACTTCTTTGTGACATAGGAACAAGATTTGTTCATTGAAAAGAGCTTGAACCTGTGGGTCAGCACAAATGCCCTCACCAAGAATTTGATCTTGGGAAGTCTCACGTCCTTCTGCTTTTCCCTGTTGTTCAAAAATTTTACCCTCTTCTCTGAAATAGCATTTAAACATTAGTTGAGACCCATCATCCAGGACTGCTGAAACCGACTGAAGCCAGTTGTATGGTTTGGCTTTAATTCTAGAAGCCCATATCTTTACCATCTCACTAACAAATGCATAATACAAGCCATAAATTATGACAGATTGCTTAATTTCTTTTAGATCATTCATTCCTATAGGTATCCATCTACCTTCTTTGGATCCTTTTGGGCCTTTAGAACTTGATGCTTTGTCAGAGTAGATTGCAGGGTAGGAAGTTAAAACCCTGGGTAAGTCATTTCTGGCAGCTATTGGTGATGTTAAATCCTGTCCTTGTACCTTCTTTTCCTGCTCATTAGCTCCAGTAATTCCTCTATTGTTTCAAATTTGTTTACTACTGTCTTTTGTATAAAGTCTGAATTTCCTGGCTGGTATATATCTCTAGTGATTTAATTGAGGCACCTAGCCTCTGTCCTCATTTGGCACATGTGATTCCAAGGTCTGCATTTTTTCCTACACAGATAACACCTCATCCTTGGACATTATTTTGATAGCAGGCAGATTGCCATCCTGGAGAGATAGTCTATCTGCTAATCACCATAACTTTTAAACAAATTTTGATTGTTATATTCAACAGTATGAGTTCTTTTACATGATTTCTCAGTATCCTTTGACATTGATTCAATTTAGTCTGTCAAATTAATGTTACTTTTTCCACAGTATTAATTTCTGAGGTAACTTTTGATTTTTGATGGTCTTAATCCTGTCAGCTAGCTGTTCATTATTAGTCTATAAAGATGTATGATATCTAAAAGTGCCTTATTCTTGGCTCTGTTATCCACACCATTTTCTTAAGGATATAATATGAAGAAAAAAACTGAGTCCCAATATCCAATAAATGAACTTATCACCATAACCATATAAGCCTTGTAGAATACAATCCATATTAACAAAAAGGTTACTATAAGTTTCAATTATAATGTTGTCTGCAATTATATACCTTTCAAGTTTATTGATTAATTAATTACCTGTTATGAAATCCAGTAAATTGTTTTAGGTGTAATAATCTTTATTGTTCAGCAGGTGTTGTGATTGCAGAGTTACAACTAGAGGCACAACCTGGTACCAGGAACAGTCCTGAGCTGCTTTGGTTTCCCCACCTTGGTGCTGGTTAAATACTGAGAAATATGCTTTGCTTGACAAATTAAATACAATTAAATCAATTTAGTACACAGAGCATGAAGCCTAGAACTCAGAAGCCTGGAGTACAAACCAGAAGTTGCACAAGTTGCTATGTGGTAGGGAACACTGCACCAAGGGCTATAAGTGTGCACAAACTTGGGAAATTTTCAAGTCACTGCGTGCAGTTAGCTCTACTGTGGCAGGAGTTTTACAACAAACCGGTTAGTAGGGAAAAGCAAATCAAGCAGGTGGGGGTGGGAGACTTTCTGGGCTGTGGACCATTTAGGCCTTTAAGCCTATCCACCCAGAAGTTATGGAATTCAGATCCATGTGGGGGGCCAGATGAAGAAGGATGCTTAAAAGAAATCCCACACTAGCTCAGAATTGAGTAAAATAGAGGGTTATTTATTTAGGGTTAGACCAACAGATCATAATCCTCTGCTGGAATGGGGAAAAGCAACAAAATCTCAGAGCCAGAAAAGAGGCCTGCCACACTCTTTATATTGGCATCTATAGTATAAGAGGTCACGTCCAAGTGGGTGGGTAACTTAAAGGATACTGGAGGTAGGAATTCCTACAGCACACTTTAGTTAGTTTGGATAAGGGTTTGTCTCCCTTGTTGATTTTCTAAATGAGCCAACTCTTCCTTTCATTGATTCCTTGTATTGTTCTCTTTGTTTCTACTTTATTTATTTTAGCCCTCAGTTTGATTTTTTCTTGTCATCACTTCTCTTCTGTGTACTTACCTCTACTTCTTTTTTGTTTTTGTTTTGTTTTGGTTTTGTTCTAGCACTTTCAGATGTGCTGTCAGGTTTCTAGTAAGATCTCTTTCCAGTTTATTTTATTTTATTCTATTCTATTTTATTTTTATGTAGGTACTTAGGACTAAGAATTTGACCCCTAGAATGATTTTCATTGTGTCCCATGAGTTTGAGTGTACTATATGTTCATTTACTTTGAACTCTAGCAAGTCATGAATTCTTTTTTTTCTTTGCCTATTTTGTTATTCAGTACAGTTCAGTTTCCATGAGATTTTAAGCTTTATGTTGTTTCTCTTATTGTTGACATCCAGCTTCAGTCTGTGGTTATTTGATAGGATGTAGGGAATTCTTCCAGTTTGCTTGTATCTACTGAGACTTGTTCTTTTGTCCAAGCATGTGGTCAATTTTTGAAAAAGTTTCATGTGGTGCAGAGAAGAAGGTATATTCTTTTGTGCTAGGCAGAGATGTTCTGTAAATATCTGTTAGATTAATTTTGTTTATAACATCTGTGAGCTCCAGTATTTTTCCACTTACTTTTTGTCTGAAAGACCTGTCCATTTGTAAGAGTAGGGTATTGAACTGTACCACTCTCAGTGTGTGAAGGTCAACATGTGATTTAAGTTGTACTAGTATTCCTATTAAAACATTGGATACTCTTATGTTTGGGGCATAGATGTTGAGAATAGAAAATCATCTTTGTAGATTTTTCCTTTGATAATAATGTAATGTCCTTCCTGATTTCTTTTGATTAGTTTTTGTCTGAAGTCTCTTGTTATATATCAAATTGGCTGCATCACCTATCTTCTTAGATCCACTTGCTTGAAATATCTTCTTCCCAACCTGTTGCTATGAGGACATATTGATCCCTGATGTTGAAGTATTTTTTCTTAAGCAGCAGAAGGATGAATCCTATGTACATCCATTCTTAGTCAATTGAGACTGTTAGTCAATTGAGACTGTTGATATTGAGTGCTTTGAATGAAATATTTTATGATTCCTGTCATGTTGTTGTTGTTGCTGTTTGTGGTGGTGGTGGTGGTTCTTGTGTGTGGTTAATGTATGTATGTGTGTGTGTGTGTTTCCCTTTTGAATTTTCTGGAGTGAGATTATTTATTCTATGTAATTTCCTGAATAACGTTGTTAACCTTTTTAGTATGGAGGGGTGGTGTTTTCCTTCTAGCAACTTCTAGAGGACTGGGTTTGTAGACAGATATTTTTGAAATTTGGCTTTATAAGGGAATATTATATTTTTTCTCTGTCTATGGTGATTGAAACTTTTCCTGGGTATAATAGTTAGAGATTACATCTGAGTGTCTGCAGTATTTCTGTCCATGACCGTTTGACTTTTCTGGTTCAGTCTATTTGGTGTTCTGGACTCTTCTTGTATCTTTATAGGCATGTATGTCTTTAGACTAGAAAAAATTACCATCTTTGGTTCCAATTTTTCTTTCTTTTCCCTATTTATAAAGTCCTTGAAAATGGTTCAGAATCAAAGTTATGGGAGTAGTAGTACTCTTAGTCTGTCACATATTCTCAGCCTCAATCTAAGTCAGGACAAAAACCCAACAACACACAGACACACAGTAAAATGAAAAAATAAACGATCCTGCTGGTACCATGGAGGCAGAATTGAAACTCAGACACTGGGAGCGCAACCTGCACATCTATCTACTGAACTGAGATGCTGGGAGCATTCCACATGTCTATCTACAGATGTCTATCTACAGAAACCAGAGAGATCCACTCTCATAGAGAAGGGCTCTGGGAACGTCTCACCAGGTACCCAAACTGTAATCTTCTCATGCATCTTCACAGACTATCTATAGGCTCTTACAGTTTCTGGGCCCACTTAAAGAAAGATATGAGACACATAAAAACATGAGACATGAAACAAAACACAGAAAACTGACTGGCCAGTTGAAGGCTCTATGGGTGGAGTCCCAGTCGGCTTGGAGAATCTGTGTAGCTCTCAAATATTATGCCCAGATCCATAAAGTCCCCAAAAACCAACAAGGAGACTAAGTCCCATATGTAAAAGCAAAGATCCTTTATTCTATACACCTCAGTGGCTCCCTGATAGACAAACATTGAAAGTACAGAAGACTCAAACAGCTACTACAAGGATTGAACCAAGATGCAAAGCCACTGCTGGCCTCATTTGAAGGAAGAGATGGGTAGATATCAATGCAAGAATTCATCCAACAACCTAAAAAACAACATGGTTATACCAGAACCCAGTGGTCACACAAAAGGAAGACTTGATCTTCCTAACCCAGAAGAAACAGAAGTAAACGATGCTAAATGTAACTTTATGAAAATGATGGAGACCTTTAAAGAGAAAATAAAAAACTCCCTTAAAGAAATGGAGGAAAATAAAAACAACAACAACAAAAAAATGGAAACAATTAATAAATCTCTGGAAAGAAACTCAAGGGAAAAAAATCAAACAGGTGAAGTAAACAGTTCAAATCTTGAAGACTGAAACAGAGGTAATAAAGGATACAAAAGCAGAGGGAATTCTGTATATAAAAAATCTGGGTAAACAAGCAGGAACTACAGAGGCAAGTATAACCAACAGAATACAAGAGATAGATGGAAGAATTTCATGTGTTTAATATACTATAGAGAAAATAGACTCATTGTTTAAAAAGAACATTAAATCCAACAAATTTTTGACATAAAACATCTTGGAAATCTTGGACACCATGAAAAGACCAAAATTAAGAATAATAGGGATAGAAGAAAGAGGAGAACTCCAGCTCAAAGGCACAGAAAACATATTCAACAAAATCATAGAAGAAAACTTCCCAAGCTAAAGAAGGATATCCTTATAAAGGTAAAAGAAGCTTATAGAACAACCAAATAGAGTGGATCAAAAAAGAAGAAGAAGAACAACAAAAACCAAAAAATTCCCTTTACCATATAATAATCAAAATGAAAACATACAGAATAAAGAATAAATATTAAGAAATACAAAAATAAAGGTCAAATAACATATAAAGGTAGACCTATCAGAATTACACCCTATTTCTCAATGGAAACCATGAAGCTAGAAGATCCTAGGTAGATGTGCTGCAGACAGTAAGATACCATGGATGCAAGTCCAGACTAGTACACCCAGCAAAGCTTTAAATCACCATCAATGGAGAAAACAAGTTACTCCATGGCAAAACCAGATTTAAACAATACATATTCACAAACACAACCCTACAGGAAATACTAGAAGGAAAACCCCAACCTATGGAAGCTAACTGTACCCATGAAAACACAGGCAACTGATAACATCACACCAGCAAACCCCAAAGAAGGGAAACATACAAACACTACCACAAAAATAACAGGAATTAACAACCACTGGTCATTAATATCGCTTAATATCAATAGACTCAATTCACCTATACAAAAATACAGGCTAAGAGAATGGATATGAAAAACAGGATCCAACCTTCTGCTGTATACAAAAAAACACACCTCAACCTCAAAGAAAAAGACATTACCTCGGAGTAAAGAGTTGGGATAAGGCTTTCCAATCAAATGAATCTAAGAAACAAGTGAGTATAACTATCCTAATACCTAACAAAATAGATTTCAAAATAAAATCAATTAAAAGAGATGGAGGGCAATTTATACTCATAACAGGAACAATCCATCAAGATGAAGTCTCAATCCTTAATGTTTATGTGCCTAATATAAGAACACCCACATATGTCAAAAAAATTACTAAAACTTAAATCACATATCAAACCCTACACACTAATAGTAGGAGACTTCAACACCTCACTCTCTACAATTAACAGGTCAACCAGAAAGAAGTCAGAAAACTAACAGAATCAAATAGACTTAGAACATTCTACTCAAACACAAAAGAATATACCTTCTTTTCAGCACCTCATGAAACCTTCTCTAAAATTGACCACATTGTTTGTAACAAAGCAAACCTCCACAGGTACAAAAAATTGGAGTAATGCCCAGTGTCTTATCAGATCACCATGGTTTAAAGATGGAATTTAACAACACTACTCTCAGAAAGCTTACAAACTCATGGAAATTAAACAGTGAACTACTGAAGCATGCCTGGGTCGAGGAAGAAATAGAGAAAGAAATTTAAAAAATAAAAGAAAAAAAAGAAAAAAATTAAAGACTTCCTAGAATTCAATGAAAATGAAGACATATCATACGAAACCTCTGGGACACTATGAAAGTAGTGCTGAGAGGAAACTTCATAGCACATACAGTGCTCACATACAGAAAATGGAGAAAGCGCACATCAGTGGTTTAATAACACACATGAATGCTCTAGAACAAAAAGAAGCAGACTTATCCAGGAGGAGTAAAAGACAGGTCATAATCAAACTGAGGCTGAAATCAATAAAATAGAAACAAAGAAAACAATACAAAGAATCAATGGGACAAAGAGCTGGTTCTTTGGGAAAATCAAAAAGAAAAACAAACCCTTATGCAAACTAATCAAAAGGTAGAGAGAGAAGATCCAAATTAACAAAATCAGAAATGAAAAGGGGGTTGTAACAGCAATATAATTTTCTGAGAAAATTCAGAGAATCATTAGGTCATACTACAAAAACCTGTACTCCAGAAAATTGGATAATGTAAAAGAAATGGACAATTTTCTAGATAGATAACATATACCAAAATTAAATCAAGGCCAGGTGAACAATTTAAATATACGTGTAAACTGCAGAAAAATAGAAGCTGTCATCAAAAACCTCCCAAGCCCAACAGCAGATGGTTTTAGTTCAGAATTCTACTAGAACTTCCAAGAAGAGCTAATGCCTAAACTCCACAAATTGTTCCACATAATATAAACAGAAGCAACATTGTCAAACTCTTTTTATGAGGCTGCAGTTACCATGATACCAAAACTACAGAAAGACTCAACCAAGAAAGAGAATTACAGACCAACCTCACTCATGAACATAGATGCAAAAATACTCAATAAAATACTGGCAAAACAAATTCAAGAACACATCAAAAAAAAAGCATCCACCATGATCAAGTTGGCTTCATATCAGAGATGCAGGGATGGTTCAATATATGAAAATCTATCAACGTAATCCATAATATAAATAAACTGAAAGAAAAACACCATACGATCATCTCATTAGATGCTGAAAAAGTATTCTGTACTAAGAGGCTGCCTGTTTGTTACCAGCTGCTCAGTCTGGAAATAACTACACAGAAACTGTATTAATTAAATAAACGCTTGGCCTATTAGTTTTACCTTTTTTTGTTAGCTCTTACATCTTAATTTAATCCATTTATATCAGTCTGTGTATTGTCATGTGGCTGTGTCTTACCAGCAAGATTCTGTCAGGCATCTGTCTCTGGCATCCCTACATGGCTTCTCCCTGACTCTGTCTACTCTCTCCTCCTCTATCTGTGTGGAACTATCACCTTGCCCTATTCTGTTAATCCACTGGCTGAAACAGATTTATTCATTAACCAATATAAGCAACACATAGACAGAAGGACTTCTTACACCAGCATTCAAGAGAATCCAACACCCCTTCATGATAAAGGTCTTGGAGAGATCAGGGATACAAGAAACATATCTAAACATAATAAAAGCCAACAGCAAACATCAAATTAAATGGAGAGAGCCTGAAAGCAATTTCACTAATTTCAGGAAAAGGACAAAAATGTCTGCTCTTTCCATGTCTCTTCAGCACAGTTCTTGAAGTTTTAGCAATAGCAATAAGACAGCAAAAGGGGATCAAGGGGATTCAAATTGGAAAGGGAAAAGTAAAACTTTTGTTATTTGCAGATGATATGATAGTATAATTAAGTGACTCCAAAAACTCTACCAGAGAACTTGGAGAGCTGATAAATACCTACAGTGATGTGGCAGGATACAAGATCAAAAATCAGTAGCCCTCTTATACAGAAATGATAAAGAAGCTGAGAGGGAAATCAGAGAAACATCACCTTTCACAATAGCCACAAATAACATAAAATATATTGGGGTAACACTAACTAAAAAATTAAAAGACTTATTTGACAAGAAATTTAAGTCTTTGAAGAATGAAAGTGAAAAAGATACTAGAAAATGAAAATATCTCCCATGTTCTTGGATAGGTAGGGTCAACAAGCAAACTTATACAACCACTTTGGAAATCAGTATGGCAATTTCTCAGAAAATTGGGGATCAACCTACCACAGGATCCAGCATATACCCTACAGATGCTCAGTCATACTACAAAGGCATTTGTTCAACTATGTTCATAGTATCATTATTTGTAATAGGCAAAGAATTAATGAAAAAAATGTGGCACATTTACACATTAGAGTACTACTCAGCAGGAAAAAGCAATGACATTGAATTTTGCATGGAAATGGATGGAACTAGAAAACACTATCTTGAGTGAGGTAACCTAGACCCAAAAAGATGAATAGGGTATGTACTCACTCATAAGTGGATACTAGCTATAAACAAAAGATATTGAGCCTACAGTTCATGTTCCTGGAGAAGCTAAATATAAGGTGAACCTTAAGAAAAATATATAGATACACCTGGAAAGTCAAAATAGACAAGATCGCCTGACAAAATTAGGTGCATGGTGGTGGAGGGAGAAGAAAGGGAAGAAGGGGAAGAGCAGGAGAGAATGGGAGGGGCAAGGGGAACTTAGGGAATGGAATAATAAAGATGGAGAAAGGACAGAGATGAGAACAAGGAAAGAGATATCTTGATTGAGGGAGCCATTATGCGGTTAGCAAGAAACCTGGCTCTAGAGAAATTCCAAAGAATTTACAAGAATGACCCCAGCTAAGACTGTAAGCAATAAAGGAGAGGGGGCTCACACCTGCTTTACACTGTAGTCACACTGATAAATATCTTAAATATCACTATAGAGCCTTCATCCAGCACCTAATGGAAATAGAGACAGAGACCTGCATGAAAGCATTGGACTGAGCTCCCAAAGTCCAGCTGATGAGTGGGAGGAATGAGAATATGAACAAAGAGGTAAAGACTATGATGAGTATGCCCATTGAAACAGTCTACCTGAGCTAATGGGAGCTGGACTTGGAAGGAATAAGCATAGGACCAAACTAGTCCCTCTGATTGTGGTTGGCAGTTGTATGACTCAGGCAGACTGGCATCAGGATTTATCCCTAATGCTTGTACTGTTTTTTTTTTTTTGGGGGGGGGGTGATCTATTTTCTTTGGATGGATAACTTGTTTAGCCTAGATATAGTAGGGAGAGACCTGGACCTTCACCAAAGCCATGTGCCTTACCCTCTCTGAGGAGTGGATGGGTGTGGGGTGGGAGGGTGTGTGGAGGGAATGGGAGAAAAGGAGGGAGTGGAAACTTGTATTGGTGTGTATAAGGAAAAAAGATATAGTCTGTTTTCTTTGAAAAAATAAAATAATAAAAGAAAGAAATGACCAGCTCCTGCACATTTGTCTCTGACTTCCCTAAGTATGCATATATATTCACACACACACACAACAAATAAATAAAAGCAAGCTAAATATAGGATAAACTCATAAGTTTTCTGAATAAGTCCCTCACAGAAATTCTCTCCTGGGGGTTTACAACTCAGAAGCATGTATAGTAAAATCAACATTTTATCACATTCAGATCTATTCCTTAAACAGCTTCATGAGCATTAGAGATATGATACAACAGTGAAGAGCATTTGTTGCTCTTGAAGAGGACTGGTGACTGATTTGCAGCCCCCTTGTTGTTACTAATGATATTTGGTAACTACATTTCTAAAAGTTTTGACCTTGGGTACTGCATGGCATTGCACACAGGCAACTATGAAGGCTAAACTCCTGTACACAACAATTATATATATATAATATATAGTGGGAGAGACAGAAAGAGAGAGTCAAACAGAACAACTTCATGAGGTAGTCTAAAACTGATATTCAATTCTTCTTAAAAAGGTAGCAAATCAATGTATTTTATACTGGAAAAGTGATAAGAATGAGGGCCTGCTAGGGGAGATAACAATTATTTCTGATATCTTAGTAAGTAAGAGAATCCAGTACATACCTCACGACCAACTTCAACATAAGTAATGGCTTACATGAGAATGCTTAGAATCATGTTCTGAAAGTAATGTACAAAACTGTCTTTTGTTTGATCAATACATAATCAGGGCTGGTGATGGCTCTAATGGCAGTATTTTCATGTGTGTTAAGCATCCTTACCTACCTTCTTGCTATCTTTCATCTCTACTGTTCCTGTTTTTGCAATGGTGATGACTCTCACATCTTGACTATTTTTTATTTTTTGCTCTTTAGAATAGATTTGATTTATATTGTGGGTTGAAGCATTTATTCCCCTTCATTATATGCTAAAATTGAGACACAATGCTATGGAATTTGAAATTCCTATTCCTCAAATAACCTAATATAACAAAGAAAAGGATCCCATGGACATATCCTACTCATCCTATGAGATGTTGGTAATTAGGATCAGAGTTTAGAAACATCTATCTTGTAGACCCTGGGAAGGACCCTAAATTTTTGTAATTATGAAAACCTATTTTAGAGCTGGGAGATAGCTCAGCAAATAGTTGTCATACAAGCACAAGGGCCTGGGTTTGGATCATCCTGCAGCTGTATGGAAAGCCAGGCATACCAGTGCTGGGGTTTTCTGCTCTTTAATACAGATTTGACATGTGCAACAAAAAAAAAATATTTATTTTCCCCAATAAATGCTAAAATGAAACCACAATATTATGGTACTTGAAGATGAGCCCTTTAAAGATAGTCTCATGAAGGTGGAACATTCTTAGTGAGACACACCAATAAGACAACCATGTGCAAGCTTCAGAACAGGCATTCACTAGACAATGGATTAGCTCAGATCTTATTCATGACCTTTTTGGCCTGTAGAATTTAAGGTAGTGGTTCTTGTGATACAAGCCAGCTAATCTAAGGTATTTACAATTTCATTTGAACAGAGTCCCAGCAATGAGAGCAGCTTCATTTTTACAAGTTGATCCTTTAAGGGTTAGAATGTAATTTTTTTCACTAGTTTCTTAGTGAAGTAATAGTTGGAGTAGTAGATACTGTGATGATAGAAATAGATGCCTTAAATAATGCTTTGGTTTTTCTTACAACATAATATTTTTATTGATTCTTTGAGATTTTCACAACATACACTACAGTCAAATTTACTTTCTAATCTTTCTGTATCCACCCCACTGTTCTTGTGCCCTTCCCCAACAACTACAACAACAAAAAGACACAAATCCAATTTGTGGTATTATCTATATATTCCCTGGAGCATGATCAAACTCTGTGTGGTCTTCCCCTTAAATAGTGCTGAGCCCTTCTCCTCCCCCATTCTCACTGAAAGTCATCTACTGTGGAGAGCTACACTTCAGCATCCCAGCACATTTTTTAAGTGTTCTATTCAATGACTTGTTGTTTGGGATGTTACTTTTGGGGTGGGGATGATGATGCTTTTTATGGGAAAAAAAGTAAGAAGATTTTATTCATTACTTTCCTCCTTGTTGAGACAACATCTTTGACAAAGTCATCTTAAAGTTAAAATAAAAAAGGTAATTTTGTCTCAGTTTAAAATCACAGTCCATTCTGAGAGGATATCATCTTGGCATAGACAGGAACGAGTCACAGTGATCTACTGTCAGCAAGTAGAGAACAGCAATAAAAGCTTGTGCTCACCTTCTGTTATTCTAGTGTTCCAACAGTAGACTGATACCCACCACACTAAAGGCAGATCTCTTCCACCTCTGTGAGCCTAAGTTATCTAAGCCTTCACATACATACACAGAGGTTTGTTCATTTGATGATTCTAGTTCCTGTTGCCATTTTAAAAATCATTATGCTTATAAAATTGGTTAGTAACGTTGTAGGATGTATGTGTGTACATGTGCTTGTGGTTTTGTGTGTACCCATTTACAGGTAAGTATTTGTCAGAAGTCAGTATCCAGGTATCTTTCTCAATGCTTTTTAACCTTATATTCTAAGACAGTGTCTACAACCCTGAATCTATTTATCAGGTATCATAGAACAAGTAGAATAAGGACATGGTTAGAGGGGCTGGAGAGATGGCTCAGAGGTTAAGGATGCTGACTGTTCTTCCGGAGGTCCTGAGTTCAACTCCCAGCAACCACAGGGTGGCTAACAACTATCTACAATGAGATGTGGTGCCCTCTTCTGGCATGCAGTCATATATGGAGGCAGCACACTGTATTGTATACATAATAAATAAAATCTTAAAAAAAAGACATGGTAAGTGGTGGACTTTTATATACTATATTAGGTTGTGTGAAGCTTAGAAATTTTCTTGAACCAATGTCTTTTATACCTTTGAGCCTCTTAATATTGATTTCCTGATATCACTGAGAATGAACCATTCCCAGTGAATGTTGGAGAGTAGGTGCATTGCAATGTATAAAAACTGGGCCAGAGTCTCTGTGTTCATGAATGTTTAATGTGAGCTTTCATGTCAATATACAGATCTGTTGCAGAGGGCAGGCATATGCTTATCACAGGCCTTACAAATTTTATGACCGGACTTTATAGAAGTAGTAGGAGAGAATGAGCTTCAAATAATCACATTTTAATTGGGATCCATTATAATTGCAGTACTGTCCTTAAGATAAAGTAAACTGGAATGCCTGTGCGGCAAATGCCAGACTGTGTCAAAGAGACCTGCTTGGTTTTCTTGTCTTTTGATAGAAAGCAAGCACACAGAGTCACAAGAAAGGCAAGAAGTTGATACTATGTGTTATGGCAATTTTAATTGCTATTGGGAATGGAAAGCTGCTTTTATAGCTTGAACTAAAATGAAAACATAGCAACTGTCTAATTCTATGAGACTTTTGATGCAGCCTCTGAGACAATTCTCTTTCTCCACCCTCCCCAGTGCATCCTTCCAATTAACTCCAATTCCCAAAGGCTCCATTCTGTTTCTTTCAAATTGTTTCTTGAGACCGTGAGTTGCTGGACCAACCCCATGTTCTAGGGAACTAATTATCCCCAATATGGGTGCTTCTTTTTCTGTATCTACAGGATCTGTAGTAAAGAAGAAAGATTTCTGATATTTGGATTTTAAGTTATAAAATCAAAACACCCTAACACACAACAAATCTGCCCCTATTCCTTTCTGCTGATGAACTAGATGATAATCCAATACTATGTTGCCAATGTAGACACAGCTGACCTCAATCAGAGTCCGAGTCCCTACATAGTCCCAAGCACCCATTTGACTCTCAGTCACTATTCCATCTTCACGTTTACATGCCTTGATTCCACATACTAAGTGAATAAATACTTCTTATCCTGTTTTAGACAGTACAAAATACAACACCTGCTCCAAATGTTTCTCTTGCTTTTTGTCTCCCCCTTTTCAGGTTGGTTCGGCAAAATGTTGAGCATTTCATATAACTGACCTGCCGCACAGGCACACCCTCCTCCGCTGCTCTAGTTTCTAACTCCCGTTGAGAACCATTGTGTGAAGGCATTGTCAGCCTTCTATGCCCACCAGGGCTCCAGTCTCGCTTCTTAAGCATCCAGCTGAGTCAATTAGCAGAGCATGTGGTGTAAGTTTGCTGAGTGAACGTGGTGGCCAAGTCCTGAAAATGTGTCCTAAATGCTAATTGGCTTTCAGACAAGTTCTTGGGTGTGAGTTCAGGGGAAAAAGTGATTAAGTGCAACACACATGGGGCGTGAGTATCAATCCTTTTACCCCTGAACGTCATGGCAATCAGTGCACATTAGAGAAATATATGAAAAGGCCTGGAATGCTCTAAGAAAAGAAGATGTGGGGTGGGGGGGGGAGAAAGAGTGAAAGAAAATAAAATGAGTAAATAAAATGACTTGAAATTTAACTGAGAAGCAATGAAGAAAGAACAGGGCAGGGCTGGATGGTCAAGCCTATGCATGGATCTCATCCCTGCTGAAGATATTGACATCAGATTGCTTGATACTAACAGCTTGCTTCCGGCTGCATTTCTCAATACCGTGAGCATTCGTTTCATTAATGTTATTGTGCATGGATGAACTTTTTCTTGTGATAATGTCCAACTAATGTTTGTTCTCCCTGTTAGTTTCTTCTCGGTGGGTCTGGTCTTCTATCCAAAGCACAAGAAAGTCTCCCAAAATTTACTGTCACATTTTCTGTTCTGATAGTTCTGTTTTCGTATGTGTAACTTTCCTTGAAAGCTGGCAGAAATCTTTGATAAGTCTCCTTGCTGATCATCTGAAGAGAGAAATTTTATAAGATTGGACACTAGTAAATGCCAGAATCTTTCAGAGCTTTGGTTGTATCTTTGATTTAGTGATCAAATGGTCATTTAAATGTCTTTTTTTTTATCCATTATAAGGATAAAGCTACATTTACATGGGGAAAGAAATGTCTTCTAATCCATGCATACCTACAAAATGGAGATCCAATTTTCAGACCTGTTTCTGTCTGGTTTACTAAGTGGCATTGCCATGTGAGAGCCAGATGTTGCAGGGGTAAAAGTGTCAAATAGGAATCAAGTGGCTTGCACTCTCTAAACTTAAAGCATATATCTTGGGAAGTTCATATATCTGTATGCTAAAGTATGATCATATTTATTCCTCATTTCTCCTCTTCTAAAATCACTGCAAGAGAGCCTCTGTGGGCCATCCACTCCAGCATAGGAATCTTACCAGTGGCCATATCTCCAATAAGAGTGATTGTTCCTGTCCTAGTCAATATCTGATTTATTTTAAGTTCCTACTTCAGGAGTCTCCAAGACCATGATCTTTAGGTCTAACATTTAAAAAGAGTCCTTGTGCAACATGCCTTACCCTTTCCACTGTCTGAAGAATGCCAGATCCAGCACATTCTATTCTATAACTCAAATTCTCTTCACTTAATCTGCCTTGATTTCAACACTGGGGAAAAATCAGTGCATATGTTAGGAATCCTACTACCAAGCTTACTGAAGTGAGCAGAAGATGGACGGCTCCTGAATGCCGAAGCCCACATTTTAATAAGATCTCGTTTTCTCAGGTTTCTTACTTACATGTAGTGAGTGGTTCAAGCAAAAACATTCAGTGTAAATATTCCCATGTTCTCTTTCAGCCACCCTAGTAAATAACCATATGTGTGCTTGCCTTGTTAGATCACTTAGTGAAACAGACTTGGACTGCTCTGGCCAGCTAGCATTTTGGCCCAGTCAAAATGGAACTGTTTCTCTATTTCCTCTATTGGCTTTGCCAAGCAGTTTTTTCCCATCATAATTTGGGCTTTAGCAAGAACAGAAAATTCTTGTTGAGCAGATCAACTAACTTTTCTCATATATCAAGCTTTCATCTGAAGATTAGAAAGGGTCACTCCTGGTCCAGCTGGGTTTAAGTCGGTGACCTGGTCCCTGTGCATATCATATTACCAAAGCCCAGCAGCACAAACCACAGTCTGTCTAAGTATTTGCATGGAACCTAAGCCTAACCAGAGATTACGCAGTTTGGGCTGGCAAAGGCAATTCTGTCCACTTACAAGTATCTGCCAGGAAGGTCAGATGCAGCCTAGCTACTTCCTGGCTTCTGATTTCTGGAGACTGCTTTGGTTGCAAGTACTATGTCCAAGGAAAATCAAAGAAAAGGAAAACTTAAGTTCATTCAGACATCTCTGGGCGTTGAATCAAATCCATCCAAGCTAAGATTTCTGAGTGTTTTTCTCCAATATGTTGAAGCAGAAAAGTTTTAAACAAGTGAAAGAAACTTCTACTTCTTACTTCTATTTAAGTACATAAAATAGTGCTAAAGAGATGGGAGGGAAGGAGGAAAGAAAGAGAGGGAAAGAGAGACAGAGACAAAGATGGAAACAAACACACAGAGTGACAGAAAGAAAGAGTCACAGATCACTGTTACTTCATTCTAAATTCAGACATTTGTTCTTTTTTTTTCCATAGAGAAATTGTTTTCACTTAACCAATATGCTGTTAACAAAATATGGAACATTTGATTTAATTTTTCTTTTCATAAAAAGCTATGCTAGTGCTCAAGTTAATTTAAAAGAAAGTCCCTCATGATAATGTGCAGTTTGAGCAATGAAAACAGCAGAGACTATCAGTTTTCATCTAGGAGCAGTGGAATGAAACATTTCTTCATATTGGGTCAGTGAGTACATATTGTTATAATCCATACAATCCTGTGGCCCCAAAGAACTCATTTTCTCAGTCCGATCTGCCTGGTTATGTATTCTGTCATGGCAATTCATTACCAGACTCCCAGCAACACCAAATGAACCGAACTATTCAGGAGAGCACACTGCACATGCACAAGAATCAAAACCTAGTACTATTTATTGGTGACTAAGAAATATTTCCTCTTACAATGCACAAATATGGCTTTAATTTAGCAGGGCTTATTTTGAGGTAGTGGAAATGGATGCAGGGATAAGGGAAGAGGGGCTTAGAACAATTTCTCATGTTAGGGAACAGCATGTTTCCACTAATGGGTGTTCATCTAGTTCTAGCAGCAGGCAAACAACAAGCTTCTAGCATGTGTCAAATCATTGTCTTAGTATCTGGGGTTAGTAGTAAGGGAAAAAAGTCATACATGCTGGAAAGACACATGCATGATCTATCCAATTCATTTTAATATTTTTCAGACGATGTGGCTGCTGGGGATTGAATCCAGGGCCTCAGCATGTTAATCAAAGACTCTGCCACTGAACATCATGCCTGTCCCTAATTTGATTTTTATCACAGGAATAATCTGTAACAGATGTTTGATCCATCAAAGGGACATGATAGGAACAGTATCACTTCTTGAGACCGTTTCAGTCTGCATGGGTTTTTGTAAGGATGGCGACTAAATACAAATCTTTAATCTAATGTATTATTGGGCACTGTCTCCAGTGTGATTTACTGTCAAGTAGTTACAGTATAGATGATATTATAGAGACCTTTAAATTTTAACCCCATTCCTTTTAATTAGTTTAAAAGACTTTTCTAGGACTTTCAAAGTTTAGATTGTCACAAGTCTGACAGATGCCGTTCTAGTCTCTTGGAGTATTCAGTCAAGGAACTCCCAGATATGATGGAAGAAATATGACAACGTGGAACTTTAGACCAAAACCATCAAGGTTCGGCATTATGAACTGAGTACAGCATTTCAGTGATGATAGTAAAGCTCTCAGACATGACTTAGATCAATTAACTCTACTAGTACCTGGCAAATACCATCATAGTGGTAGCCCTGGGAACATGAGAAACTTCCTAGCTCATCCTTCAACTCCAGAAGCCACAAGGCTAGTTGTTTTCTGAGCTTGGTAAGCATGCATACATAGACATCTAAATAAGTGGTGCTGTAATAATGCAAACACATTGCTCAGTACATGAGAATGGTTACATGTTCTTTTCTCTTTGCCTATATTTAAAAAAAATAAAAATGAAACAGACAATGTGTTGCTCTCTAAAATTTTTTTTTGGTACTGGTCTCCTCCCTAGCCCAAGGTAAATTAGATTCTCAGTACTTGTGTACTTTTAAGGTCTTTTTGTTTCAAATCCAAATCTGTAATGGTAGATTATTTTCCAACTTAATAATCATTTATTCATATAAGAAGCATTTACTTTGCGTCTACAGAGAAAAAGGATTTTATTCACTACTGTAAAGGTCTACCAGGAGTCCCTCCTCCTGTTAGATACAGAGGGTGCAGAGAAATCATGCTGTGCTGAGAAGCTGGTATGTCCTCTCTTGTACCTCCTGTAGACTACAAATTATCATGCTGACAAGTAGAAAGCACATTTGAGTACTGCATACATCAAATGTGAACATGTGCCTGTATGCGCCTTTTTTTTTTTGTAAGACAAAGTGCTAAAGAAAGAAGAATGTAAAATCCAATGTCAGCTTATTTTACATCTTCACACCTTGGCCCTTAGTAAAGTAACACTGATACTATCCAACCCCCAAGGAAATGTGCACAAAATGGCTTAGAATGATTCCTAATATACAGACATTGCAGAATTAATTATTTTAAAAAGTCTTTGTGGTATTCAGAATAATAAGTGAGGCAAACATATGCTTCATTTTCTGCCATATTGTTTTTCCTACGTTTATGCTTGGAAGTGGAAAAAAAAAGTACTTTACACATATTTATATCTTTTACATTATGGTTAACTAAAGCATAAATTGAAAATGATTCTTTTTAATATAACATTACAAATACACATGGATAAATTCAGCTTTTTTTCATCTTTTGTAGTAATTTTTCAGATGGTCATGGGCCAGTGAAATTTTCAACTCTTTCATTGCAAACTCTGTGCCTTGTATATTATTGATTTGAAACTTTGATATTGAACACAACTAAATAGAATATAAATTGCAAACTAAATGGTGGTGAAATAATACATGGTCAAATCCCAAGCCATGGGGTTGTGGAGAGGCCTCAGGAGTAAGTTCTTGCTGGATAAGAATAAGAACTTGAGTTCAGATAGCCAACACTGACCTAAAAGCTGGTTCCTGTAAAGCAAATACTGGGGGTTTGGCCAAGTGGATCCTTGAGGCTTGATGACCAAATCCAATGTTCTAGACAAAATCTAACATTCAATAATAGATCCTGTTCCAAGAAATAAAATAGAAAAGTTATTGGCAAAGATAACCTTATGTCAACCTCTATCCTCTACACGCATCTACACAGGGTATCATGAATGCCAACACACACATTCACATGTATTTACCACAAGCATGCATTCTCTCTGTCTCCAGCTCTCTGTCTGTCTCTCTCCCCCTCATCCACTCCTGGGTTTTTGTTGTGGTTGTGTGGCCATAGCTTTAATCACTGATATTTAAGCTTCTATTGGAAGTAAGATGATACAAAGAAGTAAGAGTTTATAAAGGCATGTACAAGGAATACATTTCTTGAAAATAGGGAGTATTTTATTCAACTCCTTTCTTTTTATAATAACTTAATACTGATATTCTTTAATAAGAACTAACTGGCTGTTAAATTTTTACAAAGCTTGGGAAATATACAGGTGAGAACTTTTAATATTTATAATTACTCATGGGCATTAATTATCTAGAGAGTTGTGAGCAACATTGACAAATCATATTATTTCTGCACTAAGACATAAATATAAATATGAACAAAATTGTGTGCATTAATTTTATGCATATGATACTGATATTAAATTATATGTTTCAGCCAACTTTACCCCATGTAAAATCATTATCTCATAGAGAAAAAAAACAATTCTTTTAAAATGCAACAGTTAAATTTAACTTCTACTGAGGCATCAGATGATTCATTAAGAATTACGAGAGTATGGAAATCAATGAAGCTATTTATTTTTTTATTTTTTTTAATTTTTTTATTGAAAAAAAATTTTCCGCCTCCTCCCCGCCTCCCATTTCCCTCCCCCTCCTCCCGCCCCTCTCCCCCTCCCCCCACTCCTCTACTCCTCCCTCTCCAGCCCCAAGAGCAGTCAGGGTTCCCTGCCCTGTGGAAAGTCCAAGGTCCTCCCCACTCCATACAGGTCTAGGAAGGTGAACATCCAAACTGTCTAGGCTCCCACAAAGCCAGAACATGAAGTAGGATCAAAACCCCGTGCCATTGTCCTTGGCCTCTCATCAGCTCTCATTGTCTGCCATGTTCAGAGAGTCCGGTTTTATCCCATGCTTTTTCAGTCACAGTCCAGCTGGCCTTGGTGAGCTCCCCATAGATCAGACCCACTGTTTCAGAAGCTATTTATAAACATTATAAAAAATTAGAAGAGCTGTGAAGAATAGTTGAAGAGTAAGGTATGAATCTTCTGGCCTTCTGCTCTGTATTTCATTCCACACTTTCTTTTCAGCAACAGCCCCTTTCATTCTGTACTCTAAAATGTTTATCTTCTTGGCTTAGTTTCTTATCATCCTATGCTTTTCACAGGAAATGAAACTCACTGTATTACTCTTACTGGTTTTAACTACGTCATACTGAAAATGCAACTTATTACTCAGTGTTTTCCTCTTGCCTGTGGTCCTCTTGGGGAAAAAAATTATATCTTTTATTTTGCCAGACTTCTTATATTCTGGGAATCTGACAAAAGGAATGAAATGGCAGGTAGGATTTTCTTCAAGCTTTCATGATCAAATGTCTCAAAAATGAAGGGAATAGGTAACATGACATTCTGTTAAGATTGCTCCATAACATAAACTATATACAATAGAGATAGCAAACTCCTCCTATAATGACCCACACCCATGCTTATTTTCAGAATGTGCAAGAAAAGTTCAAACATTTAGAAAGTAGTTCTCTAATATGTCTGGTTCTTTAATAAGACTACTCACAGATAAAGGCATACAATGAATTTATTTGTCATAAAAATGAAGAAAATGACCACTGATTTCTTCCTACAGGCTTTCCAGATAGGATGGAGGAGAAGCATATAAGCATACAACTCTCATAATTCCTGGCATCTTGCTTCCTATTTGGCTTGTTGCTGAGATACAAGCTAATCCTGTTCAATTAAAGAAGCAAGTAAACCATTCAGGTTTTCTTCTGATACTTTGGTATGCATTTTTTTAACAATATGTCTGCATTTTGGTTTGGAAGAATGAGAAAAATGGAATAGCTTATAACCCATTCTAGGAATGGCTGAGCAAACAGATGAGTGATGGATAAACATATTTTGAGATCAGGCAACTTTTCAGCTTATCAACAATTCTATTTCTTCTTTGTGAATTTGGCAAAAATCACCCCGTTACAAATTGCAAAGTACTAAGCTTAATATCCTAAATAAGACATTCCAGATTTCCCTTTTAATATTGCAACTTGGAATGAGCTAAACATGCCATTTCTGTAGATTCAGTACTATTTTTACCAGCTTATCAAGGAAACAATAATTTAAATTGGGAAGAAATTTTGCCCACTGGATTAGAATCAGTCATTTTGCAGTCACTCACTTACATGAATGTTATCCTATATGGGCCTGACCTAATCAGACACAAGTAGGTGAAAAGTGACTGTGCTCTCCATGAGAAGAATACTACTTTGCTTCTCTTTCTTTTCCCAGCCATTCAAAGGGCATAGGCAATTTTCTTTGTGTCTGTTAAAATTACTTATATGTTATATACTTATTAACATAAGTGTACTATATATACTATATGCATATAGATTTACTTTAGTTGGAGTCTAACTGTATAAAGCATGTTTATTAATAATTTGGAAATATTTGAAATGCTGTGTATTCAAATGTCTTGAGGTTATTTCCCATTTAAGTTTCTTCTTAAGGAACTATTTGCTCACAATAGCAAGCAAATAAGCAAATATAAAACCCTAGCTGAATAACCCTCCTGAAAATCAGGCATGAGTCTTTTCACTTGGTCTACTGTATTCAGCAGGACTCTAGGACCTGCTTGAATTCTGAGGGCTCTTGGTTGAGCTAGCTTGATAGAGCCCATCCTGTATGATGGGATGGCATATTCAGCCTTAATTTGGGGGTTAGGGATTTGCTCCTTTCCCAACTTAATATGCCAGACTCTTTTGACTTCTCAAGGGAGCCTTTATCTGTTGGCAGAAGTGGATGGGGAGTGGGCTGGGGAGGAGAGGCAGCGGGCAGGAAGGGGGATATAAACATAAAAAACAAACAATAAAGAACCACTTGTAAAATGGGATATTAACTGAAGATCACAAGAACTTGGACATTAAGATAGCCTAACAGGGAATCTGATCTGCAAAGGAAATTTCATGTAAGCAGCAGAGTTTTATCAGCATCTCATCCTTCTTTGTTCATTATTTTTACCCCCCGAATTTGTGTAAGCATCAATGCCAGAATATATTTTTCTACCATATTCTCTGAACTAAATACATCCATTGGCATCTGACCTGAAAGCAAAACATGGAAAGAAGTAATTAAAATGAACACATTCTTTATGGGTTAAAAAAAAAACTTTCTATAAGGTTAAAGATTTTTTTCTACAAAAGGAAACGAATAAACCCCAAACCCAAAAGCTCATATAGCTGATGTTCGCTTAGTCATTCTTAATTTCTTTCTGTTCTAGACTTAGTCTTAAACATGTAGTTATTTATAAGTTTTAGGTGTGTACATATATGGTTGTGTGTATTTATGTTCATCAGAGAGGACAGAAGAGGACATCAGATGCCCTGGAAGTGGATATAAGCTGCTATGTAGGTAGGTGCTAATATTGGAACTCAGGTCCTTTGCAAGATCTGTAAGCAACAGCTGAACAATTTCTTCAACCCCTGCTTTAAATGTAATGATTGTTGTTGGAAAAGCTATCTTTTTGAAGTGATTCAGAATATTATATAACACAGTAGAATATTATATAACACAAATTTTCTTACATTACTTTTCTACATATATCACATATTTAACACTTTTATGTATTATTTTGAACACAGTTAAAAAGGAAATCATCTCAAGGATTTGAAAAGGTATTGGGACTTCTGAATGCTTAGTTAAGTATTTTCAAAGCTTACAAACATCCACAGACATAAACGACTACCCAAGTTATTATATTATTATACTATTTCTATAAAATTGGGCACACTATCTTCATCATGCTCATTTTCTCTTGAGGTTAGTGTGCTTGGAAGACAGTCTCCAACAATATTTGGTGTACGAGGTCCTTCTGTTTGTGTGTTGCTTTCATTGGTTAATTAATAAAGAAACTGCTTGGCCTGATAGGGCAGAATTTAGGTAGGCAGAGAAGACATACTGAATTCTGGGAGGAAGGAAGGAAGGAGAGAGAGAGAGAGAGGGAGAGAGAGAGAGCCGCCATGGAGATGCCAGGTCAGACATGCAGAATTTCCCAGTAAGCCACGACCTCGTGGTGATATGCAAATTATTAGAAATGGGTTAAATCAAGATGTAAGAATTAGCCAATAAGAGGCTAGAGATAATGGGCCAGGCAGTGATTTAATTAATACAGTTTCTGTGTGATTATTTCGGGTGTAAGCTAGCCAGGTGGCCGCGAAAACAACAGCCCGCTGCTCCTAGTACAAATATTCAAAACTGTTGTTCAAAGTCTGCAAGAATTTTTCTATCAATGTCTATAGGTCTGAGCTACTACAAGACATTTTCATACTTCAGCTGACAGATGATACAATGGTTTCCATGTTTGACTGAATATTGTTCAAGATCAAAACCTTTTGAGGCTTTAGTCTGAAAGCATTTTAACTAACTATGACATTTACATTTAAAAGCTTAGTGATTCTGCTCACAAACATATAACAAGGCACCCTGGGTGAAGAGAGTAGGCTTGTGAGCATTTCAATTAAAAACAGTTATTCATTTTAAATTGTTAGGTATGTTTCATGTGTTCAATGTCAAGATACCATTTCCCTTGAAATGAATGTATAGGTAAAATTGTACTTCATCTTTTGCAATAGACTTTCAATATTCTGTTCAGAACACCTACTCCCCAACCCCTCCAAAAATCTAGGAGATTGTGAATGAAGTTTTTGTCCTTCACAAAACATCTAGACTGCTTCTTGTCTCAGCTCTTAAGCTGCTAATTCTCTCTTTAAAACATCCATTCACTACTGTCTAAATTTGCAGAAAGAACAACAACCCTTCACTACTGGCTAAATTTGAAGAAAAGGAGAAGGGGAACGATCAGGTATGATCCAGTGAAAAATATCACTAAGCAGAAATCTAATTGCATTCATTCTGAACATGTTCTGAGAAATGTGTCTTTGGGCAGTTTTATCACTGTGTGCTCATCGGCATGCATTTGAACAAACTATGAGGTCTTTGGCTAGTTTTGTGGTGCAATAAAATGGTTACTGCATCAATGTTGCTGCAATATCAAGCATATTGACTCTGAATTCAACATGTGATATATGTAGTGGGTCCTGAAGTACCAAAGAATGTGGTAGTATTAGTTATCTTAGCCACTGCTCTGACAAAACATCTGACAAAGACAACATAAATCAAGATATTATATTTTGACTTTCATTTCCTAGGTCAGAGTCCACCATAGCAGGGCATCAAAAGTGTCCAGAGCAGGGAGCACCTGGTCACACTGCATAAAGCAGGATTCAACCGGATCAAAGTGACAAATGCCTATATGCAGCTCACCTTTCCCTGTTCTACCTGGGACCTCATCCTTTTGAATACTACAAATGGCAGTCAAGGTGAGTTTTGTCACCTTGAATAAATGCCAAATAATGCCTTCACATGGACACCTAGAGATTTGTCCTCAGGATGATTTTAAATCCTTCCTAATTGGCAATCAAGACAGCATATTATCTTTAACCTCTGTGACTGTAAATAGAATAATGTGAAATATAGTTAAAGACTATAGAACAGTACCTGCAGGAACCAGCAGCTAATAATAATTGCTTATTATCAGAATCAAGGCTGTCATTGTGTGTGATTATATGTTCAGTTCTTCTGAACTACATGCAGTAGGTTTGCTCACATTAGCAATGCCTATTGGCAGAAGAATTTGAATAATATATTGTCCCATGATATTTTGAAGTTTTGATGTGATGAGGCTTACTTCACTAGAAAGCAGAAACTGTCACCTCTGTTATGTACCCACAGCAGCTATTTGGCCTGTCACACACACATTTATTTAATAGTTTGAGGTTCTTTATGAAGTCTGGTTTCTAACAATATTTTGAGAGAATTCTTTAAATTTAATGCCAGTAGGAAAAGGTACTTTATGAGGGTTAGTTAGGTAATATTTGATACATTTAGAATCATTCTGTTCAGGAGATTAGGGACATTGAACTCCTTAGATCCCAAAAGTTCTTGAAATAATTTTTCATAATCTACTTATCATAAGTTTTGAATCAGTGTTGACTGCTTTAACAACCAAGTTAATTCAAATTTATTTGAGTAACTCTTCACCACAAATATTGAGAAAATGTCAGCAGTATTACATAATGCTGTTTCTACCTATTTTCACTGATCCCTGAATACCTAGTTTACTCTTTGCTAATGTAACCTTTTGATCAGCCGACTACCAAAGCCAGAGCTTCATCATGTACAGCTTCTAAAATTTGTATTAGAACCTGAACCTTTTGACCTCATCATGGCAAAGTAGGTTTGCTCACATTAGCAATGCCTATTGGCAGAAGAATTTGAATAATATATTGTCCCATGATATTTTGAAGTTTTGATGTGATGAGGCTTACTTCACTAGAAAGCAGAAACTGTCACCTCTGTTATGTACCCACAGCAGCTATTTGGCCTGTCACACACACATTTATTTAATAGTTTGAGGTTCTTTATGAAGTCTGGTTTCTAACAATATTTTGAGAGAATTCTTTAAATTTAATGCCAGTAGGAAAAGGTACTTTATGAGGGTTAGTTAGGTAATATTTGATACATTTAGAATCATTCTGTTCAGGAGATTAGGGACATTGAACTCCTTAGATCCCAAAAGTTCTTGAAATAATTTTTCATAATCTACTTATCATAAGTTTTGAATCAGTGTTGACTGCTTTAACAACCAAGTTAATTCAAATTTATTTGAGTAACTCTTCACCACAAATATTGAGAAAATGTCAGCAGTATTACATAATGCTGTTTCTACCTATTTTCACTGATCCCTGAATACCTAGTTTACTCTTTGCTAATGTAACCTTTTGATCAGCCGACTACCAAAGCCAGAGCTTCATCATGTACAGCTTCTAAAATTTGTATTAGAACCTGAACCTTTTGACCTCATCATGGCAAAGTAGGTTTGCTCACATTAGCAATGCCTATTGGCAGAAGAATTTGAATAATATATTGTCCCATGATATTTTGAAGTTTTGATGTGATGAGGCTTACTTCACTAGAAAGCAGAAACTGTCACCTCTGTTATGTACCCACAGCAGCTATTTGGCCTGTCACACACACATTTATTTAATAGTTTGAGGTTCTTTATGAAGTCTGGTTTCTAACAATATTTTGAGAGAATTCTTTAAATTTAATGCCAGTAGGAAAAGGTACTTTATGAGGGTTAGTTAGGTAATATTTGATACATTTAGAATCATTCTGTTCAGGAGATTAGGGACATTGAACTCCTTAGATCCCAAAAGTTCTTGAAATAATTTTTCATAATCTACTTATCATAAGTTTTGAATCAGTGTTGACTGCTTTAACAACCAAGTTAATTCAAATTTATTTGAGTAACTCTTCACCACAAATATTGAGAAAATGTCAGCAGTATTACATAATGCTGTTTCTACCTATTTTCACTGATCCCTGAATACCTAGTTTACTCTTTGCTAATGTAACCTTTTGATCAGCCGACTACCAAAGCCAGAGCTTCATCATGTACAGCTTCTAAAATTTGTATTAGAACCTGAACCTTTTGACCTCATCATGGCAAAGTAGTAATTTATGTCAGATAGGCCTTGATAACACTATTAAAATTGTTTTCAGCCTTGGAACAGCTAATTAGAAAGAGAAGATTCCTATATTACTTTATAAAGCAGGGTCCCACAGTGCCTATTATCTTCCTGATTAAATACAGTACAATTTCCAGCACTTTGGGGAAATCATCTAATGAGCCATGTTTGGCAAAAGATGTGTTTATATAGGGAATATATTAAAACAGCAGGTTTCCTCTGCCATTCAGAAATCAAAATGACACTTTGACCCCTCACATTCTTAACATGGTGATGGTACAGATTGTGTTTTGAGAAGTTATGAAACTTGGCTCAGGTCACTGTTGGGTCCCTCAATCTTGTACAAGATTAATTTTTCCAATATATTGTGTGGGTGTAGAGAGGATCAGAGGGATCATGGAGGTCACACTAGTGTCTGATGAAATTTTCCTGTGACACCTGCTGCCTATCCCACATTTTTTATGAGGAAATCTTTAATCTTAATGTACTGAAAATATTTTGTCTCTTATTTTATTTACTAAAGAATAAATAAACTCTAAACCCTACATTATTTCCAGATTCTATAAATACTAACTAAAGCTGGGAAATTAAAACATATTTTGTACTAAAATTTTTCTACATTTCATATTAATTAAGGGATATGACATATTTGCAATGCTATTAAAGTAATTTTTAAACCTAAGACTTCAGACTGTCAACACTTGGTCAAAATAATCTCCAAACTTTTTAATAAAGCTCATGATTAGTTCACACAGTATTACTGGATTTCTTCTCTAAAGTAGATGTGGTATGTAGGGCATTTTTAAAATGTTTTTTCCTTGTGACTCAAATAATGAGTAGGAAAACAAAACCAAGCAGATCCAAGTTAACATCAGTTTGAAACTTTCAAAGTACGTTTAAATAAAACAAAATAAAATAGCACACACACACACATACGTACACTTAAATAAGTTGTTTTAAATTTTAAGTATTACCCTTAAAGAATACATTCATACACACACACACACACACACGTATGAAATTGACTTGATGATGCTAGGGATTCTTCTTACCTTCTTTGCTTGTTTACTCTATTTTAAAGTGGATGTACTTTGATGGTCGATACTGGCTCATAATCTTTGAATAGGATACATACCTTTTACCAACTCTTCATAATTTTTAACAAACTTTTTTTAAGTCACTCATAAAAAATTGCCCATGAACTGGGGAAATGTCTCATGACTCTGAAAGTACCAACCTTCTCTTTTTTATTATTGTCCTCCTAGACTGTAGGAGATGCTATGGAAAAATCCTTTTTGTACACTGTAAAAATCTGTTGGTCTCATTGTTAACAAAAAGCGGATTGGCCAGTAGTCAGGCAGTAAGTATAGGCAGGACAGTCCCAACGAGAATGCTGGGAGGGAAAAGGGTGGAGTCAGTGGATTGCCTGCTGATATAGAGACAGCAAGATGGGCATATGCTGGGAAAAGGTACCAAGCCATATGGCAAAACATAGATAATAAACACAGGTTAATTTTACTGTAAGAGTTAGCTAATAACAAGCCTGAGCTATCTGCCTAGCATTGTAATTAATTTTAAGCCTCTGAGTGATTAGTTGATATAGCTTCAGGACAAGAAAACTCTGCCTACAAGGACACACAATCATTCATTTGTACCTGATCTTTTAAAACTGTAGTTTATAAAATGTTACTATTCTTTGATCTACTCCTGTATGTTTATGTGTGCGTTTCTCACTGTAGAACATTATGAAACTAATTAATGTAATAGATTGTTTATGCTATATCATGTACCTGTACACTAACTCCTTTAGTTAACCAGCAATTCAAGAGAGTAAGAATTACTGATTTCCTTCCTTTGCAGGGTATTTTAGCTTTAGAGGAGAGAGAATATCTACAATCCAAATGGAACAATGAACATGTGTATAGGAATGGAAAAAATCTTTCTAAAATGTCTTCTGGGGTTCTTGGCAGGATTAAGCTTCAAGAAAAGGGGTTATCCTGTCCTGTGTGACCCATTTGCATAAGTTGGTCAAGTAGAAACACACAGATGCAAACACACAGATACACAGACTCCCATTACACACACAGAGAGAAAGAGAGAAACAGAGAGACAGAGAGAGACAGAGAAGAACAGAGACAGGGACACACAGAGAGAACCACAGAGTTTCAAAATGGTTGCGAGTGACATTGAGCTTGATTAAACTGATTAGCACTTGTAAACTTCTGGGTACTTCAAACTATAATGAGCACTCCTTCCTATATTTTAAATAAGGAAGCAAACTTCACAAAAGATGGAGATAATGAAAGGTCATCACATCCTATGTAGTGAATTTGAAATTATAAATTGCTTAAAATATTTATGGATTTTCAGTGATCATTAATTTTACTAATAAATTTTACTGCCTTTAGTCAAATTTCTAGGGATCAATATAGCACGTAAAAGATCAGAAACACAAAAATTATACAAAGGTACTCTAAAATCTACAAATATTTGTCAGACAATCACATATCTTCCAATCTGTAGTTCCTTTGCCAGGGAAAAGCAAGCAAGGAGATAAACAAAGAAAAGGGACTCAGAAAAACCATTCAGAAGATAATTATTGCCATTAAATTCCTATTGGCATAGTGACATTGCTAGGAAAAAAGAGAGCAAAAGCAAACTAAGAAGGTGATGCTAGGTTCATATAGGAAAGTTTAAAATTTCTTAGTAAAAGAAAATATGTTGTCCTGAATAGAGGAACCTTCTTTTATTCCCTTTCAATTTTCTAGTCCAAAGTCGAGCGGTTTCTGCTTGAAAATTATGTTATATTAGCCACTTTGGTTTCAGAGATAGACCACCTTAAAACTTGCCACTATCTTGAAACTTTTTCTCTTTTAACCAACATCAATTTTCAATGAGGGAAAAGAAAAAAAAAGCCTTGTGAAAACATACAAAATAAGATGAAAGTCTAGGTTTCTCTCCTTCTCTGTAAAGATTCTCTGTATAACGTTGTTCTCTGTACAAGATTGGAGCAGACATCAGGAAATTAGACCAAATGGTAGTGTTAAATCCATTAACCAGCCTGCATTCTGCAGTGAAAAATGACATAACTTTTAACAGTTTGGGTGAAAAAATTAAATATGTGGTTAGGATCTTTAATTCCTTTGTGGGTTACTCCCCTTATAAGTATTTGCTAGAGTTTCACCATATGCACTTACTTGGCTCACACTTTGGGTCACGTGGAAAATTTATTTAACAGGAATATTCTTAAAACAGATTAAGCCACAAGAGTTTTTTTTTTTTTTTTCCATTTCCTTGGTAGGTTTTTATTCCCTGTTATTTATTGAGGGCTTGTTTGAATTTCTCTCTCTCTCTCTCTCTCTCTCTCTCTCTCTCTCTCTCTCCCTCTCCCTCTCTCTCCCTCTCCCTCCCTCTCCCTCTCCCTCCCCCCCCTCTCTCTCCTTCTCTCTCTCTCTCTGCCTTCCCTCCCCCTCTGTGTGCTTATGTATTTGTGTTTGTAAATGAGTTTTGAAATTTTTGGTTTGTTCAGTTCCGGGTACAAAAGAGTTTCATTGGAGATTTAAAGGTAATTTAGAAAACAATTATTTAGTGTTTTTCACTTTGTATGTCAATGCTTTATGAAACACATAAACACAGTGTATCAAAATGAAGCATGAAGAAGAAACAATTCTGGTTACTCAAAGAAGTTGGACTTCAAATTTTATCTTTACTTAAGGAGTGTTTTGCATTGGATGTCCTTGAAGTAATTCTGTATGAGTCCAAACTTGAAATGCCATTTTCTTTAGAAGGTTAACACTTTATAGGAAGATTATCAAAGTGAATTATTAGCTATAAATGTGCTTTGAGGGTTCTCAAATGGAAAAGTAGGTGGATCTATATATCTATCTATCTATCTATCTATCTATCTATCTATCTATCTATCTATCTATCTATCTATCTATCTATAATCAGCACTTTATCTTATTTCTGAGGAAGATTTTCTCCCCCCCCCCATGGCAGTCACTAAAAAGGCTTTTGCAATTTTTATTAGACAGTCAACAGAAGTACTTGTATAACACCCCACAAATGTCAAAGGTCATCCTAGAACTCAGAACATTGACAAATAAGTAAAGACATGGAGGGGGGAGTAACAGACAGCATCATTCAGGGCAGTGCAGGGTGTAGTGTGAGGATGCCACATGACATGCAGAGGGCAGACTTTGACCATCAGAAGGTTTTTACAGGAAAGATTCTTCTCAAAAACAGACAGACTTCATTCAGGAAAGATGGACCATTTGAAGGCTTTTTGAGTCAATCTTATCACATAGACAGTCAATATAGTACCTGAGCAAGTGGTAGAAGTTAAAGCCATACACAAAGACATGTCCACCTCACTAGTGATCCAGAACGGTAAGAGGAAAACAATAGATTTATGCAAAGTAAATCAAGCTCTCATTTTTTAAATAGCACAAGTGAATATAAAGCTCATGAAATTGTGAAACCTGGGAAGTTCATTACTTTTGAGTTAGTTTCTGTTTAGAGATTTAATCAATCTTATCATTCCTTTAAAAATATTTATTTTTTTTATTGTGTGTGTGGTGGTGGTGGTGGTGGTGGTGTGTGTGTGTATGTGTTTATGTGTGTGTGTGTGTGTGGTGTGTGTACCACCTGGCTGGGAGTTAGGAGCTGAAGTCAGCTCTGCTTTAAGTGCAGGAAGTTCTCCTAACCACTGAGCCATATTACTAGCCTTAGATCACTCTTGATTTGTTGATTTCTCCCTTTGTCGTTGATATAGAACATTCCGCAGTTGCTAAAATGGCCATATATTCTTCAAGTCTGAGGCATCTGTTTTCCTGAATTCCAGAGCACAAAGGACATTTTTCTTTGGGTACTGTCTGAAACACTCTTCATGGAAGCGAGTAACATCAAAACTTTCTGTTTGCTTTTAACCACTTTAAGTCTTTGATGTCACAGCTGTGATCCGCAAATGTAGAAACTCAGTTTATTCCCATGCTTGGAGCAGTGTGCCGAGGAAATTTTGCCGAAATGATTTCTGTCAAACACTTAGGCATTTACTTCAATCAAAGTGGTAAAAATGGCTACAGACTGATAACTGCAATTTTATATACGCTTCAGTTGATTTGACAAGGTATTACTTACATATGTGTCCTTCATCTGGTTGCATATGTATTACTAGAGACAACCCCTTTCCCTGTAAATCCACATGGCCATACACTATCAAAATAGCATTTTAACTCAGAATTGAGTGCTTTTTTGATGTTTATTTATTTTAGTTTGTGAGTACATGTGCACACATGTGCCATGGTGTATGCTTAGAGGTCAGAAGGCAATTTTCTAGTAGTTAGTTCCCCATGTGGGTTCTGAGGGTGGACCCCAAGCCTTCAGGCATAGCAGCAAGCACTCACTGGCCTTTAATTAATTAGTTATGGAGTAAGTTCCAAGCACACTTGTCTAATTTGTTTTTGACAAATTTTGGAAAGGAGCTGATTCTTACAAATTCTACAATAAGTTGAGGAAACTTACCATTTTTTTTTTTTAAATTTTGTGGAGGCATGCGGCTCAATAAGCAAACAAGAAAGAGGGTGCACAGGAAATGATGAAACTGAATCCAATAAAAATGTCAAGGGCTGACTAAAATAGTGTTAATATGAGGTCATACAAGCAAGGGAAGTTATGGAGAAGTACATGAGCAAAGAACGATGATATACATGCTCAACCTGTAATAAAGAAGCCCATTATACTGTATGCTTAGTTCAAAAATAAAGATAAATCAGTGTCAAAACAGGCACATCAGTAAAATAACCATCAAGCTTTTAAAACTTGAGCAAGTTTAGGAATATATGTCATCATCATCATCATTTTCTCTTTGATATATATATATATTTACGTTAAAATTATTTTTGTTTGTGTCTTATGCTTAATATTAAGCCTTTAACTATGGGAGTGGGTAGCAAGCATTGGGCCTTTTTTTTTTTTTAATTTTTTTGTATATATGATACCAAAGAAGAGTCCTTTAAAAATTCAAGTGTTTCATAACTTCTAGTTAAGAGTCATCTGTACACTGCTAACAAGAACAATGGCTCTGAAGCTGGGCGGTGGTGGTGTACACCTTTAATCCCAGCACTCTGGAGGGAGAAGCACTGGATCTCTGTGAATTTAAGGCCAGCCTGGTCTACAAGAGCTAGTTCCAGGACAGACCCCAGAGCTACAGAAAACATCCTGTCTCCCCCCCACACACACACACGCACACAAAAAAAAGAGCAATGGCTCTGAACATTTACTTAGACCCTCATCTACTCATGGTATATTCAGGTTCTACTTTAGTTACAAGATAGAGAAGAAGCATCTATCACACAGAACACTTATTTTAACGTAGAAAAAAAAGAAAAGAATTCTAGGGTCACCATGACTCCTCACCATCGAACATGAGATGAGGCTATGAGAACGAAATTTAGGGTCAAACTTTCTCTTTATAGCACCAGCTGTTACCCAAAATTACTTAAACTAAATTTCATTCATTTTATAGGTAAAAGAGAAATGGAAGAGACTCTAGATTCAAGGCTGTCAGAAAATGAATCATACAGATGCTACAGATGCTGACTTTTGCTTATAAGCCTACTCAGAAATAAATATTCAAATTCTCTCCCATGTTACCCATATTTCAGCATTGCTCACTTCTAAATCTCATGTGTCTTTTTCATTGGAATTTCAGAAGTCAACAAACATTTAAACTATCATTAAACTATCAAGTTTTTACTATATGGTCAGAAGAAGCACAGCATCTTCTTAAATTTCTTCCCTATATACTGAAAGAAAATAACATGCCATCTTTTGTAGATCCCTCCGTAGCCTTTTCCACTCCATGTCTTAAGCTATCAGCGAAGTGATGACTATGTGTGAAGGAATGGCAGGAAACAAGTAGGTGAAGCAAGATGAAATCTTGGCAAACTTTCATCGATTTAAGTCTTGTTGACCTTAGTTTAAATTTAATATTTGTCTTCTAAAATGATTACACATTTTACTGCTTAATAATAAGCAATACGGAAAGGCTGAGAGAGCTTTGAAGTTTAATTGATAAATTATCTCCAGGCTTTGTAAAATGATCATGATACAGCTGGCTTACTGTATATTCAAATTCAATTTGGGGCAATAAGAAAATTGTAACCATGTGTTGAAGCCATAATTGTGTGAGTCTGTGTATGTGAGTGTGAGCGTGTGTGGCCATTTGAGTGTATTCCCATGAGTGCACATACACAATTCCATTCCAGATATGTCTGTGCATCCATTTGGAAATATGGCAGCCAACAAAACTTAGTCTGGCTGAAGAACACTCAGTGGTAGACTTTTATGATCCTAACCTATCTGAAAGTAAGCTGTTATTTTTCTCTGGTATGTTCCAATACTCTGCCAGGATGTATAGAATTTCTCCCCAGTAAATACTGTTACAGTACTTCTAACACTGCTGCTGGGAGTGGAGGCAATGACCACAAGATCATTGAGAATAATTATTTCTTCGTATCAAAAGAGAGACTGCACAATACTGCATGCAGATAGGATTTTTTTCCATACAGGGCCCTGCTTTCAGGGTCCAAGAAAATGGTCTGCATATTTCTCTAGCTGGCATACATTGCAGGATGCTGTCTGTGTTACAATGTTCTTTTTTAGCACGTTCCCCACTTTTTATTTCATTCTCTTTGAAATTACAGTGTATTGTCAATGGTAAAATCCACAGTTTGTGTTTCACCTTTCAGTTAGAAACCATTTCTTTCCCTCCTTTTCCTGAAGTCACTCTTCTGGAAATTGAAATTTATCTTTTTGCTAAACTGCATGGCATGCCAAACCCCAAATAGCTCAGGGATCATAATTCAGAAGCCACTGGTTCAGTTTCTTGCATGCAAAGGCTGTGTGAGTAACCATAGGCATAGGGATAAAATTTTTAGAGCAGCCAGAAAACCCAGCAGGAAGATACTGAACTTGCCTGAAAGAACTTTACAAAAAAATTGTTGGAGAAATGGCTTCATATTTTATACCATAAGGCAATGCAGACTATGTCCCTCCCAGGTAGGCAAACCTCCTTTTACAAGTAGATAAGTGAGTCCTTGGGACCCAGCACTTGTTTCTCACCTTCCAGATGATTTAAGAGGACTGGGCTGGGATTTAAAAGACTTAAATGCTAGTCCCTGCTGAAATGTTAACTAACTGTGACTTTGGGAAAGTTGTGCACTCACTTAGCCTGTTTCCGCATCCGAGATTTGACGGGATTCCAGGGAATGATCTCTATGGCCTTGTCTAGCTCCACATTTGTGATTTTGCCCAATGGCTCTTTCCTTCCATGGCTTCCTTCCAGGAAAACAGAGTCATAAGGGGCTTGTGTTTATTTAGCTTTGTTTGTGAGGTGCATGTGTGTGTGTGTGTGTGTACATTCTTCTTTGTTTTCTCTTTATTTCACCAGTTATAAAAATAAAAAGGAATGCCCCTGTGGTCTTTAAAAATGTTTCACAGTGAGTGCTATGCGGAACAGCCAGTTTTCCATTTTAATTCTCTTAAAATACTTGTTCATGCAAAAACAAGCATAGGTTCCAACAAAGCTTTGCTGTAAATTGTTCCATTTGGAGTAGTCTAACCCCTGTTTCACAGCGCTCAGTTACTGAGAGAGTACAATTTAAACATGTCCTGCAACCATTTCTGATATTGGAGTTGCATTTGGTAGTTAGAGATTAAGGGAAATTAAGTATTGGTAAACAACTGCACCTCCCATTCTATGTTAATTTTCCTCCCACAGGAGATAAAATGAGATCACACATATTAAAGGCATATATGTGAACATTCCCATAAGGAACAATGTTATGAATAAAAGGTTGTTGGAAAACAAGGAAATGAAAAAATGCAAGAATTTTAGAGAAAAGAAGAGGAGGAAGGAAAGAAAAAGAATAATGGCGGCTGGACTGGGCGGTGGTGGTGCACGCCTTTAATCCCAGCACTCTGGAGGCAGAGGCAGGCAGATCTCTGTGAGTTTGAGACCAGCCTGGTCGACAACTGCTTGTTCCAGGACAGGTTCCAAAGCTACAGGGAAATCCTGTCTTGAAAAACCAAAAGAAATAGAAAAAAGAAAAAAAGAAAAATAATAATGGTAAATGAAGAATTTAATAGGAGAATAAACTAATAGGAGATAGGAAATGGTGACATATGAAACAAGAGTAAAACCAAGCATGTGAACGAATATGGTTGTGGATTCCTAATAATTATGTGGAGGATATTCACTTACATGCTCTATTGAAAAAAAATGATTCATATCAGATTAGGAGAAGGATTAGGGCATTGAGGATCCTGCAGATTACCTCAAGGGATTACAAACCTCCAAATCTAGCTGATACATTTTTATCCCTTGAGCATAAAAGAATTGTATAAAAGAGAGTTTATTTGGACTGAGGTAAAGTATGATTAATAAAAACTAAGAGAGAGAAATTGGGGTTCAACCTGAAGATCCAAAAAGCAAGACATCTAATCACTTATTCTTACCTTGACTTCAGACTAAACTGGTATTCCCGCCTCCAGTAATATCAGAATGAGATTGAGACTGAGAGCTGTCTACTCCCATTTTATAATCCTCTATAGGGCTGGGATTAAAGGCATGCACACACCATTGGAATTAAAGCCAAGCACTACCCGGTTTCTATGGTAAACCACTGTGGTTACTGTGATTAAAGGTGTGTGTTATTGTGGCCTGATCTTTAAAGCTGGCCAGTGTGGTTGTTTTACACACTGAACTTCAGGCAAGCTTTATTTATTAAAGTAAAAATGAAATGTCACTACAATAAGGTTCAGTAAATAATTTTATCTTAATATCCCTCTTATACTGTGCTTCCAGTAAAGGTAATTTATTACAAAAGAGATACAATCCCAGGCCTACAACTCAGAAAAATGGTCATAGGTAATTGCTGTGAATATTACTTTAACTATGTAAATATGTATTACATTTGTTCATGTTGCAGAATATTGCTTTAACTATGTAAAGGTGTGTTCATTCTGCATTTGTTCAATGATGTAAAGATGCGCTGCATTTGTTTATGCTGTATATGTTTAATGATATAAATATATGTTGTTTTGCCTGTCGAAGACACTTGGTAGGTTTACTAAAATGCTGAGCAGCCAGTAGCTAGGCAGTAGAGTAACTGGTTGGGCTGGTGGACAGAGAGCATAATTAGGGGGAGAAAAGAGAGGAAAGGGAGAAGAAAACAATGGCCGAGTGAGGGAGAAAGAAAAGGGAATGCCCAGGACCAGGTAGCCAGGCAGCAGTCAAACAAACAGACATGGAAGAAGCAGGAAATGTAGGATATACACAATGAAAGAAAGATAAAAAGCCCCAAGGCAAAACATATATGAAGAGAAATAGGTTAAATTTGATTGTAAGAGATAGTGGGATAAGCATAAGATAAAGCCAAACTTTTCTAACTTATAAGTCTCCTTGTCATGATTTGGGAACTGGTTGGTGGCCCAAAAGAAAGTCTACTATAGGTAATGGATTTTGATTCAAAGAACTAGCTTCATGTAGTATTTTAATATGCCCCTCCCCCAACTACAGATCTTGTTCCTGCAGCATAAAGATCAATCTAGTGCACCCATCTTTTTATGAGACATCTCTCCACAGCCAATACTATGCTCCAGGCTTAGTGGACTCAGGAAAAAAACAACATGTTTTTTTCCCTTGTTATTGCAGTTTGAGTCTATTCTAAAAAGTCAAGCATGCTTGTCTGAATACACACCAATATTCTGACAATATTACACAGTGAAGAGATAAATATGCTGCTTTGTATTTAACTGCAGTTTGAACATGAATTTCAATCTCATTTCAAAATGAAACTCCTTGTCCACTTTTTCCCATTGGGTAGTTCTGTGGTTTCTGTCAGCAGACATACCATAGCTCTGTACATCCCCATATCTGAAATCTAGAAGTATAAAATGCCTAAAAACCCTAAAATGACTTCCCCCTCTCCTTTTTTGAGTCTCTATCCCCTGTGAAATATTTGATTACAAGTCTGTACCTCTTATTTCTAGAAAGTGCCCTGCCAATACATTTATAATAAAATTCATATGGAAAATTCTCCATTGCCCTACTCTACTCTTCAAAAAAGGGCCAATCTTTATGTAGGATCCTTCTGCTTTGGAGTCCAAAGACTTTTACATAATACACTTCTTCAAGTCCACTTGCCTTTGACCTTAGTTCAATATTCCAATCCTAATGTAACCAACAACAATCTCATTTTTCCTTTATGACCTCCAAGTTTTATCTTCTATGTGTTTCAAATGCTATGCAGAACTGCTAATGAAGAACTACACAAAAATGCCTACAAGATTAATAAAGACATTTGAAATGAAGTTTACCGTTGGCTCTAACAAAATGATAAGTGGAAGTAATGTTCATTTTAACACAATTATCTAATAAAGAGCCTTTTCTTTATCAAACTTTCAAGTTTTTTCTCCAATCCCTTTCCCCACTTACTGTTAGCTGATGGTGTGACTGGATTTCCTATTTGTCCCCTCAATCATGTATAAAATTTTGAATGTGAGCAGTGATTAATCACTTAAAAATATAATTGTGACTATTCCTGATCTTATTAAAGTAAAATGTCTCATGCAACACAAATTTGTAATAGTGGGGCTGGATTGGAGAGAGGGAAGCAGAGGCTCATTTCCCATTGTGAACTGATTTCTCTTTGCTTCCTTTCTTCTATCATAATCTTTTACATTGTAGGTAGAAATCTTACTCTCATCCTCCCCACTTCCCACTTTCTGATCTATGGTACACCCACCATTTTCTTTCTCCTTTTTCTACTTGTTGAAAAACCACTATAAGCATATTTTTATTATTTCCCTTCCATTTATACCTATAATTAAGTAATTATCTCTTAAATTCAGTACAATGAATTTCAACAATTAGCTCTTAAAACTCCTTAACAACCATGTGAAGTAAATATCAACTTTTGCTACACTTTTATAGGTGAATCAACTGAGGATTAAAGGGGTTCCACAATTCCCATATGATCCCAGAGCAAACAAGCGATAAAATCAAGTCATACTTTGTCCAGACCAGCTTTACGCAACAGTGCTCTGTTATATGTAACAGAATGATGATGTTTAATTTTGTTAAATGATTTATTTTTCTCTACCAAATGATAATGTAATAACGTGTGTGGTTAATTCTCAAAAGGAAATGGAAAAGCAATCTGGGAAGGGAAATCAGTGAAATCTGAGGAGATGCTGAGAATGTCATGGGGATCTATCTTAGTTCCAATCTAGTTGTCAAGGATGTCTGCCTCAAGGGATCTTGCCTTAGTGATTGCAAACAACTGTACTGTGTGGCATAAGATTCTTCTGTGAACATGAACATTTCTTGTTTCAGGGTTTCTTGTATGTCCAGTGTATACCAGTCCTCTAATTAGGCTGTAACATAAACATCACATACAAAAAAGACATGCAAACATATTCATACAGAGACACACACATAAACACACAAAACATATGCTTGCACAAAGCTCACAACCCTGTAGTGATAAAGAGTCACTTAAGTAAGGGTCATGATGGTGTGGATGTCTATTAGATTTCTGCAACATCTGAATGAACTGTACCAGGGAGCCATACCATGTTTGGCAAGATCAGGAATTTAATACTTTATCACTGGGTCCTTACTGGGACAGCCACAAACAATTCAAGTTAAATATATTCAAAAGTCATGTATTGGATTTTCTGCTCACAGGTTGACATCTCCAGTAAATAGGTACATTATTGAATATCAAATTGAGATATTATATGGAAATTTTCAGAAAGAATTGCTGACTGGAAGGAACCTCATGATGACATCTCAAAACAAGGTCAAGGCTAAATTACAAATAAATTGTCTATGGGTGTGTTTCTTAAAGTGAAGAAAATGTGATTATTAATCATTTGAGTCTCCAGTGATACTGATGAATGTCTTAGGCACTACAATGTCCCTTTGCACATCTACATCCATTTTTTTTAATTTAAAATTTTAAAATATATTTTACATACCAACAGCAGTTTCTTCTCCCTTCTCTACCCTTGTCCCTCCCCCTACCACCTTTCTTCCACCCCCTTCATGTTCAGAAATGATAAGGCTTTTCATTGGGAGTGAGCAAAGTCTGATATATCAGGTTGAGGTAGGAACAAGCTCTTTCCCCTGCATCAAGGCTGAGTGAGGCATTCCATCATAGGTAGTGGGTTCCAAAAAGACACTTCATAGACCAGGGGTAGATCATAGTCCCACTGTTAATGTTTCACAAACAGACCAACCTACACAATTGCCACCCACATTCAGAGGATCTAGGTCGGCTCCATGAATGTTCCCTCGCTGTCCATAAAGTCTGTGAGCTACCATGAGTTATGTCAGTTGTCTCTGTTGTTTTCTAGATATTGATCTTGACCCCCCCTTGCTCATATAGTCCCTTCTTCCTCTATTCAACTGGACTCCTGGAGCTTTATCTAGTGTTTGACTGTGGATCTCTGCATTTTCTTCCTTTAGTTACTGAATAGAGAGGTTCTATGATAACAATTATGATAGTCACCAATCTGGATATAGAAGACCAGTACAGACACCATTTCCATTATTGCTAGAAGTCTCAGTTGGAGTTATCACACAAGTGTTATTGCAAACAGGAAGTGGAAGGAGGATTTTACTAGCATGGTGAAGCCTTAAGTAGTCTCCACAGCACTGGATAATTATGGAACTGTTGGCATACTCTTGAAGTATCAGCACTCAGAAGATCAAGGTCTTTAACCAGTAGTAAGTTGTGTTTAGCCTGGAACATATAATATTTTGCCTCAGCACACACACATACACACACACAAAGAAAGAGAGAGACAGAGACAGACAGAGACAGAGACAAAGACAGATTTTATCTTTCACATAGTGAGTATTAACCATATCATGCTAATATCAGTAACAAAGTGAAATACATCCATTCTTTTTCATGAGACATTTAAACCACATGTAGAAAAATGTGATGAAAACAGAATGGTGTAAGTGTTTGCTTTTGACTCCGTTATTCTAAATGTCATAATTTACAAGGTCGTGATCTGAAGTCATTTTCCAGTTCCTAGTTTGAAGGTATAAAATAAGCAATTCAGATGATAAAGTTAAGCAAGTAAGCAAAGCCTGTAAGTGTCCAAAGGGCACAATGTGAAGTTGATGTCCAGGACTCATCTTCTGGTTGAGGACTACAATAAATTAGTTCCCTTATGGAAACTTTCCAGCATACAAAAGCAGCAAGAAAAATTAAATCCTTCTATTTCCATTAACATCTATACTTAAATATTATTAACATAAAAATATTCTTATTTTGTTTATAGTCTGATCTATTCACACCCTCATTTTCATAGCACTATCAGATGGTATGTGTCAAGTTCTGAGCTTTTCACATGTTCAATAAGTGCTCTCTGCCAAGTTACATATCTATCACTTAGAATTTCATATATGTAGCCAGATTTCAAAAATCTTGCTTTGTAGCATAAAATTTTGCATCTCATTTATTCAGAGTTGAAATAACTACAGTTAATGTGAATTTTAAAAGATTTTTAATTGTGTCACATTTGTGAAAATTACTCATTTAAGAAATAACTTATTGTTGACAGAGATTTCTGTCCCACCTAGTCCTGCAGTCCATTCAGTTCCAAAGAACACAGAGTCCTACATTAATCACAAACTTGTTGGCCTGTTTTCTCAGGCTTCTTATTTACTCTTACAACTTACATTAACCCATAATTCTTATCTGTGTTAACTAAATGATTTGGTATCTTTTATCAGTGAGGCATTCTTATCTTGCTGCTTCTGTGTCTGTCTTCCTCTGTGAAAACTGCAGACTGAAACTTTTCTTTTCCCAGAAATCTCCTGTTCTGTTTGCCCTACCTGTTCTACCTGCCTGGCTACTGGCCAATCAGCATTTTATGAAAACAGTACAATTGACAGGGTACAAGACCAAATTCCCGTAGCAACTTCTTATAAAGCTTTTTTCATAAATAATATTGATTCTGACAACAACTGCAACATTTCATTTCATCTTTTCTATGAAAACAAACTTTAAATAATAACAATTTTTAAAAAGAGAGACAGGATCTTATTATGAAAACAGATTGGCCATGAACTTGAAATTCTTCTTCCTCTGCCTTGCAAAGCCAAGACTGCTGATGTTTAGTGCTATATCTAGTTGTTTAATTGCTTCTGCACTATATTGTTGCTGTTAAATGAGTGTTCTACCACTGAGCCACATCCTTAGCCTCAAATGTATTTGACAGGAAAAAAAATTAAACCTCAGAAAATTAAACTTAAATTAGAATATTAGAATTATTCACAAAGTTTGCTTTTCAGAGGCCTGTGTTATTTGGATATTCTCAGACTTTTTAAAATTTTTCCAACTCAGAGAATCAACCTGAAGAAATGGAAGGGCCTGAGGGAGCAGTTTGGAGTGATCACCTTGATTCACTGACAAGATTGCCATAAGCAGAAATACCTGCATATGTACTCTTGTTGATTTGTTTAAATAGTGGAGTTTAGTACAGTGTAATAAAACTTGGAGAGTTGACTTTTAAACTAGAACCATAGTAACCAGAGAAATGTCTGAGAACTTAAGACTACTTGATCCTCTTGCAGAAAAAAATGAGTTCAGTACCTAACACCTAAGTTGGGTGGTTTCCAACAGCCTATAATGATAACTTCAGGGGATCTGATGCTCTCTCCTAGTACCTATGTGCATCTACACTTATGTGCACAGACCCAAACACAAATGCACAAGTCTTAGTAAATAAATTAGAAATTTATTTCATACTCTGGTCAATTATCTACTCTTTTTGAGTTATTCGTCATTTTAATGTTCAAGTTTATTGAGATTGAAAAATATACATTGAATATTTTTCTAGTGGAAGTGGGGGACTTCTCTACACTACTGAAATGAAGTTTGGTCTCCTTTGGTGGAAAGTAAAACACATCTCACCTCTAAACAAGGACAGAACTGAGTCATTTCTCCTGTAAAAAATGGTACTTCAACAAATCTCTACTTGTTCTGTTATGTAAACTATAATAGTCCCCAATAGAAGCTTAGTCAGAACTGACTTGTCACAGAGTATAATGTGAATAAGAAATCAGCACTGATGGTGCAAAGTTGCTGAGATGTGGTTATTTGTGATTAAAGAGTACTATCATGCCTGGTAGAGATGTGAAGGAGTGCTGTGTTCATGTACAGGTGTAGGAGAAATCAAAATCAGACAAAACAGGAATTTCAAGTGAATAGGAAATACCTAATTTCTCTGTATCTTACTTCTTACTTATTTATTTATTTATTTTATTTTTTATTAAAAATTTCTGCCTCCTCCCTGCCTCCCTTTTCCCCTCCCCTCCCCCCACTCCCCTTCCATTCCCTCTTCAGTCCAAAGAGCAGGCAGGGTTCCCTGCCCTGTGGGCAGTCCAAGGTCCTCCCCCCTCCATCAAGGTCTAGGAAGGTGAGCATCCAAACAGGCTAGGCTCCCACAAAGCCAGTACATGCAGTAGGATCAAAACCCAGTGTCATTGTCGTTGGCTTCTCAGCAGCCCTCATTGTCCACCATATTCAGAGAGTCCGGTTTTATCCCATGCTTTTTCAGTCTCAGTCCAGATGAATATGGGATGTACTCACTCATAATTGGTTTTTAGCCATAAATATAGGACATTGAGCCTATAATTCGTGATCCTAGGGAAGCTAAATAAGAAGATGAACCCAAAGAAAAACATATAGTTATCCTACTGGATATTGGAAGTAGACAAGATTGCTGGGCAAAAATTGGGAACTGGGGGTGGGGTGGGATGGGGGAAAGGGGAGATGAGGAGAGACAAGTGAGAAGGGGAGGATGGGGAGAGCTTGGGGGGATGGGATGGTTGGGATAATGGAAGGATGGATATGGGAGCAGGGAAGTATATATCTTAATTAAGGGAGCCATTTTACGGTTGGCAAGAGCCTTGACTCTAGAGGGGTTCTCAGCGGTCCAGAGAGATGTCCCCAACTAGGTCCTTGGACAGCTGAGGAGAGAGAGCCTGAAATGGCCTGATCCTGTATCTTACTTCTTATATACGTACTTTAATCATGAATTAGAAAAATTAATACCGTAAGAAAACTTCAAATTTTACTGAAATAAAGCCCTTTAAAATTTAGGGCTCAATATTGCTTTGCCTTGCATTCAGAGTTAGAGTTGTATAAAGGATATAAAGCTGAGAAATATAAACTATGTGAAATTAAACAAAACATTTAATTTTCCTGAACTTCAGTAAAATTGCTGCCCTTTTCTGGTTTTGGCATCAGGGCCTGCAATTATGTAAAAGTAGTTGCTTATGCCTTAGTTCCTTGTCAGTAGTGACTTTTAAGTTAAAATTACACAAAAGAATAAAGAGAAAATATTTCACTAAGAAGTTAAAAGGTTGAGAATCTGTAAATTTCTTTTATTAGTGGAGAATCATGTATATTGAGAGTAATTAATACATACATATGACTTGGGGTTTTTAGTAGAAAAATACAATAAAAGATATTACTTGAAATAATTCCACAAAGTATATTTTTGAAAGCAAGCAATTCTTTCTGTGAGCAGTCCCGTATCTGTGGTATCTGTCTTAGCACTTCAAACATTTGAAAGAATAAATTTTAAAGAAATTTGGTTAAACAATTCTAAAATAGCAAAGTCAGACCTATTTCACACTTAAAGACTAAAAAGATGACGAACAGCAGCAAAAATATGATGGCTGTCAGTTTCACTTTGTGTGACATAATCAATCTTCAGTGAGTTCTATGGCTGCTGTTTCAAAGTTAGTACACTGGAGTTGGAGTGAAGCCGGATAACAGTACTAACCACTGTCCTTGGGTTGGGAGACGTAGAGAGCAATGAAATTCCATACTGCCATGAAAAGCTTTTATTCTGAGATGAGAAACTTGAATATACAATCTACATGAGGTGCAGGACACAGATAATGAAAAGTTAATGGGTATGAAAACAGTCTGCAGGGGTTGCTATGAAAAGGTAACTTTGATCTAAGACAAAACTGTGAGTCACTCTGGGAATGAGCCAGGTGAGTGCTTTTGGCATTGATGCAGAGGCAACAGTGAGTCCTCCCAAACAGTTCATGCTCTATGTGTCTGAAAAACAACAAAGGCACCAGATAATGGAGATGTGTGAGCAGCATGGAAAACCGTGGAATCCAACTTCAAAGAGGTAACAGGAGTTGAGATACCAGGAGTGTCCTTCTGTTGATTGTATGAGCTTGAGATTTTAATCTATTAGGAAACTACTGGTGGCAACTAATAATACATTGAACAAAGATGATGGACAGGCAGTTTCAAAATGGGAAATATTGAACAAAAAACTCCATAGTGTTGTGGAAAAAATTCAAGTCTACTGCTTTCTTGATTGATAGGACATGGGTCTCTGAAATGGATTTGGTTATAACTGAACAATTGCCTTCCAAAAAAAAAAAAAAAACCAAGAAAAATCTCTTAGTTTAAAACCTCTTTTGTCCTTAGAACTGGAATGGATTGTTTCCCTCTAGTACAGTCTTTCCTCTCTCTAATGATTGGAAACCACATATTTAAATAGATGTTATTTTTATTTTTACTATTACTACTTATACCAGATATTTGAAATACATAAAAGCTAAAAACCAAAACCATAAGTAGTAGAGCCATTTTTATATTTTACTTGTACTTCAGGATTTTTAGAAAAAAACTGGCAACAAGGACTGTCTTGAAACTTAGAGAGAATTTATTGCTTTTCTTCTGTCCAAACAACTTCATGTTTACTGCTGCTTATTTTCTTTGTATATGATTATTTTGTCTGTTTACACAGAGAGTCACATCTAAGGTAATACTGGACAATCATGTCTAGCTCCAGTTTAAATTCACGACTCAAGTTGTCTTCTGACTCCTAGTTGACCACATGAATTTTCATACTATTTTGCAGTCTCCAAAATTTCTCAGGAGTCATCAGTCATCAGTGTTCTCTGTATCATAATTTTATATATCCTATTTCCATGTATTTGTATAATTTTCTTTTCCAACTAAGCTGTTTTAAATTAAATGGATACTTGTAACCACAGTGGGCCCAAGGAACAGGAAGCTAAGTTAGAAAATTCAGACGAAATCATGCATAGCTATTGGTTTTCATCTAATTCCCTGGAGTAGACTGTATTTACAGTAGTATTTATTAATTCCTAATGTATTAACTAAAATTAAATGAAGGGAGACAGGAACCACAGGTTTAGATTCAATCTGATCGGTGACTGACTTGGTTACATGAGAAGCAGTGATAAGCCAGAGATAAGAACTGCACTGGGTATTAGACTTGGAAAAAGGTTACCAGGGCTCCAACCATGGACACAATGCTAAGGATTCTCAATGAGTGTAGAGTGGAAGGAATTGATAGTTTCTTGTTATAGCAAGATAAATATTATTCTCCAATGCTAACTAACAAAAATGAGAAAACTTAGTTGCACTCAAGTTACAATAATAATAAAAATTATTGTTCATTAAATGATATGTCCTGGCATTGTAGTGATATGTTTCATCAATTTTCCCTTTGTATATTTATAGTAATGCAATAAAATAAACACACTCCATTAACTAAGCACCTATATTTAACTAGTATAAATATAGCAAATATCTAAAAGTTATTATTTATTCAAGTATTGTGAAAAATTTTCTTGAGATATCCTTCAGTTTCATAAGTGAGGAGAGTTATCCTATTCACTGATAGTCACCAGCAGTACTGGGCCTGGTAGATCAGCCTCATTTGAGCTAAGTCTAAGGTAAATCTGGCCATGGCAATCATCTTAGCATATACTTAATATTTCATATGTAGAAATGATTTTATATCTTGAAATAATAGAAATAATATTGATGTTTCCATCTTTATTGTTCATTTTAGGTAAAACTCAAAAGCATATTTGCCTGGGATTTTCAAGTTCTTTTCTAATAATTAAGGACTAACAAAATGAACAATACCATTTGCTACATTCAGGTATATCCTTAAATAAAAACACGGGTAGGTTGTTCTTTGCTTTGCTTAGCCTATAAGGTTTAAAGTGTGTGCCTCAGTCATCTGACAGATAAAATATCTGACTTGGAAGGCTACAAACTGTCAAGTTGACGCCACATAGACAATAACATCTCTCAATGTAAAACAATAGATTTATTTTTAAAACTTTAATTGAATCTTGTTTGACAAGTTTATTCTCATTCCAAAGAGAAAGCAAAGATCCAAGGCTGGTGGCTCATGTCTTTCTCCTTCAATAGCTACATGGCATCTCTCTGATACTGCCTTCTTTCCTCCTCTATCTCCTTGGAATTCCCACCTTAATATATTCTGACCTGTCATAGGCCAAAGTGACTTTATTCATTAATCAGTGGTAACAAAGCATAGTCACAACATACAGAGGGGAATCCCACATTACCTGCCCTTTTCTGTCTAAATAAAAAGGAATGCTTTAACTTTAACATAGTAAAAGTACATGTAACAAAACAGGTATCAAATATCAATTACGGTTACAATATTTATATCAACTTTATCTTTTACCATAACTAAGGAAAACTATAATTATCACTATTTATTCTTCGACTCTATCAAAGACCATAGGAGGATATAATATTACCAAAATTAACAGGAAGTGCACTGTAAAGAACTTCCAAAACTCTAGAATTGACAGAGACACTTCGCTTCCTGGAAAGTCACCTAAAGTTCATCTGTAACTTTGAGGAATACATCTTTAGCCTACAGGCCCATAGTATATGGCAGACTTTTCTATGAAGCAGTAAATCAGAAAGACTATTTCACCTCTATTGGAAGTTTGTCAGCTACTTTCTTCTATATCCTGCAGAATGTCTGGCAGACTCATTCATGAAGCAGGAACCCCAAAGAATTGTCTCAACTTTAGGCAAGCTCAATAGTCAATTTTCTGTGGGTTCTGTATGTCCAGTAAAATAGTTCAGGCAAGAACACTTTTTTGCTCAAATGGCTAACCAACTCCATAAGGTACCTCTTCGATGTCCATCATCCTCTTGAAGTAGAATGGTATTGCCAGGAACAGATTTGTCTCATTGTCAGGAAAAGTACTAAGTTCTTAAAATATTTAAATGCCATATTCTGTTAGTCTTTGAAAGGTTTGAAGAAAACATATTCATTTGAAATATATCTTTGTACATTTAGAATATCTAACTAATATTACTAAAACCTTGACTATAATAGATGACTTTCTATTAACCTGTATTTCTTCAGTGGCTACGTGGCATCTCCCTGACTTTGCCTTCTTTCCTCCTCTATATATAAACATTACATTTTTAAATGAGCTGCACAAACACAATACCTTTATCAAGAGCAGAAATACATATAACAAAATTAACCTTAAATTTGTATCAATAAACCAAGGTCCAAACCAACGCAATGTATTCATCTCTATATCATATCACACTTTAAATGTAAACAAGCATTTATAAACAATATTTGGGAATTTGAGCATAGTTCTTTCAAAACTTTTTTCTGCTTTTTGTTGGGTGAAGTAATTTTGGGGCTGATGGAGAACTTTCAGGTGATCTTCATCCATCAAACCACATTAGTCTGGGAGGAATCCACAGGTTCTCATCCTCTGTGGAAACAAAAGCAGAACTTCTTTTCCAAAGCAACATATCCTTAGACCCAAAATTTGAAGTCAAGATATCTTTAACATATATATGTTGTTTTAGCTTAGCAGCCTCCAGAGTCAAATATCTCTCTGTAGTCAAAACATTCAAAGAAAACACAATAATATACATAATCCAGAGCCTCTGTGTATATTGCAGTTTTACATGTCTTATTTTTCTTTATGCCTTTAATCTATGACTGTACTTTTTTCTTTTCTCCTTCAAGCCTACATAGATTTTTTTTAAAAACAAACAAACAAACAAACAAACAAACAAACTATGTCACATTTAGTTTTTTTTTTTTTGTCTTAATCTTTCCTATTGTGTATCTGAAATCCTTTTCTGGCAAATCACATTTGAAAATGGTAAGCAGTGTAGTCATGCTAGCCCTGGATGCTGGCTCCACCTCTCTTGTGTTTTCAATATAGTGGAGATAGTTCACCTCTTGTTCTGGGACTGCTGGGTTGGAGCTATCCTCATCACCTCAACTCTGGGTAGCACCACGCAGCACTAAACCCCTTTTATATGAGTAAAAGCTAAATCTTACATGCAGCATAATGCATGGCCTGGAAATACCTCAGTGTAAGATAGCAGGAATCTACCATGCTCTCCTGCCTGTGTACTCCTAGAAGACCCTGCTGCCTGCCTAGACTGGGAGTGATGAGCCACGGGCATGGTCTCAGCTACTTTCTTCCTAAACCCCTAGTGGTCACACATGCTCTGGGACCTGAAGTGGGTGAGTGGGGGGGCATCAGTCACAAATGTTGGACGCTTTTCTGTAATCGGAGATTGCTTGTTCATACCTATAATTGAAACATTGCTTGGCCTATTAGCTTGGGCCTCTTATTAGCTAACTCGTACATTAATATAGTTTCTGTTTGATTATTTCAGGTTTGGGCAGCCAGGAATGAACAAGCAATTGCTAACTACACCCACGTATATTAAAACTAGCATCACAACACTACAATGGTTCAAACAATAATGGTTGCTTCCTTTTTATTCTTCCATGTTTTTATTGCATTTTGTTTTGTTCTGAGACATGATATCACAATGTAGGACAGGGTGGTATAGGATCACTATGTTGCTCTTGTTGCCTTTGAATATCAAAGACATTTTATCTACCAGATGACTTTAAAGAATATGGTATATACTTTAAACTCTATGGCAAAAAGGAAACCAAGACAATAATTTATTTTATTTTAATTTTTTTGACTGAGTCACATGCAAGTCAAAATATCCTTTTACTTGCCTTCCCCTATTGAGTATTTAGGTTATATGTATGTGTCACCATGTATGAATTGAAGAATTATGTCACTGGGTAGCAAATTCAATTCACATAACTGAAAATAGCGAAAATGATTTAGTATTTTTAGTTGAATATCTCAAAGAATATGTTGTTGTTAATGGATATTCCCCATTCAACTGTAGTCTTCATAAAAATATAACAATTTATAATAATTGTATATTATATACCAATAAATTTATTGATAGGCATTATGTTCAGAGTTTGCAAAACTAACAGCAATCTCAGCTGTAAAATTTTGTCCATAATTGTAAGCAAAACAAAGATTATTCTTTATTGACAGTTCCCATGCAGGGTTCAAATAGAACAGCCATGTTAAGTGCAGTTTTAATATTTTTTTTTAATTGGAACCATTATTGTGTCAGTAAAAGTAAACATTCTTGTAGTGGGCCTTTCTGGGCTGAAATAGGAGCATCCCTTCTGAGTTAAACAGGGTCTGATTACAGACACTCCTTGCTCTGTGGGTACTCACGGGGTTTGAGGGACTCTAGTCTATGATTTCTGAATGTCACAGAGAAAGGAGAAAGTTTGAGTCATCACAATATGTGTTATAAAACACCTGCACTGAGTCTAGTATGCACATATCAGATGTGTGTGTGTGTGTGTGTGTGTGTGTGTGTGTGTGTGTTTGCATATACTAAGCTGAGACTGGGCCCTCAGTCAAATCTCTCTTATCATTCATAGGAATCCAACCCCCTCACACATTTCATCAGTCTTCGTCCCCTCGGAGACCCACAGAGCTCATTTACCACAAACTATGGGAGTTTTCATTTTCACACTGATGGGAGCCAAACACAGTTCCCATCTATTGCACATGTAATGCCAAGGTTAGAATGATGGCTGCCAAGATCCATTCTGGCTTGAATTTGATGTCCTATATACTGAAACCCTAGAAGCAGTGCACACAGGAGAGAAGGTCTTAGCCATATGGGGAACAGCAATCTACCTTCCACTTGGGTAGGTAGAGTCTCAAATTTTAATTTTGGGTTTCCTGTATTATTTAGAAAGTTAGCTGGAAACTGGTTTTGTCAGTTCTAATTCTTGGTTTAAATGAAGCAACTGTGTTAAGTCGGGTTGATATATATGATATAGTATATATATTATGTCACAGCATAGATGTGCTTATTAAGAGGAAGCATCGTGGGAAGGTAGGCTTGAATAAATAATATTTATTGACTATCTGCCAATCCACATACTATATGCCTATTCTCTTTTCTTATCTCCATTTATGAAAAGCAATTTGAATGTCAGAGGGACCTAAAAGCAAAAGGCAGAATGGAGTCCTTGCAACTCTGAACTCATATTATTTGTAGAAAATAAATTTAAATATAAAGTTTGAAAGTTTTGTCATAATAACTTTATTTTTCAAGTCTTGGTTTAAAAGGGAGGCATTGCTGTGACTTACACTTTTTGACTGAACATGTGATGAAGAATTCTGTATTGAAGAATACTTACACTTGTCCTGAAATAGCACTGGTATGTGAGTAGGGATGCTGACTAGTAGACATGGAGCTCTGCTTGTGTGAAAGACCCTCAGTGGCACCCCCAGCCCTGCACAAAACACAGTATGATTATACTCCCCTGTAATCCCAGAACATTGGTGGTGGAGGTAGGAGAATCAGGAGTTCAATGTCTTTGCATTAGCCATTTTGAGGCCAGACAGGAACAACATTAAACACTACCTCAAAAAGAATATCAACATCGGCCCCATATTTGTGCAGGCAGTCCTCTGGTATTTAGAAGATGTTTATTTAGGATGATCATTGTTGTAACCAAACACCATAACCAAAACAACTACTAAATCCCCATTCAGCATTGAAGGAAGTCAGAACAGAAACTCCAACTGAACAGAAACCCGGAGGCAGGAGCTGATGCAGAAACCATGCAGGGGTGCTGCTTACTGGCTTGATCCTCTGGTTTCCTCAATATGTTTTCTTTTTCTTTTCTTTCTTTTTTTTTTTTTTTTTAGAACTGAGGACCTAGAGCTCCAGGCCAGGTCAACTTGCACTAAGTTAGGCCTTCCACCGTTAATTACTAATTAAGAAAATACCCCACGGACTTGCCTATAGCCTGATCGTATGGAGGCATTTTCTGGATTATTTCCAGTCTTCTCAGATGATTTTAGCTTGTGCCAAGCATCATAAAACTCTCCAAAACAGAAGGTCTTATTTCCTTGGTTTTCTATATCCCCCTCTGGCTCTTACAATATTTTTGCCCCATTTTCTGCAGGTCTCTTTGAGGGAATTTGAGGGTACATGTCATTGATGAGTGAATGTTTTAAGTTATCTCACTTTCTGTACATTTTCCAGCTTGTGGTCCTGTATTTACTCCTGTCTACTACTAGAGGAAACTTCTGTGATGATGGTTGAACAAGACACTGATCAATGAGTACAGTAGAAGATCATTAGAAATTATTTTAGTTCTAGCAGAACATTATTGGTTTTCCACTAGATCTCTGCCATATCTTGTCTCAGGATCTTGGCCACCTCAGCAGTGTTGGGCATGGGTACCATCTTTTGGCGTTTGCCTTAAGCCCAATCACATATTAATTTGTTTGTCCCACAAACTTTTTGCCACTACTGCACTAACAGATCTAGCAGGCAGGTCACCATTACTGATTCAAGCATTTGTAACAAGGTTGGTTTTTACTTTTCTCCGTTTGTAGGGTATACTGTATCTTATAGTAACTTTAACCATAATCAGAAGGGGTGAAGGCTCTAGGCAGTCCCCAGCTAGACTTTTCCATGTTCAGTGTGTTGTGCAATTGTGGTCATTGACATAAAACATTGCCATCAGTTTGTATACAGCAGCCAATAGTTTTGGAAATAAACTAGATTGTTTGGGAGTCCACATAAGGCCCTTTGGACCAACTGTCTGAATAGATGCAAACAATTTCCAGAATGGAAAGAACTGGAAGATTCATTTTTGGAGGCTCTTTGTCTCACAATGCTTAGTAAGGATTTTTTTCTTTCTCTTCCCCTCAATCCTGCATTCCTTCAGGTCCTTTGCATAGATATTATGGCTTCCAGATTTGTATTTTTATGAGATTTTTCTGTATAAGAATGTGTGTCTTTGAGTCTATATGTGTTTCTTGAATGTTTTCTTTGGCCTATTTTCTTCTGTTTGTTTTGTCCTAGCATGTTCTGCTTTTTTAAAATCTAATTTTATACTTTATATATTATCATCTTAGATGCCTGTTTGTATCGTATTGAGAGAGAGAAATAAAGAGTATGAATTTGGCTGACTGGGGAAGTGGGGAGATTCTGGGGAGTGTTGTGGGAAGGAAAAATATTTACAATATTTTGTATCAAAATATATTTTCAATGAAAAATAGAAAATAAATAGAAGCACAAATAATAAAAATAAATATTATATAAAATCACGAATAGTTACAGAGTGGAGTGATGTATTTTCTGAAATCGGAGGAGCTGTAACACAGGATTTGAATTAAGGAATTACTGTGGTCTGATGTTGGCTCTCTATGTTTTAAGTGTAATGAAGTGAGAAGATACTGGGAAGCAAAACAGCAATAATTAGCATCTGAATATTTGAGCTAGAGACAATGATATTCTCAATAAATCTAAATTATTAGTTTCCATGACTATATCTAGTGTGCTTTTCTGGGTAGATGGCAGGACACTAAAATAAGTTCCAGCCGAGGTAATAAACTAATACATGTTTTAAGAAAACCCTTTCATTTTTAGATATTCACAGGATGTTGTAAAAGATGCTATGAGATACTTACTCTAAGACATTCCCATAGCCTCTGCAAAGGATAACAAATTGTGCAACCATGAATAATCTTTTTTGAAATGACAATGTGCATTTATCAAAACAATGATCATAATTGATCATATTTCCAAAGTGATTATTGTCATAACTTGAAAATAAACAGCAGTGTCATAAAACCGCTAGAGAAATATAGTAACATACACTTTACAATTAGAAAATTCTCCTGTGCTAGTTAAGCTTGTTGCAAGCAAAGCAGACTCTGATAATGAGGTGTCTTCCCTTGTCTTCTTCAAAACTCCCTGTCCTGGGACAGCTGTTCCCTTAACTCAGTGACAAGAAAAAAGCAAGAATATAGAAACTTTCTCCTTGAGATGAGAAGAGAGGGAAACTATACCAAGCTTTAGTTTCTATTGTTCCTAAATATAATGCAAATGTTCCCGAAAGAGGAGGATTAAACTATTACCTCCTTGATGAAGAAAATGTTTGCTTTGCCCTGCTCAAAAACTGATGGAAAATTCCAACAAGACTGTTTCAAGGCTCTCACAATCATTTCTGCTGGATGGCTGTAAGTGCCTTATCGGATGGTGTTAATGTATTTGAAATCTCATCAGAGGGGCAATCTTCTGCCATGGACATTTGATGGAGAGTTCTTGCTATCTGCCTCAACAAAATTTCCTCAGTCTCTGTTTCCAATGCATTGGGAGTACCCCATGTAATGATTCTATCTTATATTTACTTCCTTAACTGGTCTACTCTAGTCATATCTACTGGTTGTGCTGAGCACCTTATTTTATGATCTTTTGCCCTGTATCGCAAGTGTTTTGTGTCTACTACTTGTTTTTTACTATTCTCTTCTTTTTGCTGTATATTAAATAAACTCATTCAATCAGAACAGAAAATGCAGTCAGGTAAACCATTATCCTGACTGTACAGAACATAAAGACACCATTGTAGACACTTGGGTGTCATAATAACTTTGCAAACATGACACAAAAAAGAATAAAACACCACTTGAAGATAAACTATATCATGCTAAGATAGAAAAAGAAACAGACCAATTCATGTCTAAACCCTATGCTTGCTGTTTTGTACCAAGCACTGACAATTCCCAAAGATATGTTGTGGCAATGAGATAATGTCCTTGTATACTATAAAGACTTCTCTCTCATATTAGTTTAATAATAAGCTGATTGGGATGTAGCCAAGTAGGAAGTGTAGGTGAGGCAAACAGAAGAGGACAATTCTAGGAAGAGGAAAGGAAGACACTCAATCACCAACCAAATTCAAAGGAAGCACAATGAGAATGTTTTACTGAGAAAAGTTACCAAGCCACGTGACTAAACACAGATAAGAATTATGGGTTAATTTAAGTTGTAAGAGCTAGGTAATATTAAGGCTAAGCTAATAGGCCAAATAGTTTATAATTAATATAGGTCTTTGTGCGTTTCTTTGGAACTGAGTGGCTGTGGGACTGGGCAGGACAGAAAATTCTCTCTACATGTTGTCTTGTGTCAGAGAACAATCAATCATTTTACATTGTTCTGTGTGTACAGACCATGAATTGAAACCTATCCAGGCAAGTTCAGTGAAGAATCAGAGAACTGTTGGCTATCCATATTTCTTCTAGGTCTCTTATTCAAGAAAGAGGCTTTTCTTCTTTCAAGTAATTAAGTATCACACAAGTAATTAATATCTACAGTCACAGCAGTGCCATACAGACAGGAAGTTGTGTGAGTTCTTGGAGTTTTATCCTAAAAAACTTGAAAACGGACAAAAGTATCATAGGTGCCATAGCAAATTCCTAGAAAAAAGGAATGATTTCCTTTTCTGACAAGGACAACAAAGAGAAGGATTTAATTGAGAGGAAGGAATTAAAGAGGTTGCAGTAGCAAGAGCCAGATGCTACTCTGAGTGAAAAAAGGAAGTGCATTCTTAAATACAATGTGGTATAGTTGTGTATTGACCAAATCATAGAACAAAAAATAATACAGACTGAAACATAGAAAATGAATGGATGATAAAACATCCACATTTTGCATACAGGTAAAACAAGACTAGGTCTCAGTTATCAGTTGAGATATCACTCTCCTATAAAAACCAAGAGGGTAAATTGATCATATACACAAGAATTATCTGTATCACATATTCCTTTTTATCTGGATAAACATAAATGACATGATTTAGTCAGTATATTGACTAGTCAAGATGTAAGGTGCGGTTTATTATATAGTAATAGGTTTGAGTTGAATCTTTTCTTTCAATAAATGGAAAGAAAGAAAAGAAGAAAAAAGAGAGAAAAGTCTTTCTCCAGCAATATCAGGGTAAAGATAACTTTCTGTCTCTCATTAATTAATTAATTAATTCAATCTCTTCTTCTCTTTTTCTGTCTCTTCTTTTTGGATTTCTTTACTCCATTGCTCTGAGTCATTGTCATGTTCGTTTATGCATACTAAGGGACTGAATGAATCCTTTTTTTGCTTTTTTTTTTTGTTTTTTTGTTTGTTTGTTTGGTTTTGGTTTTTTGAGACAGGGTTTCTCTGTGGCTTTGGAGCCTATCCTGGAACTAGCTCTTGTAGACCAGGCTGGTCTCGAACTCACAGAGATTTACCAGCCTCTGCCTCCCAAGTGCTGGGATTAAAGGCGTGCGCCACCACCGCCCGGCTCTGAATGAATCCTAGAAGGACAGTTTCTCAATTCAGAGTACCTTTGTTCAATGATTTTTCCACTCTCCATTTTCCAAAGACATATTTATCTGTATTTCGACTTAGGTAAACCTGCACGTACAAATATTTATAGTTTATCACTCAATTTTAAGCATTTTTGATTTATATTATAATAAAATTGTATCCTTTCTCATTTTCTTTTTTCCCTCCACCCAATCCCACATATCCCTTCTTGCTGTCTTTCAAATTCATCATTCTTTTTTCATTAATTTTTATAAAATAACATTTCATTTCATTATATGTTAATACATTAACACATGTGTACATGTATGTATACTCCTGAATATAACGATTTCTATTTTTATAGTGTTGATTGTACTTGTCCCTTCAGGAATTACCTTTGAGTATTAGAAAACCAATTGTGTTTTTCTTGGAGAAGACTATTTCTCCCACTCACAGCATTCTTTAGTTCCTATTTTGTCTACTTTGCCCTCTGCTTTTTGTTCTCTGAATCAGGTACCATCACTTAAATGTGTTCGCCTCTCTGGTTATATGTGGATACAAAAAGGTAGATGATCATTTTCTGTTTATTTCGGTACACATATTTATCATAGTGTCTGCCACAAATACTAAGTTTCTGAAAATTTGTGGGCACACAATGAGAGCATGTTAATTGTAACTACTGTTCTAACTGACATCATGACTAATACACACTCTCAAATAGTACATCTGACTCTGGATTAATAACATTATTCTTAGACAGAGACCTTCCATTTTAAGTTTTCACCAATGTCTTTCTTTGGGGGAATGAATAACACTGTATTTTTATTGTTTCCAGAAATAGATTGAAGTTTCTTGAAGAATATAAGTGTACTTAATTCATGTATTCCCAGATAGACTCAATATCAAATCCTTCCTATCAGCAAAATATTAACTCCTTTGGTAAATAATATGATAGAGTTATAACTGTCATTTTTTGACCTATAAGAATTTTACTGAAAAATTTCATATCTCCTGCTCATAGGGTTGAGTATCCAAGAATATTTTCTTATCCTACTTCCATGTTTGTAATGGAAATTCAAGTCAAACTTTGTTCTTGCATATGTAGTGAGGCTGTTCTTAATAAATGCATTTATTATTTCTAAGCTAGTTGTTGTAATTATATTTTTGTTGGCTTTCTTCATTATATTTCTTCTCCAGATGGTCCACAATTTGGGTTTTGGCTTTTCTCCTAATATCAAACTATAGGAATATTACACCATCTTCTTGAAAAAACAAATCTCAATTGGTTTCTTATTTGCCAATGACCAGAACCTTAAAAGTCCTCATCACAGGACTCTTCATATCTCAGTGATTTTATTATGGATGAGAAATTCAAGGGAGGCTGTGTTTTTCATTTGAGTCTGAACAACATTCTGATTAAACTCTGATACCATGACAAGAATAATGATCTGCTATAGAAAGTTTTGAAGGATTTTTGTTCATTTTGAGTGTATATCTACATTTTAAAGACTGCCTATGTCCATATTAATTTGTTGAACATAAAACAGATCACTATATGTCTATCAATTCCTTTGATTTCCTTTTCTTAAAAGTAGGAAAAAATCAGTTCTCATCTTATTTTTTTCATTAGAGCACAATGACTTATTTTTTCTCTAAGCATGTACAGTATAGTAGTGTTTGACTTAATTTTTTCTCTAAGTGCTGAGTATTATAATTATTAACTGTAGTGGCAGAAGTGTACCTGAATTTGATATACTATGTTATTAACTACAGACACAAAATTACTTACTGTGTATATATAATTAGTGGAGTTTTCCAGGCGTGATTATCTTCCCACCTCTCTTTTAAAGAAAGTGAATACTAAGAACCACAATCATATGTAAATTAAAAAACTGGTCAGTTAATTTAACATACTCCATGAACAGAAATGTAAAAGGCTTAAGTGCTACACTGGATAAGCATTTCAAATCATAATGATTTAACAATGAATAGAAAATTGAAAAATAAATAGAAGTTCTTTGCAGAGAAATGGAAAGAATGAATGGAGAGAGAGGAGTAAGAATCTTTCCCATGGTTTCCTGGGTAATGGACAGTGAAAACTATATGTTAAGGATTTCTTGTCATTGTTAATACTATTCTGATACATTGTAATCTTGCATCAAGTAGTAGCCTTGACGGCTGGAAGCACTTCCAGTCAATCAAAAAATGTATCTGAGATGTTCACAGAGGTTTCTTTCTGTTCCGCCTGGTCCCCCAACTGTGCAGTCCAAAGAAATACACAGAGGCCTACATTAATTATAAAGTGATTGGTCTATTTTTACTAACTAACTCTTACATCTTAAATTAACCCATAATTATTGTCTGTGTTAGCCACATGGCTTGGCACCTTTTATCAGTGAGGTATTCTCATTTTGCTTCCTCTGCATCTGGGTAATAACTGCAGACTGAGCCTTTCTTCTTCCCAGAATTCTCCTGTTCTGGTTGTTCTGCCTATACTTCCTGCCTGGCTCCTGGCCAATCAGTGTTTTATTCAACATGTACAAGAAACAAATCTTTACAGAGTACAAGACAATTTTCCCACAATGCTTCCCCCTTTTTGCTTTCCAAAACAATATCTCTGAATCTAATCTCCTTTGTTTAGCTTTTTTTCTGACCATTATCTATAACAATTTGTAACCAACACTCTAAATAAACACAAACACCCATAATCCATTTTTTTTTGAGAATGTGAATATAGTTCTCTAGACTTCTTGCTGATTGGGAGTACTGGTAATTTTAAGGACACCTAAGAAAATTTAGAATTATGGTCAAGTCTTGACTGGAATATTCTGTGAGGCTTGATCTTCTCAGCCTTAGAGGAAAACCCCAGTTATCTGGGAGAATGAAGATAACTTTGTAGAGCACAATGTCAAGTGATATAATTCAGTCACAAAATATCAAATGCTATATAAATGCATTCTTATCTAGATTCTGAAATCTCAGATTCAAAGAAATAAAAATAAATCAGTATTTTCCAAGGGCTAGAGCTTGTGAGAAATGGGAAGATGTCAATCAAAGAGCTAAACTACAAACTATGAAAGAGTTTTGGGATATCCAAAGTACAATGTGTGTAATGATGGATATGCAAATATGGTTTGGATGATCACTGTAAAAAATATATAAGTTGTCTCAAACTTTATTGATCCAAAAAGATGAGATTGATTAATTCAAGCAAATGAAAAAATGTTTCACTGATAAGCATTACTACATAGGAATTTTATTTAAAATTTTTCTCTCTCAGCATGCATATATTTCCACATATATTCATATTTATATATGTATTAAATATATACAAATATACATATATCTGTGTATGGCTCCATAAGTTTGGCAGGACTTTAATTTTTCTCGTTTTCAAAACCATATTTCAACTTTTAAGATACTAATTAGCTTTGCCTGTGTTTAAAATCTAGTGTGTATTTTTAGCAACATCTAGTCTCTTTGTTTTCTTAGATTTATTAAAGTCATCCATAAGCTGTATACATATGTATGTATGTATGTATGTACGTATATGTGTAGAATCCAGTGGAACTTCATATGATATAGTACTCATGCCTGTGAGTCAACATTACTGTATAGTATATTTGTTATAGGTGGAATTTCTGGTTCTTATACACTTCACTTTTAGTAAGGTATGTAGTAAATTCAGTGGTTTGGCAATGACTGGGGTATTAAAAATGTGAGATGATTCTGGATTGATTGACAAACACGAAGACATAGACAGTTACTATTACGTTAAGGCTCCAAGATGATTTGACTTATAAATGAGTGCATGGGCAAATAAGTTTTAAGAAGTAATTGGTAAAATCAGTTACATTGAAACAGATAATTATGGCAGTTAAATAAGGACAGTTTGGAAGGTAAAGCAAATAAAGGTGCAACTGGAGTTGCCTAGAGAAAACATTATGGAGACATGTATGTAGCACTTATCAGAACAATGTAGAGGAGGTGACCGTTTTAAAACACCTTGGTGGTAAAATCTATGCTCTGTCAATTGGTGGGCATCACAGGTTGGAGGCTTGAGTAAAGGAGAGGGGATAGTCAAGGCTTCCCTGTACCACCACTTGATTACATATTTAGTAGAGCACTCTAAATGATCAAAGACATAGAAAGAAAAGACTGCAGAGAGAAATTAAAGACAGAAGTGATGAACATGCTGAGTTCAAGATGTAAGAGGATGTCTGGGTGATGTTTGCAAATGAAATTTCAAAGCTGGCCTGGGATGTAACTCTGCTGGTACATTTCCTGAGCAGATAGTGAGGGTTCATATCGATAATTTCAGAATTTTGGGTGGTGAAGGCAAAATAAGCCGAAGAACCTGCTCATCCATCTCTATAGAGTTTCTTTTGCTGATTCTTCTCTCAGAAATCATACATCTTCTGAGGTGACCTGAAAATGCATGTAGAATCGGAATAGTCTAATGCAGGTATCACAGAAGCACAATATTTGCATGGTAGCAAAGGAAGAGACTCATAAATATAGAAGCATGGTGTGTGAGGATAGTAAGTGGGAAAAGAAGGCTGACAAATGCAGCAAGAATTAGATCCATGTAAGGTCATGAAGGAGACAGATCTGCTGCACTCGACAGCTAGGCAGTTGCTACTGATTTTAGTGACTGATGTTTGCTGGAGTTGTAGAAGGAGAAGCCAATTAAAGGTTGAAATTGAAGAATGATTTAATGGAATGCAGTAAAGTCTGTCTATTCAGGAGTTTGCATGAGAAATAAAGGATGACAGAGATGTAACTGGGAGAAAATATGGGATTAAAGATAGATTGTATTGTTATTCATTAGCTCTCATTTCAGAACTGAAGGACATAGATACTGAAATAACATGAAAGAAAAGCATAAAACAGAACTGCACAAGAACCTGTATATATGAAGAAAACAGTAGAATGGTTGAATAAATAGTCTGTAAAAAGTTTAAGACAGCTGGGGTAGCTTCAACAGCCAGCAGTGCTATTTGGTCACAGACTACATCAAGCTAACAGTTATATGAATTTGTAATAACAATATTAACGGCAGATATAACTGAGCAAGCCCCCAGGCCTAGGTGATGTGGCTCATTTTCTACATTATCTGTAACTGGGAGATCATCATTCAAGTACAAATAACTTACTTAACTTATAGATTGAAAATAGCATCGCAGTCCTAAAAACAAATCAACTAAGTGGAGGAGACAATACATAGCTGAAGTGGGATTGAAATCCTGGTCAGATTAGATCTAACATCTGTGTTTTACCAACTAATCCAGGCCAATACCCATATTGTTTACACTTAAATATATATGCCATTTTGATAAAAATGTCTTTCTGTTAAAGGAAGTAAAATTCATTGTCTAATGCATCTGCTTTCATGTCTTGAGAGTTAAGTATAATGTTAAATGTCCCTTGATACAATCAGTTCCTATGTTGTATTACGCCCCCCCCCACCACCAAGAAAGAATTTGCTGCATTTTGTTCTGAGCTTTCCATATGATTAGTTCTTGTAGAGAACATCAAGAATGGCCATTTGGGGTGGTTTTCTAACAAAGGATGCTATTAGCTTAAAGATTTTAAAAAAGCAGTGAATTACTTTTATAGCTTCCTGTGTAAAACAATCTGTATTTTAAGTAGCGCTTTTTAAATATCACAGCAGCCTCTTTACTAACAATTTGGAAGTGGAAAGGGAGAGGCTGTAAATATATGGCTCACATCATTAAGAAGATTGGCCTCTGACTCAGGCAGATCATACACAGCACAATGAATGGCCCTCCTTTGAATATTCAAGTATGCCTTTAGGGAAGCTTACAGGGCTAAGTACATTCTTTCTCAGAAATACAGAAATATTCAGAATATATAAACTTAGTTTAAATATTGATTATTTTCATTGAGTAGCATGAGCTACTCATGCTATTATTGAGTCCAAAGACATGATGAGGTGTGGCTGGTCACACATAAATATTATGATGCTGGCTCACTGGCGTAATTTCTGCTGCCACACTTTAAATTCCATACTAGAGGGTGTTCCTTGACTTCAGAAAAATGAAGCTTACCTGGTAAGATTGTTTTTAGCTGTGGTTATTTTTTTGTTTGTTTGTTTGTTTGTTTGGTTTTTTCGAGACAGGGTTTCTCTGTGGTTTTGGAGCCTGTCCTGAAACTAGCTCTTGTATACCAGGCTGGCCTCGAACTCACAGAGATCCGCCTGCCCCTGCCTCCGGAGTGCTGGGATTAAAGGCGTGCGCCATCACCACCCGGCAGGTTATTTTTTTCTTGAATCAACAGGTTTACATTTCTGTGTATCACCTTGATATTTTAAATTAAACAGAAGTTTTGTCTGATACTACCTTCATGGGACATTTATTTAAACAATATTGACACTTTTGTTCTTCTATTGATTTATTTAACAAAATACTTGATGCCTGGTCTATGCTATACTTTTATCATGCATTGCTGAAACAGATTGAGATCCTCCTCTGCAAATGCTACATTCTTACTGCAGATAAGCTGTAAACAAGGAATAATAAGGCTGTATGTTACATTAAAAATTATTATTAGTGTAGCAACACACAAGAGATGAAAATAAAGTATAATGACCCAGGGGTGCTATGTTTTCTTGTGAAAGACCTTCTTCACAAATACGGCATTTAGAATGAAGCCTGAAATCAAGGATTAAATAGACAGGACAATTTCCAGCATTGTGTGATGGAAAAGTTGGGAGAACTACATGCTTAATGAAATTAGACAATATGTTTCCTGATATTCTGGAGGAAGGATGAAGGAAGTTTGATGCAAAATAGAAATCAATATTTACTGAACATAGGCTGATGTGCTGGAGATTTTCTTATTTACTCCTTGCCAGAAGTTACTTATATTGGTATTATATTTATTTTATATATAAGAAAAATGAAGGTCAGTTTAGTAGGTAGATTAACCAAGGTAATATCTTACGTGATTGAGTGCTTGGAAATGACCATTTCTTTCCATCACCAGCTTTACTTAAAGTATCATCTGCTGAGACTTAGTTCCCCAATACGTTTGCTTTAAAGACATACTTGCAAGTACCTGAGTTTTCTTAGCATAGAACACTGGGCATTTTCTGGTATGAAATGATAACCTAATCTCCAGTTCAAATTGATATCTGTGTGAATACCCAAGAGGATGCATTGATATTGTTAGATCAATAATTAATATTTTATTTTCATTCATATTCAAAACTAATGGAAAGATGTGTATAAGAATGAGATAAAAGGCAATGTAAGTATCATCTTTACTTCCTAAACAGTTGAATTATAGAATTTTGTTTTAGATTTGTTGTCCACATGAATTTGCTGATACATACCTTCAGAGTTTCCCAGATTCTCCACTTATTTCCATACTGAGAAGGATAACACTAGACCACAGCTATGTAGAAACAAAAACTCAATTGCATCCTCTTTGAAAAGATGTGACTACAGGAGAGAAACAATATTTAATTGAGATCTTTCACTCTTCCCAAAACACGGTGATCGAGAAAGTAATACTTTCCAAGGGAACTGGGGCAGCCAACTCTGGCTGGGAGAAGTCTTCAGAAAGAAGTTCCTCCATGAGAAGAAAGCAGAAAGATATTCTTTTCTTTTAAGGATCAGCGAGTATAACTGAGATTTTATTTTTTATATTATTCTCCATTACTGGGCATTGCATAGTTCTTGCTGAAGCACTGCAGTACTGTCTAGAGGTCTCAACAGGACAAGTTTGTTTGGTTCATTTTATAGGTTGCTATGGTACTTCTCGAAAGATATCTATCCTCCCAGTCTGGTCTTTCTGAAACTGCTGATGAAAACCTTGGCTCAAAAAAAAGATGAAAGAAAAATTTGGTAGCACAGTTTACTTAATTATTGTACTCCATATTCCTTAGGAAATTTAATTATCTAGTAAACATGGCTTAATACTGGTTCTATGTTGATTATTTTCTAATATGATGAGTGGAATTATGTGATGCCATTTGAGTAGAGAAAATTGGGGATTTTATGGCAGAACAAATCAAATAAAGGATATTGACCTTCCTTGAGGAAGAGTTTGTTTCTATTTAAAGAGACTGTCTTACTACCATCTCAAAACAAAGAAATTGAGATATGAAAGAATAGTCCTATCAGCATCAAGGGTCATATTCCATAGAGGACTTCCTTAGTTATTGGGCTTCCCTGTGATATAAAATGCTACTTTAATTAAAGTCTATTTGTCATAAATTACTATGCGTCAGCAGAAGTAAACATCCTTTGTGACCTCTGATTTTCAAATTAAAGGAAAGAGAGAATGGCAAAGAATGCCACTATGTAGACAATAGAGGCAACTTTGCAAAGACATCTTATGTAGTATTTTTTTTAACAGGAATCAATCAACGATATTATTAAGGGTTCTATAGAGGTAAACAAACAATCTTGCATGATACTGTCTGAGTAGTCAAAAAATACTTGTCTAACACTAGAGAAACTGAGAATTTGGAAGTTCTTAGTCCATGGGGCTGGATGTCTCACCGCTCCTTACCTGGTACTGAGGGCTCGATGAATTCTTGGAGAGTTTCTAGTAGTCCCTCAATCCATAATATGCTGATTCTAATATATGTGAATGAGGGCAGGGGTGGCAGTCTCTGAACATATAAACTTTCCAGAGAGAGTAAAGGCAAGCAGATAAAAGGTAAAGTTTCTGCCTTCCATCTTCCGTATGTCTTGGTTAACATTGGCAAGTGCTTCCCACATGAGAAGTGGTTCCTTTCACTTCAAATAACCTGTTTCAAAAAACCAATCCCCTCTCATATTTCTAATTAGCTTGTATTTAAGTTGATTCCAGATCTAGGAAGTTGACAGCCAAGACTAGCCATCGCAGTGACAAATGAATACATGGCACAAAATACCGACTTTCTGGTAATATATATTCTGGAGCTTCATTCAATCAGCTCCTTTTAGCTTATTTAGGTGAACTTTACATAGAATGCTACAGTAATTTTTTTCAATGTTTATCTTTCTTTCTTTCTTTCTTTCTTTCTTTCTTTCTTTCTTTCTTTCTTTCTTTCTTTCTTTCTTTCTTTCAGATTTCTGCCTCTTCCCCGCCACCGCCTCCCATTTCCCTCCCCCTTCCCTGATATAGTCTCCCTCCCTCGTCAGCCCAAAGAGCAATCAGGGTTCCCTGTCCTGTGGGAAGTCCAAGGACCACCCACCTCCATCCAGGTCTAGTAAGGTGAGCATCCAAACTGCCTAGGCTCCCACAAAGCCAGTACGTGCAGTGGGATCAAAAACCCATTGCCATTGTTCTTGAGTTCTCAGTAGTCCTCACTGTCTGCTATGTTTAGCGAGTCCGGTTTTATCCCATGCTTTTTCAGACCCAGGCCACCTGGCCTTGGTGAGTTCCGGATAGAACATCCCCATTGTCAGTGTGTGGGTGCACCCCTCGCGGTCCTGAGTTCCTTGCTCGTGTTCTCTCTTCTTCTGCTCCTGATTTGGACCTTGAGATTTCAGTCCGGTGCTCCAATGTGGGTCTCTGTCTCTGTCTCCTTTCATCGCCTGATGAAGGTTAATATTCAGGAGGATGCTTATATGTTTTTCTTTGGGTTCACCTTCTTATTTAGCTTCTCTAGGATCACGATTTATAGGCTCATTGTCCTTCATTTATGGCTAGAAACCAAATATGAGTGAGTACATCCCATGTTCCTCTTTTTGGGTCTGGCTTACCTCACTCAGGATAGTGTTTTCTATTTCCGTCCATTTGTATGCAAAATTCAAGAAGTCATTGTTTTTTACTGCTGAGTAGTACTCTAATATGTATATATTCCACACTTTCTTCATCCATTCTTCCATTGAAGGGCATCTAGGTTGTTTCCAGGTTCTGGCAATCTTATACAATAAAGGATCATCTGGAGGCATTACCATCCCTGACTTTAAACTCTATTACAGAGCTGCAGTATTGAAAACAGCTTGGTATTGGCATAAAAACGGAGAAGTCGACCAATGGAATTGAATACAAGACCCTGACTTTAGCCCACAAACCTATGAACACCTGATTTTCTATAAAAGAGTTAAAAGTATACAATGGAAAAAAGAGAGCATCTTCAACAAATTGTGCTGGCAAAACTGGATGTCAATCTGTAGAAGAATGAAAATAGATCCATATCTATCACCATGCACAAAACTCAAGTCCAAATGGATTAAAGACCTCAATATCAGTCCGAACACACTGAACCTGATAGAAGAGAAAGTGGGAAGTACTCTACAACACATGGGCACAGGAGACCACTTCCTACGGATAACCCCAGCAGCACAGACACTAAGGGCATCATTGAACAAATGGGACCTCCTGAGACTGAGAAGCTTCTGTAAAGCAAAGACACTGTCACTAAGACACAAAGGCAACTCACTGACTGGGAGAAGATCTTCACCATTCCCACAACTGACAAAGGTCTGATCTCCAAAATATATAAAGAACTCAAGAAACTAGACCGTAAAAGGCTCATCAACCCAATTATAAAATGGGGCACTGAGCTGAACAGAGAATTCTCAACAGAAGAAGTTCAAATGGCCAAAAGACGCTTAAGATCATCCTCAACTTCCTTAGCGATCAGGGAAATGCAAATCAAGACAACATTAAGATACCATCTTACACCTGTCAGAATGGCTAAAATAAAACACACCAATGATAGCCTCTGCTGGAGAGGTTGTGGAGAAAGGGGTACACTCATCCATTGCTGGTGGGAATGCAAACTTGTGCAACCACTTTGGAAAGCAGTATGGTGGTTTCTCAGGAAATTCGGGATCAACCTACCCCTGGACCCAGCAATACCACTCTTGGGAATATACCCAAGAAATGCCCCATCATACAACAAAAGTATATGCTCAACTATGTTCATAGCAGCATTGTTTGTAATAGACAGAACCTGGAAACAACCTAGATGCTACAGTAATTTTTTAAACATTCGTATGCTATAGCCTTACTAAGGAAGGCTTAGCCTGTATACAGAAGGCAAAGAATGACATGGCCCTTCCAAAAACACATGTTCAGTATTGAGTTTTAAATCATGACTAAAAGCATGAATTCATTTCCCTCAGCTAATATCCTCACAGCTTCATCAAACCCTTTATTGAAATTAAAATGTCAGGAGAACACTGAGATGTTCATGCTGAAAGTTTATTTCTATTAAGAACCGCTCAATAGTCGTGTTTCCCAAGGATTATTGCTGAATCTTCATGGTTCATAAAAATGAAGGGAGGATTTAAGAATTAAAATAATTCCTCACCACCTAAAATGTGCTTTCCACCAAAGTCCAGCTATATGTAGATTAATTAGTCTCTATAGTTTCCATGGCCATGCAGTTTTTAAATAAAACATATGTGAGGGTGATTATGAAATTTAAATGTGATTTTGAGTGAAACAACTAGTGACTTTGAAATTGCACAAATTTTAAAATGTTCTGCTTGTTTGGAATAGGAATCAAGCTGTGCTCTTTCCCTATGACTTTTATAATTTTAAGGGTTGTATTATTGCCATTAGTATCTGTGTAAAAATAACTTTGCAAAATCCTTAGAGAAAAAAAGGGGCAGCAAAACATTTCAAATAATAAAAGCACTTGTCATTATAGAGGATTTGATTTGATTTGATTTGATTCCTAGGACCCACAGTTATGGTGGAAAGAGATGGCCAATGCCCCAAGCTTGCCCTCTGACCACCATACACAATGTTACACACATGATCCCATTCACATACAAGTGCACACATAATAAGTGAATTAAATACATGTAAAAAATTAAAATCTCATAGATACATAAATACATGTATCATCTAGGACACTAATTTGATTAATTAGATATTTGTAAGTATTAATAACATCATGCCACATTGAAATTAACCACTTTTTATACGCTTTCATTCACTACCTTGTAAACTTTTATTTGCTGTTAATTCTGATATATAATTTATATAAATATATATGTATATATACACATATATACATATATATCAAACATGAATCGTATATAAAATCTGACTTTAGTATCTTCAACATAAATTCTCGTTGCCCACCTTTCCTGGGCTCTTCAAAGCTCATTAATTCTTCCTATCCATGTAATTTTGTAAAGCATTTGATTACTGTAAACTTTTGGTCATTCAGAAACCAAAATACTTTTTCTGATTTTCAGTTTTCTTCTTTTTATCCTGGAGAAAACAATGTTTGTGTTTGAATTCTCTAGCTCATTTATCTTCAGCTCTTCTTTGATTCTTTTTCTTTGATCGTGGAAAGATTTGTTTCTTATGACAGATATCTATAAATGTTGGTCCAATGCAGTTTGCTGGTGAGTGAAATTTACCAGGCTCCTAGGAAGCTGATAGGGTCACAAAGATATTTACCTTGAACATGTCAACACACATATTTAGTCATTGATTCACTATATCATTACAGCTTACAAAAGCACAGACCCTCAAGACTTTTAAATTAATGAAGTTTATATACTTAATTCTATTATTTTAAAGTATATACCTAACATACATTGTAAGAAAGAAAATTGAAGCATGCTCACTTAACCAAACAGATTAACTTGCAGTTCATTAGAAAAACTGGTTGTTATTTTTCAGAGCAAAATGTAATTTAAAAAGTGGTGAGCCCTAACCTTCAACAATTTCACTAGATGTAATTTCAGGATTACTTGCAAGGGACTTCTGTTAAATAAAGCAAAGAAATATAACTTAAATATTCCTACTGTCAATAGTATAATAAAGAAGTCCACAGGTTGCTTCTTACATGGTGATGGTTTGAAAGCCAATGATGGAAAAGTAACCCTTTTATGCCTTAGAACCCCAACTCCTTGAAGATAAAGAACTAGAGCACAAACTTACTACTTTTAACTGAAGGCAATGTTTTTGTTATTAATGAAAAGAGAAGATATAAAGACAAAGATCGACTGAAATTTACTTCTCATTTTTACTTTTCAGTATCTGTGTGTGGGCTAAAAGGTTTGTGTGGTTACAGGTGTAGACATGCATGTGGATTCACTTCCATATGCCTGTGCATGCATGTGTGGGCCAGACAACTACCTTGGTTTCATTTGTCTTGGAGCTTTATCCATCCTGTTTTTAGAGGGAGAGTTTCTCATTTGAATCCATAACTCATTACTTTGCTAGAATTGTTTGTCTGCAAGCTGCAGAGATCTTTGCAAGGGCACACAACCTTGTCTGGCTTTCTCCACTAATGCTCTGATTGAAGCCAGGTTCTTAGGCATGTAAAGAAATTTCTAATCCCCTTGGTCAAGAATAGAACCACTACCAGAATTTAAAGCCAAATGTGAAGCAAGCATTAATTAAATACTGACCAGGTTGATGGACTGTGGCCAGGTCCATCTTTGGGTTTTCCAGAAAATGTCCAAAAGTCATGCCTTGCAGAGAATTCAAAAAGCAGCCATACAAGGCCACCATATTTTTCGTCACTTCCAATCAGAGGTAATCATACGTTCTGAAATGTATCCTTCCTCTGCCCCTCCTGGCAACATCCATCAAGGTTGAGCATACATGCTGACACCTTTCCTGCCCATATCTGCTGCCTAAATAGGGTCAAGCCATGGGATGAAGGTGCAGGTGGTCAACAAAGCTTGTTTAGGGGAGTGAAAACACAAAGAGCCTTCATCATTTAACTTGGGGTCTCACAAGAGCACTTTGCCTGCTGGGTAGTCTTTTATGACCCATTTGCTTAGAAGGTCTTTGCGCAGTGCTCTGAGTGTGTGGAGGAACAGTGGTATTTGTCACAATAACAGACACTTTCTTCTAGAAACACACCATGACATGATGTATCTGTCTCTAGCACAGTGCATGGACTAACACACTTCTAGTTCTAAATTACATTTGTAAAGATGTTATTCGCTGTTATAACGATGGTGAATTTGTCTTAGTAACCATAGAAGCATTACTTAGGTTCTTTGACCTAAGTAATTTTCTTTGATGAAATGTTTGTTATTTTGGTAGGACATATTTAATTCATGTTTAATGGAATTTTATAACCACAAACTTTAAAATATGGAAATAAATGAAAATTTTGTAGGAACTTAATGACACAGATAAGTTACTCATTAATAAAGGGTTATAAGGACATTTCAGATCATCCTATCAGATATAATTTATAGACAGATGTGGGCTTTAAAATCTAGCAAAGAAAAAAAGAAAAAGGAGAATCAACTTTGTCACCTTACCATGACCATGATTATTATTTCTTACCCATGAATCTAATGATTCACTAGAGCAGATGATAGAACAACACACATACCCCTTTATTTATTACTTCATTATACTTATGAATCAACAGATCTAAAAAACAAGAGGGAATTGAGCAAACATGGTAGCTTTAGTGTAGTAGTACTAAAAAAGCAGAGTATGTCTTTTCAGTTTTGTAAAAGAAGACTATCTAAGAGACTCACCCTCTTAATATAACATTATTATATACTTTAAACTGACAAGAAAAACAATTAAGCAGGAACAAACACTGCTTAGGACTCTTAGCTAGTTAGTTGAAGGTGACCATTTTATAGGTGCATTTTATTCTCATTCTTTTTTTGGGTGGACCAGGGAGGTATTTCAGTGCAGTCCTGGCATTTAGCTGTAGTTACAATGAATTGCAGCCATGATTGGAATTGTTTTGTGATGCCTATGGTGTCATTACCAAGACGCGATTACCAATTGCTATATGAAATTAGTTATGCATGAAATGAATGGGAAGCATAAATACGAGAAGGGAGAGTCTGAGCACAGACTTCATCCTCATTGTCTTCCAGATCCACTGATGCTTATGCATAATGTGCTCATAAAACTTTAATTTATTTCAGAGTCAGAGGACTAGAAGGGATCTTTAAAGGTCATCTAGGACAACCCCCAGTTTCCAGGCCCTTGAGCAAACCTAGAATGATAACTGATGAACCTTTCTCTCAGGAACAAATTAAAAACCTTTTATTGATTCTACTTTGAAATGAGTCAAGTTGTGATAGTAAGAATTTTTACAAAGTAATATTGTACAATCTTTATTAGCCAATGACTACAATATAGTTTTATATATATTGTGCATCAAATTAATGCACAGATATAGTCAAATTTCTTTTAAGTGTTTTAATGTCAGAACATTTTATCGTGGTGAAAATTTAGGTAAGTAATTTTGATTGTATGGGATCCTTCATTTTAAAGAATGCCATATTCCCAAAATGTGATTTCTCAATAAATTGTAGGTTTTATTTTTTATTTTTTCTGTGTATATACTGTATGATTGTATATACATGTGTGAGAAAGAACATGTTCATGCACATGGATGTATAACCAGGGGTGTATTCTGGGCACCTTACTAATCTCCTTTTTTTTTTTAAATCATAAATTTGAGACAAGGTCTCTTACTGAAGCTGGACCTTGCTGATACAAGAGTCATTGGCCAATAAGATCTAGCAATTCTGTCTTTATCCTTCCCTACTAAGACTACAGGTATGCTGGTTCAACCCCTTTCTTTTAAAATTAAGGAAAAATAATAATTTCATATAGTGTGTTTTTATCATACTCCAACTGCCAGATCCACCACCCCTTCTTTAGTCACCCATATCATTGTCTTCAGTTTTTTGTGTCACTTGCCAACTCAAATTTATGCTGCCCATTTGTTATTGAATGTGTGGCCCTTTTATGGAGAATGGTAAATTGACCTGGGACTATTCTTTTAAAGGAAACTGCCACTGCCTCCCTGAAGTCATTGGTTGGTAATGGAATTTGGTCTGAGTTGAGCTTGCCCAGGTTTTGCCATAGTGTCCCAACTGCTGTGAATTTCCACGTACATGTTTCCCTAGTGTGTACAAAAGACACTGTTTCTTGTATCCATGTACTACATCTGAGGCTTACAGTCTTTCCATCCCTTTTTACGCAATGATTTCCTGAGTCTTGGCAGGTGACAGTATGACATAGATGTTCCATTTACAACTAAACATTCCATTGTCCGTTATTCTCTACATGCTGGTTAGCTGTTAGTGTATGGGCCAATAGCCATCTGTGACAAGTAGAAGTTTCTCTGAGGAGGCTTGAGAAGTGCACTGATCTGTAAGTATAATAATAAGTCATTAGTAATTAATGTAATTATTATTTAGCAGAATAATAGCAGTGGGTTTTTCCCAAGGCCTTGTGACCTTTCTAGCCACAAGTTCATCAGTCAATAACGGTGTCATGTGAGGGCTTTATATTGTGGAGTAGAACTTAAATTCAATCAGAATGTGGATAGTTGTTTCTATGAGGTTCATGCCATTATTGTACCAGTGGAAATGCCTTAGTAAGTCAGTCCTTATTGTAGCTCACACGATTCACAGCTGGATAAGATAGATGATTACTTTTCTTTTCAAGTAATGTACTCAGAGGTACTGTAGTACCTTTCAGCAATACAAAAGCTAGCCAGAATGATGCTTCCCAGTCAGTACCAGCCTATTTCTTCAAATTCTATAACCCAACTATGTGTTTTCATTAGCATTAGAGTCTTTCCTTAAATTCTCATAAGATAACTAACAGAATTGGAAAGAGTATGCAATTTGGAAGGAATATTCAATGTTTGGGGGCTTATTTAACTTCACTGTTTCATTGGTCAACAATTCTAGAAAAGGCAACCCATTCTTGTCACTGGGCTTTACCTAAATTAGGCCTTACCCAACCCTAATTTAACACTTCATCTTTCACTATTCCTTCTAAAACAACTATAGTGCTATAGTCTATTCTTTTTTTCTTAAAAAGCCATCATTTGCCATGGCTCCTAGTTTGTTTTCTAGAATCTATGTAGATTCCAAATTTAAAACATGTGTATCTGTGGATTTAAATCTGGCACTCATATATGAGAAAGATGTGATTTTTTACCTGCTTGGTCCGGGTTATTTCACCAAGAATGGTTGTTTCCAGATCTGTCTAATTACCTGTGAATTTCATATTTTTAAAAGCTGAATATATCTCATTGTGAAAGTCTAAGAAATTTTCATTATCTACTCATTAGTTGACAGAAATATAGACTGTTTCTATTTTATGACTATTGTGAATAAGGCATAAATATGCCTGGATGAGCAGTTATGTCTAAAGTTGGATGTAGAATCATTGAGTATCAATTGGTATGGTTGGATAGCAGAGCAGATCATTTTCTAGCTTTTTGAGGAACCTCTCCATGGATTTCCATGTAGATGCACCAACTTTCACTTTCTTCCTTCCTTCCTTCCTTCCTTCCTTCCTTCCTTCCTTCCTTCCTTCCTTCCTTCCTTTCTTTTTGTGTAAGTACTGGAGATCTTAAAGCATGATAATCTCAGTCTATCATGTTTTCATGGCAATCTCTTTACTGACTGAACCCTCTCTACAACCACTAAACTGTGGTTTAAATACTGTAATGGGACACACTGCACACACACACACACACACACACATACAGTGCATAACTCCAGATCAATGACTTTCTCTGAAAAGGAAAGGAAGTTAAAAACACTCTTAATATTAATTTTTTATTGAATAAAATAAGTCAAATGTAGTTGGGAGCTGTGGGCTGTGTTCCTGCCGCCCCAGCTCCTGGTCGCCTGGCTAGCTTATGCCCCGAAATAACAACACACAAACTGTATTCTTTTAAATACTTCTTGGCCCATTAGCTCTAGCCCTTACTGGCTAATTCTCATATCCCGATCAACCCATCTCTAATAATCTGTGTAGCACCAGTCTTACCAGGAAAGATTCAGCATGTCTGACCTGGTGGCTTGCTTCATTGCGTCTGTCCTGGAGAGGAGAAGAAATGGCATCTGAGCTCACTTCCTCTTCCTCCCCGCATTCTATTCTAATTACTCCACCCACCTATGTTCTAACCTATGAGGGCCAAGCAGTTTCTTTATTATTTAACCAATGACCTTCCTCCATCAGTCAAAAATTTTCCAAATTAAAATATCAACACTAGATTTGTCAGTATTACAAATATTTTTTAAAGATAGTTTGATAACTCATGGTTAAAAATGGTTTCTATTTTCATGCTAAAATCTTTATCATCTTCTTCTATGTTAGGGAATACTTTTTATTGATTTTGCAAAATTCTAGATGTGCTTAATGCTTCAGGGTAATAGAAGAGTATTGCATACTGTATCAACAGAAACGTAAGAACTAACTGAAAAGCGAAGAGGTATCTGAAAACAATAGCAAAGTAGATGCTATTCGCTGGGGCCAAAGCCTACAAAGTCATGGAGTGATGTCTGCTATCTCCCAAGAAGTTTGAAGTGTGATGGAGCAAGTGTTGTTCTCTTAACCCAATAGCTTCCTTTTGTGCTTCAGCAATGATATTTTATTTGGTATGTGTCTCTCCATTACAAAATAAAAAATAAAAACAATTTTATTGGTTATAAAATTTACATTGAACACCCCAATCCCACCTATCCTCTTGTCACCCTTGCAATCCCCACAAAGAAGACAAAAAGCAAAAATAATAAAAATTAAAATGAACAAAGAATCTCATTGTGGAAGCTGCAGTGAGCGTATCACAGTGTGCCACACACTGTACACTTTCATCTAAACAGCTTTGCTTAAACTATTTTTTTTGCAATGACTCATTGGTCTGGTTTTAAGCCTCTGGCTTCTGCTACACTATCAATACTGGACTCTCACCTGACTCCTCTCAGATATCCTGTTGTTGCCCTGTGTCTTGGAGATTCTGCAGCTTTGGTTATGCAGGACCTAACCCTTCACATCTCCCAGCAGTTCCTAGATGGTATAGATGTTGGCATGACCAACATAAAGCCCTGCTTCGTAGTGAAGTTGGTCAGACCACCTGCTCTCCTATACCCATGCCAACAAGGCCAGCTCTCCCACTTGGCTCAGTTGAGGGGTGGGTATAGCTCTCTTGACTGTAGCACGTGGGAAGGGGCAGGAGCTGCTCTCCAGAGTACTACAGCCTGTGAGGGGCAGGGCCAGCTCCTGTGCACCTCCCAGGTAAGGGTTAAGACAAGTTCTGCATCCACACCTCTATAGCAAGTTCTCCTATGTCGACCAGGTGAGGGGCTAGTTCTTACATATGATGTAGGAAATGACAGGTGAGGCTAACTCTCCAGTGCTCACACTTTCAGGGCTGGCTCGCCCACATTGACCATTCAAAGGACAGAGCCAGGTCTTCTGTACTCAAACCCCCAGGCAGGTTCACCTGCACCCATGCCACTGAGGGCAGCTCTACTGGGTTGCGTAGGTGAGGTGTGGTACCACTCTTCCAAGTGTTGCAGCCAGCAGTGAATGGTGTCAAATTACAGACCAAAAACAATTACTGTTTAAGGGAAAGGTCCTTATTCAGATAAGGCTAAAAAAATCAACGTAATAAGTATTGTAAGGGAAACAGGAGAGGGACTGGAGTTGTAAGAAAGCTGGGGCAATAACTGGGGACATTGCCCTGGCACCTGGTAGCCACTCCAGGTTCAAGTCTCTTGCCAACCCTTAGGTGGCTCCCTTAACTAAGATATGTGCTTCCTGAACCTGAAATGACCCTATCCTATAGCCATACTGATGAATATCTTGCATATCACCATAGAACCTTCATCTAGTGATGGATGGAGATAGAGACAGAGCCCCACACTGGAGCACTGGACTGAGCTCCCAAGGTCCTAACGAGGAGCAGAAAGAGGGAGAACATGAGCAAGGAAGGCAGGACCACGAGGGGTGCACCCACCCACTGAGACAGTGGGTCTGATCTATTGGGAGCTCACCAAGGCCAGCTGGACTGTGACTGAAAAAGCATGGGATAAAACCGGACTCTCTGAACATGGCAGACAATGAGAGCTGATGAGAGGCCAAGGACAATGGCACGGGGTTTTGATCCTACTTCATGTTCTGGCTTTGTGGGAGCCTAGACAGTTTGGATGTTCACCTTCCTAGACCTGGATGGAGTGGGGAGGACCTTGGACTTTCCACAGGGCAGGGAACCCTGACTGCTCTTAGGGCTGGCTGGAGAGGGAGGAGAAGAGGAGTGGGGGGAGGGGGAGAGGGGCGGGAGGAGGGGGAGGGAAATGGGAGGTGGGGAGGAGGCAGAAAATTTTTTTTCAATAAAAAAAGAAAAAAAAAGAAAATAAAGAAACAACAACAAAAAAGTTCTTCAGTGTTAAAAACTGTATTTGTCTTATGCATATGTGTTATGAGATTGTCTTTATGTTGCTATAATCAAATAAATATAATGTCCATAAAAAAAAGAAAGCTGGGGCATATAACTCTTGCCAGTTTCATTATCCATAACCACATCCTCATCATCACCATCAGCATTATGAGCACGGTCAAGAACGTTACTATTTTGCTCTGCCATTTGGCAAAACCCTAAATTTTGTTTAAATAAAACCGCCAACTATAGTCATTGGGCAAGCAATATGCTTCTAGAATGTGGCGATTTGTAGGAGCATCTTCCTGTCAGCTGCCATGACTATATAGTCTTTGCAGTTCATGCAGAAGGCATATTCTTAATTTGGCTTGATTTTTATCATACGGACTTCTCACCTGATTTCTTTCTTTAATTTCTCAATGTCTACTGACCATCTATAACTTTCTTGGTCTGGCTTTGCTTTCAGGAACAGTTTCTTTGAGAGCTGAGTGCTGGCTTCTCATTGTCCAAAGTGCATGTCATATTTTAGGTATTCAGTAATAAAATTACAAAAGAGTTTCCATATATGTGTCATTTCAAGACCTGTGCTGGTGTCCTAGGTTTGCTGATGCCCACAAGACAGGGGATGCTGGAGAGACATGCCCCAGGTTCCAGAGCCCGCCTGTATCACCAGCAACATAGTAAGTGAAAGTATCTTTCCTCCCCATGAGTCATTTGGCCTAACTCTAATTAATACTTCACCTAATCTTCTAGTAATACCACTAATTGCTCACAAACTGGCAATCTAATCAACACTCTGCTAACAGGCAAAGTTTTTTTTTTCTTTCCACTCCTTTTGTGCTCTGACACAGTACGAACTTAGGCAAGTATGTCCCAATTGCTTTGTTTCCATGTAATTTAACAGCACGACATTATTTTCTCATAAGAGGTGCTTTGAATTTTTACTGCTAATGAATAAATTAACTAAAAAAGGTTAATCTGCCTACATGTTTATGAAACATTATGCAAATCACTCTCCGAAAGGTTTAATGGTAATTGAAAGCAATTGAAAACCATGGTACATTTCCCCCAATTTTCATTTATTTTTTAAAGTATACAGATTACACAGATTTTTACATTTTACAGATATGTATATAGAGGAGGTTTTGAAAGACTCTACTATCTTCTCTCACGTTTAAGTAAAGCATTGGAAACAATTGCTGCCTCCACGTTTTCTCAGGAATGGATTGGACTATGGTAATTAATTTCAAAGCAAAGGTCTGAAAAAAGTGTGATTAATATTACTACAGTTAGAAGCAAAGGGGTAATTTTGTTTAGACTCTCATTGTAAAGCTTTGACAATGGTTCTTGCTTTGATTCCAAACTCTATGCACATTTTGACATGTTATTCAGGTTAGAGATGCTTTACATGAATGGCCCAGGTGCTGACACAAAAATCATTAATCACTAATAGTTCATTTGAGCATCACATTAGAGGAAACTTTTGCCTCATCCAAGACTATTTCACCCTCCTCACTTCTTGTTTGTTAGAATGAGAGTGGCTGATTCACAAGACTCTAGGGCATGTAGTGTGTGCATGCCTCTGTGTGTGTCTTCACATGCCTGTATGTGCATGTGCATGCAATTGTGTATTTGTGTGTGTGTGTGTGTGTGTGAAGGGTGAACTGGAGAACAATGGAGGGAAATGAATGGGATTGATTCTGTATTTAAAACAAACCAATTAATCAATTGTTAAATTTGAATCTGAAAGGCTACTGGTGTGAATACCTGAAGGAATAAATAAATGGCTAGTGAGCCCTGTCCCGGTTCATTTTATTTTATTACATTGATTTGTTTATATGTGTATTTGCTTGCAAAAAAGTGAGCCACCCACCATGTGCACAAAGCTTTCACAACACACCAGAGTTGGTTTTCTCCTACTACCATGATTTGTTTATATGTATATTTGTTTGCAAAAGTGAGCCACTGTGTGCACAAAGCTTTCACAACACACCAGAGTTGGTTTTCTCCTAGTACCATGTAACACCCGATTTTGTGTTACACCCTCGGTACAGTTCGCGCGCCACTGTACCTGTACCGTAAGCGAGTTGGGCAAGGGCCTGGAGATTGAAAGAACACACAAAGAGACCCAGGTCATTCGAAAGGAGATTGGCTGAATGGCGTTTATTCAGACTTGGGGAAATCCTTAAGTACCTAACTGCTGCACAAGGACCTCCACCCAGGCAGGTGGGAAATTAACCCGGAGTCAATGCCCTACAGCTAATCACCAGGCGGGGCAGGGGAAGCACAGGTACAAACAGAATGCTTTGTCAGTTGACCAGAAACTGTCCTTGCAGATGCACCCCAGGAATAAGGGTAGACCCGGGCCCTACACTACCATGTGGGTTTCAGGTATTGAGTGCTGAGCCAAAGTTGCCAGGACTGGTGGCAAGTCCTTTTACCCACTGAGCAATTTTAGGAAGTAACCATTCTATTCAATTTCTTTAGATCTATGAGTGCTTATGTGTGTTCACCAAGTGGGATTTTTGTGCCTGCAGAAGCCATAAGAGGACATTTGAGGTCCTGAAACTGGAGTTATTGATGGTTGTGTGCTACCGTTTGGGTTCTGAGAACCAAACATGAATCCTTTGAAAAAGCAACAAATACTAACTGTTGAGCCTTCTATCTGCCCAGAATCATTTTCAATTGCTTTAAAAAAATACTCTGTGTAAAATTGTAGTTCTCAGAGTTCTTCTTGGCCTCAGAAATTGTTGCATTCTTAAACATTATTGCGTTCTTTAAAGAGATTTTGATCACATGAGTTATTTACAGTGGTATGTTGTAAATAGTGAACGATAGTCTCTTCAGAGGGGAAAATATTTGTGTTTGCTGATTTCTGTGATAAAATATGTTTTTATTATTATTATTTATTTTTGGTTTGTTATTTTACTATTGCTGACTTCATTCTCCCAGGTTCAGGTTAGCAAAAGAAAGCTCTATAGACATTCGTTCATGTTAGACTCCAGTACTCTGCAGCTCATGGCTCTCCTGTAATTCTTGATACTGTAAAATCAAAAAGTAACAAAATCTAAAGATTTATTTACTTGATTTTAGCCATTCTGACAGGTGTAAGATGGTATCTCAAAGTTGTTTTAATTTGCATTTCCCTTATCGCTAAGGAGGTTGAGCATGACCTTAAGTGTCTTTTGGCCATTTGAATTTCTTCTGTTGAGAATTCTCTGTTCAGTTCAGTGCCCCATTTTTTTTATTGGGTTAATTAGCATTTTAAAGTCTAGTTTCTTGAGTTCTTTATATATTTTGGAGATCAGACCTTTGTCTGTTGCAGTGTTGGTGAAGATCTTCTTCCAGTCAGTGGGTTGCCTTTTTGTCTTAGTGACAGTGTCCTTTGCTTTACAGAAGCTACTCAGTTTCAGGAGGTCCCATTTATTCAATGTTGTCCTTAATGTCTGTGCTGCTGGGGATAAACGTAGGAAGTGATCTCCTGTACCCATATGTTGTAGAGTACTTCCCACTTTTTCTTCTATCAGGTTCAGTGTGTTCAGACTAATTTTGAGGTCTTTAATCCATTTGGACTTGAGTTTTGTGCATGGTGATAGATATGGATCTATTTTCATTCTTCTACATGTTGACAACCAGTTCTGCCAGCACCATTTGTTGAAGATGCTCTCTTTTTTCCATTGAATACTTTTAGCTCCTTTATCAAAAATTAGGTGTTCATATGTTTGTGGGTTAAAATCAGGGTCTTCTACTCGGTTCCATTGATCGACTTCTCTGTTTTTATGCCAATACCAAGCTGTTTTCAATACTGAGGCTCTGTAATAGAGTTTGAGGTCAGGGATGGTAATGCCTCCAGATGATCCTTTATTATATAAGATTGTTTTGGCTATCCTGGGTTTTTTGTTTCTCCATATAAAGTTGATTATTGTCCTCTCAAGATCTGTGAAGAACTTTGATGGGATTTTAATGGGGATTGCATTGAATCTATAAATTGCCCTTGGTAGAATTACCATTTTTACTATGTTGATCCTCCCAATCCAAGAGCAAGGGAGATCCTTCCATTTTCTGGTATCCTCCTCAATTTCTTTCTTCATAGACTTAAAGTTCTTGTCAAATAGATCCTTCACTTCCTTGGTTAGAGTTACCCCATGATATTTTATGCTATTTGTGGCTATCGTGAAGGGTGATGCTTCTCTGATTTCCATCTTTGCTTCCTTATCCTTTGTGTATAGGAGGGCAACTGATTTTTTGGAGTTGATCTTGTATCCTTCAATGCTACTAAAGGTGTTTATCAGCTGAAGGAGTTCTTTGCTGGAGTTTTTGGGGTCGCTTATGTACACTATCATATCATCTGCAAATAATGAAAGTTTAACTTCTTCCTTTCCAATTTGAATCCCTTTGATCCCTTTATGTTGTCTTATTGCTATTGCTAGAATTTCAAGCACTATATTAAAGAGGTATGGAGAGAGTGGACAACCTCGTCGTGTTCCTGATTTTAGTGGAATAGCTTTGAGTTTCTCTCCATTTAATTTGATGTTAGCTGACGGCTTGCTATAAATAGCTTTTATTATACTTAGGTATGACCCTTGTATTCCTAATCTCTCTAAGACCTTTATCATAAAGGGATGTTGAATTTTGTCAAATGCTGGAGATGTTGTGGAGAAAGGGGCACACTCATTCATTGCTGGTGGGAATGCAAACTTGTGCAACTACTTTGGAAATCAGTGTGGCAATTTCTCAGGAAATTTGGGATCAACCTACCCCAAGATCCAGCAATATACTATTGGGAATATACCCAAGAGATGCCCCATCAAATGACAAAAGTATCTGTTCAACTATGTTCATAGCAGCATTGTTTGTAATAGCCAAAACCTGGAAACAACCTAGATGCCCTTCAATGGAGGAATGGATGAAGAAAGTGTGGAATATATACATATTAGAGTACTACTCAGCGGTAAAAAAAAATGACTTCTCGAATTTTGCGTGCAAATGGATGGAAATAGAAAACACTATCCTGAGTGAGGTATCCCAGACCCAAAAAGAGGAACATGGGATGTACTCACTCATAATCGGTTTCTAGCCATAAATAAAGGACATTGAGCATATAATTTGTGATCCTAGAGAAGCTAAATAAGAAAGTGAACCCAAAGAAAATCGTATAGTCATCCACCTGGAGAGGGGAAGTAGACAAGATTGCAGGGCAAAAACTGGGAACTTGCGGGTGAGGTGGCATGGGGCAAAGGGGAAATGGGATGAGAAACATGAGAAGGGGAGGATGGGAGGAGCTCGGGGGATTGGGATGGTTGGGATATAGGAAGGGTGGATACGGGAGCAGCGAAGTATATATCCTAACTAAGGGAGCCATCTTAGGGTTGGCAAGAGACTTGACTCTAGAGGGGTTCGCAGGTGTCCAGGTAGATGTCCCCAGCTGGTACCTTGGGCAACTGAGGAGAGGGAACCTGAAATGACCCTATCCTATACTGATGAATATCTTACATATCACCTTAGAACCTTCATCTGGCGATGGATCGAGGTCGAGACAGAGTCTCAATTTGGAGCAACGGTCTGAGCTCTTAAGGTCCAAATGAGGAGCAGAAGGAGGGAGAACATGAGCAAGGAAATCAGGACCACGAGGGATGCACCCACCCACTGTGACAGTGGATCTGATTTATTGGGAGCCCACCAAGGCCAGCTCGTCTGGGACTGAATAAGCATGGGTTGAAACTGGACTCTCTGAGCATGGAAGACAATGAAGGCTGATGAGAAGCCAAGGACAATGGCACTAGGTTTCGATCCTAATACATGAACTGACTTTGTGGGAGCTTAGCCTGTTTAGACGCTCACCTTCCTGGACGTAGATAGAAGACCTTCGTCTTCCCGCAGGGCAGAGAATTTGGACTGCTCTTCAGTATAGAGAGGGAGGGGGAATGGTGTGGGGGGTGGAGAAGAGGAGTGGGGATAGGGGGAGGGGAGTGGGGGGAGGGGGCAATATTTGGGAGGAGGGGAGGGAAATGCGAAACGGGGAGCAGGTGGAAATATTAATTAAAAAAGAATAAAAAAATAAAAATAAAATAAAATAAAAAAAAGATTTATTTACTTATTCACTTTTTCACAACAAGCAACCAGGGTCTATATAATATCAGATGCTTAATACAAAATGAAATACTGAAGGCATTTACAAAAGACAAAATTTTGATAAATCTGCGAAAAAAAAAATTAAAAGCTTAGGCTTTTACTTTAAAGTTCAATTGACCCTATCCTATAGCCATCCCGATGAATATCTTGCATATCACCTTAGAACCTTCATCTGGTGATGGATCGAGATAGAGACAGAGACCCAATTTGGAGCAAGGACTGAGCTCTTAAGGTCCAAATGAGGAGCAGAAGGAGGGAGAACATGAGCAAGGAAGTCAGGACCACGAGGGGTGCACCCACCCACTGTGACAGTGGAACTGATCTATTGGGAGCTCACCAAGGCCAGCTCGTCTGGGACTGAATAAGCATGGGTTGAAACCGGACTCTCTGAACATGGCGGACAATAAAGGCTGATGAGAAGCCAAGGACAATGGCTCTAGGTTTCGATCCTTATACATGAACTGGCCTTGTGGGAGCCTAGCCTGTTTGGATGCTCACCTTCCTGGACCTAGATAGAAGTGGGAGGACCTTGGACTTCCTGCAGGGCAGGGAATTTGTACTGCTCTTCAGTACCTAGAGGGAGGGGGAATGGAGTGGGGGGAGGGGGAGAGGAGTGGGGAGAGTGGGAGGGAGTGGGGGGAGGGGGCGATGTGTGGGAGGAGGGGGAGGGAAATGGGAAACGGGGAGGAGGCGGAAATTTTAATTTTAAAAGAATAAAATAAAGGGGAAAAAAAGAAAAAAAGTGTCATTTCATAACATTGCCAGTTACAGAAAAACTGTGAAGGTAAGTTATTAGCATGCATTTTACCATTGATCTTTTTGCATGGTACAATGTCAGTTTTAAATACATTGTATTCTCATATTAAATGCCTCTCTAGAATAATTGGAGTTAAATAATGTGTGCCCATAGCTTCTTGTGTATGTGTGTGTGTGTGTGCATACATGTGTGTCCCCTATTTTGGCTAAAACAGTAAAGATAGCACATAAAGTTAGTAAATAACTAATTCACTCACGTGGTTCTATTCCAATTCTCAAAGCATAAAAAATTACCAACCCTATCTTCTCCTAACTGATTTTTCACAAATGACTGAAAGGAAATAGAACCCTAGGTGGACTTTCCTCATTATCCTCCCGTGTTGTTTTATAATTGTGTTTGCTTAACAGAGGGAAGTAATGCAGCTGGTAAAGAAGTTGGTGAGATTCTTTTATTGCTAAAAATTGACTGTAGCAAACGAAATCATATACTAAGAGACATGTTTGTTATGTGGAATTTTAGTATTAGGGTCTTTCATTTATTTGAATAGGCCTTCGGACAGACATGGTTTTATCATACCATGCATTGCACAGTGGTAAATCCCGGCACACTAAATTATGTTTTCACACATTTCCTCATTATTAAGATAAAGAATATTGACTAGTATCATCTCCAGCATCATGAGACACTGACAAACTGACTGGAACTGAGGCAAGTTCTCAAAACTTCTTTTGATTTTAGCTTAAATGCCGATTATCTCAGGGACAGCAACAGTTTTATGTTGTTTTTACAGGACAAGTAAGAGTTCACTTATTTTCTGGATAATGGCATCCTAGTCACCTGAATCAGTATTCCTTGAAGATTACTATTCAGGAAGTTATGATGTGCTGTGGTTTTATAGTGGCGAGTTTCGCTTGGCAATTCCAATTATTGCATTCCCACACTTTCTCCAGCTTACCCTTGTACTCTAGTAGAGTCTGCAAGTGGTGTAATCACACCAATTTTTTTTTGGCCAGAGTATAAAAATGTCATACACTAAAGGGTTTGATATTCATAGTATTTTCAGTTATTAGCATCGAATATGATTTAAAGTGAATCTTTGCTGGAGACCTGCTTTGGCAGGAGGTTTAGGGCCCACAGAGGATGTGTGGAGTCAGCAGCAGAGACAGGGAGGAGACGGACACTATTTGAAGGTGAATCAGGTTGGCTGCCAACAGCCTTTAATTGAGAAAAGATTACACCTTTTATACTGTATAGCTGCACATGAGATTCAATGGGAGACAAGGGACATATAAACTGGGGTGTGCCTTGAGATCAGGAGTTGGGGAAGCTAGCATTGACATGGACAATAGGCACTGCTCCTACGTTAATATAAGGGCCACAAGTTTCTCTTGTTAGAGATAAGAAGAATAACTGCATTATCAAGCAAGAACTTTCCTCAATCTCGCAAAGGACTGGAGACCCTTATCCAAATGCCTGACCCTCGGTAAAGGACTTCTGGGAAGCAGACACTATATTACAGTTTCTTAGTCTTACTACATGGGCCTGTTCCACTCATAATGCTCCCAAAATGGAATGTCCTGAAGTCTTGATCTTTACCATTACACCAGACCAATCGGAATTCTCTATATTTATTAACTGAATTCTTTAACAGCCTCAATTTCTGGTTCTGAATTATAGGTACTTTATCATTGAGATCAGGACTGTCTAGTAATTCTCCAACATTCTTGTTCTCAGTATAATTAGGAGAACAATGGAATTCTTGGTTCTGTGTGGTGGGGATTTTTTTTTTTTTTTTTTTTTGCTGGATAATTACTTGGTTAAGAGAGGCTACCATTGCACATATTTTTATCCTCTTACCAAAGCCCACGCAAAGTTTCCCAATGAAAAGGTCATTAATAGTGAGAATCATTAAAAATGAAAGTAAAAAGGTGCTGGAGACATGTGGCCAGCAATACTGAAACACTGGAACCTTGTCAAACAGCAGTGGTTACCATACAGTCCATGCTAAATCTTATATCTGGTTTTAGCTTAATTTCTTATAGGACACAGTGGTTACTCACAAACTTTTTGTCTTCAGGTATCTGCTGTTTTGTCTATCATACTTTCTGAGTCTTCAGTGTAAATGTTGCTAGTATTAAGAATTTACATTGACATTAAAAATTCTCTACAAGATTTTTGAGAACTCAGCATCACACATTGCAAACTGTGGACAGGAACATATGGCAGTAGGAGTCTCCAAGGTTCCTCCTGAGAGAATCCTCCCACAGCTTTGGTTTTCATTCTCTGAATTTCACTTTTTCTTTTTGAAGTGGGTGCAGTCACACGTTTTCCCCACTGCAGAGTAACTGACTTCAAGAAAAGAAAGTCATCTAGACTTCTGAGATTTGAGATTTTAATGACTCTCATGTTTGTCTTCATTTCTTTAAAATCATTGAGGGTTTTGTATGCCTTATATTAATAGCACACATATTTGACCATTAATCCTGGCCCACACCCCAAATTTGTCACTATTGTTACTACACAGAATGACTTTTTAGTATTCATTTGTTTGGTTTATGGTAGTAACAGCGGATGTTTCAATAGAACCTTAGGGTTTTTCTCCTTTTATGTTAGAATTTTCCTGAATGCTGGCATCAATATCAAAAGGAAAAAAAGTAGTATAACAGCCAGTTCAATGAAAGCCCTAAAATGAGAGAAAACATCCTTGGAAATCCTGTTATGATAAGTACAAAACTTTCCAGATCTGAAGGACACTCCACTGTTCACATAGTTGAGTAAGACAGTTGCCCTTCAAGAAGTTAACATTGCACAATGCGTGCAAACATCTATCTCCATTCTGGTTTTCTAAAAATGAAAATAAGACAAAGCCCTGCTGCCCTACACAGTGTTCACACACACACACACACACACACACACACACACACACACACACACACTGCTATCTCACTTGGCTTTCCTCTAAGTTCTGTTTATGTGCTCTTCAGAGAGGACACATCTGGAAAAAATTTATTCCCAGGTAGTTGTTCATGAGTAACAGCATTTTATTTTTTTAGTAAGAACACTCCACTTGCTTCATTTTGCACAAATACTGAGGTTTAAACACTTGGACATCCGTAGTGAGCATGTAAGTTGAGAACTATAAGTATAAAGGCAGAGCCATGAGGGTAGCAACAGCATCAAACTTGTAATCCCTGGCCGACAGGCTGCAGTTCACATTGCCAGGTCTCATGATGACTCAATTGCATTATTATAAATGTTTCTCCAATCTCCTAATACAACACTGACATCTGTAGTCTTCTAAAGAGGTAAATGCTCTCCTTGCTTGCAAGGCTCTCCTGCCACAGTTTAGAGGGCCTTAATATTATTGCAGTCAATAGAAAAAAAGCATTTAAGATTTCATTGAATCTGAAATGTTTGCAGTGATAAGATAGTTCAGTGTTTTGTGATCCTAAAACTGCATCAATTAAATGATATTGCAATACCATTTTCAGTATTTTTATTTGCCTTTAAACAATTTTCTATTTGGTTTTCCTTTATCAGAGAACTACATGCGTAAATACTTATGATTTTCCAAAGAATGTCTTCAGTTTGCACTACTGGAGCACTAAATAGATGAAATTTATTTTAGTGAAATATTTGTCCTTGTCCTTGGGGAATTTTGGAAATACCTAAAAGCATTCTACAAATTGTTATAATATACCATTAAAATATTACTAAGAAGGACCAACAAGATGACTCAATTAAATAAATATTACCAGGCTTAAAGGCTTGTTTTCCATCCCTGAGACCCACCCTGTGGAAGGAGAGAACTTACTGCTTCTAGTTGTCCTCTGTCTTCTCCACTCATAGGGTGGCATTAGCATGACCATAGGTGTACAGAAAAAATTATGACACAGCATGCATGTTGAACCCCTTAAACGTCAACTCAGAAATTAAAGCATCAACTTTGTGTGTGACGCTTTTGTGGACTTTGAAATAAACCTTGAGCTAGTCTTAGTGAGGGGCTCACAGGTAGCTTATGGGAAAGAGAAAGAGTGTCTATACTTATGACTTTCTGTTTAGTGGTAACTGCGGTAGCCAGTTCAGAATTATTTGGTAAGTAAATTTGTTGGAGAATACTTATAGTCTTCATTTTTAGAGACTCAAGGCTAATGAATCACCACAAGATTGAGGCCAGCAGATCCAGATAGCAAGTCCCAGGACCACATAGAAATATCCTGCCATAAACAACAAATAAATAAATAATTTTGTTATGAACATTATCTTGATATGAAGAGACTACACAATTCTGAAAAGGCATCTCCACAAATGTTTCTCTTAAGAGTTCGACATGTTACTATCCAGTCTCACAACTTGAAACGCTTTGTTGCTATTTCAGTACTTTGAAATTTGTCGTGTGTCATAGCACAGATTTCCTCAGGCCTTCAGTGAGCATGACCAATGTCATGAAATAATCTGTTCTCTGAAGAGAAAATTTAGAGATTACAAAGACATACAGCGATAGCTTGAGCCTTATTTTGCAGTTCTTAGCATGTGCCGGGAGCTCACAGTCGAGCTTATAGTAATAGCTGTTTACTCCTTCGGTACAGCCAAATGGTGAAGAATTGGGATGGCTGCCCCTTAAAAATAAGTCAGATTTCTAAGTAAGAGGCTGAGATAGAAAGCATGAGGACATTCTAGGATAGGAATCAAAAGATTCGGGATAGAGTCAGCATGCAAAACAATTTTCATGTTTCATTACCAAGCAGTGTGCTATTAAACCATACTCCCTAACATGCTGTTTGTGTTTGCATATGTAACACATACCATCATTTAATACATGCGATTTGAATCATTTTAGCAGTATATTTAAAAGAATGTATCATATGTTTAATATTTTACAGCATTTATATCTTTTAATCCTCATTGTAACTAGTTCAACAACCAATGAGAAGGACTGTAATCTGAGACTGGAGAAATGGCTCAGAGAGTTAAGTGCTTGCTGCACAAATATGAGAAGTTAAGTTTGGGTCTCTTGTACTAATGTAAAAGTGATATAACACCACCGTCAGGATGAAAAGGGACAGATAGATGTTGAGTAATCTCTTGTCAGCCGACATAGCTGAAAATTAGTTTTGTGTTCGGTGACAGACTCTGTCACAGCGAATATAAGATGGGGAGTAGTGGAGGAGGGCACTCAGTGTTTACTTTACTTCTGCATCCCTTAGGCATACGCATAAGCAAGAACACCTGTACACTCTCGTACATCAGAAGAAAGTTGCCTTTGTATTTCCCAGGACTACAAACCGAAAGAAAGTAAGGAATTGATAATGATGTTCATAATCTCAAGGCAATGGATGTCAACGCTGCAGGTTTCAATGAATTGGCTAGATGGCGGTATTGTCTGAACATGTCAGTAACATTTATTCTTGACAACCAAAATTATGGTTTTCATTCTAAATCGAAATACAGTCTTCAAATAATTCATGAAGTTGTGTTTAATATTTCATTAAGCTTTAAATATATGCATTATAAACCAGCCCCCCCCAGAAGTTGCACATTAATGGTAAAACAAACAAACAAAAAAAAGCCTTACTTTATTGTTTTTCCACCACTTAATTCTTTCACACACACACACAAAAAAAAAAAAAAATTTGAAAAGCTTTTGTTGATTTTCCAATAAGCCTTTGCAGTTCTCAAGGCATGGTGGTCCACAAATCCACACCACTTTTTCTGGATTTACTTCCCCTAAATAGATTGGACTGAGACTAGTCCTGTGACGTCAGGAGCCTGAGTGGATTCATGTCTAACAGCAAAATAAGCTCTTTGAAATAACAGAAGTTTCATTTAAACAAGAAAAACTGCAAATTTCCCATATCTCTTTGCTTCAGTTTCTTTCTCTAACACATAAAAGCATGAGCCAATTTGAATGTTTAGCTTCCCTCCAGATTTGATTTCTTCCATGCCAAGAGATACCCAAGGGAGCCTATCACCTGGTATAATGGGAACCTTGGCAGATCTTCGTTGCAGTACAACAATGTTTTTCTCAATTATCTACTTTTCCTTGTGTTTTTTGGACACATTTCAGATGGTCTTAACCATTAAGTTGCAGTAAGTGAATATCTTTCAGAAAGTTAAAGTAACTTTAAAATTATCCCTCTACAGCTATTAAAAAACTTCTCAATAGCTCCTACTATCAATATAGACAAAATTACTGGTTATTTAATATGAATTATGTTATGTGGAAACAGAGCTGAATAAAATTACTTGATAGAAATATGCTAGTTAAAACAAACAATTGAATTCCCCATTCTGTATGTCTTCAGTTAGCAGTGGCACAAGTTTGCCATAGGTTTGGACGATAGGACAAAATGTATAACTTAAGAAAATGACTTACTAAAGGTGTAGGGAATGATAGCGAATAATGCTAAAGTTAAAGTGGAAAAATGTGTTTTTTTCTGCTAATGTGGTTTTTAATATTGATAATTTGCTAATTTTCTATGTTGTCTATCTAATCTTACCACTATAAACTTCTTATCCTCTATTCATTGTGTGTGTGTCTATGTGTGTGTGTGTATTTACATTTTTAGAGAAAGGGTCTCATGTAGACAGGCTAACCTCAAACTTACTATGCAACTAAATATATCTTTGAACTTCTCATCAACTAGTGCTGGCAGTTAACACATGTACCACCATGCCAGGTTATTCTGTATACCTTTTAAATACTTTCTATGATTCACTAACTTTACTGCATACTCTTAAAGTATCAGACAATATAAATTTAGAAAGAAATAGGGGTACTAAACAAAGTTATTTAAATCTTGTGTGACAAACAATAAGAGAAAATACATACAAGAGTATGAAGTAATAGAGGAATAAACATTGAAATTGAAAGTCTGGGTACAAGGAATGATTTGTTAACTATTTCAATGTATTTTGTCCACTTTCACAACCAGTAACTAATCTTCAAATTCTCAGTGTTCTCTGAGAAATCTTCTTGGAGAAAAACATGACAGAAAAAGCTTGTATTTTAATATTTCTAGTGAATTATTATGCCTGGGTAAAGGGAGGGAAACAGAAATCTTTTAATTTGAAAATAAATTTTGTATTTGTTCAAAAATATAGTTAAATTCAGCCGGGCGATGGTGGCGCACGCCTTTAATCCCAGCACTTGGGAGGCAAAGGTAGGCGGATCTCTGTGAGTTCGAGACCAGCCTGGTCTACTGAGCTAGTTCCAGGACAGGCTCCAAAGCCACAGAGAAACCCTATCTCGAAAAACCAAAAAAAAAAAAAAAAATATATATATATATATATATATATATATATATAGTTAAATTCTAAAAAAGAAATGTAAATATTAAACACCCTACAAATTATTCAAGCTTATAGAATTATAAGCATTAAAAACACATGTTTTGATAAAGAATACTAAGGAGAGATAGGCCGCTATGTTTGAGAAATAGACAGCTGAGCAGTGGTGTCTCACAGAGGTCAAGTGACTTATCTGCCAGGAAGTGGGTAGTCATTAGACAATGAGCAAAGCCATAGTCTTATATTTGTCATTACAAGCATCTCCTTTCTGTTGGTTACCTTCCTAATTACATTCTGGATAAGGGACTCAATAGAATATCAGGAAATAAAAGCTAATAAATAAAACAACAACAAAAAATCACCTGCAAATCATTCTATTGCATATGTAAAAGTTACTTCATTTCATATGAAATATTTTATTCATATAGATTCCAAAGTAGCTTTCTGAATACCTTAATACATATTATATATGTATATTATATGTATCTTTCAAATCACAAGTATTAGATTTAGATACATGTTAAAATCCAGTATTTCTATGGATTGCAAAATTCGAGAAGTCATTGTTTTTTAACGCTGAGTAGTACTCTAATATGTATATATTCCACACTTTCTTCATCCATTCCTCCATTGAAGGGCATCTAGGTTGTTTCCAGGTTCTGGCTATTACAAACAATGCTGCTATGAACATAGTTGAACAGATACTTTTGTCATTTGATAGGGCATCTCTTGGGTATATTCCTAAGAGTAGTATTACTGGATCTTGGGGTAGGTTGATCCCAAATTTCCTGAGAAATCGCCACACTGATTTCCAAAGTGGTTGCACTAGTTTGCATTCCCACCAGCAATGGATGAGTGTGCCCCTTTCTCCACACCCTCTCCAGCAAAGGCTATCATTGACATTTCTCTACAAATAAATCAACTATACAGGCTGGAGAGATGGCTAAGCAGTTCAGATCCCTTGTTGCTTTTCTTGAACACAAGTTCTGCTCCCAGCACCTATAAAGAGCAGCTCACAACCAACTCTAATTCAGGCTAGGAGAGATCTGACTCTCTTTTTGGAACTTGCTTGATACCTGCACAGCCATAATATACACACAGACATGGAGACATGCATACACAAAAATTTAAAAATAAAAATAAATCGTTTAAAAATCTTTGTATGTATATTAATATATATTAGGTTATATAACTATACCCTTAAATTTACTATGATATGTTAGAAGGTTTTCTTACTAAACTGAAACAAATATGATTCATTATTTTGTTAAGCACATCTGCTTTTTGCAGTTTTTTTCAACCATTGAAGTAGAAAAAGCAAAGTGAAACTTGGATTTGAGAAACTTTATTGTGGGCATAATGGGACGGGCCAAGCATCTAATGGGACCATGGTTTCTTCTCACTATACAATGCACAGCAATGTAAGTTTCCCAGAATGAGAAAAGTCAAATATTCCAACCCAAAGCTCTATCTATCTTTCAAAGTACTTTTTTTTTCTTACATTTAAGTTTCCTCAATAAAAACACATGTCTGACTGCAACCATCATTCCTAAGGTTTTATTTTTGAACCTGAACTTTTGACTCTTTAGAATGGATAGTAAAGCTACTTTCATCAACTCTCTAGCACACCTTTCAAAAAGGTGTCGAGGACACCGGAAGAACAGGGCCCACAGAAACAACTCATGTAGGCTCACAGAGACTGAAGTAGTAACCAATGAGCCTGCATGAGTCCGCACCATGCCTTCTGCATACTTGCTGGGATTCTCAAGCTTGGTGTTTTTGTTGGATTCCTACTAGTGGAAGTGGGAGTGTCTGACTCTTGCCTGCAAGCGGGACATTTTTCCTCCTGCTGGCTTTTCTCTTCCAGCCTTGATATGAGGGTGTGTGCCTATTCTCACTGCATCTTATTATGCCAAGTTTGGTTGGTATCAGTCTGAGGTATGCTCTTTTCTAAAGACAAACAGGAACAGTGGATGTTGAAGAGAGGGAGTGGAGGAGTTGCAAGAGAGGAGGGAAGGAAAGCTCCAGTTGGGATGTATTGTATGAAAGAAGAATAAATAAATAAAATTTTAAAAGAAATCGTTAAAATAAAAATCTGATTTCTGTTAATATTAAAAAATAAACTTCATTTTAGGAGTTGATTCTTCCTGAGTTCTATAGTTCTTTAGCATCTACCTTTTGATTAAGTGAAATTGAAGATGCAAGAAAAGAAAAAGCACGATTTTAACTGTGGGGGTGTCCTATAGAGGCTCATGGCCACTACGTCATGATATGTTGGTGTACTTTTGTTTTCTGAAAATACCCTACCACACTAATGGCACATAAGCATGCTTTGAATGAAAGATGTTTCCAAAAATCACAAAATGCTTTCTACATGCATTAAAACCTTAAAGAACTACTTTACAATAGCAACAATTTGGTTTGATTTTATGAGGAATCTTCTCTTGGAACTGAGCTTTATCAGAAAAGCAGAGTATGATAACAAACAATAAACTGAAAGAAGGAATAAAGAGAAGATTATAATAGATTACTATCACATTTTTCTTGTGTCCTTGTCTCTCTCAAGAGTTTTTAAGAAACGAAGTCAAAGTAACGGTTAGCCACGTCATCCTAGCGTTGAATTGTGCTTGCTTGAAAAAAACTGGAGTAGGAAAATAAAGAAAGCATAGCTAATAAAATTTCTGTGGTTACAAAATATTAAGTCATTTGATTTTCCTGCCAGACACAAAGCAATTGCACACACATTGCTAGAAGTAACCTGTGGTTTTTATTAGACATGTCACTTGCTGAAGTCCTTCGAGGGCTTTACACGTGTGTATAATACAACACTGCCTCTCTAGGGTAGAGGATTTTACTTTGTGATCAACAACATGAGGATTTTGCATTGAACTTGAAAAATGTCGCTTGTCAAAATGACTGCTGTGCTATGCAAATGCATGTGATTCAAATTTTATTCCCTCTGAATACTTCTTAGATGTATGGTGTCCCCATGTTTCCATCATGGTTCTTATTGAGGAAGCAACATGTCTTTAATTTAAATGAAAAGTAAATCACTGAGTTGGAAAGGAAATGCAGAGCCTTAAAATCAATCATTCCCTCCCTCCTGAATACAGCACAAAGCTACAAGGAACAACAACACAAACAAGTGCTGCTATAAATGCCAGTTCTTGACATCCTCCTCACCCAACTCTCCTCTATTTATCCGTAGGCTTGCACAGCTTGATCCTCTACCAAGTTCCCATTTATTAAAATATTGTTATCCATCCAACATGGTGCTAAATTTAACCAACAAATCAAAATAATTCAAAACTTTGTCTTCTTGTACATCAAGAAATTATAAATGAGTGTATACAGAGAGGTAGTGAAAATACAAAGCCCAAAATAATAAAGGATGTATATAAATGGTAACAATGCTTAAGCTGCACATCTGTGGGTATGTGAGAATAACATGCTTAACAGTACATAATCTTACAACCTTCTACACAGAGATGTTGGTATATTTTCACAAATAAGTGAACATTTCCATGTCATGTACACAAATGTCAAATACAGTGAGTTATGATTCGAACTATTTGGCTTCTCTACCCTTAGAGTAAAAGCGTGAATTTACACATGCATAATACTTTCATTTTATAAATATATTTAGTTTTAACCTCAGGGTGAGACAAGACTGAATATATTCATTGTCCTTGTTAATTCTTTATCTTTCCTGACATAATCACCAAAGAATGTGGTATCCTGTTAGCTGGAATCATAAAGCATAAGTATTTCCCATAATGGAAAGTCTGAAATCCTCTCTGGATATCAAAAGTTTCTGTATTTTTGTAAACTAAAAATCTAACATTCCATATAATATCAAAAGAGAATCAGAAAAAGATTAATTTTTTTTAGATGCAATTTGTCCCTTGAGAACTCTTGCGATGTTTATGTACAATAGAAAGAAACTAAAATGTGGGATTCCAGACAGTTGTTTGTCAAGAATATAGTCCTGGTATATGCTTAAAATGACTAAGACTCCATCCTCTAGGAAGAAACTGTCACCTTGATAAGGTTTATGAGTCTCTTTATGTGCACTGTACTTTTTGGAGGTTGTCAATAAGTCAAATAAACTATAAGGAAGACTAGTTCAATTTTTCAAGTGAATACTAGGTCAATATTTACAAACATGCTTTATCAATTTATAATTATAGACTATGAATGAATGAATACCTTGGGTAAGATAATGGAAAAAACACATTATTTTTCATCCATTATACCAGCACCTCTTTTTATTTTATTTTATGTTTTCTCTTTATTCCCATGGTTTCACTGAAATTTCATATATTTTGGTCATGGCTTTCTGTTCCCCATAGTCTCGCCATAACCTCCCTAGCCTTCCAATCCAGGCCCTTTTTCTCTTTCTTTAAAAAACAAGCAAAGAAATAAAAACACAGAAGCCAGAATTAAAATAAAACAAAAAAACACTAGAAACACACACACAAATTTATTAAAACACACAATTGAAAACTAAACTATAACATACAAGCAAAAGATCCATGCAATAAAAAAAAATCTCAAACAAAGCAGCATGAGATTAGCAGGGCAGTGGTGTCACATTCCCTTAATCCCGGCACTTAGAAGGCAGAGGCAGGTGGATCTCTGTAAGTTCATGGACAGACAGTATGGCCAGGGCTACACAGAGAAACCCTGTGGAAAACAAACAATATAAAACAACAATAACAAACAAAAAAAGCAATTTGAGACAAAAATATTATAAAAACACCATTGAGTTTATTTTGTGTTGCATCCACTGCAGGGCATGGGATTTAGGTTTAATTATGGTTTATAAACCCATTGAGACTCCATTTGAGAAAACTGATTTTTTTTTCCTTTGCAAGTAGTTGTCAATTAGAGATATCTTCTTGGCTAAGAGTGGGAGACCATGTCCACTTTCCCTGCTTAGTGCTGGGACCCATCTGGCTTGGACGAGTGCAGGTCCTTTACATGTTACCACAGTTTCTACGAACTGACATGTGCATCTGTTCTGTTGTGTTTGGAAGTTACTGCTTCCTTTCTGTCATCTGTCCCCTCTGATTAGTACAGCCTTCCTGTCTCTGCCCCTCCTCATATTTCCCTGAACCCTGAAGGGTGGTTTTTGATGAAGATATTCCATTTAGGACTGAGTATTCCAAAGTCTCTCACTCTCTGCACATTGTCCAGTTCCCACATCTCCTTTTAAAGAATCAAGTCCTTAGTGCTGTTCATTTCAGTAATAAGCAGACTGCTGTGTTGTTGAATAGGGAAGTGATAAAAGAAGGATTGTTTAGGTATCATCAGAACACAGATGTTACACGTAATAAGCCAATATTAGGTTAAATCAAGAGATCAGAAATGAATAAATCAGTAAACGAGCAGGAAAAGTATGGATTGTATTAAGAAAGGTTCCATTTTTCTAAAATGCAGGTTTAGAAGAGGGAAATAATGGGACAAAATGGCAAACCTGACAAACCACGGTCTCATAATCATGGCTTTACATCAATTCTAGAGATTTAAATTTAAATTTAGATTAATCTTATATCTGCCTTAAAACAAAATATGCTATATATATGATAATCTTTTAAATAATATTTGAATCAAACAAACTTGGTCTTTAAGTCATTATTTTAGTGTATTTATTTAGTGGCAATTGAAGGTAACTGACAGCAAAAGATGAAATTTTAGAAAAAGATGCCACAGACTATAGAAATTTCTGGATCCCCAGTTATCAAAATAATGTTGAAATGATCTGGGAAGTTCGCACTTAAGTTTCAGTAATTGAGAATTGCTACTTGATAACTGAATCTCAATCATATTGAAGGTATTCCAGAAATAGAAGTCTAGAGAGATATTTATTGATTCAATATTTGTTTTCTGCTGTTTCTCATACATCAAGAACTGATATGTAAAATAGCGTGTGAAATGTTCACCCTCTGATGACTGCTTTATAACAGGACTATGTCAACAAGATGAATCAATTCACTAAGTGAAGTATTGAATGTGCTAGTGGATGCTAAGTGTTATGAAGAATCAAAGGAGGGAAAGGTAATTCTAGGTTGGTAGAAGTATATTATGGCAAAAAAAAGAGTAAATCTTTAATTGAAAAGGTGACATTTAAAAAAGATTTGCATATGTGTCCATGTATATATTTGGGGATGAACATTCTATAAAGAAATGTAATGACAACAAATTTATCACCCATTACATAGTCCATGTGGAAGGCACTTAGAACCAACGTCATATCACGAGAGTTAGATGTATTTCTCAATGATACCCAAAAGTATAATATGATTAAATCTGCACAGCTAAAAGTTATTTATTTCAGAACATGTACACAGTAATGGAGTCTAATTGCAAATGCTTATTATCATACGTCATGGAAAGGTGGCTCTAAGGGAGATGAATTACAAATAAACTACTAAAATTAAGAGGTGACCCTTTATAATTTTCTTCAGAGATTTTACTTTGATCTTTGTTTTATCATGACTCAAAGAACATTGAAGAGTCTATGTAACGTATTATCACTAATTTAGCCAAGATTTAATTTTACATAATAATAAAGACTTCTATTCTTAATATGTTAGCTTGCTCTTATCTTAATATAGGATGAAGTTATATGTACACCAATAATTATTCAAAATAAATTTTTTGTTCAGATTTATTTTTGATTGAGTTATGTGCATTTATCTTCCTATGTAAATTTACTTGAAAGAAACTTCCCTTAGAGACCAGAAGTGTGTTAAATTGTTTGGAGATGGTTTTTTAAGAAGTTGTGAACACTCTGCTATCAGTCTTGGAAACCAAATTCAGGTCCTCTGAAACATTAGTGAACTATTTTAACTCTTAAACCATTTCTCCAGCTCCAAAATAAATTATTTTAGTTATATATTTATTAGTAATATAGGTTTAATTTGTATACTTATATTTTATGCTTTTGTATGGAGAGATGTGTGAATATTTATTTGATGGAAATGATTCATGAGTAAAACTAGTTTATGAAGTCCTGGTATAGAGGAGAATAGGAGATATATGAAAAATTTTCTCAAGACAATATTTTATACTTTCTACTTTAGCTCAGTTGGTATTCTACAAGATAGCTAACAACTATTCTTACTTAAGATAATCTTCAATCTATAATTATGACTGATATTTCCAATAAGAGCTAGAAGTCAATCAAAAATACATAATGTTAGATGATTTTAAATTAGTGAAATCAGGGGTATCATGTTGTTTTCGACAAGGGATAATCAATTTAAATAAAATTCAGGTATGATAGCAGAAAGAAGAATATTCTGGTTTTGGAATTCAGAGTTTGTTATACTTAATTTTTAATCTAAAGAAAAAGAGATATCTTATAAAATTAATCGGTTTTATTTCAATTATACTAAGATAATAAACTTTGAATGCACGTACAGCTGTAGATTGTCCAAGAAGCAGACCAGTCACTGTGCATGTGTTTGTGTGGTATCACATGACTGCATATACTTGTGTTGCATCTTTAGTGCATTGAAAAAACACTGAATTAGATGACATGACATCTGAGATCTAGTTTTGATGACTTTAGTATCTCATTTGTGTTAATGTTGGAAACAGTACCATGTCTGCATGGTTTTCCTCACTTGTCAAACAGCTGCTTGTTGAGAAAATTCGGACATACTACATCACTGAATCTCTTTAACATCTATTCTTCTTGAAAAGGTTGAATTTATGTTTGTTATTTCTGAGGCCTCTTATAGCTCTAAAATTCCAGTTCATTCAAATTATATTTATTTCTCCATTAAATAAGAAAATAAATACCTTTCATTACAGATGTTGGTAGCTGACCAGAAAAGGAACCTGGGGCCCTTTCAACACCTGCCTTATCCCATTATGGATACATGAATACTGAACTAAAATGTTGAGATGAAGTTTAGATTTCTCAACCCCTGGTTACAAAGTTTCATATAATAGTACATGAAATATAACTTCTATCTGTAATAATAGAATCACTGGGGAAATACGAGTTAATTAGAATATTACTGCAAAAGCTTGGACAATATCCCATGAAATGTCATAGCTTCAAGAAACATAGAATGTTTGAAAATGTGAGTTCCTAGAAATACATTCATAACATATTATTATGGGACAAACTATAACTCTTGCCACTACTGTAACCTCAGATAATTGTTGCTGTGGGTTTTGAGGGAATCAACGCATTTACATTAGCAACACAAAAACATGGCCCATATGTTCTTTTTACTATTTGCCAAAATGCGTGGTTTAGATAACTCAAAAAAGGTTGCTGAAACCTCCTGTTCTGATAACTCTCTTGCACAGAAGATGACGTGACTAGATCAACATTCTTGGTCCACGTTCTCAAGGTAAATAATTTCTGCCTGTTTGAAATGCAAAGGAAGAATCTTGTGCTTTTGAGTAAATTTCCATTCATCTCTAAAAGGGCTCAGAACAAAAGAAATGTTTCAGTAGATAAAGGCAGATAATTTGTTTAAGTATGCAGGGAGAAAGGAAGGCAAATTCTTAAACACAGGTTTGAATAGAAACATGTTTCTTGTTAACTGTAATTATTGCTTAAGTTGACATGCCAGCAAGTGGTTATTGGAAAACGTTTGTGAAAATATAGTATCATTTTACCATTGTTAGCCTATAACTGCCTGCATGAATAGCCACTGCTTTTTATCACAAATTTTGCTTATGTTTATTCACTGGTGAGAAAAGGAGAAACAGGATACCTAATTCTTTGAATATAGAAGATCAACTGTCCTTTGGATTCATATAAATCCAACAAGATCATAATACATTCAAATGATTGATATTGAATCAAGAATTAGACTTCCAATGACCTGATAGGCTGCTATAACACACAAGAGATTAATATCTGTTGAAAAATGAGTGAAATCCCAGTGAGGGAAGCTGCCCAAAAACTTCATTTATGACAAGTGGGTCCAAGAGGTCAATGATAAAGTTTAATATTTGCTTCGATAATTAACAGCAGGAGTTTATAGCCAAAGACTGGATAACATTTAGGAAAGCAGGTTGTGTAGACCAGATGTGGCAAAATCTAGAGCAAAACATTCAGTTTGGAGACCATCTGCTTGAGAAAAGTCTAAGATCTGAAGGTTGATGCAGCAAACCCTTTAGAAAAGCTGTGTCATAAACCCGAGTTTTTTTATCTGATTCAAGTTCCAAGCTAGGAGTCTATATATTTTTTAACACTAGGCATCTTTAAAAAGCAAGGAATAAGTTTTGGAAAACACTTTAAAATTTATGAAAGGCTTCAACCAATTTATAAAAATAGATAAGGGCATGAAAATGGAAGATTAATTAGGACAAGTTGGTAGACAGACAGACAGCTTATGCATTCCTGGGTTTGGTTAAACTGAACCAGAATCGTGTTATAGGATGTTGTTTTCCAAGCATTGCATGACTGTAGTCATCTTGAAATTAGAGTAGCATTGATTATATCAGGGAACCTCACAAGACCAGGCACTCTCAACATTCCCATTGGAAGGAAAGGGGATCTTACAGGGACCATGAGGCCCTTGTAGTTCAGAAAGCTCATAATGCTCCTCCATTCTCTCTCCTCCCTTCACCAGGGACAAAATACAATGTTCTTCAGTGGTGTAGATGACACACTAAGTTTCCCATGTTCGTGTATGTAACTTCTCAGCTATGCTTCTATAAGCAAACCATGCCAATGCTTCTGTAAGTAGTCCTCACACATGCTCTGTAAGGACCCACTTAGCTGTGCTCCTGTAAGCAATCACTCAACCATGTTGCTTATGTAACCTCATAAACTTGGTTGGGCTTACATAGAAGTGTTCCTTCAGTCTTTCATTGCTCTTTCTGTCTTGGTGGACAGACATTTGTTTATATCTCTACAGGGATTCAGATCCTCTCTCATGCTGCCCAACTTCAGTTTTTCTCCATGATTTTTCCAATCCCACTTCTAGGCCACCATACTCGTATCATGTGGCAGACTCTTATACATTACCTAATTTAGTTGTCAGGGATATGTAGCCTTTGTAAGCTGTGTACTATAGCTTCTATGTCTCTGCCTTGAGGAAATACTTTACAGAAGGTTTCATTTAAATGACGTTGTTGCTATTCTCTTATTAATAGCTTATCTTTCAGTCTTGGTGAAGCAACATTTCTCTGTAAAATAGAAAATGTTTTATTTCTACAGAATTATATTTGAAAATATCAAATGAAGAGATTCCAATACCATCTTGCTTCTCTCAGAAATAACACAACAGAAACGTCAGCTGTGTATTTGTTTAAGTTCCGATATAACATCACATTATGCTCTGAATACTCCATGAATTTTCCAAATTAAAGTTCCAAATACTTCCATAATTCTCCCTCAAATCAGCCTGATATCTATGACAACAATAGCTCATTCTCCTGCTATAACTTTTAGTTCTAGTTTGTTTATATTGTTGTGATAAACACCAAATCCAAAAGCAACTTGGGGAGGAAGGGATTAGTTTGAGCTAACAGGTTTTAGTTTGTCATTAAAAGAGGGTGAAAAGGATTTTTAGTCAGGAATTTATAGCTAAGAATTAAAGCAGAAAGGAAGAAGGCTACTTATTTGTGTGTTCCCTTTGGCTTTATCATCCACCTTCCTTATACAGCCCAGTCCTACCAACCTGTGGATGGCATTACTCACTTTTGGTTTCCCCCACATAAATTGGCAATTAATAAAATTCTGCAAATGCATGGTCATAAGAAAGTCTTCAGAAGGAAGCACAGGAATGGCTGGGGAGTTCATTTTTGGTTTGTTTATCAAAATCAATACATTTAACACCTCCTGGTAATAACAAAAAACTTAGGCATGCAAATGTTTTTTTTCCTACAGGAGAAAAAGATTGTGTTTAGAGAAAAAATAGATATGTTGTCATAAAATAACAACTATGTGTCCAGTGTTAAATTCAGTTTTAAATCAATAATTACTTTAGCATGTAAATTTTACCATTGTTCTTAAGAGTCTGAGTATGCTCTGTTAGCCCATACCAAAACTGTGACATCAAGTGAAGGGGATTACTGATGGATCAAGCTTTGCCATAAATATTTCATAAAATATATTTTTTCTAAGAGTAGATTGTCTGAAATTAATGACAGGGTGATACTCTGATCACAATTTGTGATTCTTCTAGATTCTTAGCTAGAATGATGAGGTTGGGAGAACCAGCCATGTCACGCGAGTCTGAGAAGCCTGAGTATATGCAATTCAAAGCTAAGATTCCAAATAGAAATTCTTTGTCTCTATGTTACTTTTATAAATGTTTCAGAAATATATATATATATATATATACATATATATATATACATATATATATATATACATATAGCCATAAATTTGAAGAAGAGCAAGGACAGTTATACAGGAGGCTTTAGAGTGAAAGAAAGGAAGGGGAGAGTGATATAATTGTAGTATAATCTCAAAAAACCAAACAAAGATAACTTATGTTTATATGTATTTTAAGGCAATGAAACAATGTTGCATAATACTTAAATAGGAGATTTGTGATTGTCTCTATCTCTATCTGTTGTGCGTCATCATGTCTCTCTCTCGCTCTGTCTCTCTGTCTCTCTGTCTCTCTTTTTCTCAGTGGCATTTAAAGCTGATCAAATTTTGAACTCACAGAATCTAGGACCAATGCTTAGGATATGTAAACTACCACTGCAGGAGCTGCTTTTTTAAGAGCACTAACCTTGTAAAACCTGCTTTTTAGATTGAAAATGAGTTCTTACATACAATATATAGAGACCATAGTTTCCCCTCCTTCCACTCGTGTGTGTGTGTGTGTCTCAAGAGAAATAGACTTTGGATGATAATGCCATGCCAACATTGATTGATGGCTCCTGAAAATGTACCAATCTACAACATAATAAAGATTATGCAAGAGACTGAGTACAGGGGTATAGATGTGGGAATTCCCTCTACTTTCCTCTAAGTGCTTCAGAAAATAAAGTGTATTCACATAAAGCAAATGAAGGAAGCCTCTTGGCCAATAAAAGCTTTGTAAGAATTATTTTTTACAGTTTATTATCACCAAATGATATTTTTGAATTTGAAAATAGTCATAAAACTGAAAGCCCAATTTCTTCCTCACTTATGCCCCTTCTAAAGAACAGAATTTACATGAGGTAGCATTTAAAGCTGATCAAATTTTGAACTCAGAGAATTTAGAATCAATGCTTAGATATATAAACTACTACCTCAGGAGCTTTGTGAAGAGTATTAACCTTGTAAAACTTCTTTGTAAAATTGAACATGAATTCTTCTTTCATACAATATGTGGGGATCACAGTTTTCCCTCCCTCTATTCATCCCACCTCCTTTTCCCATCAGAAAGGAGCCGGACTTCAGGACAGAACAACCAAACAGGACCAAAAAAAAGATGTAAAAAGATACTTAATAAAGATGTGATAAGTCTTCTTAAGTTATACTTTTCAAATATTCAGATTTTATGTTCATAAGATAACCACAGACATTAAATGAGTTGCATGATCAAAGTATTAAGTGTTTCTTTTGCCACTTGAGCTTAAAATATTTTATTCTTATTTGGGATGGGGTGAGAGTTGGACATAGCACATAATAGCCTTTTCTGTAAACAGGCGTATTTTTCTGCTCACATCTTCAAGTAGTCTAAATTGCAGATGTTGATGTGTGACTAGTGAACTCATCTCTCATAAGTCTTGCAAGCCCAGAACACCCAAATTTAAATTTATTAATACAAACATTTATTTTTTGGATTCTGGCTATAGAAGTAGATCAGTGCCTTGCTCAAACATCTCCAAAGAAGCTTCATGCTGCAGCAAATGGGAAGAATTACAAAGATCTACAGCCAGATGATGTGAAGAGAGTTTGAGAGCTTGCACCACTCAGTCTCTAATTGGATATCTGTATCAAGTTCCTCACTTCAGAGTTCAGAGAACCACACAGAGAGGTAGAAAGAGTTAATGACATCTGAATCAACAATGCTTTACATTGAATCTTCTACACATGGTGATCTCCTGGCATACAAGCATAGGATTTAATATATTTAAAAGTCAGTAACAATTGCCTATTTGGATATAGTTTTAATGCAGTTCCTGTTATGTTTTTGTAAAGACATGATAAAATGGACTTAATCCAGTCTCAGAATAACAAAACAGCAGCAGAAGATATTTTTGTGATGATTTGTATAACAGAGTTAAACATATCCCATTTAGTGTACCAATCTTAAAATCTTTCCTTCTAGAAAATAAATCATAGGACTTAAGTCCACAGACAGCACATTTTTCTGGGCCTATCTTTTATAGTTGTTTCTATGACATCTTACTTCAAAGAGAAGAGATCATTTTAGACACAGTTTGAGATATAAACCCTAGGATGACTCCTTTAAGGAAAAGAAGATAGCTTTCATCAATTTATTTAACAATTTCATTTCTTTATGTAATTCTTTATTCATTAGTCTAGTCATTCATCATATGGGACGACACAGGCAGGGAGTTGAGTAACCAAACCCCAGTATGTCCAACACACTTATTGAGTAATGAGTAAGTGAAGGCGTCTGTTTTACCTCTTCCCATTCCTGGATGTGACAACCCATGGTACATCAAGTATGCAAAATGTCATTGTGTTTTCTGCTTCCATTGACCCAAGCTTTTAGCCTTGAAAGTTCAAACATGTCCAAGAGAGATTCAATTTTATCACTGGGGAGAAAAATGCAGAAGCCCGAGTGACCATTTAGAACTCGATTGCCAGAGCTGGTGGGAAGAGTAGAGACGTGATGAGATCATAGCTTACTTTTCTGTCTTTATTCTACATTCCCTGAAGCATTCACCTCTTTGAATTTAGAGGCGATGCTGAGGATATTCAGTACTTTCGGTTACAAACAGCTCCTCTGTGTGCTTCAGCTTCAGTGGACAGGCTGCTGGCAAGGACCTTGTAATAGCAGGATTAGTTCCTTTGAGCCACTCGCTGTTTTGCTTAATTACAGATTCCTTCTGAACTTGTCTGTGTTTTCTCCTTGCAGTCTCCTCTGCCAACAGTGTCAAATCAAGTCACTCCTAGCACATGTTTCCCTTTCACTGCTTTGTGGGGGAAATAGAGCAAGAGATGGTTAACAATTGTTACTCTTCAGTTATTTAAACTAATGAAAGCAACTGCCATGCTGCCTCTGTGGGTTCTCAGGGGTGTATGTGCAGTGGGAAGAATGAGTTCTATTGGCTCTTAATTACCCCACACAAAGGGCAGTGTTTGCTCCTCCATCACAAGGGATTGATGGCCTACTTTCCTTTCCCGTCAATGGAGTCTCTCTGTGAAATTCTCTTTCCCTCCCCACAGTATCAATTCTGGAATCGATGCCAACAGAGCTTTTGGTTGTCAAGTACCTAGGCTCCAGATGAAACTCAACAGGCAACATGAGCTTTGAGTCTACACATCCTCCGTGCACAAACGCCAGGCACTTGCAGCCTTCCAAGTCCTTCTTTGATTTGTCTATGAGTGGCAAGAAATCGAGGTCCCTCTCCTCATCACTTCGTAAGCCCTTGAAACGCATTTCTATTTTTCTCTCAGGGCAACTCAATTTATTCTATTCTTCCTGGTATGGATGATTCATTATGTGGATCAGAAACTCAAAAGACCCACCCCCCCAAAAAAATAAATAACTCCTCTGGAGAAGTAACTTCCTTTATTTCCCCCAGGGATAGAATTCTCTGTGGCTTTCTCACCTCTTCTAAACCTATCCAAGGTCTGTTGATGACATTTCTCCACTTTGCTCTTCCTCCCTTATTTCCTTGTTATTCTCAAGATTCTTGTATTATAGTATAATTATTTTCAGAATTCATGGAGTCTCCAGATTCTCACACAAATATTGAGATTAGTGTTTGTCCATATACAAACTATATGGAAATATATCACTAAATGGAAATATATCAATTAGCCATTGACTATGTATGACCCTCTCTGTTATTTATGCTGGCTCAATGTCATTTATTTTACTATAATGCCTTATTTTATTATTTATTTTATTGGTTTATTTAAACTTGAGTATACTTGCCAATGTATGGGCATGTTTTTGCATGTTTGTAGCTCATTGTACTGAAGAGAGGGATTTGGATTTCCCAGGAATCTCTAAGAGAAGTCTGACAATCAAAACCAATAATGATTTAGTCACCCCAAATTATGCTTGGGAGCTTCTAACCAAAGAGGAGCGAGTGTGAAAGAGACATAGGGAAGCCTAGTATCTCACAACACGAGTAAGAAGTATAATCAAAGGGAAAGTAAAATACCAATGATGTGAAAGAAGGAGGAGGAACACTGGCCATTAAAGGAAGAAACAGGGTTATGAGGAAGGGATGGGAGGTCATGTATATAAGTTAGCACAAAACTAAGCATGTATGAACAAGCCTTATGGAAACTAATAGTTTTGATGCTAATTTCAAAATAAGATGAAAAACAATAGCTTGAAAGGATGTAGCCGTATATGGTGCTTTGATTAAGAATGATTCCCATAGACTCATATATTTGAATATATATGTGATCACTAGAGAGTGGAACTATTGGGATAGATTAGGAGGTGTGGCCATGTTAGATTAGGTGTGGCCTTGTTGGAGAAGGTATGTCACTGGAAATGGGCCTTGAGGTTTCAAAAGCCCATGCCAAGCCCAATCCTTCTTTTCTGCCTCTGCCTCTCCCCCTTTGTTACCTTACCCCTTTCTCTCACTGCTTCTAATGGATCACCATATAGGACTCTTAGGTGCCTCTCCAGCACCATGTAAGCTGCTGCCATGCTTCTCTCCATGATGGCAATGGACTAATCCCCTGAAATTATAAGCAACCCAGAAGTTAGAAGCTATCTTTTCCAAAGGTTGCCTTGGACCTGTTGTCTTTTCACAACAATAGAACAGTGACTAAGACACACTGCATAGGTCAATAAGGCTGCTCCCAGAAGACATGGGCTATTAAACAAAAGTCACAGTGCAAAGCACAGGATGCCACTCTTTAACTTATTGCTCGAGTCTGCATATCACACCATCAACCTACCAGTAAAGACATGTTCATTAGTGCAACACTGGTATAACTGATGCTGACTAGCTCCTGAGACATAGAAATTGTAAGAAAAAACTATATGTATATATATGCACATACATATCACCTGATAATATAGAAATATATATATATTTTTCTGAACAGGGCTCCAAAGCAGAGAAATTATTCTAGGAACTGACAAATGAAATTTCATGAATTAAGAAGCTGATACAAAGTAAAGAAAGCAATTATCAAATTGAAGGGATAGCTAAACATAAAATAAGAGATTAGTATCCAAGATATATAAAGAACTGTAAAAAGTAAGCACCGACAAAACAATTATTCCGTCAGTGAATAGGCAGGCTAATGAGTTGGAGAGCTCCCAAAAGAAGAAATAACAATGGCCAATAAATACTATGAAAGTGTTCAACATCTGTAGATGATCAGGTAAACCTGAGTTCAAATTGCTCTGAGACTCCATCAGAAGGGTTACAAACAATGTTGCTAAGGATGTGGAGAAAGAACTTCTGGAAAGCAGGCAAACCTGTGACAGCCTCTATAAAAATTGATTTTACATTTACTCACAACACTGAAAACAGAACTGTGCTATGGCTCAATTACACCATCCTTGATGTTAGGTCTGAGGCATTCTCAGTCAACATATCTCTTTGATACTTGCTAACACTTGCATTGCATTATTCATGATAGCCAGGAAATAGAACTCTCCTAGAGGTCTCTCAGCAGAAATAAACTAATAAATGCAATAAATTGTATATTCTACATAATGAAATAAGTATAATCAAATTTTATAGAATTATAAATAAAAATTAGGTTATGATATTGGCACAAAATGGATGCAACTAGAAATCATTTTTAAATGAAATAAGCCAGACTCAGAAAGTTACACAAAAAGCCACATATTCTCCTATATAGAACCTACATTTTAAAGTGCTTGTGTTTGTGAATATGTGCTTGTCAACCACAAATCCAGAAATTAGATGATAAGAACGGAGGGAAATAAAGGTCTTAATAAAAATGGGAAATGGAAAGGACAGCAGAATAGATGGAAAGGGAAAACAGAAGGGAATAAAAAAATAAAGGGATTGTATTGGGAAGAAGTAGGAAGACTGGTACAGGCAGTGTGGGAAGGGAATGAGTGAGAAAAAACGATAATGACATATGTGGACTAAGATGTCAAGATTAAGATCACTGTTTTTTATGCTGATTCAAAATACAAAGTTAGAAAAATAAAATTGTTAATCAACATCAAGGAGTAAGCTTAGCATGCCTCACTCCCTCTTACCCTCCCCAAACACTGATTATGATCCAACAAGATGAGTGTGTAGCCTGGTTGTTCCTGGGTCCTCAGCAACTATTTGTAGGGTTCTAGTTATTTGTGTCTGAACAAATGACACCTGAAACTTATGTATGTGTTCAGTGAGTATGTAATAAACACCCATTCATCAAGTAAAAATATATATATATAATTAAATTTATAAATATGAGATGGACCATCATAACACATGGCAGCTTGGCATGTATCACTGCTTATGTTGGTCAATAAAGTTGCAATTATGTCTTAAGTTAAATGTGTGAAATGTGTGTGTTTGTTTAAGTGTGTGTGTGTGTGTGAGAGAGAGAGAGAGAAAGAAAGACAGAGAGAAAGACAGAGAGAGACAGAGACAGAGACAAAAATTCCACCTCAATTCAGGATTACATCCTTTAAGATTATTAGAATAAATATCATTATATTAGTATAATATAATTTACATTAGAAATTCCACCTCAATTCAGGATTATATCCTTTAAGATTATTAGTAAAAATGTCATTATATTAGTATAATATAATTTACATTATAGTATAATATATTGTATAATGTATAATAATATAATTTATGTTAGTATAAATATACTAAGAATCTAAAGGATATAATTCTGAATTGAGTGAAATTTCTGTCTTTGTCTCTCTCACTCACACACATACATGTTTCACTCAATATATATATATATATATATATATATGTATGTATATATATATATATAGTGCTTATATATATGACCTGATCAAACATGATTAAATATCTCAGAGACTGTATTGCTGATTTCATAATTAAAGGTTTTAAAATGTGGCCTATTGTAACAAAAGAGTCACTGTTCCTTCTACTCAGATTCTACTATGTAGATGACTTATAGTTCACACAACATAATGCTGATGTTTGGCAATTGAGCTCCTATTTTCCCTTAGGGGGGAAAAATCTATTTATTCTGTTTCTTAATTTTTTAATTTTTTTTAAAAAGTTTCATGCATGTATATTTTGAGATTTAGCCCCTTATCCTTTCTCATCCCCACTGTTCAACACCCCTCTTTCCAGGTAGTCTTCCACTTTTCAGTATCTCCTCTCCTCTCCTCTCCTCTCCTCTCCTCTCCTCTCCTCTCCTCTCCTCTCCTCTCCTCTCCTCTCCTCTCCTCTCCTCTCCTCTCCTTCCCTTCCCGATCATACACTCCACTTCCTCCCTTCCTTTCTTCCTTTCTCCCTCTATCCCTCCCTTCTCCCCCTTTCTCTCTTCTTCTCTTTTTCTTTTTCCCAACTGAGTTTAAATATAGCTAATTGGACAAAATGAGTGAAAGGTTATCCATCAGAACATGGAAAACTTACCAGTTGTTATTCCAGTAGGAAAAAAAAATGATACCCTTTTCCCTTCCTTTCATTAACTGCCTTTTAGTGAAGAACAATGCTCAAAAGTCTCTCCATTATTCTTAACAATAGAGCATACTAATTTTATGCTGATATTAAATACAGCAGCAGTGAATTCATGATTTCAATGGCTATATTTCATGCATCACTCCACCCCAACTTCTAGATTCTACAGTCTTTGTCTTCTCCCTCTTCAGTGGTCTTCCATAAGCCTTGGTGGTGATGTAGATACCCTGTTTAGGGCCAAGCACTACATGTTTACTTATTTTCCAGACATTGAAAGCTATGAATCTCTATGGAATGCTGTCCATTTGCAAAAAGAATCTTCACTGATGAAAACTGAGAGCACACATATCTGAAGAGTATGATCTGCAGTGGTGTTCCGAGACTGAGCACATTCCATCATCAAATAGTAGGGGAGTCTAAATCCCTCTCCACTCTCTGTTTTCATAAACCAAACTGCAATGGATTCTAGGAAAATGATACATATGCATTTTTTAATTTTCTAAGAATCTGACATTGTCAGTGAATCAATAGCTCTTTCTGATCTGCTTACAAAGCCAGTCAGTGGACCAGTGTCTCTTAAATGTCTGCTTTTCCAAGAGCACCAGGGTGACTTAATAATTAAGAGCAAATGATCTTGCGGACAAGTTCTGCAGTCCTTGATGCATTTCCACAAAAATGAGGTACAGTCTAGGATGAAGTGAGAAACTGAGGAAGGAGTCTGACTCAACAAACGCGGGGGACTGTTATTTATGGTACTCTTGGAGACCTAGTGGCGTGAGAGATTTCATAGACCATAGTCTTGGGGAAATCTGGTTGATTATGTGAAAGTGATAAATGCCTAAACAAACTAAGCATCTGAATTAAAAACTAAATAATTTGAAAGTCAATGCAGCATAGATTTTAAATTACTTTTGGCCTATAAGCTTAATACACTGGTGCAGTCACATAATAATTAAGCCTTGGGGTTAAGTTCTTAGAGAAGCAAAATGATCACTCCTAGGAAGGGAGGAAACTTTCAACCACACAGGTCAAAAGTAAAAAAAAAAATAAAGACACAAAGGGGGAAAAAAGATCAATTAAAGACACTCACCTTTGTATCTCACAAGCTAAAGTTTGGGAGTGAGAAGTCTATGTGGTTATAAATTAACCTATTTTCCATACAAGCATTTCATTCTTGTATGGGGATGATTAATGTCCAAAGGCCATGCCTCCATACCCATCAGCAAGCTTAACTTGATTGGATATGTGCTCAGTGGCTATTTATTGTTTAAACATATTGAGTGACCTCTAGTAGTAAGGTCTGGCACTCTTCTCCTTCTGCATCTTTTGAGGCCCTAACTGAAATATTATGAGAACTAAATAAAGTGGAAAAGCTCTCAGCAAACAATAGGTGCTGTGTTGCTTAGCTAATGGTTGTGGCTGTTATGTTCATCACCATCATGAATCACTATAATAGACAGACACCTAGACCTGTGAATGGACCTGCTCAAGAGGACAATTTAAATAAGTATATGACAAAAATTCTGCTCTATAAATAATGCATGATTCTGTGGCATTGGAGACAGAGGGAGCAATGCATACATAAATAATGAAAGGAATCAACAGTAAGAGAAAATGCCACATTGAGCTGAGAACTCTACCTTCTTCAGTGAAACATAGGGTTATGATGAGCCCCCAAATTCATGCCCAAATGATTTTTTAATATGAGTACCAGAGAACTGGGAGGCAGAAAAGAGCAGCTGTTATAACTGTTATTTCCCATCCCAGCTCCTGGCCAAAGAGGAATTATTATGTGAGTTGATCCTAATGGGTGTTGCTCTTATTATGAACCAAATCCCCCTGCCTCAGTAGTACAGCACATGCCTCCCTACTAAATGTAGACTTGTGGTTCCTGTTTAGTGCAGCAAATCCAGATCTTTTGGGGGATAAAATATAGAGACCATATTTGAAATCAACTTCCCAGGTTATTCATATTCCCACTTCAATTTAAGGCCATGAACTTGGATAGAAGATCATGTCATTTGTAAACATTTTCGTTGACTTAACTGAGAGTCTTGATTTGGCTTAGGGACTTAACAGTGGGGTTTCTATTTCTGTATATTTAAACTTAAATGAAAAAGTATAGTATATATCAGAAGGCATGCTGTAAAGAAAAAAGAATCACTCAAGGATGACTGTGTGAGCTGCATCTTTCGTTCATTTCCCAGATAGACTTAAGTATCGAAGGTGTGTGTAGAGATGCTAGGTAGCCAGCATCCTGCTTCCTCTCTTTCTGTTAAGAGTACTGTGCACATTATTCACAGGTAACCACAGAGTGCTCACATCGACTCACAATTTGTTTTAGCATATTCTTTCATGTAACGAACTTCAGTCAACTGGAATTGCTAAGGGTGATGAAGCCTTCATGCCAGACCAGAGAAACACAATTAATTCTTGTCTCCTTAACAGAAATAAATAAAGGAAAAGCCAGTCCTTCTCTATAAAGTGTCTATGAGGGAAATTATGAGCTCAGTTCTTCTCGTTTTCTTTTCGTGGCCCTGATGCTATTAGTATGGGGGCCAGAAGCTGTTTGAGAACAGTTACCAAAGCAAACACAAACAACAACAACCACAAAAAAGGCATGAAAAACTGTCTGAGTTGGGCTTTGGGGCAGGAATAAGTAATGTGGTCAGTTTAGACAGGTTTCCACTCACAGAAAATGTTCAGTTGTAGACAATGATCAGGTCGCAGTTCTATCACCAGGCTACATGGGTTTTATCACAGCCTGTGTCTATCTTCATGAATATGGACAAACTGAGGAACAATGTCTTCAGTTACCTCTTTTATAACACAGAGATAATAATGCTGGCTTTCTCCTTGGTGTGTGAAATTGTGAGTGATGCATACTGCCTGGCTTTGAATTCTAGACATTGTTAATTTCTGTGGCTCTACCTGTATGTGCTTCTCTTGCAGGCTAGAAAGCAAGTAACTGAATCGGGGTATTGAGCTGACATAAACCTAAAGTAAAACACCGAAACCACTTTGGCGCACATTTTTCGAAAAGGCAAAATTAAAGGTGAGTTCACGTATGATTCCAGACCCTTTCTGGCATGGGAAAAGCACATGTTTGATTCCAATCCAAATGAACACCATGCTTTTCTTCTGAGAAAGGTTGGGTTACATTGGAGGGATTTACACTGGATGACTGTGATGAAGAATGGTGGCAGCAGGACAGTGTCAAAGCAGGAGGTTGTAGGAAAGTGTCATACCTCCTAAGCGATACACTAAAGACAGATGAGAGAGTTGGAATTCCAACTGTTTGCTTCGCAAAGTATTACGGGTCTATACACCAACAGTCTCTAAGGTATTCCCTTATAGGATCCCTTGCAGTCAGTTATGCGGCACAGAATATTCGCAGTACTTTGCATGGAAAGCATCTGTTTATCCCCTTCCTCTGCATTTTCTGAAGTAATGAACTGTTGGCTATAAGTAGCTGAGAACAAATATGAGAAGGTCATTGTATTGTTAAAATATGATATGCTGGGAAATGTGAAGGTTTAGGGACTTCTAAAGTACTGTCACGCAGGAAGCGGCGCAGTAAGTGGGTTCATCCATCACTGGTAAAAAACGTGGACACAGCATCACTACTTGAAGGTTGGCATAGAAATTCTCAACTCTGATTAAATGGCCATAATTCCTCAAGGCTGTGACATTGCTGGCAGTCTTAGAAAGCTGGGGCCTTAAAGCATAAATGGTTGATATCTATAATAAAGTGCCATAGGAAGAAAAGGGAGTGCTAAATTCTCCCTAAATTAACATCATTGAATATTTCGCTTTAATGTAGTGGCATTTCAATTGCATTTTAATAAACAAAGCTTACCTGGAGATCTGAAAGTAAAACAGCCCCACTGGTCAGCCTTACAGACCAGGTAATGGTAACACACACCTTTAATTGCAATAGAAACTGGGAGGTGCATGCCTTTAATCACAGCGGTACAGGCCTTTAATCCCAGCCCTAGAAAGGAATATAAAACAGGAGGAAACAGCTCTCAACCACAGTCTTAATCTGAGATTCCTGGAGGTGGGATTGGCAGTTTGAACTAAAGTAGATGTAAGAGCCAGTGTCTGGCTGCTTTGCTTTTAGAATCTTCAGGTTGAATCCCAATATCTGTCCCTAAGCGTTAAATTGTGCTTTATCCCCACCCCATCCTTTTGTCTAAAATAAACAAGAATGCTATAGCTAATTAAAAAAAAAAAAACAAAAAAAACTGTATGCTGGTTCTTGAAAAAGGTTGTTCTAATTTTCTGAGAAATTGCTATACTGATATCTAAAGGGGCTGTACCAGCTTGCATTCCCACCAGCAATGCAGGAGTGTTCCCTTTACCCCACATCCTCTCCAGCATAAGTTGTCACCAGTGTTTTTTATCTGGGCCATTTTTACAGGTGAAAGATAGAATCTCAGATTTGTTCTGATTTGCATTTCTTTTATGTCTAAGGATGTTGAGCATTTCCTTAAGTGTCTTTCAGCCATTTTAGATTCCTCTGTTGAGAGTTCTCCATTTTTTATTGAATAATTTGTTCTTTTGATGACCAATTTATTAAGTTTTTTGTACATTTTAGAGATCAGCCCTCTGTCTGATGTGTGGTTGGTGAAGACCTTTTCCCATTCTGTAGGCTGTTGTTTTGTCTTGTTGACCATGTTCTTTGCTTTACAGAAGCTTTTCAAAGCCCAGCAATACCACTTTTGGGTATAAACCCAAAGGATGCTCAATCATACCACAAAGACATGTGCTCAACTATGTTCATAGCAGCATTGTTTGTCAAAGCCAGAAACTGGAAGCAACTTAAATGCCCCTAGACCAAAACATGGATAAGAAAAATGTACAGAATGGAGTACTACATAGCAAAAAAATAATAATATCTTGAAATTTGCAGACAAATGTACGGGTCATGAAAACATCATATTGAGTGAGGTAACCCAGATCCAGAAAGACAAATATCATATGTACTCACTCATAAGTGGCTTTTAGACATAAAGCAAAAAACAAACAAACAAACAAACAACAACAACAAAAAACCCAGCCTACCATTTACAATTCCAGAGAATCTAGAAAACAATGAGGACTCCAAGAGAGATATACATGGATCTAATTTACATGGGAAGTAGAAAAAGACAAGATTTCCTGAGTAAATTGGGAGCATGGAGACCATGACAGAGGGTTGAAGGTGAGTGAGGGGATAGGAAGGGAAGAGAGCAGAGAAAAATATATAGCTCATTAAAATCATTAAAAAACAATACTATATGCAGTGAGTACAATAACTACATACAATATATACAGGCAATAAATACATCAACAATTTCTAGTTCATTTGCATATGACAAATTCAAAGAAAGTACTCCATATCTGTCCTATCTTGGTGAGTCCAAAGTCTTGTAGCCAATTTAATTTCTATCATAGCTTGCATTACCATCCAAAACTATCTTTTGATATCTATCTCTCAACCTTATTTTAACATTCAAATATTTTAATATTTCAAAATACATTTTGATGGCCAAGAGAAATCCATATTTTTAAATCTTTAATAAGAATATCATGGGCTGTGTACATGTTTTGAAAAGTATATTGTTTCTCTGAAACTCAAGACCTCTGATGGTTTTGCTGATTTGTTAACAGTTTAATCAGTGGATTGCAGGACTGGCAAGAAATAAGGATGCTGAAAGTAGACATTATTCTTGAAATTTCCAGTGCACCTTGAAGTTGGAAAAAATTGACACATTAAATTGATTCTATGAAGAAGCCTTCCTCACATGTACTGCCCTGCCTTCAGATCTTTTACAGAACAAGAGGCTGTGCAGGTAAATTACTAGAACAAGAAACAAAGCAAACAATTGACATTATGATACCTCTGTGGGAAAAGACATTTTATGTCAAGCCTAATGACATGACTTTAAACCTCTGAACCTAAGTAGTGAAAGGAGAAAACAAATCCCCAAAAGTCCTCTGAACTCCACATACATGTCATTGCACAAACCCAGGCACAAATACACAAAAATACTCTTTTTAAAAAAATTATTAAAGAACAGAGGCTTGGTTTCTGCTTAAACTGGTCTTCAACCACATCCCTAGAAGTCAAGGTTATATCTTCTCTTTTGTAATATGCAGCCTGTTTTTGCAGGAGAAATGAACATTGCATTACAGGACATTTGATTAGTAGCCACCAGAGTGTGAGGTGTGTAAGCCTATGAAAGTTAATGTCCACAAGTGATTGGAAAGGATTTCTATAGCTTCTGGACTTGTCAGAGCAAAATTGTTTAGTAAATTCTTTTTATGTGCCTTACTAAGGAAGATGAAAAATCATGAGACAGAAAAGGAAGAGGAGGATTTCTTTCCTATAAGTATGTTATTATCTAGGAAGATAAACCTCAAATCAAATAAGCACTGAACTACTTGATTGAATGTCTGTAGTTGTGCTAAAAGACAGAGATTCACAGGAAGACAGTGGTAATAACCGTGGTACTAACTAGACAGCCTGGGATGACCACTGGGAGAAGATTGGTATTAAGGAGCATATTGGATTTACAAGAACACATTTTGAAGTCAGAAGAAATACTTTTTTTTTTATTTTATATTCCAACCACAGTTCTCCCTCCCGTTCCTACTCAGAGTCCCTCCTCCCCTCCAACGCATCTCCCCACTTACTCTTTCCAAGTGTTAAGGGCTCAAATGGAGGGTCAACAAAGTCTGGTACATTAAGTTGGGGAACGACTGAGCCCATCCTTCCTGCATTAAAGATGAGCATGGGATCCCACCACAGGGAATCTACTCCAACAAGCTAGCTCATGCACCAAGGATAGATCATGGTCCTATTCCCAGGGGCCCCTCAGTCCAATCTTCACCATTGTCTCCCACTTATAGGGGGCCTAATGTCATCCCATGGAAGCTCCACAGCTGTAGGTCTAGAGTTCATGAGCTTTCACGAGCTTGGTTCAGCTGTCCCTGTAAATTTCTCCATCATGATCTTGACCTTCTTTGCTCATATATTCCCTCCTAACTTTTGACAATTAATCTCCCAGAGCTTGGCCTGGTGCTAGGTAATGGATCTCTGCATTTGGTTCTGTCAGTTGCTGGATGAAGGCTCTATGATGATAGTTGGGGTAGGCCAATTTGGGCACCCTCTCCACTAATGCTAAGGGTCTTCGCTGGGGTCATCCTTGTGGATTATCCTCGGGAATTTCCCAGCACCAGATTTCTCCTTAACCCCACAGTGACTCTCTCTATCAAAATCTCTCCTTTAATTCTCTCCTACTCCATCCCTCTCCCCACTTGGCAATCCCATTCTGTCAAGTTCTTATTCCCCATCCTCTCCCCTTTACCACCTTCCTCTCATTCCCAGGAGATCTCATCTAATTTCCCTTTCCAGAGGGACCCATGGATCCCTATTAAGGTCTTCCTTGTTTCCTAGCTTCTCTCAAGCTATGGACTGTAGTCTGGTTATCCTTTGCTTTATAAATGATATCCCAGAAGGAATACTTTTATTTATTTATTTCATTTATTTATTTATTTAATTTTCGAGACAGGGTTTCTCCATAGCTTTTTGGTTCCTGTCCTGGAACTAGCTCTTGTAGACCAGGCTGGCCTCGAACTCACAGAGATCCGCCTGCCTCTGCCTCCTGAGTGCTGGGATTAAAGGTGTCCGCCACCACCGCTGGGCAGGAATACTTTTAAAGAAACTTGAGCTAAGCACACCTAAGACCTAAAGGCTGAGAAAAGCTAACTTTTGAGACTGGAAAGGAGGAGTTCTATGATATGGGAGATCATGAAATATAAGTTAAGCTACAGAACACGGTAGGAAGGATTTCTTTGAAGATGCCACAGTTGCAGTGCTCTATGACTGTCAAAGATGCTGCAGTCCTGGTGCACTTTCGTCATTCATGCTTTGCTTCACGCAGCACCCAGAATGCTGTGTCATCATAATCTATTTGCCACGTTTTGTGAGCATCCACGTAATTCCTTCTGCTGGGAGGGCCGCCAAGACCTCCCTCCCTATGCTGTCACTTATGTATGTATCCCTCTTTTTCTCAAAACACCTGACACGAAGTTCAGCTTACAATAGATGCTGTGTAAATGCATGTTTGTTTAAATTCTGCATCCATCACCCACCATGAATAATAGAAAAGTTACACGATGCTATTTTGTGAAACTTGGAAGAACTAAAGCTTAAAAAAAATATCTGGAGTGAGCAGAAGGGTGGTAGAAAAGAAGAGTCTCTTGAAAACTGACCTGGTCTTGTTCATTTCTGTCTGTTGCAGTATCACTGGACATGTTTGTCAGATGAGTGGGTACATAAGAACGGATATCATGTGGTTGTTCACATACTTCATGATGCTCTCATTGTATCAACATTGATTTGTTACCATCTTCAAGTTCAAGCAAATGAGGTAAATGTGAACAATCAGGGTCCAGATTGAATATAACCTGCCACAGGCCTGTTTCTGTTTGTTTTCTCTTCTTGGAGTTTTTCTATAATGGAACGTGCGTTACCATTGTGTATAGGGAGGCACAAACTTCAAACAAGATTATGGCTCTGTGATGAAATGAACTTGTCTTTCATGAAACAAAAATACAGGCAACATCCAGAGATTACTTTCATTTTAAACTCAAAGCGATTGAGGTTTTATGATTTGATTCTTAGAAGCCATGTCTCTCCAAGTTAACCAGCACAGCAATCACATCTTCAGAAATGTCTGTGTAATTTGAATATTTCCCTGCTACAAACTACATATTTTTTTAATGCTTAGCAATTTTAGGAATTTCACTGTTGTAGATTATAAAGAGGCATATAAATCATTTTTACTTAGAATATGAAGTCTTAGGTGAAAACAATGACCTCATGAAATTTGCAGGCAAATGAATGGAACTAGAAAAAATTATTTCTGAATGGAGATGGAGGAGGAATGGAACAGGAGGGGGGTAGATGGGAAGCAGGGTGGGGATGACTAGGAGAAATTGCAGATTGGCATGGGATTATTTACAGAGGCATGCGAGTTTTACCAGTGCCTGTACCAGTAAATATCATGAATGTGTCTCTTTCCACCAGCAACCATAAACTGTTTAATATTTTAAAATGTTTCAAAAATGGAGAGGGCAATTCAGTAATTCCCATGTAGATAAAGGATTTCAGAGAAATTCAGTACTATATGAATCATTATATTAGTGAACAGTATTGGAATTATATTAGGATGATTTGAATTGAAAAACCAGGTACCTTCATGCAGACAAGATTTCTAAATGTTTTTAACATTTCAGATGTGTCTTACTACTTGTATATACAGAGTATCTTAGCCTGTGATCACAATGCAATTAGTTTTCTCTCACAGCCTTGAATAAAAAAAAAGCATTATAGCCAAGTTGGAAGGTGCAGGCATCCAGCCTAATTTTACCATACTAAATCTACATGAGGAATTACATTCAATGGCAAGCGTCTATCTGACTAGTGTAAAGTGATTCATTAGCACAGAAAAAATTCCAAATAGCAACAGATCTCAGAGCCTTTGGCAAGCGTGTTGAAGCAAGCCCATAACGGATGAACTCAATGAACTAACATCTTAAATAGCATTTGGGAGCTGAGAGAAATGAATGGACTGACCTCGCAACAGTGAGCAAAACTTCATGACTAGAAAACACAAACTTTTGGGTCCATATGGGAAAATGTTTCCCATTGTGTATTAAGGGGAGGAGCGAGGGGCCACATAGTTACACACATCATTAATTAAACTTACCACAGAGAGGCTACTGATGTCTACCTTGCTGCCTGATTAACATACTGGGTGAAGGATGTTAGATATTTACTGCCTGTTTTTGCATTAGAAACCATAAGGGAAATGGCCCCTCAGAAGTACATCTATAATTCATGGACCAAATCAGAAGCTGGATGTGCAGGCTTACATTGCTATGCATTCTTTCCACTGATTCAAGTGGGAGCTAGCCAAGCGTAAGGAAGGTCAGAGCATGCTGTGTGATTCCATTTGTTTGCGTTCTTTTCAAGATGTTTTGGATATCCTGAGGCATGGGCAAGGACATTGGAGGGGAATGGGAAATGTAGGTTAAATTAAAGGAGACTTGTTTATTTTAGTAAATGTTTCAAGGACCTTCAGGTACTAATTAGGGAAAAACAAATTATTATAGATCTCATATGTATAATAATATCTAATAGTGACTATTACAGAATTAAATTATAAAAAAGGAACTATGTGCAATTGATTTTATTTGATATTTAGAATTATTTAGTATGTACACCATTTGTAGCTAGGAGAGGTCTTCTTAAAGTATTTGTATTTACCTCTATCTGCAAGTCTTTTTGTATTAAAGGTGTTATTTCTGTAGCTTTTGTTTTTCACAACAGCTATTTATATTTTGGGATATATGTATCTTATTGATCTTTGAAAATTAACACAATGTCATTGAAAATGCAAGTAGACTATCTTTATGATTTTTTTCTTACTTAAACAAGAAGCCATACATATTATGGGTCTTTTAAAAATGAGTACTTTCAGCTAATCTTTGGAGAAGAAATAAAAACAGCTTGTTATCTCATTATAGAATTTCTATCTTAAAGCAGAATGTTTGACAGCAAAGCTTGTAAGTCAAGCATGAAAGCTGTGTACCCAATCAGTTTCACAATTAACCACAGCATACTGTGCCGTTGTACCAGGGAGAGGCATGCCCACGTCACTCAATAACTTTAGTGTCAAACCAAAGTGTAGTGATAAGGCTGCAGCCTGAAGGTCACAAACTAGAACCAGACATTGACCACAGATCATGAAACAATTTACTCTCCACTATTACCCTTCAGCCTTATTCTAAACATCTTTTAAACATTTTCTAATTCAATGTTGTGAAAATGCAACAGTTTTTGCTAATTTCATTCCAAATCCTAAAGTACTCACAGAATCATTTGTTGTGCCTTTCTATACCCAATGCAGACAGTAGAAGCCCAGAAAAGATAGAAGTTATGTGGGTTCTTGGGCTAGATTTCCTTTGTGCTGCCTGAAGTAAGTAAGATTTTCTGATTTATCTACATACTTCAAGAAGTATGATTTGTTTCCTATGCTATATGACTTGTTCTAGTATTTTCCAGAAACAACAGCCCGATCCTGATTCTTTCTCTTTCAAGGAGATTGCTCCTTATTGGCATATGTTTCTATAAGTGCACTTGGTATCTAGGTTCTGGGACCCTCATGCCTCTCATTATACTTTCATTTTTGACAGCACAGACTCACGCATTCAGAATCCTCCATTTTACACCACATCTAAAATCCCTCTCAGTTTGTTTCCGTAGACCACTAAGCACAGGGAATGCATTCATTTCAAAACCTCCAAAAGAGATCAAAGTTTGGTGATTGACCACCTGAAATTGGCTGCACATTCAAAAAGGTTTTCACGTATGCATAGGCTCTTTAAATGTGGGTAAATTTGTTCACATCTGCAAACCATCTGTAGTCTTCAGCTCAATCTCATTTAATGTAAAAATCCCAAGAGACTGTGGGAAAGAGCTCACTCTGCTGTACAGACAAAATGTTGGTTCAGCTGAATTCTTGTCCTGTCCATTGTCAGAAATGCAAAGGAGGGAAGGATAGGAACAGTAACCTTTCATCCTATTTTTTAATTTGCAGTATACATTTCTGGAATATTTGTATTGGTTGGGGCAAACACTTTGTTCTTTTCCTAACCAGTGCGAAAAATCACAAAATGAAACTGGGGGGAGATTACAAGGGATCTTGCTGGTCCCTATTTTTGTTATTGCAAATGTAGTATATGTTGGGAGCAGTGAGACCCCTGATCCTGAATTTCTTGTAATCCCCTGATCTGAGTGCCTACAGCTGCTCTGAGCACGAGACCTTCAGGAATTCCTGGTGACAGGAGAGTGGTTTTTGGTGGGTTTGGCTGGGGCGTGGCTATCTCTATATAATCTGCCCCTGAACACAATAAAGGGGGCATTCTTGGGGAATTCAAGGATGACCCATGTCGTTGTCTCTCTGTCTGTGTGTGGTTGTGTATTTTAACCTCCTGCCCCTTGCCCGAAGCTCGCGGTAACTGGGTGCCAGGGCACAGAGCGCAGACACGGGGGTGCGGTGCGCGGCAAGTTTACAATCATGCAGCAAGGCTGTACTGGTTATTAGTATGGAAAAACAACTTACAACGTTAGAGAAAAGTGGTGTATTATGGTTCATGATTTCATAGGGATTTAACTCCTTCAAAGTTGGTGGTGAGGGGTGCTTGGTGGAATTCATGGCAGTGAAAGTTGAAGTAGGGGAAGGCATTCTTTCATCAAGATGAGCAAGATTGCAGAGAGAACAGGTTAACAACAGAGGTGACTTTAGTATGTGAAGAGCCCCCAATAGTGATCTACTTGTTAGCTACCCTCTAGGATTTCACTGTCATCAACATAGCACCACCAGTTGGACCAATCATTTAAACTATTAATCTGGTGGGGGCATTTCAGATTAAGGCCACAACAATGAAGGTGATAGTAAAGAATAGTCCTGGAGAGGACCCAACCTTTGGTGTTTGCTTTAAAAGATAAGAGAATTTCAAGATAATTTTTTGTGATATCACTTGCCTTTGCTTTCAATTTCTTTCTTTTTTTTTATTCTTTTTTAATTAAAATTTCCACCTGCTCCCCGTTTCCCATTTTCCTCCCCCTCCTCCCACATATTGCCCCCTCCCCCCACTCCCCTCCCCCTATCCCCACTCCTCTTCTCCTCCCCCCACTCCATTCCCCCCTTCCTCTAGGTACTGAAGAGCAGTACAAATTCCCTGCCCTGCGGGAAGACCAAGTTCCTCCCACTTCTATCTAGGTCCAGGAAGGTGAGCGTCCAAACAGGCTAAGCTCCCACAAAGCCAGTTCATGTATTAGGATAGAAACCTAGTGCCATTGTCCTTGGCTTCTCATCAGCCTTCATTGTCTGCCATAGTTTCTCTTGGAGAAATTATCAGTCAAAATGGAAAAATATGAAGCAAAGTCATGAAGGAATTTGAATGGAAACATGTGAGAGCTGGTAAAAAATACTGTGACCATTAATAATTAGTTAAGGAAGCATCAAGAAGGGCTCAGCTCACAAAGTTCAATAGAAGAGTGGGAGGAGTGAGAAAATGAGCAAAGAGATCAAGACCATGATGGAGATATCCACTGAAACATCTTGCCTGAGCTAATAGGAGCCCACAGACTCCTGCCTGACAGGGAAAGAACCAGTAAAAGGACCAAACTAGGCTCTCTGGATGTGAGTGACAGCTCTATGGTTGGGGTAGACTGTGGAGCCACTGGCAGTGGAACTCAGATTTATCCCTACTGTTTGCACTGGCTTTTTGGTACCCATTGTCCTTGGAGAGATTCTTGCTTAACCTAGATAAAGTGTGGATGGCCTTAGTCCTGCCTCAAAGACTTTATTGACTCCCCACGGGAAGTCTTTGCCTCTCTGAGGAGGGTGTGGGGTGGAGGGAAAGGGAGAAGAAGAGGGAGTAGAAACTGGGATTGGTATATAAAATAATAAAAGATAATGTAAAAAAAAAGTTTAAAAGCTTCAATTAAAATAAATAAATAAATATAAATAAAAAACAACATGAAAGGGAGAGAGCAAATTTCTTTTATAAGACAAAAATAATCTGAAAGAATGATTGACTCTACCAAGCATTGGTAAGCCAAATGAGCATCCCACTGTGGTGTCTGAATACAAGCTTCATTGTTAGTTGTTTGAATAAAATCATTTAATAGGTATAGGCTGAAGATAAACCGTATGACTGTCTGCTCTAATCCTTCATCCTTGGGCATGCTTCCATAGATTATCAATCAGGCATCTCTTCCTATAGAAATATGAAAAGAGGAGAACTTGTTCCTAGCTCACAAAGACTGTAATGTTTTTCCTCACCTTAATCTCTCCTACTGCCTTGATTTTTTTCTTCTTTGTGCAGCACTGTCTGTCCTCAGTCAGGTCTGTGGTTCAGGAAACGAATCTAACAAATTCATTAATAGTATGAAGTTTGTTTTTTCCCCTTTAAAGTCAATAATATTTTTAATTTTAGAAAGGAATATATGGTTATTTTAAAATCTATCAAAAGAGAAACGTCCAGGTGGAGTAGGTATAGTTAGAGCCTAAGTAACATATTTTCAATATCTCTACATCTCATTCATTTTCATTATGGTAAGATAATCTGGTATCTACATTTTGTGTGAGCATGTCATTAAAAAGAGATGTTGAAATATGAGCGGCAGGGCTGCATCCCCGGCACCCAGCCGCCCGCATGGCTAGCTTATGCACCAAAATAATTACACGGAAACTGTATTCTTTTAATCACTGCCTGGCCCATTAGTTCCAGCCTCTTATTGGCTAGCTCTTACATATTGATCTAACCCATTTCTAATATTCTGTGTAGTACCACGAGCTGGCTTACCAGGAAAGATCTTAACCTGCGTCTGTCTGGAGTGGGAGAATCATGGCGACTCACTGACTCAGCTTCTTTCTCCCAGCATTCTGTTCTGTCTACTCCACCTACCTAATTTTCTGTCCTATTAAAGGGGCCAAGGCAGTTTCTTTATTACTTAACCAATGAAACCACAGATAGAAAGATGACCCACCTCCATCAAAAAGAGAAGTAGCACAGAAGGCAAACACCATGTCTTCAACACATAAATACACTAGGGCTTCTAGAGTATGTTTAGGAAGGCTGGTACTGTAGCTTAATGATAGATCATTTACCTAGTATGTGCAATACATCACAATTCAAACAAACAAAATATTATGGAAAGGAAGGTGTTCCTACAATATGCTAACTAAAGCCATTTATATGTTAATGAAGTCTTTTTCTACCTAAATAATGTCTCTGAGACTATTTGTGAGAGTAGGAAATAGCCTTAATTATCAATATGCTTGTAGCTTGCTTTATAAAACCAAGGGGCTATTCTCTCATTAGTGAAAATCATAAAGCTAGACAAACTTCTGTCCCTGTGGATATTTAAGATGTGCCTTTCTCATATTCCTTATTTCCTCCTTGATTCTATGAGTCTGGTTATGGATAATAGTTGCGCCACACAAGTTTTAATCGAATAGCTTTCTCTTGTTAATTTGCCTCCAGATAATAATTTGGTTTCTTAATTAAGGCAGTGAAAACACACATTATGATCTTTACCTGAAATATGTTTTGATTAGCACCAATACCTACAATTGCATTTGACTAAAGTACTCCCTTTTCCCTGCAGAGTGGCTCTGTGTGTGTTAAAACGGTGGGTTCATTTTACCCAGAGGTAGGTGTGTTTCCTAACTAAGAATACTGTTTATTCATAGAAAAGTTTTTGCTACACCATTTAAATAAAGTCTGCCTATTCCCTGAGTGCATTCCTCTGTGTATTTTCTCTCTGTCTTTTACTTGCTCATCTTTCATGTTGTGGTTTGAATGGGAAATGTCCCCCACAAGCTTATGCATTCTAATACTTAGTCCCAAACTAGCAGTGCTCTTTGAAAGGGTTTTGGAAATTTCACGAGTTAGAGACGTAACAGCAGTGGTTCTCAACATGTGTGCTGTGACCCTTTTGGGAGTCGAGTGACCTTTCTACAGAAGTCACCTGACACCACCTGAAATATCAGATATTTCCATTATAGTTAGCAAAATTACTGTTATGAAGTAGCAACAAAAATAATTTATGTCTGGTGGTCACAACAACATGACGAACTATATTAAAGTGTTGGAGATTTAGGAAGGTTGAGAAGCACTGCTCTAGAGAAAATATTCCAATGGGGAAAGCCCTTGATCTTTTATCACCCTTAACCTCTTCCTGTTTTCTCACAGATTTCTAACCATTTATGAAGTGAGACCAAATGCTTTTGTTGTCATGTCTTCCTTCTTCTGATGCTTGGTATTTTGTTGGAGGTGTAAGCTACATCAGAGTCTTCCTCCCTTATCACTATAGTGAAATGCTTTGTTGCAATCACATGTTAAATAATTAAGACCCTTCCTGTAGTAAAAGGTCTGTTTTAGCATTCTTCAAAAATGTCTCATCATGATCATGATTTAAAATTTTACATATTATTACAATGCTGTGTGATCATTTTGATTTTAAGTCTTTTTATATGACTTACTCTTTCTTTTTATATTGAAAACTCATACAATATATTCCCCCATCTCCTCCAAGATCCTCCTCACTTCCCCACCTATCCAACTTCATGCTTTCTTTCTCTCTTTCTTTTAAATACATGCATGCCAATAAAAAAATTATAAAGCCTGGAATGATAATAAAACATTAACAGTGAGAAAGCACAGGAAACACATACAAAGATACACATCTAAAAACAAAACCCATAAAAAACACAAAATTGGAATCTATAATATAAAAACAAAAGATTAGTAATTATATATATATATATATATATATGTATATTCAAAATATGAGACAACAAATGTAAAAACACCATTGAGTCCATTTTCTATTGGCTATCTACTGCTCAGCTTTTCACCTGCTCTTAAGTGTGGTTTATATACCCAGTAAGACTTTGTAAGAAAAAAAAATCCCCTACTTTTTCCTTTGGAAGTCATATTGATTGGAGAAAATGTCTTAGTTAGAGTTGAGAACTCATATCTACTTCCCTCATATCAAACTTGTTTTGTAAGGAAGACACTGTTTCTTTGGTCTCATTTCTCCCCTCTGGCTCTTGCAATGTTTCTCCCTTTTCTTCTGTATAACTCTTTGAGGCATAAGGGCATAGGTTTCTTTTGAAGAAATCTCATTTAGGATTGAGTTTTCCAAAGTCTCTAACTCTCTACTCATTATGCAGTTGTGAGACATGCCACAGTCTTATATGTTACAAAATAATCTTGTAATGTAGGAAGTAACATTCCTCTCAAACCAACCGACATTAGCAGAGATACAAAGTGTTTATGTGGTGATTAAATAAAAGGCTCAGCAGAATTGTGCCTTCTTTGAGTCTATTTATGTCATGAATTGAAATTAAGAAACGCTTACGAGCCACTTGAAATAAGAAACAGTAACTTATTTCTACATAGCAATCAGAGTATTTGTTGTAAAGTGCCAAGTATATCATGACATTTTCTCACTTAAAATTATTCAATTGTCCCCAATTTTTCTCAAAACATAGTTCAAGCTTGTTTCTATGGTGTCAGTCTCCTTCATGCTCAACTGTGACTTGCACACTGCACTCTATCTCTCATAAATATGTTCTTCTGTAAATAAACCTTATTTCCATCAATTTTTATGTTCTACCTTTGTCTACCTGAGACATAAATATTTCTACTACTAACTAAACTGGATTTGATTCACCTTAAGCCTGAGCTAGGAAAATTCTCCATGTGAGAAGCCATCCAGAAGTCCCCAAGTCTTCTAATTGCTTCAATCTTTGACTTGTTAGACTGTAAGCTTGCCTATTTACTTGTCAACTTGAGTTTTTATTCTGTTTGTGCTACAATGCGTTCCTTGAAGGTTCAGGGTCTCCAATACTCCTTTCCCTTCTAACAGCAAAAAAATATGATATAATGGGTGCCCAATTATTGAATACATTGGAAACTAAGAATAGGCCTAGGTTTCATTTTGGTGCAACTCTGAGTTGATACATATTAAAACTTATTTTTTCAAACTTTTCAATAGAAAAATAATTGTTTCCTCTTTGTAGATCAGTGCATAGTAGTTGATTGGTTTAATAGAAACATACAAATTAATGGAGAATTTAATCAGCTCATTATAGAAATTTATAACTTTGCCACTAAAATATTGATTTTTCCCATCATTTAGATTCTTCGGTTATTATCTTTTCTTTGTTTTTGTCAATCATTACCCATTTTCTTGTATTGTTCTAAAATGTAAATATTATCATGGCACTTTCCTCCATAAAGATGCTTTAGGCGTTGAAATTGTTACTCAGTAGCTAAGAGAATATATTATATTTCCAGAAGAAATGATTCAGTTCTCAGTAACTGCCTGCAACTACAACTCCAGGAAATTGCAATGTCCTTTCCTGGCCTCTGGAGGCACCTGCCTACAGGGCATGCATTCAGACAAACACATGGATACAAATTAAGGAAAAAAGAAACAAAACTGTAAGCAACTGCTTTAATGGTTCCCTGTTACTCCTTGATGAATAAATTGGTTTTGAGTGCATGTCTTAACATAGAAAGCAGCTCTTGATCCTATTGGCTGTTACACAGCATTTATAGCTCTACCCCGTATATTTATCATTTACTATACATATGATATTTCGTCCTCCTGTACTTTGGCATGTATATCCCTGTCTTTGTCATTGGGTTTCTTACCCTTCATCATGAATCTAGTTTCTGTGCATACCTTTGTAAACATTCCTGTAAAGCACTGATGTCTCAACATCAATTATATGGAACACCAGTTTCTAATTCTTGAAGGCTTTCCATGGGATATTAGGTTCTTAGAGCCAGCATAGGTTACTTGTTAATCTTTATGGAGTATTCTGAAATATATTATTTTAATTGATTTTATTTTTCAAACTTGTATATAGTGTATATTGACCATATTCTACCTTGCAATTCCCTATCTTCATTTATAAACCCATGTATTCCCTCTTGACTCTATTACCAATTTTTATTCTAGATTCTTGTCATATACACACCCAAGTGTATATATTTGTATAAAACTTTGGAAATAAAAATGAGTAAAATCCTTTGATTTTTCTATTTTTAAGTCTGATTTAATTCAATTAGTGTTGTTTTCTCTAGAAGCATCTATTTTTGCTTCAAATATGATGTGCTTTTATTTATGAGTAAGAACTATCCATTTGTATATATAGCACATACCTCTGCTGACAGACAACTTGTTGACTCTGTAGTTTAATGACTGTGAACAGTGCTGAAGTAAACACAAATGTGCAAATATATGACAAGTTGAGTTGTAAGACATCAGATAAATTCCAAGGAGGATGGCCGGGCATTGGAACAGTTAAATACTCAATAATGTGCATGGGATGAATAATCAGGTCAAGTTTAAGATACTTTTAAAAGCCCCTTGAGAGTGCGTTCCATTCTGAGATGTACTGCAAACACAAGTCAATGCATGAAGAGGAGGAAGCAAGCTCCTGTTGTATCTCCCTGATCAAAATATGTATTTATTGTGCTTGCCCCAGATAGAGAATGTACCACATATTAAGCTAATAGGGAGTTACTCTAGTTGATCTCAGTTTAAAGACTCAAAAATCGTTAGTTATACCCTCTGTATTATTGTATCAATATGAAACAGTGTTGGCAAACCTCTTTTCTAAAGAACTAGAGGATAATCAGTATCATAGTTGGAAGGACTTCATATCCTATCAGTATCATAGTTAGAAGATTATTATTATGGTCTTGTATTTTTCACTCACCTAATTATGGGGCATTTGATGTTCTCCAGTGGTGAGAGTCCTCTAAGAATTAAGCTCGCACAGTCAGAAGCAGTAGACTTGGAAGGAGATGCAGAGAGTTTTAAATGAGAAGACTATACATGAGCAAACATATGGAAATCATTCAATTATTTGGAGGTCATCTTGTGGACAGTGTCTGTTGGTCCCAGCTGGAGCTTAATACAAAAACCCTCAGGCTCTAGCAATATCTTCTACCCCTTCAGCACATTTCGCCAAGAACCAGGGAATTCGGCATCCTAATTAGGTTAAGCTTGTGACTAGAGTTGTTTAAACCAACAAAGGCACTTTTATGCAGATATGATATTGGAATGACTACGTCCTAATGTTTTTTAGTGTGTTTGTTTATATGTAAGTTTCTTACTGCCAAATTATACATATGTGTTTTCTTCTCTGTCATTTCTGTTTGTTCAGCTTGACAGGTTCGGGGGAATTTGGGGGTATTTAATTTTGAAAAAAAATGTCAAAAGATTCAATTTTCATTTTTTATGAGTGGTTTATTATTTATTTTCACATTGTTTAAGTTTTAGAGAAATTTGGCTTCTGCATTCAGAATCACTTTACAGAGGCTACATTGCTACAGAGTAGAACCTTTGGAAGAATGGAATGTTACATTGGCATCTTACAGTCACAAAAGTAAAACAATTTGAAGTTGTGCCAAATTTCAATGCTATTATATCATAGGACAAATACAGTCCTCCTCTATAAGTGAAGAATTCCCACAGAATGAAGCATGCATACATGTGCATATGTTCATATATATTGTGTATGAATTTTTATAATGCATCAATATGACATATAATTATATATACATATATATTATTATACACATAATAGAGATTCAGTTATATATAGAGGGGAACTTATGTTTTAAGGCATTGGTTTACATAAGTTGAGATGGGGAATCTGAAGTCTGCAGGGCAGGGTGGTCAGATAGAAACTCAGTGAGAAGCTCCAAGTTGAAGTTCCTTAGTAGTACTTCAGAGAGATCCAGGAAAATATTTTGTAGACTCTGTAAACAGACAAAAAGGCTACCAACAATCTTGTGGTTTCCTATCACATCACATTACACATTCAGTATATATACCAAATAATCTTTTACATTGCATATAATTCAGGTCTTTGGCTGTAGTACCTGATAACTCTCATTAAAATGTTATATGATGCCCATAAGAACTTTTCTATTTGTATTTTAAAGAATTTTGTCAGTGTAAACATCATTGCCCAGAACAAAGTTGTGTAAATATACCTTAAGATTGTCAACATTGGTTTAAGAATGTTCATAACAAAAGCTATATCTTAGAAAAAAAGAGAAAAGACTCAGGGTAGAGAAAAAATACAGGAAGTAGAGATTCATGTGAGGATTAGATTTGACCTTAAAATCTGTGGTATGTGTCTATTTCTATTTCAGAATAGTTATAGCCCATCACTAACAACATACTTTTCATTAGGATCTAGAGCACATTTCTCATATGTGTCTTATAAAACCAGTTATATGTTCAAGAGTTAGAAAACATTATTTATTTGTTTGTTTATTTATTTATCTAGTATGTGTGTGTGCATGCACATGCATGTGTGTGTGTGTTTGTGTGTGTTTGAAGCACGTAACAAAAGACATATGTGGAGGGTAGAGAAGGATACTGAGTTTTCTAATAGATTAATTCTTCATGTTATTCCCACAAGACAAGGTCTATTACTCACCCTGAGCTCCAATGATCTTCTTGTCAAGAGACTCCACAGATACGGAGTTACAGGTTCTCACAAAGAAGACACACATTCTTTGTGGATGGAAAAGCATTTTGTAAACTTGTTTCTCTTTCTTGTTTAATGCACATCTTTGCATAGATATAATCTTCTCCTCAGTGGTTGCATCTCCTCATGAGTCAGACTTAGATGATCATTCACAGGTCCTTTTACTTGGTGGCATAATTCAGAGAAACTGGAGATTTTGAAACAGGATACCTATATTTTGCTTGTGGAGAATATGATTGATTTGCAATCATAAAGGAGACTACACTGTGTTAAAGTGAGCTACAAATCAATTATTATTCCCTTCCACAAAGAATTGGGGTTTAATGTTTCTTTTTAATATGGATTGGCTCTGTGGTAGCTTCATAATGACCTGGCAATGGGAATGCCACTGGGTGTTTCTATTGCATTCATGCGGCCAGCCTCAAAACTCGTAGAAATTGGAGAGAATAGTCTGCTTGACAAGGTTACTCATTTTTATTGCTGTAGTTTTAGCAACAAGGTTCACATATGTTCTATACAAGAAGACTTGGATCAGATATTTACTACATGTTTCAAAATATCTGACATTACAGGTATTTTCTAAATAAACATAAAACTCTCTTTCTTCACACTGTTCCTAATTCTCTCAAGAGATATTTGCAAAATCAAAGTTAGAAAAAGTAGTTTAATATTTATATTAAACAACTTAGAGTTTATTTTTTATCCTACTAATAATAATTTTATAATATGAAGATGACTCATTGTATCATCATATGAAAATAGTCTGAGGTTATGTAAAATCTAGGTTAGTGCCAAAGAAAGGAACACTAGTGTTTTTATAACTAGTACAAAAGTAGCACAAATATTTGTTTCATTATACTTGAAGAAAATTGTTCACACATGCTATAGGAAACTATGCATTTGATGAGTTACATTATGGGAAACCATGTTATTTATGAAAAATGTAAAATATTCAACATTTTAATTTTATGACGTGATTGGAAATCAATTTTCATTTGATTTCTACCAACAGTAGAATATGTTATGTGATTTCTTTGCACAAAATGAAGTAAGACGAAGTAAATGAAAGTCAAATGATATTTTGCAAAAAAAGAAGTTTAAAGTGAAAAATTACATAAAAATTTAGAACATGGGTCAATGATAGTATAACATCCAATATTGTTTCAGCAAGTTAGTAAACATTCTCTCAATTAAGCATTTACTACTATAGCAATGATCAATTACTGCTGATTTCTTTAAGCCTCTGGTTGCCAGGCTTCTTCAATTTCTTTTCCTATATTCGTTGCTAGGCCTCCTTATTCCCCAGGGAAAGGTGAGTGTACTATCTGCCCATTCCCACAGCCCCAGGATGCAGGTTGCTTGATCTGTAGACCCACAATGCAGAACAATCAGATGTGATAGGAAGTCAACTCAAGCAGGAAGTCAGTTTATTACTGAGAGCTTCAGCTTATATAGCTTAAGTGACATGGTGTGATGTAGGGGTACTTGCCATCTAATTAGAAGCAGTGAAGCCCACCCTCTGGCTGGAGGGGTGTCCACCTAATTTTTGCTGTCTCATCCTCACTTAAACTCCAGTCAAGTTTTTCTCTGTCCATATGCCCCGAGGTACAGGCCCTGAGACAATTTTGGCCCCACATCTCCCCCCCCCCGCTTTTTTTTATATCTCATCGCCTGCTTCAGTCACCAAGCTAGAATAGCCCACCAGGGAGAGAGTAGGAGTCAGTGCCAGACCTATCTGGAGTTTCAGCCTGAACACCCTTAAATTGAGAGTTCAGCCGTGGGGTGAGATGTATCGGGCCTATCATAATGTACTTGAAGGACCATGTACCTGTTGTATCTGTTTTTGGAATACTTGTTTCAGCCTTTAGAAAAATGCATGGGCCAAAAAGACAGATCAATAAACAAATAACCGTCAGCCCAATTAGGAAAGAGACGAGCGTGGTAAGCCATGGGGACCCATTAAACCAGATCTCATAGGGGATCATTGACTTAAATGCATCCGTATCTTTTCTTAACTCATTCAAGCCTATCCTATTCTTTAAGGTTACCCTGGCTAAGGAATCCAAAGACTTTTGTAAATATTGTAATGCAGTCTCTGTCTTTTCTAATTATGTCTAGTCCAGTCTGCTCACATCCCCAGGAAAAACAACATTAATCAGGAGCGCCCCCCTACAGTTTCAAATATTGGAGGCAGTCCAGTTGCTTCCTGGGCATACATAAAAGGGTGTCTGCATGTCTGAAGGACGGCATGTCTCCTAAGGACATGAAAACACTCAGGCTCATTGGGGTAAGATGCCTGGGGTAGGGTGCACCTCCAAGAACTTCCACATTTAGGTCTCCCTTCTATCCCCTCAATCCAGTCTCCCACAACCCAGCTCCCATGTACCAAATCACAGAGGTCAAACATCAGATCAGGCCACCATGTCTAAGGTATAGTCATCTGAGAATTCTGGTTTAGGATTCCTCCAGTGCTAGCATGACAGGATCCATGCCAGCTTCTATGATTAGTGGGGGCTTACTGCCTGGACCATGATTGTCACCAGGAGGGCTCTTGGAAATGGATAAATAAGCAACAGTCTCCTCAAGGGTTAATTTCCCTTGGGCAGTGATTATTTGTCTTTTCTTGTGTTTGAATTTAAGGTTTGTCCACCATAATCTCTTTCTTTTTTTATTGGTCATCTTGGTCTTCCCCATTGTCCTGAGGGGAAGGAAGAAATTTTAAGTTAAGAGCTGGGTAGCCATGTAGGTGTTTCTCCTTTGGGAAGACACATCTGTATTCTGTGCCCTGTGTCAAGAAGGGATCTGGGCCCTCCCACTGGTTAGTGAAAAGATCGTTCCACCTAACTTTTTGGCAAGACCTCATTGGTAGGGATCTGCAATGTTTCTGAAATATATTTTGTTCACCTGATTTTTGGAAATTTAAAATATTGATGGTTAATGATGCCTTTTGAAGTTGTAGATGGAGAATATTTCTCCCCCTTTTGTTTTATAAGAACCTCTTTGAGATATTGGTGATGTCTTTTGACAATCTCTTGAACTTGAGGGTTGTATGGAATCCCGGTGGTATGGGATATATTTCATCTCTGGAAGAATTTTTTTAGTCTTCTTCAGTTGACATGAGTTAAGTCATGCATTTCGGTAGCATTTTGTATGGGTAGACTCGAGACCTCTATGAGACAGGCCCATGAGGCTGCAGCATAAGCAGCAGCATTCACTTGGGAAATGAGGTCAGGGAGGGTTTGGTGTTCTCTGAGATGTTGAATGTATGTTTTTTTCCCTACCTTCTAAGAGTGATCTGAGTTTGTATATTGAGTAGATCCTCCACAAGGGAGAATTTTGGTAATCTTAGTCTTGGTTCCCCCTATAGGAAAAATTACAAAGGCAGCACCATTCGTCCTACTATCTGTACAAACAATGAATGTTTGGGGCTAGAAGAAAAGACTAAGGGGACTCTCCAGTGTAGTTCTTGATACAGTGTCACTGTGATTACCCAAAGTGGTTGTCCGGGGTCCCCGAAAATCCCTCCAGGGTGAGGCTCAATCGAGAACAATACCTGGCTGCCCATTCTAAATGCTTAATTTTGAATGGAATTATTAATTTAGAGGGATCTTTTTCATAATGTCAGAGGGAGGTATCTCTGATTTTTATAATCATATCAGCTATTTGATCAACTAGAGGGTACACTCTGGGAATGCCCCTTAGGGTAATGTGTACCCATTCTAGTGGTTGTGACTGCTAAAAATTGGCAGTCAGCATGGTCTTTTCCCTTTATACTACCCAGCCTTGGATTGGAATGTTAGGATTGTTTCTTGCCAAAGAAGCCTGATGGAGCTCATTGACAAATTCAGTGAGTGCCTGAAGGCCTTAAGGGAGCAAGAAAATGATCTCATAAGGTTGTCTCCATTTTAGAAGATCATATAACATATCGAGTCTCCCAGTCTCTGAAGGCAACCAGAGTCTCACCTTGTTGGAGAAAAGGCCTCTTGTTCGTCCTGGCTGCACAGAACCAAAACAACAGCACAGAAACTATATTAATTAAAACACTGCTTGGTCCATTAGCTCTAGCTTCTTATTGGCTAATTATTATACTAATTTAACCCATTTCTATTAATCTGTATATCACCATGTGGCAGTGACTTACTGGCAAAGATTAGGCATGCCTGACTCTGGCAATTGCACGGAGTCTTCTTCACTCTGCCCTTCTTTTTCACAGCATTCAGTCCAGTTCTCCCACCAATTTAAGTTCTGCCCTATCAACAGGCTATGGCAGTTTCTTTATTTTTTAACCAATAAAAGCAGCACATATACAGAAGGAACTCCTACACCATTTCCCCTTTTCTGTTTAAACAAAAGAAGGCTTTATCTTTAACACAGTAAAATTACATATAAAAAACAGTTATCAAGCAAGAATTACAGTTACAATATTTATATCTATATTATCTTTTATTATAACTAAGGAAAACTATAACTATAAATTCTTCAACTCCATAAAAGACTCCAGAAGGATATAATATTACCTAAGTAAACAGGAAGCACATTGTAAGCATTTTCCAAAGCTCTAGAATTGACAGAGACATCTTGTTGTCTGAACAGTCATCCAAAGTTCCTCTGTACCATTTGGGGCATCTTCAACCTACAAGCCCATAGTATCTGGAAGATTTTTCTATGAAGCAGGACATTTCAAAGACAGTTCTGTAATTTTCTTTTTTATTCTGCAGAATGTCTAACAGATTCATTCATGAAACAGGAACCCCAAAGGATCATCTCACCTTTAGGCAAGTTCAGCAGTCCTCTCTCTGTGGGTTCTTCATGTCCAGTTATGCAACAGTCCAGGCGAGAGCAAATGACTAAGCAGCTCCATGAGGAGCCTCTTCAATGCCCATCTTCCTCTTGAAGTAGATTGGTGCTGCCACTCTGTGATTCCAACATAGGGTGAAGACCAGCAGTTAATTTTGACTTCCCTTGTACTCTAGCTGTAGACTGGGACTACTAAGACATTTTGTCCCATAAACTGAGCAACTAGAGTTCTTGGTCTTCCTATTGGGAGACCATGATTGTTACCATGTTGGATGTAAGTATATATGTATGAATGTATGTATGAATGTTTGCAGGTATTAATTATATTAGCTCCATTCCTGTAGAAAAAAAACCTGACTAATTCACTTTCTTATGTAAACTTTGTAAAACTGGAGTAGATTGAGCTCTTTTTGTCTCTTGTTTAACAGAGTTATTTCCTAAGGCTGTGTTTTATTCCTTATTGAATAACTAACAAGAGGTTGATTCTGGATATTCTTAACCATAAAACACAGGTGGTAGAAGCAGAATAATTGCAAGTTGTATGCTGTCTTGGAATACATAGTGGGGTAGGAGGAGGCTGCTTGTTTATCCTGGCCACTTAGCCCTGAAATAATCACACTGAAACTGTATTAATTGAAACACTGCTTGGCCCATTAGCTCTAACTTTTTGTTGGCAAACTCTTATATTAATTTAACCTGTTTCTATTAATCTGTATATCGCCATGTGTCAGTGGATTACCAGCAAAGATTTGGTATGCTTAACTGTGATGGATGCATGACTTCTCTCTAACTCTGCCTTCTTCCTCCCAGCATTCAGTTCAGTTTTCTCTACCTATCTAAGTTCTGCCCTATTAACAGGCCAAGGCAGTTTCTTTTTTCAATAATGATAATCACAGCACAGAGAGGGGACTCCCCTATCATAGGGGAACCTGTTTCAAAAACATAAATTACAAAACAAATGAGAAAAACAGTAAAGAAAGCAGAACAAGCAACACCGTCAATTTTGTATAAATATATACATATAACAGAAATTAATGAAACCAAACGCATGAATTTGAAAAAGAGCAGGGAGGGGAATGTTAGAGGGTCTGGCTGGAGGAAAGTGAAAGAGGAAAATAATGTAACTATATTGTAATCTCAAAAAGTAAATATATTTAATGCTACAAAAAGCAAATGTCCATGTTTGACAATGTCTCACAAAGACTTGTCTCCCAACATTCTGAGTTATCAAATAAAGGCTTATTATTCTGGAGAAATAAGGCATACATAAAGGGAAAACATAGAGAATAAACGTATTAAGAAGCTGGAGCAACCAAGAAACTTAGCCAGCAAAGCCACTGAAAATAGTGATACAGAAGAGATTAAAATGCTTTGTCTTGTTGGAAGAGAGAGCTGTTTTTGTCCCTGCTGCCCAGAACTGAAATAATCACACAGAAACTGTATTATTTAAATCACTGCTTGGCCCATTAACTCTAGCTTCTTATTGGCTAACTCTTACATCTTTCTTTAACCCATCTTCTTTAATCTGTACATCACTATGAGGTCGCGGCCTTTCAGCAAATGTTCAGCATCTCTATCTCTGGTTTTGGGTCCATGGTGTTCCTCTGATTCTGCCCTTCTTTATCCCAGCATTTAGTTTTGTCTTCTCCACCTACCTAAGCTCTGCCCTGCTATAGGTCCAAAGCAGTTTCTTTATTCATTAATGATATTCAAGCATACAGAGGGAAATCCCACATCTCTCCCTTTTTTTAAAATAAAAAGGAAGATTTTAACTCTATCATAATAAAATTACATATAACAAAACAGGTATCAAGAAGGAATTATAGTTACAATACTTATATCTATTTTATCTTTTACCATAACTAAGGAAAACTATAATTATAACTATCTATCTATTCTTCAACTGCATCAAAGACTAAAGAATGATATACTATTACCTAAGTAAACAGGAAGTACATTGTAAGCAACTTCCAAAACCCTAGAATTGACAGAGGCATCTTGCTACCTGTAGAGTCATCCAAAGTTCTACTGTACGGTTGGGGCATCCAATCTTCAGCCCACAGGTTCATAGCATCCAGCAGACTTTTCCACAAAGCAGGAAATGTCAAATCCAGTTGCATCTATATTGGCAGCTTGTTCATCACATTTTTCTGTGTCCTGCAGAATGTCTAGCAGACTCTTTCATGAAGCAAAAGCCACAAAGGACCATCTCACCTTTAGTCAAGTTCAGCAGTCATTTATCTATGACTCCTACATGTCCAGTCAAGCCGTCTAGGCAAGAGCAGTTTTTTGCCCAAATGACTAACCAACTCCATAAGGAGCCTCTTTGATGTCCATCATCCTCCTGAAGTAGATTGGTCCTGCCAGGTGTAGATTTGTCTAACTGTTATGAAAAGTTCTAAGTTATTAAACCATTTTAAATGCCATATTCTGAAGGTCTCTGAAAGATTTGAAGAATACCTATCTAACTGAAATATATCTCTATACATCTAGAAAATCTAACTAACATGACTACAAGCTTGACTACTATAGATGAGTATCTATTAACTTATATTTCTTAATTATACATTACATTTTAAAATGAACTATGCAATCATAATACCTTAATCAAGAGCAGATATATACATGTACAGTATAACAAAATTGACCTTAAATTTGTATCAATAAACCAAAATCCATACTAATCCAAAGTATCCGTCTCTACAGCATATCCCCCTTTAAATGTAAACAAACATTTACAAACAATATTTGGGAATATGGATGTAGTTATTTCTCTCCAAAATGCTTTCTGCTGTTTATTGGGTGAAGTAATTTTTGAGGGTATCTTTGGGGTGTTCATGGTGATGCTACAGGGGGCCTTGGTCCATAAAACCATATTAGCCTAGAATTAATCCACAGGTTCTCATCCTCTGTGGAGACAAAAAAAAACTCTCTTTTCCAAAGGAAAACTTCTTTAGACCCACATTCTGAAATCAAGTTACCTTTATAACTTACATGCTGGTTTAGCTTAGCAGTACATATAATGAAATATCTTTCTGTACTTAGCTTTTTCACATTCAAAAAGTTCAAAAAAACCCCACAATAATATACATAATCCAGATTTTCTGCATATAGTCCATATTTATGTGGCTTATTTTTCTTTATTCCTTTTGAATTACGACTGTACTCTGTCTCTTAAGAGACTCTGTCTCTTTTTGTAAAACAATTTGCTTCTTTTTCAACTCTCTATACTCTTTCTTTTCTCTCCCAAACCTATGTACATTTATCCAACAGTGTGACACATTTAGAGTTCTTTTATGTTTGAATCTGTCCTTATCACATTATCTGTAATTCTTTACTGTCTTGAAGAGCTTTATAAATGGTAAGCAGCTTGGTTACAGCTGCTCTGGATGCTGGCTCTGCCTCTCTCCAGTTTTAAAATGGTGGAGGTGCCATTACTGCCAGGTATGATAGAAGCTGCACTCAGCACTTTAACTCTGAGAATGAGTGTACAGCATATAAACCCTTTTCATCTGAGTAATAGCTAAATATGTCCTGCAGTGCACTGCACCACTTGGAAATATCTCTGTGTATAGCAGAGAAAAAAATCTGTCATGCTCTCCTGCCTGTGCATGCCTACTAGACATGACCTTGTTGCCTGCCCAGGAAGGGAGCACTGGGATATGGGCATGATCTCAGCTACTCCCATCCCTGAATGGTCACACAAACATCCTGGCCCAAAAATGTCGTTCAAATGCTCCATAGCCAGAGTTTGAGCTGGCATCATGACTCAGGAAGGTGCCTATTTTTAAAAGGTGAGGCTTTTTTTCTGCTACCAGTGAATCAAGAAAACCTCCCTTAGGGGAACTGCAGCATTCCCCCAGCTTCCTTTCCCTCAAAAATGAGGCTAAACCTTTTCTGTGTCTAGAGGAGTTCCTTTTCAAGTTTTCTCAGGTTTTACATAGATTTTAGTCTACCACGTTGGCATAATTTGTAGGAGGAGGACACACTTGTTTTTCCCAGCCTCCTGGCTAGCTTAGACCTGAAATAATCACACAGAAATTGAATTAATTATATCACTACTTGGCCCATTACCTCTACCTTCTTATTGACTGATCCATGTGTTCAATGTACACTCTTCCTCTATACCTAATCTTGGTGGGCCTATGGATTGCAGTTTGGATATCATTTATTTGAGGGTTAATACCCACATATAAGTGAATGCATGCTATATTTATTTTCTTAGTCTGGATTGCTTCACTCAGGATGGTTGTTTTTCAATTCCATCCATTTACCTGCCATTGTCATGATGTAATTTTTTAAACAGTTGAGTAACATTCCATTGTGTAAATGCTTCATATTTTGTTTAGCCATTCTTCTATTAAGAGGTATCTAGGCTATTTCAAGTTTCTGGCTATTATTAATAGAGCAACAGAAAATATGGCTGAGTGAATGTCCTTGTGGTAGGATGAAGTGTTCTTTGGGTGTATGCCCAAAACAGGTATAGATGGATCTTGAGGTAGATCAATTCCCAGCTTTCAGAAAAACTGCCATATTGATTTTCATAGTGGTTGTACAGCACTCCCACCAGCAATGGATGAGAATTCCCCTTGTTCCACATCCTTTCCAGCATGAGCTTCTGCTTGTGTTATTTATCTTAGCCGTTCTGACAGGGGTAAAGTAGAGTCTCAAAATAGTTTTGGTTTATGTTTCCCTGATTACTAAGGATGTTGAACATTTCTTTAAGTGTGTATCAGTCATTTAAATTTCTTCTATTGAAAATTCTTTTAGCTCACATTGCATCACATTTTGAAATGGCAACTTATTTCATTCCTGCTACCAGATTTTACTTGATGATATTTTGTTAATTTTAACTAAACTTTCATTTTAAAAATGTATTGAGATTACATTTTATACAATGATGTATAATTTTTCTTGATGGATGGACCACATGGAATTTGAAAGGAATCTTTGTTTTTTTCCTGATAGTTTAGTATTTTCTAAGTATCAAATAGTTCAAGTTAGTCAAATCATGCTTCTGTATGAGTTTTGCTTTGATATTTATGCACTGGTCTGGCATTATCCCAGTTACTCAGAAAATGTTTTAAAAAGTATGGTGGTTGTGCTGTTATTCTTATTTTACTTGTGTATTGTTAGTTCTGATATGTCAATTTTGACGTGTTTATAATTGGAATTATTCTTCTTGAATCGACTCTAATGAATGAAGTAAAAATGACTTCATACATTTGAGCTGTGAACTGTGGAAATACGATTGACACTGTGTGACAATATTCTTCATACCAGGCATTATAAAAATCTAGACACAGTAACTGGAAGAGCCATAGATTATTGGACTCCATGCTATCTCATCATCAACATTCTATCTCCTGAGTTAGCTATATTAGTTATTTTTTTATTGTCTAGGATATAGCTGTACCTGTTATGATTTTGCTGCAGGCCCTGGCAGCTTCAATGGGTCCACAAACCAAGGTGGCTGGTCCTAGTGGGCCCACTGGGCACCTGCGAGTGGCCAGCAATGTGAGCAGATGGTGGGTGGGAGGCACAGGCACATTGTAGGGAATAGAATTAAATATTTATTAGGTGGGTTATAGGGGGGGAAGGGGGGAAAGGGGTGAGAGAGAGAGAAAGAGAGAGAGGAGTGAGAGACAAAGAGAGGGGAAAGAAGGAAGAGAAGGGGAAGAGGAGAAGAGACAGAGAGAGGGGGAGAGAGAATAAGGGAGTGAAAAATGAAACAGAGAGGGTTAAGATGGCAGGGGAGGGAGGGGTTGCAAGGAGTAGGCATAGCTTGTCTCTTAAAGAGATGAACAATCATAACAGTACCAATCAAGCTTAGTATAACAGTCAAGAAGAAAACTATTTGCATGAATTCCTAAGTCTGTTCTAAGGCAATAGCTTAGTGGCAAAACATTTTGGTAGCATTCATGAGGTCAATTGAGTTTCAATTCTAAGCACTACCAAATATAAGACCAATACCAAAAAAATCAACAATATAAGCAAAACAATAATCAGAATTGAAGAATGATCTCTGCATCTGTTTTCCTTGGTTTCTGTATGATGCCTCTCTGATGACAGTTATGTTAGATTTTTGTCTAAGAGTATAACAGAACATTATTAGGAATCATTGCTTTGACTATTATTTCCTGTCTTATTAGGATCTAACCTAAGTCTCTGAGCTACCTAGCCTCTGGGTCCTGGCACACTAGACATTGTCAGGAGTGGTTTCCCTCTCCTTGAATGTGTCTCAAGCTGGACCAGTCACTGGTTGGCCATCTTTACCACAACATATCTTGTAGGCAGGAAAAATTTTAGGCTGAGGGTTTGTGGCTGAGTTAGTGTCCCAATCCCTCCACTATAAGTGTTGCCTGGTTACAGGAGATGGCGGTTTTAGGCTCTGTTACTTCTCCCTCCTTTATTAGTAGTCTTAGCTAGGGTCACCCTCTTATATTCCTGAGAGTTTCCATTATAATAGGTTTCTACCTCACCCCCCAAATGCCCCCAGTTTCAGTTATCTCTCCCAGCACTCTCTTCCTCCATCTTTCCCCAGCCTGATCTCTCCTATTCCTGTTCTATCCAGCACTATACCATCCACATTATCTATCCTGTTTCTGAGGAATTCATGCATCATCCATCCTTCAACCCTCCTTGTTTCTTAGTTTCTTTGGATCTTTGGATTGTAATTTGATAATTCTTTTTTACAATTTGATAATTTATAGCTAATAATCACTTATATATGTGTATATACCATGGTTGTCATTCTGGATCTGGGTTACCTCACTCAGGATGGTTTTTTCCAGATCCATTTATTTGTCTTCAAATTTTATGATGTTATACTTTTTAGCAGCCGAGTAAAGCTCATTCAGATACCTATAACCAAGCATTAGGCAGAGCTCAGGGAATCAAGTGGATTAGGTGGAGGAAGGATTGTAGGAGCCTGACAGACCTAGTGTACCACAAGAAAACTCACAGAATCAACTAACCTATGCTCATAGTGGCTTACAGAAAGTGAACCAACAATCAGGAAGCCCACATAGGTCTGATCTAGGTCCTTTCTATATATTTTATGTTTGTGTAGCTTAAGCTTCTTGTGGGACTCCTAAGAGTGGGAGTGTAGACTGTATCTGACTCCTTTGGCTGCTTTTGTGACCCTCTTCCTCTTACCGGGTTGCTTCATACAGTCTTAAGTTGAGGGGAGATGCTTAGTCTTATTGTAACTTGATATGTTATGTTTGATTGATATCTCTGATAGGCCTGCCCTAATCTGAATAAAAAGGAGGAGGCATGAATGGAGGGTAAATGGAGGTGGGGATAGAGAGACTGTGAGGAGAATAGGGAGGGCAAACTGCAGTCAAGATGTAATATATGAGATAGTAATAATAACATAAAAATAAAATTCCTAAAGAATCAATAAAAAAGGAAAAAAAACGAGGAGAGAGGGAAATAACTAAAGAAAGAACGAAAGAAAGAACATAAAGAAATAGAATCTACTGAGACCCAAATATCAGAAAATTGTTTTTCACAGTAGAAATAATACTCCTAATTGCTATGTTATTTGCATATAAACTCATGTATCCACTCTTAAGTGACAATTTTAAAGTATTAATTTTAACTTTATACTAGCCCACAAAGATGCAAATGAATTCACATGACCGGAGAAGGACAATAATTTCTACTGTGATTAACGATAAACAAGCCTTCCCTGCTGAAAATAGTAGAATACCTGGGGAGACTGAGAATTCAGCCTATGTCTTTTTATCTTTATTTATTCATTCATTCACTTATGTTGTGATCTTGTGTCACTGTGCAGCTCTGTATGTTATGTAGCCTAAACTGGCTTTGAACTTCAGCAGTTGCCCATCTCTTCTTCCCAAGTGCTGGGGTTATAGACATATTTCATAACCAGGGTGATTTTGAACTATACATTTTATACTACCTGAGTGTGAAGGGTCAGCATTACTAGGTGTGTAGCTGTCCATATAGAAGACCAGTTAGAACATTTTGGCAAGGGGTTAAAGACCACTTACTCACACTAGCCCATGGGAGCAATGTTTTATTGCAACTCAGTATTAATTATTAAGAACCTGAATCTAAACACTGGAGAACAAGGTCTATGACAAATGTAACCAAGTAATGGCATCAAGATAGAAATGAGTGGTTGACTTATTGAGAGTCAAAGCACAGTGGGATTTATTGACTGATCCGTTCATTTTAGACTTGTATGTAACAGGCACACTGAAGTTGGTTTGGGCTTGTTTCACAGGGCTTTAGAATATACATGCACACGATGTACTGATACTAGATTAATATAGTTTCAATTTATTTTAACAAATATTCAGCATATGTCTGCTTTGTTTGATGGATATCAGGTATTCCCATTTCCAAAAAAAAAAAAAAAAACACAAAAATTTAGCATCTCTTCAACCTCTCCGTTTTTTAATTGTTCACTATCTGCATTGTAGAAATAGGACCTTGAAAAGTGGAGTGTAAAATTCTGCTTGAGGATTTTACTGCAAAGGGAGATAAAACTTAAAATGAAGAATCTCACAAGTCAAGCTAACCTGAGTTAATTAGAAATCTGATTCCCCTTATTTTATTGCTGTTTTAATACCTGTTATAGATTGTCATCCTGGGCGGCTATTTCACATGCCAACTAATTTAAAGTTGTTCTTATATAACACTTTTTTGTTGGCTTTAATGTTTCAGTAATTCCTTTTGTTTTTAGTGTTTCAACGATTCAGTAAATTATTCTAACTTTTAATCTTTTTTTTCTCCTAAAACTGATTGTGGTATTCACATAAGCTCATTAAGCTTTCTTGGCAACCAAAGTCTTCTCACATATGAAATTATGTGAGTTACTATGTTCAGTTTTGAGTTACCAGATAGGAAACAAAAATTTCTTTTGATTCTATTGAGAAATGTATTTTTTATTTATAAACTCAATCTCATTTGTAAAACTAACCACAGCATCTTCTTTACTTATTGTTTCTTATCCAATTTTATTTTTTTAGCCAAATACCCACTTTCCTTATTATAAAAATCATATTTTATATGCTTTCTTTTCTATCTTGACTCTGAGTGTGTCCTGTTGAACCATAAAAGTGAATATCGTATCTACAAATGTCAGAATTTGCATTATTATCTATCCATACTTTTCACACTATGAATCAGATCTGGAACATTATTGTAAAAACTCTTCAATTGAAATTATTTTAAATTTTCATAGAACTTTCCAGATGAATTTTGTGAATGGAAACTTTCTTAAGCCACAGTATGATCAAACCTCAAAAATGATGTGGGTGTTTGTTTTTCTTCTTCCCCTCTACTCCAAATTGAAACTGAATTCTATGTCATCTCTGATTCTAATAACTTCTTCCCATTCTTTTTTCCTCAGTGGAACATATTTTGGTTTTAAAGTAGCACTAAAACATCATTTAAATGAATTGCGGAAGGCAGCAGTTACTAAATTCGATGACATTAAATATTTATCAATATAATATTGTACTCTTGACTGTGAAATAAACATTAGATACAATTAATAGTATCTCATAGATTAAAAAAAATCTTTTACAAGTGTTTTCAGCCTAGAATACTGGGCTTAACAAGCAAAAAGTTCAAAATCTTCCAGAACTGTATTGTCAAATGATTGACTACATCCTATACTGTGAAAGAAAAAGGATATATTGTTTGTACAAGTGTGTTTCATTCAATATTTGGCCTTGGTAGATAAACAGTGCAAAGTTGGCATTTCTAAATTACCCATTGTTTTCAAATAACTACAGAGCCATTGGCATAGAAAAAGGAGGCTCCAGATTTGAAGGAAAGGGCAACACCAGGAAGTCATAAACCACTATCTCCTGCAGGACTGTTCATTGGTTATGGGGATTACGGGAATGTAGTGATTTTTTTAATGTTGATATATCAGATATATATATCAGAAAGCTATTAAGTTTTTTGGGCTGGGGTGACTGTGGAAAATTTTAAAGAAACTGTGAAGTAAATGCTTACTTTAAGGCAATGTGATGTGGATGAAGTGTTATTCTTTACAACCAAAGGATGACGTAAGTTCCATTTTACAAAAGATACCCTTTGGATAACTACATGTGTTATCAAAAGAAAAGCTCAAAGCCAAACCTGGTGGTGCACTTCTACAATCACTGTGCTGGTGAAAGTTGAGTCCAATTCACAAATTCAAGGCCTGCTTAAACTAGAGAAATTATTCAAAGTCAGTCTGAGAAACTTAGTAAAACTCTGTTTCAAATTATGCATTTCTTCCCCCTTTTAATAAACAACATAAGCTTTTTGAAAAAAAAACAAGACATAAAACATAAGTTTGGTCATATATGACCATTATTACAAGATAGTTGGTTGTTCCAGCTAATGCTCTCAAATGAGTAAGGTTGCTTAAGGTAGTAAAACCAAAGGAAGGAAATGATGTTGGTTTAGGATGAATTGGGAAAGAATCACGCCAACTGCCATCAATGAATCTAAGATACACAAAATTGCCATACTACAAATAACATTTTTCTGAACCCATTTGTTTTTCTTCTGCATTTAATGGATAAATAACAACCTGTCTACAATGGTATACAGAGGGCAATCACTGTGCCCTTATTCTCTATCTTCTTTCACATCAGTATTTCAATCTTTTAACTACTTTGGAACTTTAATCTTGGTTTTCACCAGTCTTACATGATTCATTTAATAGTAAGAGATTGGCAAAGGATGTTTCCCATGGTAATAAGAACAAACAATGGAAGAAAAATCCACCACTGTGTCTTTCCATCTGACATAGAATTCTTATACTAAAGTTCCTTGAACATCTGCAGAGGATGCATGGTGAGCATTAGCACTCCATGGTCTTTACTCAATGAGGGTCTCCTGTACTCACTAAGATACTGAGAACAATGAAGGAACAATTGTGGGAATCCAGGGTTGAAAAGAGATCATCCCATTGTCTTCTACTTCCCATTGTTGATAGAGCAACTCACTAGCTCATTGTGAAGAGGCTGTAAACTATAATCAACTACGGAAGAATTAGCACTGGGATCATTAGACATGTTAATTTTTAAAATGTGTTCACCTTTGTGAGACTCTGCTTTAACCTGGAATCCATATCTGAGAAATACTAACCATTTGTAAAGCCTCCTAACAAACAAGATATCAGAAAGATTATACTGCAAGGCTATAAAAATGACATAGTATGTAAAGTCTCTGGAAGTCATATCTGAGATCTTCAGATCAATTCCTGGAACACACAGAGTATAGAGAAACAATCATTGTTGGATGTATTCTGACGTCTACATACATGTGATCATGTGCACGTGTTTACATTCATATATAAACAAACAAACAAACAAATGAATAAATAAAAGCTTGTACTTCATATTTAATATTATAAATTCTACCTTTATCAATAACTACGATGCAAACAGAAGATTTTCACCTGTGTAATATGGTGTTTGTTAATTGGCTTAAGTGTACAAAGGATATCTGATTATTGAAATAAACATAGACAAGATGTAGGCACTGATAAGTTATTAGAGACATTTTTAATTTTTGTATGAAAATATTATGGAGAGCATTAATGAACCCTCCAAATTCTATCTGTGGAAATAATTGTTAATATGAAACCAATAGACTCCTATGGTCTGATTTGCTCTATGCAATTCTAAAAAGGTCTGGAGTGGGATAAAAAGCTTCTGCAAAATGGTGTCTGCTTATTTGCAACATTTGTTTAATAAATCTTATGTATATACCCATGATAGAACTAACTTTAAATAATACATCCATTATTGCTGTAAAGTAATTTGATTGTGTGAGACACATTTGGCAGCTATGATAAAAAGTTGAAGAATACCACACAGCATTTGTTGTATGAACCATTCTAAAGGAGATCTTGTCCCATACATGCTGACAGGGTAACTGAATTTTAAATCAAGTAATATTAATATTTTATATCTGGTTACCAGCTTCAGATATTTTTACAATTAGAATTGCTCTTAAAAATAAGAAGACTGGAAATTACTTTTTAAAATTTAAAATCAATATTAATTTGGTTGTTTTACTAAAAATGAAACATTGCACTGACATGTTTTATATTTGAATTGAGTATTTTGTTTACCTTCGTTTTAGTTCAAGACTTTTTTGAGATGCAGTATTCATTCTCATCTTTAGTGGTAACATTAACTTGACAACAATATAAATTCACAGTCCTTCATCTAGTGCTTGGAGTGGGAAGTGTCTCCCATAGCTCATGTATCTTATTACTTAAGCCCCAACTTGTGACTGTTTTCGAAAGCTATAGACCACTAGAAGTGGATTCCAACAGGAAGAAATTCAATAGCTGAAAATCTGGTAGTAGATGCTATCTCCAATAACTTTTTCATCTCTTTCTCTCTAGAATCATCACCGGCTAAGGTATGAGAAGTCCCACCCATAGAATCTTGCTGCTGTGAACTCCTCCTTGATAAACAATATGAATTAATGTATACATATATACTATTTAAATATGCATATTAGTATATAAACACAAAGGCATAAATAATATAGTTTGTGCTTATGAATGTATACACAGATATTTCAGACTTTCCTTACAGTAAACCTACTGTTAGTGAGCAGATATCACATTTAATAACAGCTATATGACAATACAGGACAGAGAATAATATAATTTTATTATAAGTAGATTTGTCTTTCAGTGAGAGAAAGAGCAAGATTATCAGGGGCCTGGTAAGGACAGACCTTATTAAGGAGGCCTGGAGAACAAAAGGGAAATAGAATGTTCACCTTGATAGATATCGTCATACCAAATTTCATTTCATCTCTGGCATCTGCAGGAAGGAACTAGGTACTATTAAAAAGCCATCGGAGTTAGGAAATGACCAGTTATGAAAGAAAGATACATTGACAATGAGTTCAAGGAATCATGAGTTTAGAGTGTTGGTGGTGGTAACAAGATTTATATTCACCCTTTAGTTATGCTAGAAGATTCCGAGAAGAGAGAGGAGAGCTGGTTATTATCTTCTACTTTTAAGCTGTTCTCTAGGTGAGTTCTGTGCACTTTACCATCTTACCTTTTGACATATAACTATGTGTAGTAACATAACTCAGGCACTGCATAGACACAAGCTTGATGCCTAGCTGAGTTCTTTAGATTGTTCCCATTTTTTTTTTGTTTTGTTTTTTGCTTTTAGGTTTTTTTTTTTTTTTTTTTTTTTTTTTAATAAGGTTTCTCTGTATATCCCTGATTGACTTGGAACTTGCTCTAGAGGTCAGGCTAACAAATAACTCAGAGATGCTCCTGCTCCTGCTTCCTGAGTGCTGGGGTTAAAGGTATGTGTCACCACTATCCATCTTGTTCTCATGGTTTTGAAGTACAGGGTTTCAGTGGCCAACACTCCAGGGCAATTCAGAATCTATGAACACATTAGGATTAAGTACTGCTTGGTTTTTTATCAACTCAACACAAACCTATACTTATTTAGGAAAAGAGAATCTTAACTGGAAAAATAGCTCCGTAATACTGTACTCTAGACAAGTCTGTAAAGTGTTGGCTTGATTAATGACTGATGAAGGAGGGAGACACATCTAGTTCCCATAGTGTCGTAATGTGGGATTGTGAAATTTTATATTCTATGGATTTGGGCAAATGAAATAATCAATTATTAATAAATAATAACAAATATTTTTCATCTTTGAAGGTAATGCAGTAAGTACAGTATTTGCATTGCAAACACAATACTTAACTATATCCCCAGAACCAAGGCAAAACAAAACCCCAAAATATAACAAATGTCCATAACTACAACTAAAACAAACTCTGGTAGTCCCTACTTCTAATCTTAGTGAAGGGGAGACAGAGACATGCTGATCCCTGTGGCTCCCTAAGCAGCCAGTCTAACTTATATGTCTATACAGTTCATGAAAACACTCTTATTAAAAACAAACAAATAAATATGGATACCACCTGAGAAAATGGCACCAATGGTTGTCCTCTGGATTTCGTATATGTCTGTTTATAGATGTGTGCATGACCACATACTCATGTGGACCTATATCCACTCAAATGAACACAAACTCAATCATGAACATATACACACAGAATAATTTTGCAGCTCAAAATAAGTCCTCTGCATTTCACCTGTTTATCTTCAAAGTTTTGCCTAATGCTTATAAAATGGTGATAGCATCTCTACATAGTTTTACCGTTTATGAGACTATTATCTATCACACAGTACATATAATTTTCATCAGCTTGTTTAATTTGACAATACACATTTTAAATACTCTCTAAATTTTTGTGTGGCCTCTTAGATCTTTGTTCAACCATGAGTATCATTCTGTCATTTGAACGTACCAAAATTTATATATCTATTCTTCTTCAAAAACACAAAATGGTGACATCCCAAACACAATCTATGAGCAAGCATATATGCTGTATGCTATATATACCAGTGTGCACATTTCTCTGTGAATATAAGTTCTTAACACTTTTGTGTGGCTACCAAAGATTATTACTAATGTATTGTATGGTGTTGATAGGCTTAATTTTGAAAGAGGTTCTATTGTTTACCAAGCTTGCATTATTTTTGCAATAAATGAAAGTGTGTGTTGCTGTACAAATTTGTCAGCATTTGGTGATGTCAGCATTCTAAATTGTACTTATTCTAATCTATAAGTAGTGGTATGCCATTGCATTCCTTTGAATTTCCTGAGTGACATATGAAAGGGTCATCCTTGCAGGCTCTATTTTATTTATTTTTTGCTGTCTGTGTATCTCTTTGTTGAATTACTAAGGCCTGCTTTAAAAACAAATAGTCTAAAAGATAAGATTATCTGTCTATACAATTTGTTGAGTTTCTATCACTAATTCTTTAGGTCAGGTTTGTTCAAGACTATGAATTACATGGGTAGCTAATTAACATGAAGACTGGGGACCCTTTTTAGGTCACTGAATCGTTGTTGGAGTAGGAGTGACATATTTTATGTCTAAATGAATGTATTTTTTAAAGTTAATTAATCAATCTGTTAAAAATACTTTGTCAAACAGTTGTTTCAACACATCTAGATGTTTCCTCTATCTTTTAATTTAATTTTTTAAAAAATTTTTAAATTTTTCTTTTAAAATTTCCAAACCTCAGTTTCTAGTACATTTTCTCCTCCATTCTCTCCTCTACCTCCACTCTGCCTCCACCAATCTACTTCTACTTGGTTTCTTTTCAGTAAAGGGCAGGCCTTTTTTAGATATAAAAAGCACAGCACATCAAATTGTAGTAAGAATAAGTACCTTCCCTGTATTAAGGCTGAGCAAAGTAATCTAGTATGAGGAATAGGGGCCCAAAAGCCAAAAAGGGAATTAGAGACCGTTCCTGCCCCCACTGATAAAAGTCACAGAGAAAACCGAGCTAATTGAATGTTTTATACATACAGATGGAGTAGGTTAGCCCCAAGCAGACTCCCTGGCTGTTGGCACATAGTCCATGATATCCTAAGAGCCGAGGTTAGTTGATTCTGTGTGGTTTATTGTGACGTCCTGTCACAAGCCCACAAGACTATACAGCGAAAGTACAACTGAGAGACCAATAGGCAGATCCATGGGAAGTGTATTCGTCCACACGGAATAACCCATTTTGCAAAGCTATGGGAACACTTGTCTCTGGAAAAGTTGCTGTCAAATCTGTAAAAACTTGTGAAGCCATGATTTTTCCCTTCAAAATGGGATTCATTCCTAAAACTTCTCAGGAGGGTAACTTCACACCATGAGACCCTAGAATAACAACATTCACTCTTAGTTCTAACAGTCAAATTTCGATAGAGCCAATCCCACAAAATTATCCATCAAACCACAAAGAAATTTCCAAGAAGACAGGCACAGAGTAGGAAGGTAGCATGCCCCACCTTTGCTAACAAACAAATCTGTATGTTCCCAAAGCTGGTTATCAAAAAGGAGATTGGACAAGGATAATAGGTGAATCCAGAATTCAGGGACATTTAGTAACTTTATCTAATGATCTGGAAGGCCAGGTGCTTCCCCTTGGATGCTGGTTCTTTCCTGGATAGTGTCACCTGTTCTGGAGTACAGCTCTGTCAGGTTATACCTGCCTCTTTTTGTGATTCTGATATGCATATTATCATTGTCCTTGCCTATGGAATTTTCCAACCGTGACTGAAAATCTAAAAACCTCGTGGAGACCACCTTTCACTTTTCACTTCACTTTTTCCTCTTGCCTGAAAAAAAAAAAACAAAAACAAAAACAAAAACAAAAACAAAAAAAAAAACAGTAAACATGCAGAGGTAACATGCCTGAGTTAATTTTTTAACCACAAATCCCCGCTTGCCATAGACATCTTATTTTGAGCCCTGAGGAGTACTGAGCCTGGTACTCAAGGCCCTGAATAATGATGTCCTTGACCCTTCTGACTTCTTCACTTCTTCCCCCCACTCTTCAGCAGGATTCCCTGAGCTCTGCCTGAGGGTTGGCTCTTGGTCTCTGCATCTGTTTTCATCAGTTTCTGAGTGATGCCTCTCTGATGACAACCGGGTTAGACACCAACTTTGAGTACAGTAGAATATCATTAGGCATCATTACACTTATTTCTATTTTTCTAGCCATGTTTGGTTCTTTCCTATGTCCCTGTTTCTCCCAGCCTTTGGGTCCTAGCCCTCCAGGCAGTGTCAGGGGTAGGATCACTCTCATGGCATGGGTCCGAGGCTGGAGCAGTCATTGTTAGACCACTCCCTCAATCTCTGTGCGACCCTTACCCCAGCACATCCCATAGGCTGACCATAGGTCAAAGGTTATGTGGTTAGGTTGGTGTCTGAATCCCTCCACTTCAAGTTCCATTTCCACTTGAACAAATGCTGCTCTGGAAGCCATAGATATGACATATCTCTCGAAAGTGAAAAATGCACTTTTATTCAGTGTCTTGTGTGGGGGGAGTGGTGTGTATTCACACCATGGATCGTATACAGAGGGCAGAGAACAATTTCTGGAATTTGTTCTTTCTATGAGGGTTGTTAAGGCTGACCTTAGGTCTATAGACTATGTAGCAAGTTTTTATAATCACTGAACAATCTTATCACCACAAGTCTGGCAATGTTTGATAAACTTTAGCAATTTTTTTTGGTTTTATACGTTTTCTACACCATAAGTTCAAATCACGCTGTATTTTGTCATCCTGTCATCTCTCTTCTGTTAGAGTGATCATTGTGCACTTCTCTATTAACAGAGTCTCATTCATTTGTCTCTCCTGCCTGATTTTCAAACTTAGCTGCATATACTGTGAGTATGAGTAGTGTTGATTACTGGGAGAGCAGTAAATAATACGCGTAAGTCATGAGGAAAATGTTCACTGGATAGAATGGCGTGATAAGTTGAAATAAAAAACCACTTTGGAAAGCAGTGTGGCGGTTTCTCAGGAAAGTCAGGATCAACCTACCTCTCGACCCAGCAATACCACTATTGTGAATATACCCAAGAGATGCCCAAACATACAACAAAAGTATATGCTCAACTATGTTCATAGCAACATTGTTTGTAATAGCCAGAACCTGGAAACAACCTAGATGTCCTTCAATGGAAGAATGGATGAAGAAAGTATGGAATATATACATATTAGAGTACTACTCAGCAGTAAAAAACAATGACTTCTTGAATTTTGCATACAAATGGACGGAAATAGAAAACACTATCCTGAGTGAGGTAAGCCAGACCCAAAAAGAGGAACATGGGATGTACTCACTCATATTTGGTTTCTAGCCATAAATAAAGGACATTGAGACTATAATTCGTGATTCTAGAGAAGCTAAATAAGAAGGTGAACCCAAAGAAAAACATATAAGCATCCTCCTGAATATTAACCTTCATCAGGCGATGAAAGAAGACAGAGACAGAGACCAACATTGGAGCACTGGACTGAAGTCTCACGATCCAAAGGAGGAGCAGAAGGAGAGTGAGCACGAGCAAGGAACTCAGGACCGCGAGGGGTGCACCCACACACTGAGGCAAAGGGGATGTTCTATCGGGAACTCACCAAGGCCAGCTGGCCGGACTCTGAAAAAGCATGGGACAAAACCGGTCTCGCTGAACATAATGGACAATGAGGACTACTGAGAACTGAAGAACAATGGCAATGGGTTCTTGATCCTATGGCATGTAATGGCTTTGTGGGAGCCCAGGTAGTTTGGATGCTCACCTTACTAGACCTGGATGGAGGTGGGTGGTCCTTGGACCTCCCACAGGGCAGAGAAACCTGCTTGCTCTTTGGGCTGAGGAGGGAGGAAGACTTGATTGGGGGAGGGGGAGGGAATGGGAGGTGGTGGCGGGGAAGAGGCAGAAATCTTTAATAATTAAATAAATTAATTAATAAAAAATAAAATAAAAATAGATTTATGTATGTAAAAAAAATAAAAAAAAATAAGGTCCTTTCTTTGAACAGTTCAGAAGCTGAAAGACAAGCTTTGGATCTTGTTGATGATGCTAGTGATGAGAAGGATATCAAAGGCAAGAATGGTGTCAAAATTTTAGCTCAAATCATTGATGAACAGGGGTAACTCTTTCTGAGCATTTTGGTACATATAAGGTTAGTGTCAATGTTGAATGTCTTTTGTCACCAAATTTGTGAGCATTCCACTTCCATGAAATCACCTATGAAGTTGGAAATGTTGAATGTACAGAGTCTCCATTCTATCTGTGTTATTCTTATAGAAGCCACAGCTCTTGTACGAATCTTCCAATATTTGAGGGACCAACCCCTCATAAAATAAAACCTTGTAATAAGCATTTAGTGAGAAAAGCATACTATGCTGGGAATTTCTTTTAAGAGCAGGAAAAGGTTTTATATTAAGTGCTACAGTGCAGAAATGAATATGAATTCCCATTTGCCATCTCTGGGTTTTCCACATGTAGCCCTTGTCTTTCAATCACCAGCTCCATTCTCAAGAGATATTTTCAATACATGTGATATGTTTTCCCTCTTCCGTGATCTGCATCTCAGAACTGACATCTTTACACTGACTATTCTTATGAATTCTTCCATGCCATTTATTACTCCATTAATTTATATGTGTGTCAGTCTTTACTCAGGTTAACTCACAAATTTAATTCCCTTGATGAACATCCCACTAATCCCTTTGTTATTAAAGATTTACCCTCTGATTTCCACAAAACCAGTGATCTCTGTTGTTTCCTCAAACACACACACACACACACAGACACACACACACACACAGAATTTCTAGGCTTTTTCATTTTCTTTGATACATTATTAAACTCTGATACTCCTAATACAAAACAATCATGATTATCTCAAAAGAAGGTGAAAAATGACATAACAATTATTTCCGAATTGTGCCTAGCCCATATAGATTATAGAAGAATGATTTATTATATGTAGATACATTTACAAATTGTCAAAGAATAGAAATTATTTTTAAAAATTAAAAAATATTATAATAGCAGAAAATAATTTTATTAATTGATTATATATAAAAGTGATATAAAGGTAACTTTTTGTATAGACATCTCTATACGCTCAAAATATTATATATGAAAAAAATAACTGTGGTCTCAAACCATAATTTAAACTGGAGTCTTTAACAAGAATTATATGTTCGTTTTACCCATCATTAGTAGATTTGACAAGACTCAAGGGTAGCTCTCTGACCTCACTTTGTACCCCATGGAAATGCACTATCTTCCTCCAAATCTCTGTCTAGTTGCTCTGGAGGCACAAATCAGATGTTCTACTTTTACACTCGGTAAGTGTCAAAATTTACATAGGAACTTGAAGGATCTGTCACTGAATGGCTCCAGGCATCTTGCCAGGTTGTGCAGTTGAATATTCAGTTGGGTTTGTGTCTCATCATTACAGCTATGGCTTTCCACCAGGGGAACCAAAAGGGCCAGACAGCCATGAATTAATGAAGCTCTGTGGGAAGTCTAAATAGAGACAAAAGTTTTCATCTATATTTGTTTAAGAATTTTGAAGTAGAGCCTCCTTTTCAAATGCCATGTCTAATTTAAGCGCAGGCCTGCAGTGGTAATAGCCCAATATCACCATGTCTCCACTGCCTGGTGAAACTGATATCAGGAGACATCAAGCTGTGGAAACAATTATATCAACATAATTGGAAAATATTTTTTCAGTGCCTTTCTGCCTTAATTAAAGTTCATTTTACATCTTGGGGAAGGAAATGTTTTCACAAAACTTAAGGGTATATTCCAATTTCTTTCAGAAAATAAAGTCTGAATAAAATACACAAAGGAAGACTCAAGCCAGAGTAGATTAAAAAGAAAGGGAATCAAGTGGAAAGTTTCTTCTTCTTATCCTTCTCCTCCTCCTCCTCCTCCTCCTCCTCCTTCTTCTTCTCTGATCAGGAGGCAAACGTTAGAATTCTATTTTGACTCTTTGACTCTTGCTGGCTCTATGAATATGCTAAGTTGTAGACAGAGACTACACTTTCATTTCCTAGCCACACAGACCTGAATAAATGCAAAGAAACAGTATTAATTACAGCACTGTTTGGCCAATGGTTCAGGCATACTCCTAGCTAGCTCTTACATCTTAAATAAACACATTTCTCTTAATATAAGTATTGCCATGAGGCTGTGACTTACCAGTGATGTTCTGGCAATTTTCTTCTTCAGAAGCTAAATGACATCTCTTTAACTCCATCTACTCTTTATATATACCTCTGTTCAAATTTCCAGTCTGGCTTCACCTTTTTAAGCCATTGGCTGGAGCAGCTTTATTCATCAACAAATAAAAGCAATACATATACAGAAGGGCATCCCACATCATCTCCCTTTTTCCATCTACTTAAAAAAAGAAAGTTTTAACTTTAAGGTAGTAAAATTACATATACTAAACAGTTATCAAGCAAGAATTAGAGTTACAATATTTAGTCTATTTACATTTGGCAAATTGAGGAGAATATTCTATCACATATCTTGTCTTTGTGAGTCTAAAGTTTTATATCTAATTTATGTTTTATCACAACTAAAGAAAACTATAATTATAACTATCTACTCTTCAACACAATTAAAGAACCCAGAAAAAAGTAATATTACCTAAGTAAACAGGAATTGCATTGTAAGCTACTTCCAAAGTTCTAGAATGCCAGAGGTATCTTGCTGCCTGGAAAGTCACCCAAAGTTCTTTTGTAACATTGGGGCATCCTTCTTCAGCCTATAGGCTCATAATATCTGGTAGTTTTCCATAAAGCAGGAGATTTGAAAGACTGTTTTGCCTATATTGGCAGTTTGTTAGTCACTTTTTTCTGTGTCCTTCAGAATGTCTGGCAGACTCTTTTATAAAGAGAGAACCCTGAAGGACTGTCTTACCTTCTTTTGGTAAGAATAGCAGTCATTTTTCTGTGTGTCTTGCATATCCAGTTTAGACATCATACTGTTAAGCAGTCCAGGCAAATGCAGTTTCTTGCTCAGATGACTAGCAAACTTCATAAGGAACCGCTTTGATGCCCATCATCCTCTTGAATTAGATTGATACTGCCAGAAACAGACATGTCTCACTGTCGAGAAGAGTCTAAGTTTTAAAATATTTTAAATGCCATTATTCTTCATGTCTTTGAAGTGCTGAAGATTATCTAACTGAAATATTTGTCTTTATAGCTAGAAAACATAATTAACATGAATAAAAGTTTGATTAATCTGATTATCTATTAATCTGCATTGTTTAATTATATATTACATTTTAAAATGAGCTGCATAAGCACACTGTATTAAACAAGAGTATATACATAATCATATATATACATATATAGCAGAATTGACCTTAACTTTGTATCAATAGGCCAAAATCAATACCAATGTAAAATAACATTTCTATATCCCCTTTCTTTCATTTCAAAACAAGAACCTGGAATCTAATTTCCTTTTAGTTTTTATTTCCTGACCATTACCAAAAACTTGTATCTAGCCTGCTAAACAATGGCAAATATTCATAATCCATTGAATGACCAAAAACCACATACCCCACCTCTTTTTTTTCTCATTATTTTTATGCTTTTTTAATTAAAATTTCCAAATGCTCCCCGTTTCCCATTTCCCTCCCCCTCCTCCCACATATTGCCCCTCCCCCCGCTCCCCTCCCCTTATCCCCACTCCTCTTCTCCTCCCCCCAGTCCATTCCCCCTCCCTCTCGATACTGAAGAGCAGTCCAAATTCCCTGCCCTACAGGAAGACCAAGGTCCTCCCACTTCTATCTAGGTCCAGGAAGGTGAGCATCCAAACAGGCTAAGCTCCCACAAAGCCAGTTCATGACTGGGACGGAATAAGCATGGGTTGAAACTGGACTCTCTGAATATGGCGGACAATGAAGGCTGATGAGAAGCCAAAGACAATGGCACTAGGTTTCGACCTCACCTCTTGAGAATGTGAGCATCATATTCTTAAATTTGCTTCCTGTTGTCTGCTGTGACAGTATCTTTAGGGGATCCTGAAAAGAAAAAAAATGGGGCTAATTGTCAAGTTTTGGGAGAGGTAGCTGTATTTTTTTTTTGTCTAATCTATGTCAAATGGGAAAAAGTGTAGGGCTTTCTCAAGTCCAGGCTGGGTCATCTCAGTGAGCCACTTCAAAATTATGCTGAGCATTTTGTAGTTCAAAGTAGATCGTGAGGTACTATCAGCTGAATGGCATCATATGAACCAGGTGGAATCATTGCTGTAGGGCCCTTTCTTCTTTTTGGAGACTTCAGAGAGTACTCTAGAAAAATTTATTGTTTACTCTGGAAAACTTAAACATTATTCATATAAAAATAAAAAGTTTGAATTTCAATAGATATGTATTCAAAGAAAGGTACCATAGGGACAAAAATAGGTATGGGTAGAAATAGAATTTTTGAAAGTAGAGTGTTGATAACCTTAGTCCCTAGATTTTTATCTTTCTTCAGTCCCACACCTGGTATGATGTTATCTCATATGAGACAGAAAATATGATTTGTTCTTTTGACATCATGCTGGGATTTAGAGGAGAGTCATAGTTACTGTAGCTATCTGTGGGCCTAAATTTTATTTCTTACAAAAATTTCCACAAGGAATATATAGCCATGAGAATCAAAGTGAGAAATGAACTTTATTAATGAAAATATCTTCAGAAATGCATGGAGGTGAAGTCTTTGTCATTAAGAGCAAATGAGAAAATAATGAATGTAGTATAAACTCAGGTTTGAGGAGCAGAAGAGACAGTGAACAGGAATTAGCACAATGGCAGAAATTAGAGCCTGTGTGGTTTTCTAGACATTTAACAACAGATGATTGGATATTTAAGTGTTTCATTTGTTAAAGAGTAAGTACATTGTATGTACATTTTAAAGATATTACCTGATTTAAATGTGACTCTTGCATTATCATGGATTGTCAATGATATCTACCAAACACATGTGTGTGTGGTTATGTGAGTGATGTTAGCAGTGTTAATGGGCAAGAGAAGGGCTTAGCTCAGTTTTATCACTAATTTAATTCACTCCATAAAAAGTCACTGTTGAAAGTAGGATCTTTGCCAAAAAGTGACAGTGAAAACATTATCCCACTAGAAACTCAAAATTCTTAGGGAGATTCCATTTCCAACTTCCCATGATGGGGTGGGGGAAGGTGGACTTGTAATAAGATCAGTTGGCTTTGCAAGTACTTTCATCTGATTACTGATATATAGTAAACCCTTCCCAGGCTAGCAATGTACATCCTTAAAGCTTTTAAAAATTATTAGGATTGGTAAGGCAAGAAAAGTAACTGAAAAAATAATGTGATATTCAGATTTCTAAGCTCCTTTTAACAATGGCCTGTCTGCAGCCCTTATCTCTCATAGGGTTTTCCTCATAATTTTCTTTATCAGATACATGGAAATTCAGTTTTTTCATGTATATATTAGAGTCAATTCCTCAGGAAGTAAATTATGTCAATTTTGCTTAGCTTTATGTTCCCAAAACTTGATAAAATGCCTGTTTGGTATCTAAAATATATTTTTGTGTGGGTAGGATGGTTTGTTTCTTTGTGTGAAACAGGCATAGAGCAGTTTGTCCTCCTTCATATATGAGGAAAATAAAGACAGGAGAACTAGACTTAAGGAAGCAAAGCTAATGAGTGACAGTCACACACTAGAGTCTTCATTCCATTAAGAATCTTTCTCACCATACTTCTTAGCTGAAAGTTTTTCCAATCATAAAAGTCAAAAAGTAATAGAACTTAAAATTTCCAAGATAATTACCTTACTTTAAGGGAAAATTAGACAATTACCTTGTTCTAATGGTTATTATTCTAAAATGAGATTGGAATCTTAATGACAGATTTCATCAATTTGGATCTTTTGGTGCTGGATTCGTTCTTCATTCCTCAAAATTAAATAGCATCATTTTTAATTTGCAATGCTATTTTTAGCTAAAACGGAAAGAATGCTCTTTGTGTGGTATGAATGAATACATGACCTTGAGATGGAATGGAGGACCTTGTAGTCCTTTCTCTACATCCTTTCTCTCAGTTATTAGTTACTGGCTGCCTTAACTTCGCCTTCAAGTTTAGGGGCAAGTTTTGGCAAGAGAAAGCGTGTGCAGAGAGAATCCCGGGGATCCAATAAGTAGAGAAAGAATCGCAGTCACCTATCAGATTTTTTCTTTATTACATTTATACAGCTTTATCCTCAAACTCAAATCTTAGCTACAATGATAATTTCAAAATTTACCATTTTACTGTTTCCTTGTGATTCACTCAAATGTGTGTTTTAATTCTAGTATGTTTGACCACATTTCATACCTTCAATTTAGTTATTTACTATAATTCTAGAGGAAGCATAAGAATAGTGGTTGGTGTGTACTTAGTCCCTAATCTCTACTGTGGAGATTGCAGAGGGAGAAGGTTGTTTGCTTATAGATGGTCTCATTGCTGCAGTTTTATTCTGTCTTTTTGGTATGAGCCAGCAGTGTGTAGGTGTCAGGGTGATGGTGACACCTTTTGAAATATCCTGTGAACTTCAGGATGGGAAAAATGACGAAAAGACGATAGAAAGCGCTAGAGAAAGACAGAGAGAGAGAGAGAGAGAGAGAGAGAGAGAGAGAGAGAGAGAGAGATTTTGAGAGAGAGAGAGAGATTTTGAGAGAGAGAGAGAGAGAGAGAGAGATTTTATGGGAAGCGTGTGGTTTATGTATTTTTAATCAAAACTCTGTCAAATAAATGGCCAACCTCAAGTGGAACATAGCTAGCAGCAAAATTTGGACTCTGATTGTGAAAATATATACAAATTTTTATTGCTACAGTGACTATAAATAGGCACCAAAATCTCAGAGTCTTGTATTCTCCAAGGACATCAAAGGTCACCTGTAGCAATCCTATATTCAAGTCTGATTTTCATGAAAATGTTTCCGCAGGCTTTCTTAGAAAATCATCAGCAATTTCCAGAAGCCACAGGCTGACTGAGACTGCCATCTACACAGAGTGGCCTTGCATTTCTTGTAGATCTTTTAAATGGCACCACCTACCAGGTAAAGTGGCTCTCTGGTCAGCATATTCCATAGACCAGGAATGGGGGTTAGTGAAGAGGACAAAAAATACCAAAGAGCTTCCTTTCTAGGGTTCTTTTCCCCTAGGTACCTGCTACTAGCCTATAATAGTAACTGAAAACAGCAATGTTCTGAGGGTGAAATTAATGGCTAGAAAAAGGTACTGAAGGGAGCTTGTCAACAATCTCTTTTGGTAGAGCAGTAAACACTGTCTCTAGGTGATAGAAGTGGTTAGGCTAAATTGTCAATTCATTTTGCTGGATTACAGAGCAAAGAGCATTAGACATAAAGGCTGGTGGTTGCAAAAGTGGCTCCTCCACACTATAAACTTGATGCAGAAAGCTACAGATAGGTTAAAATTAGCTTAGTAAGGTGAAGACATTTTGATATTTCATTTGGAGACTAGTGTTACATAGCTGGGTAAAACCTACTGCTATGGACTGTAATGGTCAGGAAGGTAATACTAAAATATTACCATTGATATTTAAGGGCTCAATTCATAATTTAATATTCTCACAAACTAGATGATTTTGAAAAACAGAACTGTGAGGGAAAAAATCAAATCTCTAAACTCATCTAACCCATTGTTGAGGAGTGATTACATTAGAATATGCATGATGGCCTTTTCAAACTCTTCTGAAAATTGATCTGACTGAAAACAACTTTTCCTGTGTTCTATTTTATTCATAATTCTAACATTTTTCTAGCTTATGTGGAAAGCACAAAACAAAAAAGACACCTTAAGTAGAGAAATAAGAAATCTGTGGTATAGAAATTCTGCTATAGCATGATTAATTTGATACAAATACTGTCATGCTAGCTTTATTTTCGAGCCTAAATTATGTGTTTTTCATTATTCCCTTGAGAGGCACAGAAAAATTAACAGAATGTGATCAACAAAGTACCAGAATTTTAATCTGATAATACAAAGGGAGTAAAGGAACTCTTTGACTCATATTGATGGTATTGCTTTTGCACAATTGTGAAAGAAATAATTTTAACTTTGTGAGTTATAAAATAAGTTCATATAAGTGTACATATAAATGCTTCACCAACATCTTAACTTTACACTAATATAAGAAACCATTGATTGAATTTTCAACAGTCAGAGTTGTGATAACGAAAAATTATAATTCAGGTATAATAATGTAAGAAAACGTCTTCCTTCTACATGTAGCCTAGACGGACCTCAAGCTCACAACAAACACAGGATAACCTAAACCTTTAAATTCTCCCATCTCTACCTCACAACTGATAGGATTGTTCGCATGCACTACTATGTTGTTTATATTGTGCTGAGGCTCAAAGGGCTTAGTGTGTCCCAGGGAAGCACTTCACTATTTGAACCACATTTTACTCTCCCACACAGTCTCTTTTATGTTAACACATCATCAGGAACCTGAAAGTGTTCCCATTTTGATTTCTATCTATTCTTTGTGTGTGTGTGTGGTATGCATATGTGTGTGGTATGGGTATGTGTGTGGTGTTTGCCTTAAATGTGTTAAGTGGTGCACATGCCTCTGTGAGCAGGAAAGCTCAGAAGGATTTCTGATGTAGTTCTCTATCACGGTTTCTTATTTCCTTGAGACTGTTTCTCTGTGATATTTGATCTTGCCTGGCGGAAAACAAGTCACAGAGATTCATCTGTATTTGCAGTATTTATATGTTCAGCCTGTACTCTGCTTCTTTTGTATTTGTTTTAGTAGATATTTTTTTTCAATTTTGAGACTATGTCATTTCAGTCCACCATTCTATTTCTTCCTTCTAAGTCTTCTTATATACCCCTTCCCATATTTTTATTCAAATTCATGAACTCCTCTTAAAACAATTGTTGTGATAGTCTTTCTTGATTTTTCAGTTTGACCATATCTGGAACTAACTAAAACCCAAATGGCTAGGTGTTCCTGTGAGAGATGTTTTCTTAATTAAATTCCTTGAAGTGTGAAGACACACTTTAAATCCACATCTTTGAGGTTGGAAAATACAACTTTATTGCAGATCTTTGAGATTAGAAGATGTATCTTTGATCTGGCCCACACTTTCTGCTGATAGCCTGTATAAAGGACATTATAAAAGGAAACTCTACTTGTGTGTGTGTGTGTGTTCTTGTTATTGTTAGTAAGTCCATACCTTTACTGGCATCAAAGCTCACTTCTTTGGGATTCCAGAGTATGCTGAAGACCAGGTGAAACATCTAGCCTTGTCGACTGCACAACTATAGAATTCTTGAGCCTTCAATTTTTATATAGCCTTGTTGGATTAGCTATACCACAGAATGTAAGACATTATAATAATTTCCCTTCACATATATATGAATACATGCACATACATACATGTGTATGTATTATATATATGTGCATATATAATACATGTACATATGTATATATTACATACACACATAATCATTCAATAAGTCTGTTCCTCTAGAGAACCCCAAATAATAAAATGGTTATTGCATGCATATGTGCTTATTTTTCTTTACTATGGATATTCAGGACTCAAACCCAGCTTTTAATGCATGCCCAACAAACACTGTTTGCCATGAGCTACGTCTCCATCTACCTATTTTATTTTTTTTAATTTTTTTTTTTTGGTTTTTTGAGACAGGGTTTCTCTGTGGTTTTGGAGCCTGTCCTGGAATTAGCTCTTGTAGACCAGGCTGGACTTGAACTCACAGAGATTCACCTCCCTCTGCCTCCCGAGTGCTGGGATTAAAGGCGTGCGCCACCAACGCCCGGCTAGTTGTTTTTTTTTTTTTTTGGTATTTTAGTTTTAATATCAGAAAATGTACATACACTTAAGTCTATCATAAAGGACAGAATATATAGAGGATAGAAATAAAGGATAGAAATATAGAGGATGAAAAAATCGACAGACAGATACCTGATATAGTAAATGATAAGTAAATAAATAGATATGTAATTAGATTCATGAGCTATATTCAGTATCTTAAGTTTTCTGTATCTTTAAACATAGGATTTGAAAAAGGTTCTTTCAGCACCAAGAGAATTTCCTGAGTTATTTCTAGAACCTTCTTCAGTAGCAAACACCACTAATACTCTGAATTAAATTAGAATTGTTTAGGCAAGAGAATTTCCTACTTTGAACTTATACTCCTTTAATATTTATGAGCAAATATTGTTCATCAATGTGTTTTCTAACTAGGATTGTTGTACACCTCAATTTAGGATCTGATCTCTTTTTGATGTAGTGAGGTGAAACATTTACCCAAAATTGGGTTATGAAGACTTTATCCATAACAGGCCAAATTCTTAGGAAAAAAAAAACCTTATATAATTTTGATGATGGGAGCCTTTTCGCTTCCCACCAGCTACACATATGCCCAGTTTGTGTATGTAAGAACTCCACACGGGGCAAGTTTGTCTATTCATCAGCTATACATGTACCCATGATCCCATTAATTGAATGTGGCTCAGGGTTTCTGTTCTACATCATAAGTATTCCGTTTTCACTGCTTCCCTTTGAGATTAACCAACAACCCATGAACTCATTTATATCCTTGACTGAGTGAGATTGTCCCCAAGTAATTAAAGACCTTCCAAGCACCAGACAGCAGGTGAGAAAGGAGAAAAAAATGCTCTTTCTCATTTCTCACTTGCTCTCTGACGCTTGCTTCTGAGAGAAAAGTGTGATATCCAGAAGGATGCAGAGTTCTCTGTCTCAACATTAGCTTGCATCTTTATGGTTTTTTCTTTTTGCTTTATCTTCATTCTTTTTTTAAATTTTATATTCATAAATCTTTATTAGAGTTTTTACTGACGTAACTTTATTTAAAATAGTAATATGTTTCTGCCAACAAAACAAATCTCAAATAAGCAACATCATGGAAGGAAGATCATGGTCTTTTGGTGATGAACTTAGACTTAAAACAAAAAACACGAAAAGATGTAAATGTTACAATAAAAGTGATTTTAGTGTCACTGAAATATTTTAATGCATCAGAATTCTTATATATTCCCTTTTGTATGTACAATGAGTTTATAATGAGTCAAAATTTGTGGTTTATATTCAACTTTATGTCTATCACTTAATACAACTAAAGAGTGAGTCACACAATTTAAATGCAGTAGTAATGAGTATTATACTACCCATTTTTGTTATAAATATATTTCATGTACTTATAAATATTTGTATATGATATATTTATGTTTTATTATATTATATTTTTAATATAATAAATTATATATAATGTACTTATATGTAATATAAAATACAAATATATTTATAAATATACAAATCATATTAAATATATTTAAAAATATATGAATATATGAGAGAAATGCAAAAATAAGTTGTAACCATGAGCCACCAAATACAGTTGTCTGTTGATAGAGATGCTTTATTGCATTGTAAAAGAAAAGTGTTTAAGTGGTAGAGAGTTTTTCACTGACATGTTCATTCGTGAGTTTATTTATCCAAACAAGAATGTGCTAAGAACCCACTATTTACGCTATAAATGAAAATTATAAAATGGGACTATTGAAATGAATATATATTTTGCATGTTTGCAGAAAACTCCATCAATTTAGAAACAGACATAAGAGACACGAGTGAAGACATGGTGACTTTTGTACACCATGTTAACCAATATAATATTTTAGGTATAAGCTGAGCATTAATACAGCAGGAGGCAAATTAAAGTGACTGTACAGAAAAATATGATTTATTCAAATGGAGTATTCCATTATCAGAAAAAAATCTTATGTTGATTGCTCACAAAGACACAGCTAGATATAAGGGAAGCACAGTGGATAACATTTATTTTTATTTATTAGTCCCTTAAGAACTCTTGCAGAGTGTAGAGAATTCTTCCAGACAAGAGCTGGAATCATCAGCTTTATAGACCAGGTAAGTGGCCACTCTGTGAAGGAGACTTAGGGAAAAACCCTGCTGTCTGTTCTCTTTGCTCCACTCCCTCCAAGCAACATCAACATTCAGTGTTAGTCAATGCAGCTTGAAACAGGCAAGGAAAATACATAAGTCTGCTTTCGGGAACACGAAGAGGACTGAAATGAATAAAGAAAGGATGGATCAGAAAGCGCAGGGCACTTTGATTAAAAGCTCAGATTCTGAAACCAGATTTCTTAGTTTCAAACACAAGCCTTGCCATATATGAACTACAGTCTTAGGCAAGTTACTTAGAGGTTGGTTTGCAGCAATTCATTTTTCTTTATAATGGAGAGGAATACCAGTGCTTCCTAATTGAATTTCTCCCAATAAACATTTTTTAAATTTTAGACTGGTTTTAGATTTACAGAAAAGCTGAGATGATTATGACGAGTTGCCCTGTGCCTGGTATCCAGTTCCCTTTTGGCTAACAGTGTACACAACTGTGGTACATTTGTCATAATTAATAAAGCAATATTTATACATTAAACTGAAACCCATGCTTTAATCGCATTTCTTTCGATTTTAGCTATTTGGGTTTTTATGTTTGTTTCTTTTGTTTTTCTCCTGGATATCATCAATATACACATTGCATGTAACTGCCAAGCCTCCTTTACTTTGTCTGTTCTGTGGCAGGCTGTGATAGATTCTTCCTTCATCTTAATAATCCTTGTAGCTTGGGGAAACACTGATCAAGTAACAGCTATGAACATGAGTCAGGGTGGCCTTTGAGGTTTTAAAGCTGAGATTTAATTTTTAAATTTGCATGCTCAACTTATATTATGAAAATGTCTGTACAGCATGACATTTCCCATATGAGTGTTGCCATTAAAGCATAAAAGATTGTTGGTTGTGTTTTTTCTTATATGTTTGAGTTTACATTATAGGGATATATGAAATTACAATGAGTAAGAACAGCTTTCTTAACTCCATGCTGAATAGAATATTCCTAGTCTCTCAGCATTGAATAAAATATTATCTTTTTTATTTTTGAAAATTAATTTAAAGAGACATTTCTCCAGTTCTTCTTTGCTATCTTTTAAACTGAAGAAATCTTAAATTTAACCTTACAATTTGACATAAAGATGTGCTTTTTCTTGGAGGATTAGAGTAATATATTTCCGAGGATATAATGTAATTACATCATTTCCCTTTCCTTTCCTCTGCCAAACACTCCTATATATGCTTTTTTGTTCTCTTTCAAGTTCATGTCCTGTTCTTTTATTAACTCTTGCTACACACACATGTGTGTATGTATGTAAGTATTTGTAAATACTTAAATAGAACCTGATTAGTTTAAACAATGATACATGCATGTATATGTTTTCAGGACTGATTTGTGCTACACAAACAATTAATGTGCTTTTCCCTAGGGGAGACTATTTCTCCCTCTCCTTGTGTTCCTTGGTTTCCTGTCATTCTTAGTGTGGAACTGAGGCTGCCTGAGATTTACAATGTCCATGTTAGTATGTATTTTAGTTTCATTCTTGTTCAATTCATTTCTAGACAGCATGTTTGTAAAATTCTATGGGTATTTATTCTGGCAGTCCTAGGAGATACAGTATCACAGAAAACTTCCTCTGATTTTTACTGTCTTTCTGCTTCTTTTATGCAATATTCCCTGAACTTTGGTAAAGAAGTGTATCGTTAATATTATCAGTTGGGATTGGCCTTAACAACTGTGTATTCACCAGGCATTGGTGGCACACACCTTTAATCACAGTACTTGAGAGGCAGAGGCAGGCAGTTCTAGGCCAGCCTTGTCTACAAGAGCTAGTTGCAGGGCAGGCACCAAAGCTATGAAATAAGCCGGGCGGTGGTGGCACACGTCTTTAATCCCAGCACTTGGGAGGCAGAGGCAGGCGGATCTCTGTGAGTTCGAGACCAGCCTGGTCTACAAGAGCTAGTTCCAGGAAAGGCTCCAAAACCACAGAGAAACCCTGTCTCGAAAAACCAAACCAAAAAAAAAAAAAAAAAAAAATCAAAACAAAACAAAAACTATGTATTCTGTTTGTTTTTACCTTTCTAACCATTCTACCAAAAGCCACTTACAGAGTCAATGAAATTCCAGTCAAAATGCACTTTACAGAAATTATTGACAGAAATAGAAAATACAAAACCTAAAATTAATATAGAGCAAAAACAAAACAAAGAAAGAAAACCCAGAAAGTCAAAATATTCTCACCAAAAGAACAATGTTGGAGGAATTACTAATAATTATTTCAAGATACATTGCAGAGTCATACCAATAGCAACAATGCACTACCAGAACAAAAATGATACACAATGAAACCAAATCCAAGTCCCAACCGTAAGTACATATAACTTCAGTTATTTAATATTTGTCACAGATGCTAAAAGCCTATGCTGGAGAAAATGAAGTATCTGTAATAAATGATGTTGGAAAACTACATATTCTAATACAGAGTAGTGAAAATTGGTTTCTTATATCTCACACTGCTTGAAAACTAACTCCAAATAATTGACCTAAGAACTAATTTAAAATCTAAGACACTGGAATTTGTAGAAGAAAGCATAGACAGTACTATATAAGAAGTAGGTATAGGAAAGAACCTTCTGAAGAGGACTTTATTTAAACTAGAATCAAGTCCAACAATTGACAAATGAAACGACATAAAATGCAAAATCTTTTGCAACACTAAAAAAAATGGAGATTAAGAATTCCTCAGAATTGGAAAAATCTCAGCTATACATGTCAAAAAATTAAAAAAATATATATAAAGAAATTTTGAAGAAACAGCTCAAAGATATTCATTTTCCCTAGAAATTAAGGAAATATAAGTCAATTCAACTTTAAGAACTCATCTAGTTCAGTCAGAATGGCAAAGGTTAACCAAAAAGCAAATGTTGGAAAGGATGTGGAAAAGAGAAACCACCCTGTCACTGCCGGTGGGATTGCAAACTATTCCAGTCCCTCTCAAAGTCAGTGTAGAGAATACTCATAAAGCAAAAATAAATCTACCTCATGACTAACTATATCACATCTTGCTTATTTCCAAAAGATTGAATATCCTAGTCCACAGATACTTGTTCACCCATGTTCACTACTGCTTCTGTAATCACAATAGGTAAAAAGTAGAAACTGTAACATGTTTTTCTTCTACCAGCCAGCTCCCAAATAACCACATGGGGTTTTATTAATTATGAAAGTTTGACCAATAGCTTGGGCTTATTTCTAATTCACTCTTATAACTTAAATTAACTGATGTATTTTAATCTACATGTTTTTTTTACTGGCTTAGTTACTTTTACTCAGCACTGTACATGCTACCTCTTCTCCATCTGGCTGATGACTCTGCCTTTCTTCTTCCAGCATCCTCTATGCTTGGAAATCCAGCCAAGCTGCTGATCATTCAACTTTTTTATTAGATTTTTTAAAAAATTACCAATCCATATTCCCACTCCCTCCTCTCCTTCCATTTCCTTCACACACCCTCCCACCCCACCCCACCCCCTCTAATCCTAAGAGAGGGTAAGGCATTTTGCTTTGTAATATGTCCAAGGCCCTACTACATCTAGGCTGAGCAAGGTACACATCCACATTGGAGCACCGGACTGAAATCTCAAGGTCCAAATCAAGAGCAGGAGACAGAGCATGAGCAAGGAACTCAGGACCGCGAGGGGTGCACCCACACACTGAGACAATGGGGATGTTCTATCAGGAGCTCACCAAGGCCAGCTGGCCTGGGTCTGAAAAAGCATGGGATAAAACCGGACTTGCTGAACATAATGGACAATGAGGACTACTGAGAACTCAACAATGGCAATGGGTTTTTGATCCGACTGCACGTACTGGCTTTGTGGGAGTCTAGTCAGTTTGGATGCTCACCTTACTAGACCTGGATGGAGGTGGGTGGTCCTTGGACTTCCCACAGGGCAGGGAACCCAGATTACTCTTAGGGATGATGAGGGAGGGGAACTTGATGGGGGAGGGAAATGGGAGGTGGTGGTAGGGAGAAGGCAGAAATCTTTAATAAAAAAAAAAAAAAAGAATAAAATCCCAAAAAGCCAGAATATGCAGTAGAGGTAAATCTCTGTGCCACTGCCAGCGGCCCCTCAGTCTGCCCCAGCCATGCAACTGTCAATCACATTCAGAGGGACTAGTTTGGTTCTATACTTGTTCCTTCCCAGTACGTCAGGAGTTGGTGAGCTCCCATTAGCTCAGGTAAACTGATTCAGTGGATGAACCCTTCATGATCTTGATCTCTTTTCTCATATTCTCATTCCTTCTCTTCAACTGGACCTTGTGAGCTCAGTCCAGTGTTCCAATGTGGGTCTCTGCCTCTCTTTCCATATGTTGTTGGACAATGTTTCTATGGTGATATTTGAGATAACCATCAGTCTGACTACAGGGCAAGGCCAGTTTGGGCCCTCTATCCTCTATTGCTTAGGGTCTTAGCTGGGATCATCCTTGTGGATTCCTGGGAATTTTTCTAGAGCCAGATTTCTTGCTAACACTATAATGGCACCCTCAATCAAGGTATTTCTTTCCTTGTTCTCATTTCTTCCCTTCCTCCATCCCATCTATCCTCTTCCCTCAAGTTCTCCTTAACCATGCTCTTATTCCCTACCCCTTTCCCTTCTCCCCTTCCTTCTACCCATCCTGCTCTCATGCTTCCAATTTTTTCAGAAACCTTGTCTGTTTCCAGTTTCCAGGTTGATCTATATATGTTTTTCTTTGGGTTCATCTTATTACTTAGCTTCTCTAGGATCGTGAACTATAGGCTTAATATTCTTTGTTTATAGTTACTATCCACTTATGAGTGAGTACATACCATATTATTATTTTGGGCATGGGTTACTTCACACAGGATAGTGTTTTTAATTCCATCCATTTGCATGCAAAATTCAAGATGTCATTTTTTTTTCTACTGGGTAGTACTCTAATGTGTAAATGTGCCACACTTTCTTTATCCATTCTTCAGTTGAGGGGCATCTATGTTCTTCTCAGGTTATGCCTCTTACAAATAATGCTGCTATGAATATAGTTGAACAAATGTTTTGTAGTATGATTGGGCATCTTTTGGGTATATTCCCAAGAGTGGTATTGCTGGATCCTGAGGTAGGTTGATTCCTAGTTTTCTGAGAAACCACCATATTAATTTTAAAAGTGATTGTACATGTTTGCTTTCCCACCAGCAATGGATGAGTGTTACCCTTAGTCCACATCCTCTCCAGCATAAGCTATCATTGGTGGTTTTTTTTTTTTTGTTTGTTTGTTTGGTTTTTATTTTATTCTTTTTAAATTAAAAATTCCGCCTCCTCCCCGTTTCCCAATTTCCTCCCCCTCCTCCCACACATCGCCCCCTCCCCCCACTCCCTCCCCCTCTCCCCACTCCTCTCCCCCTCCCCCCCACTCCATTCCCCCTCCCTCTAGGTACTGAAGAGCAGTACAAATTCCCTGCCCTGTGGGAAGTCCAAGGTCCTCCCACTTCTATCTAGGTCCTGGAAGGTGAGCATCTGAACAGTCTAGGCTCCCACAATGCCAGTTCATGTATTAGGATCGAAACCTAGTGCCATTGTCCTTGGCTTCTCATCAGCCTTCATTGTCCGCCATGTTCAGAGAGTCCAGTTTCATCCCATGCTTATTCAGTCCCATTCCAGCTGGCCTTGGTGAGCTCCCAATAGATCAGTTCCACTGTCACAGTGGGTGGGTGCATCCCTCGTGGTCCTGACTTCCTTGCTCATGTTCTCCCTCCTTCTGCTCCTCATTTGGACCTTAAGAGCTCAGTCCATTGCTCCAAATTGGGTCTCTGTCTCTATCTCAATCCATTGCCAGATGAAGGTTCTAAGGTGATATGTAAGATATTCATCAGTATGGCTATAGGATAGGGTCATTTCAGGTTCCCTCTCCTCAGTTGCCCAAGCTGGGGACATCTCCCTGGACACCTGCGAGCCCCTCTAGAGTCAAGTCTCTTGCCAACCCTAAGATGGCTCCCTTAATTAGGATATATATTTCTCTGCTCCCGTATCCACCCTTCCTATATCCCAACCATCCTATTCCCCCAAGCTCCCCCCATCCTCCCCTTCTCACGTTTCTCACCCCATTTCCCCTTAGCCCCATGCCACCTCACCTGCAAATTCCCAGCTTTTGCCCGGCAATCTTGTCTACTTCCCCTATCCAGGCGGATGACTATACGTTTTTCTTTGGATTCACCTTCTTATTTAGCTTCTCTAGGATCACAAATTATATGCTCAATGTTTTTTATTTATGGCTAGAAACCAATTATGAGTGAGTACATCTCATGTTCATCTTTTGGGGTCTGAGAATTCCTCCAACAACCTGAAAGGCAACATGACATCACCAGATTCCAGGAATCCCGAAATAAGAAGAATTGTACACCCTACTCCAGAAGAATTAGAAGTATTTATTTCTTTAATCATAAAAAGAGTTTGACAATGTTTCTTCTGTTTCTATTATGTGGAACAACTTGAGGAGTATTGGTATTTGCTCTTATTTGATATTCTATTCAAATTCTATGCTGAATCTATCTAACCATGGGCTTTTTTTGGCTTTTTTAGGGGGGAGACTTTTGATGACTACTTCTATTTCCTTAGGGGTAATAGGTCTGTTTAAATTGTTTATCTGGGCTTAATTTAATTTTAGTATGCATTACCTATACAGAAAATTTAGATTTTCCAATTTTGTGGAGTACAGGTTTTTGAAGTATGACTTAATGGGTCTATGGATTTCTTCAGTGTCTGTTGTTATGTCTTCTTTTCATTTCTGACTTTTAAAATTTGGATATTCTCTCTCTGCCTTTTGATTAGTTGGATAAAGTTTTGTCTACCTTGCTGATCTTCTTTTCTTTTTTTGGTTTTTTTTTGGGGGGGGGGGCGGTCTACAGTAATTTTATTGTACCAGAGAAACCAGGCAGCAGTAACTGTATGTGATTAGAGCAGATAGTGGTTATCTTTCCAAAATGCGGAGTCAGAACCAGGATGGCAGCATACAAACTGCAGAATATCTCTTGATCCTGCCCTGTACTCTCTGATGCATGTGAGGAGACAGGCTGTATAGCCAGGATGAAGGAAAAGGTTCAGCTGGGCAAAGCCCATCCCGGGAGGATCCAGTCAATCACTGAAAGGGAACAATGAAATTAAGATATGACTCCCACTCTTCTGTGGTTCTTGGCTGAGAATAGAGGGGCTGGCATGAACAGGAAACTACGTTCTTCATCTTTCACAAATCCTGGCAGGATAAAGTTAATGATCAATCAAGCAGACTGGGATGGAATTGTAGGCTACAGAAGAACAAGGACTAGATGATACATTTTGTTCTAGAGCTTTCAGGTGTGCTGTTAAGTCACTAGGGTGCATTTTCTCCACATTCTTTATGTAGACACTTAGTGCTATGAACTTACCTCTTAGCACTGTTTTCAAGGTGTCCCGTAGGTTTGAGAATGTTGTACATTCATTTTCATTGATGTCTAGGAATTTTTTAATTTCTTTATTTCTTCCTTGATCCAGTCGTAATTCAGTTGAGGGCTGTTCAACTTCCATGGGTTTGTGGGCTTTCTGAAATTTGTGTTGTTGAATTCTAACTTTAAGCTGTGGTGATCTGATAAGACACAGCGGATTATTCCACTGATTAATCTGTTGAGGTTTGCTTTGTTACTGAGTATGTGGTTGATTTTAGAGAAGGTTCTATGAGGTACTGAGAAAAAGTTATATTCTTTCATGTTTGGGTAGAATTTTCTATCCATGCCCATTAAATCCCTCTGAATTATAGCATATATAGGCTCCTTTATTTCTCTGTTAATGGTTCTGCAGTCTCTCAGCATTAGTGTGTCCTGTTTGATGTATGATTTAAGCTTTAGTTTAATGTTTCTTTTACATAAGTGTGTGCTGAACTGAAACCTCATCATGATGGATTTTTCCTGTGACAAATGTGAAGTGTCCTTCTTCATCTATTTTGATTAATTTTAGTTTGAAGTCTATTTTGTTTGCTATTAAGATACATACACCAGTTTGTTTCTTAGGCTCATTTGATTGAAAATTCTTTTCACGACACTTTACTCTGGGGTAATGTCTGTCTTTGAAGCTGAGGTGTATTTTTTTAATGCATCAGAAAGATAGATGATATGGGAAATCTTTTGAATTCTGTTTTCATATACATTTTGTTAGCCTGTGTCTTTTCATACGCAAACTGATACCATTGAAATTAGATGTTAATGATCAGTGATTATTCTAGTAATGTTTTGGTTTTGTTGTTGGTAGTATTGTGTGTGTGTTTTCCTTCTTTAAGATTTTCTGGTGTGGCATCATCTTTTGTTTGTGCTTTTGTGGGTAGAGTTAACCTTCTTGGGTTGGAGTTTTTCTTTCAGTACTTTCTGTCTTGCGTCATTTGTTTATTTATTTATTTATTTGAAAAAATATCAGCCTCCTCCCCGCCTCCCATTTCCCTCCCCCTCCCCCCACTGCTCTTCCCCTCCCTCTCCAGTACGAAAAGCAGTCAGGGTTCCCTCCACTGTGTGAAGTCCACGGTCCTCCCCGCTCCATCCAGGTCTAGGAAGGTGAGCATCCAAACAGGGTAGGCTCCCACAAAGCCAGTACATTCAGTAGGATCAAAACCCAGTGTCATTGTCCTTGGCTTCTCATCAGCCCTCATTGTCCGCCATGTTCAGAGAGTCCGGTTTTATCCTATGCTTTTTCAGTCCCAGTCCAGCTGGCCTTGGTGAGCTCCAAATACATCAGCCCCACTGTCTCAGTGGGTGGGTGCACCCTTCACGGTCCTGACTTCCTTGCTCATGTTCTCCCTCCTGCTCCTCATTTGGACTTTGGGAGCTCAGTCCGGTGCTCCAATGTGGGTCTCTGTCTCTATCTCCATCCACCGCCAGATGAAGGTTCTATGGTGATATGCAAGATATTCATCAGTATGGCTATAGGATAGGATCATTTGTGATCCTAGAGAAGCTAAATAAGAAGGTGAACCCAAAGAAAAACATATAGTCATCCACCTGGATATGGGAAGTAGACAAGATTGCCGGGCAAAAACTGGGAACTTTCGGGTGGGGTGGGATGGGGGTAAGGGGAAATGGGGAGAGAAAAGTGAGAAGGGGAGGATGTGGGGGAGCTTGGGGGAAATGGGATGGTTGGGATAAAGGAAGGGTGGATATGGGAGCAGGGAAGTATATATCCCAATTAAGGGAGCCATCTTAGGGTTGGCAAGAGACTTGACTCTAGAGGGGCTCGCAGGTGTCCAGGGAGATGTCCCCAGCTAGTTCCTTGGGCAACTGAAGAGAGGGAAACTGAAATGACCCTATCTTATAAAGTTATTTTTAAGATCACTTTCTCCCTTTTCATCTGCATGGGACGTTCATGTCTTGGTATTGTAAAACCACTAATATCTGGTGGTGCCACCTTGCTCTTTATGTTGTTAGATGTATTCTTACACTTTCATCTACCTATCTTTTCCTCCAATAGGTACAGGTGGGGCATGTGCTTCAAAGGGTCCCTCCTTTTCCTCCTGGTGCATTTAGGGTCTGTGCCTCTGGTGTTCACTGGTCCAGGCATAGCAGGGCCTCTTGTTATGCTGATGCATCATAGGATGGTTTGAGGTGTGGAAAGACTTCTACTATATCTTTCAGCTTCGGTGGATGGGAGTAGGTCACAGGATGTGCCCCCGGGGGGCTAGTGCCTAGAAAACATAGCCAAACAACAGAGAACCCAGATGCTAACCTCCTCAATTTGTAGGTGGGGCCATGACTCCAATCTTCTTTTTCCCTTCTTATGGATGTGAACTGCATCTATTCTTTTTATTTAATAGAAATAATATATTAATAATATACATATTACTATTATTTAACTGATATCAAAGTCGTGTAATCCAAGGTATTTGACTATCAAGTTGGTAGTATAAGATTTGCTCAGAATTATCTCATTCTGAAGTATTTTCACTGAACATAATGTTGATAAAATACTCATTTTTGATGATGGTCATTTTTGTCCTTTCTTTTAATAGCTTGTCTGGAGTTCCATCAACTTTACCAATTTTCTCTAAAATCTATTTGTCAACTTATTTGATGCTCTCTATTAGTTTACAGCTTTGATTTTATTTTCTCCTTGCCTCCATCTGCATGAGCAATTTGTTTTTCTGCTTGAATTTGGCGCCGATTATTATTCCTATAGTTTCATAATGTAGGATGTTAATTTCAAGTTTCATTCCATTTTGTATAAAAAATTTAAAGCTATAAATCTCTAAATAGTGTTTTCACTACATTCGTTCAAAATTGACAAACTGAAATCATATTTACTTGAAAAAAAACTATTTCAACATTCTTTGGAGAATGTTTTCTCTGGGCTCCTTGATTTCTATAGGTGTATTAATCTTCAGACATCTTTTCAGATTCTAGTTCTTTTTCCAATTTTTAATTTTATCTTAATTCTACTGTGATTTGAAGTTACACTTACTACATGTACACTTTGTAAAAATTCACCTAAAAGACCTAAATTATATATATAATATAAATTCACCTAAATTATATAAATTTCTAACTCCTAATAGCTTGAATCAAATTATAATCTTCTGTTTATTTTGTAAATGTTAGATAAAAGTGATTTAAAGTATTGTCCAGATTATTTTGCTTCTTACTGATATATGAATTATTTCCCAAAGAAAGTTAAGTATTCAACCTTACTAGGAATTTTTATGTTCTTTCAAGTTTTATAAGATCTTGCCTCCTTTAATTGTATATATTTAGCTTGAGGGTTTATGTCTTCTTTCAATAAGCCTCTTGGTCTATATAGTACCACACTTTAACCCAGATGCTCTTGTTTACTTTGATTTCCTCTCTGAAAAAATTTTTCTTTTATTTACAGTACATTTTCCATGACATACATAAAGTTAGATCTTGTGCACTCTACCTCTAAACAATATGTATAGGTTATTCACATTTAAAGTGTTTCATCACACGTTTGAGTTAGATACATAAATTATTTACTTTTTACTTGTAGTAGTGTTGATTATTTTTCTACTGTCCTTTAGTTTGGTTTAGTTAAATTTTTTATGTTCTCATTTTCCTCTCTTACAATGTATGAATTGTATTTAAAAATTATTAATTTGTGGAGATTATAAAATACCTTTAAAGGATTCAAAATCCATCTTCAAATAATGCTCGTTATTTGCAGACATTTTGTTTGTCTTGCATGTATGAGCTATATAAAACTTGATGTCCTTGCTAAGCTTTGCTAAGTTTGACCATTTTCATTCATTTGTCCTATGAACAGCTTCCTTTGTCATTTATCTGCCAGTTAGTGGTTTTCCAATTTGTTGACCATATAGTTATACTATTGTACACATACCACAAATCAGAGAAGATAGAGATTTTCCTTTGTCTTCCTAGTTATTTATCTTAAAGTCATTAATGTTGCACTGATTTTGTAGTTCTTTCCTCAGTATAGGCCATTTCAGTCCTTGATCTATAGGCTGTCACTATGCATTACTTTAGGTTCCTTTAGTTGTTGATGAACCCTAAGTAAACCTGGTGTTAGCAAAATGTTGCGAACATTCCATTGGTCCCCACAGTCAAATAGGTGCCTCTCTTTTGAGCAGGGATGAGTGGTATAGGTATAGGTGTTATGAAAAATTGAGCTATTTTCTCAGTGCAGGAAAGTACAGAACTCTTTGCTACCACATGCTGGTCAACTAGTTTCCAGTTCCACTGTAATTACTTTCTTTCCTTGGCTAAGCCTGTGAAGGAATGTGCCTTTGAATCTACCCAATTCACCATTGCAAGGGTGCCCTTATGACCATAGGGTAGCTAGCAATGGCTGAGTATAATGCTGTCGATAACTTGGAAAATGTCCAGAATTGTTTCTCTGAGAAATAATATTTATTCTCTGTATACAGAAAGCATATTCAATAGAAACCAATAGACAAGTGTTGGAGGACTCTTCTTTGCTTTTTGTAGAATACACAGCTGTTAATTCGCCCATAAGTATGATATTCACAATTAGAGTACCATCTGGTTTAATACTGGTCAGTGTCGCATGCAAAGAGAAAAACTTACCTAAAATCATGAAAGCTGCTCTTTGTTCCTGTCTTCATTGGAAGTTAGCTTTCTTTCTAGTAACTTTGTAGAGGGTTTTTATTATAATCTATAAATATGACCTTTTATTTTTTTACTATGCGAACATACAATTTACAGGAGCTGTATCTGAATTTTGTCCCTGGATGTTGTGATCAAAGGCATACACCAGTAACAACTTGTTCACTGTAAATCTAGAATATAAAAAACAATTAATGTAGAGACCCATCTGCTTCTGCTGAAATTCAAGGCATGGGATTCCACTGTCTTATTCAAATATTTTATCATAGCTCCAAATCATTCCCACTTTTAGCGATTTTGAAGACAATCTTGAACTGTAATAAATCTTTTAATGTGCCTAACACATTTCAAATCTCTTAACTATGTGTTTAATACAAAACAACAAAAAATCCTATCTATTTTAGAAGAAAACTTAAATGTGGATTGCCATGAGAGCGTGGTCTATGTGACAATCTACAGTCTAACATTCTAACTGTAATTAAATCATGGGTTTAAATAAAACCTATGTTTCATTCTATTCCAGTAAGGCCAGGTGCCTTTGGTAAATTATCATTTAAAATATCATTACTTTTTATTTTTATTTTTTATGCCCAGTCAACTGAAAGGTCTACTTAGTCTTTATAAGTTAGTTTGAGCTGAATAACAAAGCTGTCACATGAATGATCACCTCTTTTTATTCAGGAGGTCTCTCCTGTTTGAATCTATTCTTTATCAAACTTGATGGTATCCACAGATATTCTCCTGTGGAAACAAAGGCAAAACCTCTTGCCCAACATAATACATACCTCAGTTTCCGTTCTTAGGTCAGTCAAAGCATCTTTAAAATGCAAAGGCGATTTAAAGTAGTAGTTTTTTTTTCTACTGTCTGCTATCTCTCCACAGCTGTTTTCTTTTTCTCATTAGCATTTCAAAATTTAAAGTTAATAAAGCACTGTGTAATCTATCTCTGGAGGTTTTGATTACCCCTCTCTGTTTATTAAACATACCTTTTAAAGTGTGATTATATCTTTTTTTTTTTTTTTTTTTTTGTTTTTTTGTTTTTCGAGACAGGGTTTCTCTGTGGCTTTGGAGCCTGTCCTGGAACTAGCTCTTGTAGACCAGGCTGGTCTCGAACTCACAGAGATCCACCTGCCTCTGTCTCCCAAGTGCTGGGATTAAAGGCGTGCGCCACCACCGCCCGGCGATTATATCTTCTTATAACTGCTTGTCTGATAGGATTGTGTGGTAGGCTAGTAATATGTTTTTTGCAGGAATATTTAAAAAACCTGCTTCGTTTTATGAGAAACATATGCTGGAACATTGTCGGTCTTAATTTTCCAGGTATCCCCATAATAGCCATAATCTCTAATAAATGCATAATAATAGAATCAGCCTTTTCAGAACTTAAAACAGTTCCCCATTGAAATCCTGAATATATGTATTTATGTTATGGTGCACATAATTTAATTTCCAAACTCTGCGAAATGAAACATATCCATTTGTCAATTTTCATTTCTTTGAGTATCTTTTGGATTACTTCCTGTGGTAATGGAGTTTCGTAATACAAAGAACAAGTAGGACATTGTCTTATAATTTCCTTGGCTTGTTGCCAAGTGATAGAAAATTTTTCTTCAATCCTTTGTTGTTAACATGGTGTTTCTTATGAAATCTCATGAGATATAGGACGTTTCATATTGATGGCTTATTAATTTAATCATTATGTTGTGCTAGAGTGCTTGCTAGACCCATATGTGCTCTGATATATGTTATATACATTCGATGATTTTTATATCTGATTACTTGTTGTAGACGAATAAATAGCAAAGTTAATTCTGAATAATTCAGAATAAGTAAAGTGTTTTCAATATGTAAAACAACTCTCTGCATTTTTAGAGTCAGTAACTATATTAAGAGATTTAGAAAAATCTAATTATAGTATGAAAATGTCATAGTGCTCTGATTTTTTAACTGAATCATAAGGGCTTAGAGCCACTTTTCTTATTTTATCTGACTTATAGTTTTCCTTTCCTGATGATTTGCATCAGTATAGATTGTAGGGGCTCCAGAAACTGGTGTCTCTTTTATTATGTGAGGGAGAATCCAATCAGTTCTTTTTAGAAACTGAAGTCTCTTGCTTTGGGGATATTTATTGTTCATTTATCTCAAAAAAATACTCTTTTCCAGAGTTCATATTCTGTTTACAATAGACAATTTGAGTACTAGTAAAAGATGCCACAATTTCTGCTGGGTCTATTCTTTTTAATTGACTAAGAATAATTTTTCCTTTCAAAATTAATTCAGAAACCTTTTCTACTTAGTTTTTATTATATTTTACTCTGTTAGTTTGCTAAAAAATCCATTCTAAGGTATTATCTTTTCTCTATATAAGAATACATGTGTAAGAATAAATGAAAGACAAAAATAATTAAAATCCAATCAAATATTGGATCCATACAATCCACATTTGCATTTTGTAATTTCTACTCTATCAGAGTTAAGTCTCACAGCCTCAGCTGATAATTTTATTGGACTATTTAAGTTTTTTTTCTTCTTTTAAAGGAATTACTTAGTTCTTGAATAGTTATCCGATTGTGGGCCATAGTCAGTTAATACCTCTCAAAAAATTTTGAAATTCATTAAGAGTTTTTAATTGCTAGGTGGTAGTGGTGAATGCCTATAATCCCAGCACATTAGAGGCAGAGGGAGGCAGATATCTGTGAGGCCTACCTGGTTGATAAGAGCTAGTTTTAGGACAGGCCCCAAAGATACAGAGAGACCTCATTTCAAAAAGTCAAAAAAAAAAAAGTTTTTGTAATTGATCTTTCCTGACTTGAAATTTCTGTGGTTGAATTTTCTGTAAATTTATCTTGTATTCTAAATAATTGATATAAACTCCTCTTTGTATTTTTCAGGAGCAATTTGTATTCTTAAGCAAGGTAATATTCTCTTTATTAAACATTCTCTCTAAGGTATCTCTGTGTGAATCAGCCAGTAAGATATCATCAATATAAAAATAAATTTTAGGTTGAAGAAACTGTTTATGAATTATTTATCATGGTTGGTTATAAAATATTGACACAAGGTGGGGCTGCTTATTATTTTTTGAGAAAGAATTTTCCACTTCTATCTTTTAATAGGTTGAGCATTTTTATAAGTAGGGATTGTGAAGGTAAATTTTTCATTATGCTCTTATTGTAAAGTTTTAGTAAAAAGGACTTAAATCCATTACTATAATAGACCATCCATTTGGTAAGAAAGAGGGAAAGGGAATTCCAGTTTATAAAGAGCCCATTGGCTGAGTCATCTTATTTATGGTGCTTAAACCTGTCAATCTCTGTTATACAGATTTTCTATTTATTTGTTTGTTTCTTAATTTATTTCTTATAAAGCAATCTTTCCTATTTTTACATACTAATTGCAGTTCCCACTCCCTCCCCTCCTTCCCCGACCTCCATATTCCTGCCTACTTCACCCCTATCCACTCTTCAAAGAGTAGGGAGTCAACAAAGTCCAGTACATCTCTTTGAAGTGGACCAAGGCACTCCTAACTATATCTAGGCTGAGCAATGTATTCCTTCAAAGACAATGGTTTCCAAAAAGTCAGTTCAAACAGTAAGGATAAATTACGGTCTCATTACCAGTGGCCTCACAGACTACTCCAGCCATCCAACTAACACTCACATTCAGAGGGCCTACTTTGATCCTATACTGGATTTCCTGCTATCAATTGGAAGTCAGTGAGCTCCCATTAGGTCAGGTAAGCTGTTTCAGTGGGTATCCCCATCATGGTCTTGACTCTTTTGTTCATATTGTCATTATTCCTTCTCTTCGACTGGACTTTGGGAGCTTAGCCCAGTGCTTTGCTGTAGATTTTTCCATCTGCTTCCATCAGTTTTTGGATTAAGGTTCTATGATGACAATTAAGGTAGCCATCAATTTGATTACAGAGGAAGCCGAGTTCATGTACCCTCTTTATTATCACTTAGGGTCTTAGCCGTGGTTATCCTTCTGCATTCCTGTGAATTTCCTTAGTGCCAGGTTTCTTACTAGCCCCATAATGACTTCCTCAATCAAGATATATTTTTCCTTGCTCTTTCTCTTTGTTCTTTCCCTATCTGAACCATCCAGTTCCCTCATGTTCTCCTCCCCTCTTCTCTTCTCCCTGTCTCTCACCTTTCCCCCTCTCTTCTCATGCCCCATATGTTTCCAATTTTTTTAAGGAGACCTTGTCTATTTCTCCTTCCCAGGAGGATCTATGCATGTTTCTCTTAGGTTCTCCTTGCAACCTACATTCTCTGGGGTTGTGGACTACTGGCTGAGTATCCTTTGTGTTACATCTAATATGCACTTGTACCATGTGTGTCTTTCTGAATCTAGGTTACCTCACTCAGGATTTTTTTTTCTATTTCGATCTATTTGCATGCAAATTTCAAGATGTCATTGGTTTTTACTGCTGAGAGTACTTTATTATATAAATGTACAACATTTTCTTCATCCATTCTTAGGTTGACAGGTATCTAAGTTTTTTCCAGGTCCTGACTATTACAAATAATGCTGCAATGAACATAGTTGAGTGAATGTCCTTGCTTGTATTATGATTGAGAATCCTTTGGATATATGTCCAAGGGTGGTATTGCTGAATTTTCAGGTAGATTGATTTCCAATTTTCTGAGAAACCATGCTAGTGATTTCCAAAATGATTGTACAAGTTTGCAATCCCACCAACAATGGAGGAGTGTCCACCCTACTGTGCAACCTCTTCAGCATAACCTATCATTGCTGTCTTTGATTGTAGCTATTCTGACTGGTATAAGATGGCATCTCAATGTGATTTTGATTTGCATTTCCCTGATGGCTAAGGATGTTGAACAGTTCTCTAAGTGACTTTTGGCCATTTGAAATTTTTTTATTGAGAATTATCTGTCTAGAAATGAACCCCGTTTTAAAATTGGATTATCACATCAAGCTCTATTACAGAGTCACAGTAATAAAAAGGCTGTATATTGGCATAGAAACAGACAATTGAACAAATTTAATTGAATCAAAGACCTTGGTATTAATCTACACATCTGTGAACACCTGAATTTTGACAAAGAATCTAAAATTAAACAATGAAACAGAGAAAGCATCATCAAAAATGCTGCTGGCATAACTGGATGTCAAAATATGGTGTCACAGGCCGTGGCATTATATAATAATTTCTGAATTATCTCTTCACGAGTGACTTATCAGAACAAGGGATCTGAAAAAGGTTAAAATATAATTCAAGAAATTTTGGTATTTTTGCTTTGTAAATAAGTGGCTGTCCCTTGGTGATCTGCAGTCATTAGTCCAATACTGGCCAATGTCATACCTTATGCATGCTCCAGAAGGCTGGAGCATTATTTTAGGATTATCTCTAGAGCAAACATTTGTTTTTTGGAATGCCTTGTCAAACATCCCTTTTTCAAATGAGCTTGTTTCCCACAATTAAATCATATTGCAATCTGATTTTTCTTAAAACTTTTAGAAATTATTTCTACCAGACTAGTATTATAAATATGAGACCTAATATCTGCCATAATTCTAATCCATTTATCTATTGGTTCTGATCTTGCTTTTACAGGCCTAATAAGCCTTTTGCACTCTCAGTTATAATTTTTCAAAAGTCAAAGGTTTGATTAAGTTTGTCTGACTTCTGAATCTGAAACTATTTGATTTACAGCTGAAGACAGTATTTGCAAAAAGACAATGTAGGCTTCTTTGGGGCCTTGTATAATTTTAGTAAATAACTCCATCCTATTTCTTGATTCTTCATTTTTTGTCCCAAGCATTTAAAGATGATAAATGATGTAGCACCAAAGTGTGATCATCAAATTAAAGCGCCTTGGTAACTCACCATAATGGCCTTCACCTAGAATCTGATTTGGGGAAATATTAACATTCTAGCCCTATTTTGTTGTTTTATGGCCCTAGCTTCCTCTTTTCACCACTTTTGCTATTGCAACTGAAGGCTAGCTTCCAATATTGCTGTTGTCAAATCTTTCCAGACTTAGAGGATAATTCTATTCTGAGTTGCCCATGAATTTAATATCTGCTTCACATAGGGTGAATGTACAACATATGTAATAACTACTTTCTTAAATATTCTCAAGTATATTATATTTATAGGATTCCATTTAACTTCTTGGTAACTTTGGGGGTGATTATCATCTTCTAGTAGTTTTGTATAGTAACTGGTAACTGGTTAAAATAAGGTTAGTTTTCTAACAACCTTGGGCCCTCTTTAGTCCCACGTTGTGGTAGCATGGTAAGTTCTTCTCTGGATGGATCTGAGATTGTTACTATTTTTATTTAAAAGTTTTCCTACGGCTTGATTTTATCAATCCACTTTCCATATTTGGCACAAAACCACTATGACTATTAAGGATAAAATATTAATTACCAGACTGATAGCAATTATGATCATTTATCAATCTCAGTTAAGTCATTTATTTTTGCATTTTATGTTTCTATTTTTGAGCCATCTAAAGTAGCATTATACAGCATCCAAACACCCTATGTTATGACATTTTTCCATTCTTAATATGGGTAAGACTTTTCCTTTTAATACTACTTAACTCTCTCCTTAAGGACTTTCCAGGTATCCTACCAAATTATAAAGCCTCCTCACTTTGTCTCCTGCTGGAATAATTTCTCTGTCAGTGTTTTCTTGTCACACATTGAGGTGCTAAATGGTATTTTTAACTACCTATCATTCTATTTTATCAATAAAGACCTAGGAGCCAAATTCTATGATAAAAACCCACTAGCTCAGAGATGCAGGCAAAGAATCCAGTTGCTTCCTCTTCCGTCTGCCATCATCACAGAAACAGACCCTTTTCCCATACCATCTACGACAAAGCTCCTCAAACTGAATGCCCCTCCTTTATACTTCCCACTAATCTTTTTTTTTTTTTTTATCTATCCTCCTGACTCTCTAGTACTCTCTGATTTCTGTGCCTCTTGACCTGTGCTTCATTGCATTTAGTTCTGTTTACAATATTCAAACAGAAATCTCTTGGATTAAAGGTGTGTTCTGGGGCTGAGCCACACCATAACTAGAAACAGGTTTTTCCAGTAAGTAATGCAAGATGGAGATCCACAGTATGATCAAATCTCCCATGCAATGCATCAAACTCTAAACTCTGACTGAGAGATGGCCAAGGTATCCATTAGGATTTGAAACCCAAATAAGAATTACGTATAATTGAATGAAGGAAAGCAATGAGCTTGTATCTTATTTGCAGTAATATAAAAACAGTAAGATTCACTAAAATATAGTATAAAAATGGAACAAGCTGTGAGCTACAGAAGTTTTAGCACTTTTTGTTTTAGAGTTGAAAATACATTTTAATGGCAATACTCTTTTTTTTTTTTTGAAAAAAAAAATTTTCCGCCTCCTCCCCGCCTCCCATTTCCCTCCCCCTCCTCCCGCCCCTCTCCCCCTCCCCCCACTACTCTTCTCCTCCCTCTCCAGTCCCAGGAGCAGTCAGGGTTCCCTGCCCTGTGGAAAGTCCAAGGTCCTCCCCCCTCCATCCAGATCTAGGAAGTTGAACATCCAAACTGTCTAGGCTCCCACAAAGCCAGAACCTGAAGTAGGATCAACACCCCGTGCCATTGTCCTTGGCCTCTTGTCAGCTCTCATTGTCCGCCATGTTCAGAGAGTCCGGTTTTATCCCATGCTTTTTCAGTCACAGTCCAGCTGGCCTTGGTGAGCTCCCAATAGATCGGTCCGACTGTCTCAGTGGGTGGGTGCACCCCTCGTGGTCCTGACTTCGTTGTACATGTTCTCCCTTCTTCTGCTCCTCAGGCACCCTACTGACTGGGAGAAGATCTTCACCAACCCCGCAACAGACAAAGGTCTGATCTCCAAAATATATAAAGAACTCAAGAAACTAGACGTTAAAATGATAATTAACCCAATTAAAAAATGGGGCACTGAACTGAACAGAGAATTCTCAACAGAAGAAGTTCAAATGGCCAAAAGATACTTAAGGTCATGCTCAACCTCCTTAGCGATCAGAGAAATGCAAATCAAAACAACTTTGAGATATCATCTTACACCTGTCAGAATGGCTAAAATCAAAAACAACAAAGATAGCCTTTGCTGGAGAGGTTGTGGAGAAAGGGGTACCCTCATCCATTGCTGGTGGGACTGCAAACTTGTGCAACCACTTTGGAAATCAGTGTGGCGGTTTCTCAAAAAAATTGGGATCAACCTACCCCTGGACCCAGCAATACCACTCCTGGGAATATACCCAAGAGATTCCTTATCATATGACAAAAGCATTTGTTCAACTATGTTCATAGCAGCATTATTTGTAATAGCCAGAACCTGGAAGCATCCTAGGTGTCCTTCAATGGAAGAATGGATGAAGAAAGTGTGGAATATATACACATTAGAGTACTACTCTGCAGTAAAAAAACAATGACTTCTCGAATTTTGCATGCAAATGATGGAAATAGAAAATACTATCCTGAGTGAGGTAACCCAGACCCAAAAAGAAGATCATGGGATGTACTCACTCATAATTGGTTTCTAGCTATGGATAGGGGGCCTCTGAGTCTATAATATGTGGTACTAAAGAAGCTAAACAAGAGGGCAAACCCAAGGAAAAACATATAGTTATCCTCCTGGCTATGGGAAGTAGACAAGAGTGCCGGGCAAAAAATTGGAATCTTGGGGGTAGGGTGGGTTGGGGGTAAGGGGAGATGGAGAAAGAAAAGTGTGAAGGAGAGGATGAGGGGAACTTGGGGAAACGGGATGATTGGGGATATAGGAAGGTTGGATAGGGGAGCAGGGAAACTCATATCTTAGTTAAGGGAACCACCTAAGGGTTGGCAAGAGACTTGAACCTGGAGTGGCTACCAGATGCCCAGGGCAATGTCCCCAGTTAGTTCCTTGGGCACCTGAGGATAGGGAACCTGAAATGAACCTATCCTATAGCCATACTGATGAATATCTTGCATATCACCATAGAACCTTCATCTAGCGATGAATGGAGATAGAGACAGAGACCCACACTGGAGCACAGGACTGAGCTCCCAAGGCAATACTCTTTTTCACATAGAAAGGATTGAAATATCCCACTTCTAGAAGCATTCTATCATAATCAAAAATAATAATAATGTGTACAGAAGATGATTTTAAAAAGGACCCCCTCAACCCTTTCATATACCGTTGCAGATCACATCAGTTTTAGTTTTAGAGTCTGTCTTCCCCTCATGGGGTGAGGCAGCATACAAAATACAAACATTAGTGCTGGTCTCCTAAGGGCCTAAGAGAGCTCCCCCTGCTGGAAGTACTTGATAATGATGGCATCCACGGAGGCGGGCCCATGGTGACACCAACCAGCTGAGAGCTGCAAGCTCTGACCTCCAGGCCTCACTAAGTTCCAGTGCAGTAAAGAGAAATCACACTGAGTTCTCCTGTACCTCTAAGTCATCACAACCAAGACTTAGAAACATTTCTCCTAAAATCCTGGTCCTTTTTAAATGAAGTCACAAGAAGATACACCAACTGTCTCAAAGCAGGGAAACCTGATCCTGCTTTGGATCTCTGAGCGATACCTCACTGTTTACTAATATAGCTCTTATTTATAGTGCTGGCTAGATTTATTTATTTATTTATTTATTTATTTATTTATTTATTTAAGATTTCTGCCTCCTCCCTCATCAGCCCGAATAGCAAGTCAGGTTCCCTGCCCTGTGGGAAGTCCAAGGACCTCCCACCTCCTTCCAGGTCTAGTAAGGTGAGCATCCAAACTGCCTAGGCTCTTTGTAAAGGAAAAAAAAAATCACTGCAAGTTTAGATAAGGATTTGGTTCTCAATAAAATGTGAACAAACATATTTGAAAACTTCTTTAGAGGGCCAATAATCAGCACAACAAATCCATTAAGATTATAGTTAAAGGGAGGTATTTCCAGACTCAGACATTCTCTTCAATTTCTTTCCTCATTGTCTCAAGGTTTCATTGTAGAGTTACTTTATTTCATTAATTAATTTTATTCCTAAATGGTGTGTGTGTGTATGTACTCTTGTAAATGAGACTCATTTTCTTAATTTTTTTGTCACTGATATACAGGAAGTATTTAGAATTTTGTTTAATTTTGCATTCTGCTAATTTGTCTAATAGTTTTTATCAACTCTAGCAGTTTTTGAGACATCTCTATCTATATGTTTTCTTGTATATAGAATCATATCATTGTTAATAAAGAAACTGGCTTTTTCCTTTATTATTCATATTTTTATGTCATTTGTCTTATTACTATTCCAAAAATGATCATCCTACTAATATCAATCTATGGATTCATTGCAATACCAACCAAAATTTCCAGCTACTGTTTACAGATATAGAATAAAAAAGTTGACGTGTTCCAGGTGGTGGTGGTATACAACTTTAATCAAAGCACTCAGTAGGCAGAGGCAGGCAGATCTCTGTAAGTTCGAGGTTAGCCTGGTCAACAGTGTGAGTTTCAGGACTGACTCCATAGCTACTGAGAATCCCTGTCTTGAAAAACCAAAAAAAAAAAAAAATGAAGTGTTTATGAAAGTACAAAAAGTCAAAGGTGGTAACATCAATCTTGAATATAATAAGTACTGTGAAAAGGATAATCATACTTGATTTTATGTCATACTACTAAGACGTGTATTTTAATCCAGCATGATAATGGCACAAGCCAGATTAATGGGATACAACATATGAACTAGATGTAAGTGGACAAACTACAGCTATTTGAGTTTTGACAAAGTTGCTGAAATCATACCTAGGAGAAAGAACTACATCTTCAAAATCCAATACTAAGAAATCTGAACATCCACATACAGAAGAACATATTTACATCCTTTTTTCACATTTTCATGTTCCTGGCATTTCAAATAAATAAAGAACATTAATATAAAAAAAATGCTCTGAAACAAATAGAACAAGAAGTAGTGAGTACATGAGTATATAGGCAAAGAAGGACTTTAAGAACAGGGCTCTACTAGAACAGAATAGCCACCAAAACTAGACAAATGGAGTCTACTAAAGCTAACTAAAATGTTTTTTAAATTTTTTTCTTTTTTTTATATTATTTAATTAAACATTTCCACCTCCTCCCCTCCTCCCATTTCTCTCCCCCTCCCCCCATCCTCCTTCCCCTCCCTCTCCAGTCCAAAGAGCGGTCAGGGTTCCTTGCCCTGTGGGAAGTCCAAGGTCCTCCCCCCCTCCATCCAGGTCGGTAAAATGTTTTTATTAAGAGAAGAAAACTGCCATTAGAATGAAGAGAGATTGCCCTAAATCAGGACCCAACACGTTCATGACATAGGATTCCCCTCTGTATGCTATGAATATTTTTTATTACCATTGGTTAATAATGAAATTGCTTTGTTCTATGGCAGGATAGACTATGACTACATGGGAAAACTAAACTGAATGCAGGGAGAAAGAAAGCAGAGTCAGGCAGACTCCCTGTTTCCACCTAAAAAGAAAGATGTGGTAACAAGCCATGAGCTTGTAGTAAGCGTATAAAATAATAGAAATGGGCTAATTTACGACCTAGCTAGAATTTTCCCCGAGTCATTGGCCAAACAGTAATTTACATAGTAATTAATATAATTTTGTGTGATTATTTGGTTCTGGGTGGCTGAGAAATGAAAGCCCAGTGTCAATTTTCACATTTGATAGCAGATTATTATCTAGAATATACAGAACAATAACAACAGGGCAAAGAATAACTAAATTACAATAAAGAATCCAATTAAAATGTAGTTTGTGACTAAGCAACATGTTTACAAAAGAGGAAATTCAAATATCTAAAAAACACTTAAAAATGTTCAATTTTCTAGGAAGGACAGATAACTCTAAAGACATCTTTTCAAAAAGGTCAAAACTCAGTTTTGTATAAACCTCCTAAATTACATCTGTAAATATGCATGGGGTTATCCCATATCAAGAAAACAATGCCCCTCCCACTAGGCACTAGAAGATAACAAGTAAAAAACTCAGGCCGAGGTGTTAATTACTTCTTCTGGAGTTGATGTCCCTTGACATCCAAAAGAGAATACCTGTGTTCTTTATCAGAGAAGCTTCCATTTGTAGTGGGTAATGACCAATTCAGAGACACACAACTGTCAATGAGAAGATAGTAAGAGAGTGCAAAGTGTTCATCTCTAAAATTGTGTGTGTGTGTGTGTGTGTGTACCTCTCCTCAAAAAGCTCAGGAGTCATTGAAGAAGAGTTGGAACAAAGAATAAACTCCAGAGGTGGTGGATGAGTAAGAGGAAAGTTTCCTCTGGCCACAACTAGACACCATGCACACATGAACTCTTAGCAGATACAAACATATGCACCAGACCTATGCAAGTCTGATCCCGAAGAAATCTTAGCACGGATACTAGAGTTGGAAGTGAAGTTATACCTATATACCTACACAATGAAGTTTAGCAATTGTCAGGAGAGAGAGAGAGAGAGAGAGAGAGAGAGAGAGAGAGAGAGAGAGAGAATTTTCTGTAAGATACAGCCCATGATAAGTTAAAAACGTTAACAAGCTCCAGTGGAAGATCTCACAGCCAGTAATACAAGAATACGAGCAAAAAAGAAAATGGACCTTCAAGGTTGGAAAGTCACAAAGTTGGGTGGGAAGAGAAGGTGGTGGTATCTATGGAGAGTTAGGAGAGAAAGAAGGACTATGATAATATCTCATTGTATGAAATTCTCAAAACAGAAAAAAATACTACTATTGTTCAACATCCTTAGTAAGGCATTAAGGATAAAATCTTATATATATGATTCCATATCTCTTCAGTCATAATGACACTCCTAAAAATACAAATGAAAATAATTGCAGGTTTTAATATGGGGAACAGGAAAACTCTACATGCTGCTGGATGGACTAAAAACTAGCAAGTCACTTTGAAATCATTTTGGGTTTTCTCAGAAAAACTAGAAACAGAATTAGATTTGACCCAGCTGTCATGCCTTGTAGTTTATTCAACTCTATGTGTTTCTGATCTAGGAAATGGAACCATCTTAGAAACCAATCAACAGAAGAATGCATAAAGTAAATGTGTTGTTTATTTTACACTGTGAAGAAATCGTGAACTTTGCAGTATAATGAATGGAAGTAGAAATAATTATACTACGTGAGATATGCCAGGAGCAGAAATATAAACATTGTTTGCTTTTTCTCAAACATGGATGTTAGTTTTGATTCTTTAGTCATTTTGCTTATTTAACCTATATACCTCTGAACATTGGGGAATTAGGAAGGAGGGAGTGTGTCAGGCGATAGCTCAAGGGAGAATGGGAAATTTAAAAAAAAAATGACTACATAGAAAATAGGGGAAATACAAAAGTAGAAATTTTCAAGCATAGAGAGATGTAGAATGGAAAGAAGAATAGAATTCACCAAAAGTATGTAAAAGCCATATGGAAGCTTACTAACGTGAAACACAATATACAATAAATGAGGAGGAAAACCTAGTAATCCACAAAGCATGTGAACCATTTGAGCAATATTACACATAGCTATTTCATGTTGTAGTATACAAAATTCTAATCAAATGCTGCTCTCTATTCTGATTGATTATACTCTCCAGATGTTCTGCAAAACTTACATAAAGCATTTAGCCCACCTTTCTTTCAAATTCCTTTCAGCTCCGAGCGCACTATTTTTGTAATTAAAGTTTCTCAAAGCGTTTCCTTTTGAAAAGGTTAACATCAACATGAAATATCATAGAAACTGCAAAAACAATTTCCCACCTCACTATTTCACTCTCAACACAAAACACAAACGACTACTCCTTGCTGATACTCTGAGTGTAAGACAGAAAGATTCAAATAGCAAAGAACTAAAATATTCTTGACGTCTGTGAAAGAAGAGTAAGGAAACATTTTTCAAGTGAACAGTCTTAAAAGCAGTACACAATAGTGATGATCACTATAGGCTGAATTTTTTATGTAAATTCGACATATATACTATGTGTTCTTCTGTGGTAATGAGATTGTAACAATGTCATTATTCTTAAAAGCAACAATGAAATGTTGAATGAATTTATGAATGACATGCCAATCCTTTTCATGAAAATTAAACAACATAGCAAGATATTGGTGCCCTTTACATCCATTTAATTTCTATCAGAAATATCACAAGCAATTTACTTTCTAATGAAAATAACAAAAATGGCATGTATCATTTCACAAGTAATATTTAACAACAAACACTGGCCTAGAAGTTTTACAGTGGATTCTCTTCTGAAAGAATTAGAGTCTGCGTGAAAAAAAATGTGGAGGGTTGTATTGGGAGGATATTCAGGAGAAGATGTAACTTATATAAGGATTTTCTGAGATATTTTTTCATGGAATTTTAAATAAATGCATGCATAAATGAGTGGATGCCTGAAATGTATCTCTACAAAGAGATATCTAAACAATGTTGAAATTACATCACAAAGTACCCAATCATGAGAGATATCAAAGAGGTCAGAGTTTATTAGATATGATTTTCATGTTTGAAGTATGCAGTGATTAGGACCAAAGGGAAAATTATCTAATTGTTAAGTTAATATGAATTGAGCACATACTATGTTTCAACAAATATGTCAAGTGTCTTATACATGTTAGGAACATTGCACATATTGATCCTTCCCTCTCTCAAGAGCTACAGTGGACTGGTAGTACTAAGATTAGTTCTATACCTTTAATATATATCTTTTACTTGTGATTTGTATTGTGGAAAATAATTATGGGAAATATGGATATAAATGTGATGACGCCCCAGCTTTCTATGTTGAGGTCTTCTCAAACTCTCTTGTAACATTCACTTTTCCTCAGAGACCCAGTGAAAATACATGCACCACTTGATGAACTTTCACACTCTGCTGGGAGATGATTATTTTCTCATGAATCAAAACCTTTTTCTCTATGGCATGCTGTGATAATACCTACCTAAGATATTCTTTCACCTGTTCAAATATTTAAACACAACCATATTATTTCTCCATGTAAGGTTTAATAATTTTTTGTTCCTAAAATCATCGAGATGAATAATTTGGCCTTTTACCACATCCCTATTCTACTTGTCTGCTTTATTTTATACTTTCAGAAACATATTTGATTGTAACTTAGTCGTTAATTTCTAAAAAGAGCATTGGAAAATAAAAGACTACACATTAGGTCTTTGGCTATAAACACATGCTTCAGTATCCCAAATAGATTGTAGAAATAATTGTTTAGGATCCAGGGCAATATAATTGATTTTGACTACAATGAGGCCATTTGCCCTAGAATACATCATTGAATGCTTAATAGACCACATATGCAAAATTATCTTACAACCTGGAACATGAAAATCTTTTCAAAATCAATGCTGATAATTATTGCTACTGCAGGGACCCACACACAGTGGGGTGATGCCTTCCAGACCCCAAATTAGGAATAAATCACACCAAGCACCTCTTTTTATGGAGAAATCCTATATTAATGGGAAAAACGTAACTGATTTCTGACTGAGGCAGAAAGCAGCTGTGATTATTAAGACAATATGAGGAGAGGTCTGTGTTTGAATGAGCTAGGATGCAGTGGTATGTATTGATTGGGTATATTAAGTAGGGTAGTCAAAAGAGAGCTTTTGATCTTGAGGCTCAATTCTCTGATAGCTGGACCTTGGTTATGAGCCTTAAGTAGGAATTTGGCATAAGAAAGTGTCCAAATAAGAGAAAAGACTATGGTAGCTTGTGGTGATAATTTGTTTATGCTGTAACAAATAAAGCTTGCCTGAAGAGCACAGTGCTGAACTTGCCACACTAGTTAGTCATAGAGGCCAGAGAATGGTGGTACACGTCTTTAATCCCAGCACTTGGGGTATTGAGACAAGAGTGATAAGGCCTGATGGAGAGAGGAATATGAGGAGGGAGGAAACAGGAAATCAAGGCATTCAGTCTGATGATTCATAGAGACAGGATCTTGCCCCCTTGGTTCTGAGGATTTCATAGAGGTAAGAACTAGTGACTGAATGTTCTGCTTCTCTGATCTTCTGGCAAGCTTTATTTGTTACAGCACAAACAAAGTATCACCAAAGTAGATAGCTTTAGGGGTAGAATTAGCAAGGTAGAGGGAATGAGGGAAGGGTAAAACCTGCTAGAGCCATGTTTGTCATGCCTCGGACTACTAGAACCCTTCAGTTACTGTGAACTGTTCTTAGAGTTTACACGCTCAGTCTATGTGTTTACACGCTCAGTCTATGTGTTTCTGATTGCACGTTTGTAACAACATTAAACACAATGGACTGAAATAAATATTTGGACATTCATGTGTCTGCAAGATTTATAGGGTACACCATTCAAGACCCAACAGATTAGAACATAAGATTATTTATATCTCTTCAAGCTTTCTTATTCTCTCAGTAGCAAATAAACTTTTTCTCAACTAAATATCTGTGCATGGCTTCCCAACTCATGAAATGTGTAGGTGTTAGAAATTCTCTATTTTTATGTAAGGTATTGTAATGTCTCTCATTTTCCTTCTTTTTGATCAGTACTGTTTGACTATTCATGGTCTTTTGAGGTTTAATACGAATTTTAAAGTTCTTTTCAGCATTTGACAAAATCCAACACCCCTTCATGATAAAGGTCCTAGAGAGATCAGGCATACAAGGAACACATCTAAATATAATAAAATCAATATACAGGAAACCGACAGCCAACATCAAATAAAATAGTAGGGAAACTCAAAGTGATTACACTAAAATCAGAAACAAAACAAGGCTTTCCACTCTCTCCATATCTCTTCAACTTATGACTTACAGTAAGAGAGAGAATCAGTTTTTTCTAAGGATAAGACCTCTGGTAGGTTTTAAAGTCTCAAGTGTTCAGAGATAAACACATACCTATGTAAGCAACTCTAAATGAACAAAGTAGATTTTAAATCTATCTCACTATCTATTATCTATTTATTGGTCTATCAACAATAATAATTAAAAACAAGAAAGTTTTTTCTTAGATTGTGTGGAGTAGAAATAGGAGGAGTTTGAAGGGGAGGAAAGAAGTGTGGGGTTAATTTGACTATAGTATTCATGTATGAAATTGTGAAAACAAAAAGATAATTTAAAAATTGTTCAACTATTTTCCTCTAATGAAATACTGTTTTATGTACATAGTTGGGGGTGAAATTTTTATTATATATGGGCTTCAAAATCAAACAGTTAGTATTAGTTTACTCATGGCATGCACTTGGTTAGTTACATCTTTATTACAATCCCTACAGATTAGCACTCTATCCACCAATGATTGTAATAATAGTTCTTTTGAGCATTAAGGAAGGTGTACCATAGAGATAATATTATTTTTTTTCACATGAAGAGCAGTTGGATTTATATATTAATTGGAAAAATCTGCCTAAAATTAATGCTGAAATACTTATATGTAAGACATATATGATAGAACCAAGAAGTTTATCCTCCTTAGTAGGTTCCTGTGGTTCATGTGCCAGTTAATGACATCAAACAGAAATACCCAGTTATAGAAGAGCCAGATTGTAGTAATGTTTATGATGGATAGAATGTAAGTTGGAGTGCAACATTTTAGTTTCTAACATTAATTTTCATCTTCTTGTCCTGAAAATATTATTAATTGAAATCTCTCTCTCTCTCTCTCTCTCTGTGTGTGTGTGTGTGTGTGTGTGTGCTCAACTACTCATTCTTACATTACCTTTTAGGAATTTTCTTCACTTTTCAGCATTGAGGCTTCAAAGTGTCATAACAATTGCAAAACTGTTCAGAAGTATCTCAGCTTTTTGAGGAATTGACTCTTCTTTCACTTAAAGGCATCAGAAGAAATCAGTGATGAAAGGAAAATCAATATGGCTGTTTCCACAGAAACATCAGGACTGGATTAGCTGTCTCTATTCAGTTACCGCTTCTCCTGTGCTCCACCCATTTTCCCAACTTGTTGACCATAAAACAACACTATGATAAATGTCTCAGAATGATCTGAAGATTCTAAATTTGTTTTGATACTTTTATTTTTTTTTTTTTGGTTTTGTTTTTGATTATTTTTCTTTTTTTGTTTTTTATTCTTTTTTAATTAAAATTTCCAACTGCTCCCCGTTTCCCATTTCCCTCCCCCTCCTCCCACATATTGCCCCCTCCCCCCGCTCCCCTCCCCCTATCCCCACTCCACTTCTCCTCCCTTACCAATACACTGAGAGGCAACTTGGCAATTCATATTTGAGTGAGAATATGACTTGATCTGCTAAATGTTGGGTTTAAAAAATTAAGATTTCTGTGAGTTTGGGACCTGGTTGCCCTATATGGTAAGTTCCAGGATAGCCTAGGTCCTTTAGTGAGACTATATCACAATAAATCAATCAAGTTAAAAATTTGAATTTTAGTAGCAGTCTTTTTCAATCTTTCTTTAATATTTTTTGCTTTCAAGTTTTAAATATTTTCTTATTAGAATGGCAAATTTGGATACATTAGTTAATGTCAATTATATTTATTTTACCAATTTTATTCAATGTTATTTCATGTCCAGCAGACACCCTCTTGCTATATATCTCTCCATTATTCAGTTCTCACATTCTTTGTCCTGTTCTTTTATGTTTCCTGAGCCTTGGAGTTAATGATGTATCTGTCCCATTTAGGATTAAACACAATCCACCATTACTTATTTTCAGCATTCAGGGCAGTTACCAAGTTTGTTAATGACTATTATTTTTATAACAGTTTTACAAAAATATGCATACAGATCATGTAAAATATCATTAAAAGTAATTTCCAACTGTTATTCAGAGTAACAGAATGAGGACCTGTAGAACGATTAATAAAAAGTCAGAGACAGATATTGGGGCTCAACCTGAATACAGAAAAACAAAGCAGCCTGTCACTGGCTCTTATCTCTTCCTCAGTCTGAAATGGTGATCCTGCCTCCAGGAATCTCAATGAGACTGTGCCTGAGAGCTGTCTCCTCCCGTTTTATAATCCTCTTTAGTTCTGGTAATAAGGGCATGCACTATTACCTCCTAGTGTCTATGGGAAGATGGTGTGGCTACTGGGATTAAGGGTGTGTGTCATTGTGGCCACTGGTATCAAAGATGTGTGTCATTGCTGTCTGGTCTGTAAGGCTGGCAAGTATGGCTGTTTTACTTTATTTGGTCCTCAGGCAAGCTTTATTTATTAAAAACATAAATGAAACAACATTACAAGAACCCTATTTTGTTACCATTTTTTTTTTGACTCAAAATATCAAAAAGGGTCTGGGGATTTTTATATAAGATTTTATACAAGTACTTATAGGAAATTAAGAAATCAGTGCGCTAGAATACTTGAGCAAATCTCTATTACTTAAGGCACAGAATACTTTAAATTATAAAAATTGTATATAAACAAATATATGTAAATGTATAGGCATCTAGGAGGCAAGATATATGGCTCAGTAGCTTGCTAGGCAATCATGAGAACTGCAGGTCAGCCCCTAAAAGTTACATGACAAGTTAATCATCCTGTAAAATGCCTTTAACTCTAGTTGAAAGAATCTGATGTCATTGTATGACCTCTATAGGAACAAAAGCATGTTTCTGCATATATACATACTCACAGACACATAGACACATATACAATATATAATAAATACTGCATATGAAAGGTTTTTTCTCTCAGAATTTTTCAGTTTTATTAGTCAAAGATAAGTACAAAAAATTAAATATAGCTTTTAGAGCCAAGTGTGGTGGTACATGCCTTTAACTCCAGCATTTGGGAGACAGAGACAGGTGGATATCTGTGAGTTTGAGGCCAGTCTGATATACAAAGTGAGTTCCTTGGTAGTCAATGCCATTACACAAAGAAACCCTGCATCAAAAACAAAATAAAACAATATAATATATAATATGCATTATATATATATATCATATGCATATCTTTTATACTGGTAACAATATGTATAAAACTAGTAAGTTATATAAGTCATTAACTCTTTAGTAATATATTTAACACAATTTCTGAAGGAGTTATTCTCTATCAAAAGCATAATTTACGATGATGAGTAATTAAATGACCTTATTACATTGACGTGTGAATGCTTTTTGTGGATTCAGATAACTTCATTATTTGAATTTTAATTCTCCCTAAAATAAAGTATAATTGAGTGACTTCGATTTCTAGTAAAGTATTTTACACAATTCAGCAATTTGAATCTTTACATCTACAAATGCAAATACCTACCAACAGTCAGGGTGAACTCACAGAAGAGTTTAGATAGAAGACCTAAAGAAACTTGTCTCCAAAGCTACTAAAAAGCTCTAACCAAGCAGAGGTGTAGGACCAAGGTAGAGCACTTATCCAGAATATGAAGGGTTCAATCCAAGGTAATATTATCAAATTATTATTTTATAATCACAACAACAACAAACAACGAAAAGCCAAACTATAGCCATTAAAATCAACTACTATTAAAAAAATATGTTGAATAATAATAACAATTAAAAAAGTCAAAACGGTCTGCGGGCTGGCCGAGAGGCTAGGGGCGCCGCCCTGGGTGCGAGAGGTGGCCGGTTCAGATCCCGGCTCTGTCTGTGTCTGTCTGTCTGCGCATCCGTGTCACCCATCCATACATCAGAAAAAAAAAAAAAAGAAGAAGAAGAAGCCGGGCGGTGGGGGCGCACGCCTTTAATCCCAGCACTTGGGAGGCAGAGGCAGGCGGATCTCTGTGAGTTCGAGACCAGCCTGGTCTACAAGAGCTAGTTCCAGGACAGGCTCCAAAACCACAGAGAAACCTTGTCTCGAAAAAACCAAAAAATAAATAAATAAATAAAAAAGTCAAAAGGAGTCATACATATTTATTCTCCAAAATATAACAAGCTTTATCTGTTAGGGTACAGAATTATAATATATGCCCTGCTGGTCCATTAAATAGTTATTGAAAAAAACATTTTGAATTCTTAACCATACATAATAAGTTGAGCAATAAACATGAATGATACACCAAAACTCCTAGGAAAAAAATAGAAAACATAATTTCAACTTGAAGTATACAAAAATGTTTCTTGACCAGAATGTATTTTAAAAAATTAAAAAACGACAAGCATGAAACACCAGACAGCATTAAAATTAAGTTCTGTATTTTGTATGTAACATGAAAATCTGGTGTGGTTGTGCATGTCTGTAATTTCAATAATAACAAGGTAGAGGTAGAAATATTATTAGATCAATGCCACCATTAAAAATAAATATGTAGAGTTATATGCTAACCCAGACTGTAGGAGACCTTTTCTTTTTTAAATTTTGTTTTTATTGAGCTATACATTTTTTTCTCCACTTCCCTCCCTTCCTCCCCTGTCCCCTTCTACCTTTTCCCCTAAACCTCACACTTCCAATTTACTCAGGAAATCATGTCTTTTTCACCTTCCTATGCAGATTCATGTATGTCTCTTTGGTGTGAGGAAAGATCATTCTAGGACACTTTATAGGTAATGAGACAGGTCTATGTTTAAAGAAGTAATTACAAAGACATACATGTTAACTCTTTAGCCTACACATTTTCATCTTAAAATTTTAAGAAAACACCTAGACAATATCCATATGAATAGAACAATCATATAATAATATATAAACTGTCGAGCCTCATTTAGTGTATGTGAATTACTATAGTAAACCTTGGTTACAACATCTTTTGTTTCCTTAGAAATTCCTGTTACGTGATTGCTAAGTTTGTCTCACAATGAGAGAAAATTTACTAGAGAATTCTCCCATTAAAGAGCATGAGAATTATTCTTATTTCGGTTCTCTATACATTGCTGTCACACGTACATAGATAGAGAAAAATAATCTGAAAAAAAAAATAGCTGAATTCCCAATCAGTGTCCTCACCAAATGTAATGACTGTCCTCACTTATGTGTAGTTTGTTATCTTTGGCTCAGTCTTAAGAACTATGTGAGGTTAATGCAAGTTGTGGATGCCTACATTGTCATTCTACATCATTTTCAATCTTTCTTAATGCTGAATAGTAGTAAGAAATACATATGTATTTTACTCCCAATAGTCACGTAAGTAGGTTCCAGTTTGAAGCTTCTTAACAGGGCTGTTATAACATTCTACTTCAGTTCTTCAATAACACATTTTTGTTGGATATGTACCAAGACCTAAAATTGAAGAGTCACAGAATTTGAAACTATTCGTTTCCAAAGTGATTTCACTCACACTGGTAATTATGAAAGTTGCAATTTGCTTCATTTCTTTGCCAGCAATGGATATTTTCCTGTCTTTCTCATTTTTGTCATCCCATGGTTGGCTAAAGAACTGCATTTTCCTGGCAGCTAATGAAGTTGGGTGCCTTTGTATGTTATTGGGAGTTTGAATAACCTTCATTCTAAAGTATATCTTTAGGACCTGCTCCTAGATGTGGCAAATTATCTTTCTTCTTTAAATTTACCAATGAGAACAGTAAACATGTGTGTGTGTTTGTGCACGTGTGCACATGTGTGATTGTGTAAAACATATATGCAGTACAAACTTTAATTGGTCTTAATAATAAAAACCCTGAGTCAGATAGCAGGGTGAATGAGGAAAGATCAGAGAAGTAAAGGAATCAGCCATTAGAGAGACCTTCTGCCTCTACCAAATCCTCAGACCAAAGGGGGCAAGATCATGTCTTCACAAATCCTCAGACCGAATGCCCTGAGTTCCTGTCTCTTCCCACATTCTGTTCTTCTCTCCACCCAACCATATCATTCCTATTTCCACTGCCCTAGTACTGGCATTAAAGACATGTGATCCCAAGACCTGAAATCAAAGATGTGACCTCTGTTTCTCTTTTAGTCTGATTCAATCTCAGTAGCCCTGGGTGGCCTTGAAATCACAGAGATCTGTCTGCCTTTGTCATCCAACTATTGGGATTAAAGGCAAGTGTCACTACTGTCTGGTCTCTGTGGTTTACTGGTGTGGCAAGCTCGGCACTCTCTTCTTCACATAAATGTTCATATAAGCTAATACACACGCATCAATATCTCTTATCCCTTCCTGGGGCTATTGTTCAGCTTTCATGCTATACTTGTTTGTTTGTTGGTATGTTTTGCTCTTTGTTTTTACTAAGAAACAGTCTCAAGTTTGTGCTTCCAGTAGCAATGTAGGAGCTTTGACATCCTCTCCAGCATAAGCTGTGTTTTTGATCTTGGACATTCTGACAGGAGTAAGATGGAAGTCTAACAGGTGTAAGATGGAAAAAGCTGCTTTGGAAATCAATATGGCAATTTCTCAGAAAATTGGGAAACAATCTACCTCAATACCCAGCAATATTGCTGTTGGATGTATGCCCAAGAGTTATTTAATGATTCCACAGGGACATTTGCTAAACCATGTTTATAGCAATGTTATTTGTAATATCTAGAATCTGGAAACAACATAGATGCCCCTCAATTGAGGAATGGATTAAAAAAAATGGTACATTCATACAATGGAGTACTATACAGCAGTAAAACAAAATGACATCTTGAAATTTGCAGGCAAATGGGAGGATCTAGATAAAACCATATTGAGTGAGGTAACCCAGATCCAGAAAGACAAATATGTATTCACTCATAAGTGGCTTTTGTACATAAATCAAAAAAAATCAGCCTACAGTCCACAACCCTAGAGAACCTAGAAAACGAAGGAATGGGGCTTGATTTATTCACACTCAAGTACAATTACATAATTATGATTCTCTTATTAACATTGTTGTCTCCCTTCAAGTCTACACAAAATACTTTTCTTTTTTCAATTTTTTATCTTCAACCTACTAAAATATATTTTCAATAAAAATGTTTAAAATAAATGTGTCACGTTTTTGGGCCCCTGTCTGTATATCTCACAAAGGTTTAGAGGAAACTCTTTTGTTATGATTGCCCACAGAATCTTTTCCTCTGAATGGTGAAATAATACCACATCCAAATGATCTTGATTTGCTCAATATACAAGGCAGCTAGATCTAATTTGTTCCTGCTAGAATGTATTTTCTCAACCTGGTAGTATTCATGATTTGGGGTCTCTTAGTCCTACTTTATTTTATAACTGGCTCTCCAGTTCCTGCTGGTTTCTTAGCTTATCGGGAAATAAATTCTTAAAAGTAGTAATAAACGAAGTGAGAAATAGAATATAGACCCTTGAAACTCCTACAATATCATGGGATGGAACTGAGAAAATAAGGCTAGAAACAGGATTGGGAAGTAAATAGTGATAAAAAGTTGGAAAATGGAAACGATGCTGCAGTTGCTACTTGCTTTTGAGGACAACTTCTCAGTGCTTAAAGATGTCACAATGTTATCAATGCTTGTAGGAATTTGAAGGTCTGTTTTCATCTAGACTCTAATCAACACAAGGAGGAAAGCTTAAGGAAGTCATTTGAAATTGTGTTTTCTCATCGCTAAACTTAACTTGTTAAGAGGAGAGAGCATCACTGGGCCTGACACTGAAGAGCTGTTTCAAGATCTTGCTTTGAGTAGAAAGTCTTTGTCTTGTGCTCTAATTTTCTTCTTGTCATCATAAGCTATGGTTTCTGACATTTTTTACATAATCATCATTGATATGATTTGATTAATTTATACATTCAAATAGATAAATGAAAATTATAACAAACTAGGAAAGAGCTTAGACAAATGTTTCTTGTGTCTCCGCTCATTTTATGAAGGCGTCTATAATCTTGCACAGCCTATGGCAGGAGTCCATGCCGAGACAATATTACTTTCATAGACAAGACTGCCAAATTCCCCAAAGAGGTGCAGAGTCTGACCAAGTTGACGACATTAAATTCTGAAGCAGTCAAGACCCTTATACTTAGCAACAATTGAGCCTTTTCTCCAACTTGCCACCCACATTTTTCTTCCAAACCACAGACTAGAATTCTGGTATAAAGTAACAAGGCACATTTTTTAAAAATTAAGAAAACAACATTGACTGGATTTCACTGTAGATTCTCAATACCCAAAGAAGGGAAATTTGCCTTTTATGAGGGAAAGCAGTCTTTTAAATTTGCAACATTCTCTTTTTCGAGGTTGTCTGGTCATTTTGTAAGGTACTACTGACTTTATCTTTGCCTTTAGCTTTCCTATATTGTGATCACAGAGAGGTTAATCAATGAAAAGGAGAGAGTCCTACTTGTTAACTGTCTTATTTAACTTAGGCTTCCATACAAGATAGCAGAAAATAAAATGATTAAACAACAGAAATTATTTTCAATGGTTCTAGAGTTTGTAAGTTGAAGGTCCAAATGGTACTTGTTTCTTGTGAAACCATTCCTTAGGGATTGCAGAGGGCTGTTTGCTTACAGTTCACAGAATGTCTTTTTGTAATGTTTTATCTCTGTGCCTCAGGTAGAAAGCCCCTAGGTTTCTTCCCTTTCTTATGAAGACACAAATCCTATGGGATTATAGCGCCCATCTAAAACTCTCTGGAATGTTATTTACCTCAGTGAAACTACTATTTGAAATACAATTAATGGAAGCTTAGATAGCAATATTCAGATATCTTTGGAATATGATTCAGTTTTAAAAAATATTGATTTAATTCCTCTTAAAAGTAGCAATAAAATCAAGTGGATAATTTGCATATAGATTTCATATGCTTGGATTTATAATGTCTGGAATATTAATAAAAATAGTAGATATTGAGAGTACGGATATCCCTAGCTATAAACATTTTACGTCAAAGTAAGTTATGGCTTGAGTACATTCACAGAATTAGGGTTTACAGATGTGGGTTGATAAAGATAACTACTACAAACATCCCCAAAACAGTCTTTATTATTATTGAAACAAAGAAAACACAGTAGTGTGAAATAAAGCATAAGTGTTTAATATTTTGATATTTTATAAGTGCATCTTGATTAACTTAAAAGTTATACCTGTGGAAATTTCTTTTCTAGGAATGAACAAAGTGATTTAGAGTCAATCTAAATTGAAACACGTTTTCCTTTCAGACTTAAGAAGAGATGTTCCACTATTACTTAGCACTCCATTGCTCCCTAATAACCAGGTTGTTCTCTTTTATATAATAAAATTGTATAGAAAATTTCTGCTACAGAATATTTGTGGTAGTGATATCCTTCTTTACTGAGTGAAATAGAGCTGTCAGAGACAGCTCTCCTGAGCTCATGGGAGCTCATGGACTCTGAATTTACAGCTTGAGACACTGCATGAGACCAACCTAGGCCCTCTGTATATGTGTGACTATTGTGTAGCTTTGTTTGTTTGTGGGATTCCTAGAAGTGGGATCAGGATCTGTCGCTGGCAATTGAGCTATTTTAGGAATCTATTTCCCAGGCTCAATTGCCTTGCCCAGCTTTTATGTGGAAGGAGGAACTTGGTCCTGCCTCAACTTGTTGTGCTATATTTTATTGATTTCCTTTGGAAGCCTCTCTGTTTCTGAATGGGGATGGTAAAGGAGTGAATGGGGGGGGGGGTGTAGATGGCAAATGAGGGGAGGGATGGGAGAAAAGGGGGAAATGGTGATTGGTATGTAAATAAATGAAAAAAATAATTAAAAAAAGATCAAAAAGGGAAGCACTGGTAAATGGGAAATGATTTCATATTAGATCTATTCTCATATTTTGATACTACACTTTCTTCAGCAGCATAACTTCTGTTGTGGTAAATATTCATATATTTTGAGTGTTTTTCAATAATAAACATAAATGAATTTGTGCTTGCTATGAGATTCCAAACTGGAAATTGGAAGAAAAGCCATAGAATTTATTGAACCGACCTGCAGCTGGAAGTTGGAAACTTTTAGTTCAAAACCCCGTATTGGACACAGTTTAGAATAAATGCTGATGTGGGAGTGATTTCTTTCTAATCTGTTGCTTTCATTGGTTAATTAATAAAGAAACTGCCTAGGCCCATTTGATAGGCCAACCCTTAGGTGGGTGGAATAAACAGAACAGAATGCTGGGAGAAAGAAGCCAAGTCAGTGAGTCGCCATAATTCTCCCACTCCAGACAGACGCAGGTTAAGATCTTTCCTGGTAAATCAGCTCATGGTGCTACAAAATGCAACTTGGGGATAAATAAATTCCACTCTTAAGCAGTCTCAGATGTCTGATCTACCAGGACTCACTGTGGAGACTGCCATGCTTGCACACAATGCCATGTTAAATTTACATTACATATGCATCATTTTCAGAGACATTAATACAATCTCTGCTGTAGCAGAGACACTTGCAAATAAATATCAATCTAGGTACAGTTAGCTCAGTTCAGATGTTGATTTTCTCATGTATTTGATGCAGACAGTTCGTGAAACGTTATGATTTTGGTGCTTCCTCAAAGGCACTAAATAGAAGAAAACAGTGATGCAGGTGCTTGCTTGTTTGAGCTTTTGTTTCTCCCATCAATGTTCTTATTGTTACTCCTTTCCTCTGTCATTTTTGAAGTCTATTCTAATATACTTACTTTAAATTACCCGTAATTTTATAGACTGAGAAGGAAACATGTTATGAGCTATGATGTAAGCATTCCCATTATTTACTACATTGGTCTTCAATTCACATTTTGGAGTCACAATTATTTTGACAAATCCATGAACAAAGAGCAATGCCAGATTTTAGAAATGGAAAAAAAATCATTAAGAAGAAAACTATTAAGAGCTATTTTGTTTACACACATTAAATTAAAGGCTTTCCTTGAATTCACATTTTATTATAAAATTTGAAAAAAAAATCTGTAATCTTTCATTTGCAGCACTCTGATTTGCTTGAAAATATTTATTTAGCATCAACAATCTTATATTATAAATCATATCCTGATTTTTTTTATTTTTTTAATTACCCACAACAGTAGATTCTAGTCTATCATACAGTAGGCCTGGGAATTTCTCTTGTTTGCTTATCACTGGTCTTAAGAAAAGAGAGTTAATGTTTTTTAACTGATGAATGGATAAAGAAATTGTCACACACAGATTTATGAATATCACTTCTCTGTAAAGAAAAAAGGAAATTTATAGGTAAATGGATTGAACTAAAAGTATCACATGGAACAAGCTAACCCAGGCACAGAAATAGAAACAAGCATGTTTTCTTTCATCACTAAGGCTCAGCTCCATATCTTCAGATGAAAGTATGTAAGGTGCAACAAACTCAAGATCCAGGAAGGTAAAAAGAAGGACCAAAAGGGACAATTGAAAAAGGACTAGTGGGGTCAAAGTAATTTTAGGGGATAAATGGGAAAAACAGTGGGGGATTAATTGGGACTCTGAAGAAGTCAAGATAAAAAGAGAGGAAGGAGAAACAGCAAAATAATTGTAAGTATATCCAGAAAAGTTACATAGAATAAAATTGTTATCTATTTGTCTAAAATTACACAGCCTATATGTATGCAAAAAAGGTTATATTTAGGAATGTTTGTCTATACATATATTACATATATGCATGCAATAATAATTTGTGAGAAGAGTTCTTGCATTTGAAAGAGTGAAAGGAAGATTATATATTAGGGTTTCAAAGGACATTATATTATTATCTCAAGAATTTTTAAAAAAATAAGATTTAATTTAAAACCACTCATAGTTTTTTAAAAAATATTTATGTATTTATTATGTATACAATATTCTGTCTGTGTGTATGACCTCAGGCCAGAAGAGGGCACCAGACCCCATTACAGATGTTTGTGAGCCACCATGCGGCTGCTGGGAATTGAACTCAGGACCTTTGGAAGAGCAGGCAATGCTCTCAACGTCTGAACCATCTCTCCAGCCCCAATCACTCATAGTTTAAATGAAATTTTTCCACCTAGGGTGATAATATTCCCTCCCGGAGTCTCAAATTATCTAATAAAATCCCAAATCCAGTCATAAGAAAACTTCCTTACAACTTATTGTTTAGGGGCACTCCAAGACTGCCCAAACATCACTGATTATCTCTATTGCCCTTGGTTGTCCCACAAAGTTAGACTATAAGTCTCGATTGGTGGAGACAACATACACTTCCAACGTAGAATCTAGGTGATTTTTACTGGAGAGGACTTCAAAGTCTCTGCTCTAAGGGCTAGAATCACAACATTGCAAGATGCCATATAAACTTCCAAAAGAGGGAAGCAACCAATAGTTCTACCCAGAGATGATACCTATGAACTACAACAGCAACCAGCATGGCCTGATGCCCCTAATAAAAATAAATAAGGGCATTTGTATATTGGTGATAACAAATAACTAATTAGGCTTGAGCCCTGCTCAAGAAAAGGGAAATCATGCTTGGTACTGGAAACCTAGTCAATTCCCCAGTGCTACTGAGGTCATGGGTTTGAAGTGGAACTTATATCAACTGATTTACTAAACTAGAATGCTTTCTAACTGCATTATAAATACTTATACTCAAACGTAAGTGCAGCTTTTACGTCTCAGCAAAGAACTTTCTCTTTGCAACAGATGGAGACCATTACAAGAAACCACAATTAATCAAAACACAGAGAACAGACGATGCATCGTGTATTGCTAAGCCCAAACTGATCTACCTATAAAACAACTCCCGTACCCAAGGCTTAGGAAACATCCCCAAAGAAGGTGAAGAGAAACTGTAAGTGCCAGAGGAACAGTCTGTCTGCTTTGAGATTACATCTCCTTCAAACATCAGGAAATCTACTCATGTAAAGTTTTAGTAACATATCTGCATAAACAGGATTTGAATAAGGGGACATAAACAGAAATCACACAGGGCCCAACACTGGACAAAAAAACTTCAGGCAGTTAAGTAATACTGAGAACAAGAGAATTAGTCCTCATTAGTTTTCTAATATAAAGAGATCAGTCCTTATGTCATATACATTCAAGTAACATTATACATATTCTATATGATATAAATATATACATATGTACACATACACATATACATATAATTCAAAAAAGAGGCAGAAGCTATTAATTTAAAAAAATGGAGAGTTTCGAAAAGAGATTGGAGGAAAGAAAAAGAAAAGGAAAACTTAAATGAGTATTTTAATTTGAAAATATATAGTTATATTTTCAAAACTATAAACTATTAATATTATTTAAATCGATCATTTATGGATGTGTGTCATTTTCATAAATACTTCATGTGGCTTCACATTGCTATTTATAACTTGTGTCAAATTCTGATATCTTTCATAGAAGCTAATTATCTCTCTTCCCACGGATTCTAACAGATCCTAATGTTCAGACTTCTTAACACATTCTATGAGAATGAACATCAACATCACACACAAAAAAGGTTTGTTGAAAACAGTCCAACTTCTGATACTAACCCACTTATTTTATAACTGTATAATTTGTGCAGCTCACAGAACATCTGTGAACCTCCATTTTGCAGTTAGACATGAATTATATTTAAATTAATAAATGATATTCAAAATTATAAGTCTGAAAATCCTCCAAAACTAAAAAACTTAAATTGGCTTGGGACTTTGGAAAGTAAAGAAGTTACTGGTACTCCATTTTACTATCAGAAAATGCTTAAATACCTCTAAAAGAGGTAATGTTGGTCTAATTTTCATTAATTATCTGCAATGCTCAAATTGCCTTTTCTAGACTCCTTGGTGGTGACATTTATTTCTGCTTCTGTGGAGAAGCTTGGTTACAGACAGATCATTTTAACACAGCTTAATCTGATGGAGATGTTAGTCAGTTGTGAGTATTGGCACCTTTCTCTTCCATATGTGTAGGATATCAACCTCTCAACAAAAGATGGTCTTATTTGCCCAAGCTCTTTTTCATTTGATCAGCTCAACAAACTCAGCCTGTAAACCAGGTTTGATAGAAAGTACCTCAAAGTTGCAAGTTATGCTGACTACGTTTACATTCACAGGAAAGGAAACTTCCTTTTTACCTAAGACTTAATCTCCCAAGCCCCCAAGAACCTTGTTTTTTAAAATGACTTAGAAAAATGTTATAAAAGGTAGTCTCCATAACTCTTTATGTTTTTCTCAGTATGATAGAATAGCTTGCCCAGAAGGAAAATTTATTACCTGGAAATTTTGAAATGCACTTTATTTAATAATTCAAAATCAACTCTTTAAAATATCATGCTGTCATTTAATAAATTTCCCACAGAATATCCACAGGTAATTAAAAACAAATTGTAAGGTTTATCTTTGAGTTGAGTAATAATTGTCACTAATTGTCATCCATGTATTGAAATCTCACAGACAATATTGTTTTTATTGAATTTTATTTTCCATTTGCTTTGAAATATTTTGTGTTATATACCAATCTGCTGCAAAATAGAGTATCTTATTAGATAAATAAACCCTGAAGGATTTAAGATGATTTTGACCAGGTCCTTTCCAATGCTTACTGAAGAAAAACCATCTCTATTTTTGAGAATATTCTTTAAAGACATCTTATACACAGGCAACTGTCCATCAGTGCAAATTTGCCTGAACTATTTTGTTTACCTTACATGGTTGACTGACTGTGAGGGCTTCAGTATCAAGCTGCATTATCATGTGTGTATATGTAAAATTAATCAACAGACCTAGCAACTCACAGTGTGATCCCCTTAGAGCCCGAGGTTAACCGTCTGTCCGGAATGATGTTTCCACAAAACGTAATGAACAAAGGCGCTGAAAGTGGGCACTTAGTGTGAATGGAAGGGCAAGGCAGACACTTGAGGGGAAGTGCTGGGTTTCGGTGAACTGACAGCTTCACCCTTCTATCCAAAGGTTACCACCTTAGACTTCAAAAGCTTTTAAAGCTTCTTGGGTCTATGTTGTCTGACTGCCTTTAGCAGTAAGCACTTATGCCTATGAAGCTCCGAGCATGCATCTCCTTCAAAGTTTCTTTAACGTGGACAGAAGAACATTCAGAAATATACACCATAGAGATCACAACTTTGCTTAGTTTGGCAAAACTGTTTCATGTTTTCCCTCAGTGTGAACCTGTTAAGATCATCCATGAAGTGTTTAAAAAACAGTTGGATGCTGGCTTAGACATGAATAAGTTTTTCCTAAGATTAGACAAATTTTTTGACATGCGATCTAATAGAATGAGGTAATAGAAAGACGATGATCGTGGGGTTTGATCCTGGGCTATGCTACTTATTAGCAATATTACAGAATTTATTTCCTTGCCAGATACCCTAGAGCATGCTGTCTACTCAGCAACATCTTGGATGTGTAGCTGTATTTATGTGGCCTGTATTGAATCTGGAATCTGACAGAGAGTCACTCTGGAAACAGACTCAAGAAGCTTGTTGTATTTTGTTGTTATTACAACTGATATCCTAAAAAAAGTCTGAAAATATATAAGTAATTAATTAAATTGAACAAAATAAATTTTAATACTGACAGAAAACTCTTTGCCTTAGCTATGGAATTGAAATGTAATGAAGTTATAACTAACCTCTATTTAAGGTGACTTTTTTAGAACAGAAAAGATTTAGAGATCTGTGAGAGGTACCATGAGGTAAATGGATTCATTACCAACACACATCAGTATTTTAGAAGTATTAGAAGTAACCTATATTCTGATACCACTCAATTGAATAACAGAGTTCCTGTTTAAAATGCTTGAAGGTAAAAAGTCTTATACAAGTTTCCTGATAATCAACAATATGTTTTCAAATATAAAATTAACTTATAGTAAATATGTAAATAGTAGACTTTTCTCTTGGAAAATTCTTGGGCTCCTTGTACAAACTTTGAAGCTTAGCAATACTTTTTACCCATCTCCTGTGACCTTGAACATACACCCAAACATATATAATATATGCATATACGTACACATAAATGTACACATATATGCATATACATAAGAGCATATACATGTGCATGCTCACACACACACAATGTTCCTCAAATATCTGTTGATTCATCTTTAAATGAGAATTTAAAATGTTGTCTTCTCAAATAACTGCTTGCTCAAGAGTCAACGAGAGATCGGCTGCATACAGTAAGCTTTTTGCTGGCTTGGTAGCAGGGAACTGGAATCAGGGGACAACAACAGTCAAGCAATATTAAAGATTTCAAGAATACAAGTTGATTTTGTAGACAGATGCATGTAGTTGGCAGAATAATGCTCACATAAAGACATCCAGGTCTTATGAATATACTATTTTCTATAAAATGTGACAGATATGATTAAATATGACCTTGAGATGGGAAGATTAGCTTTGATTATCTAAAGAAGCAAAATGTGATGAAGAGCACTCTTAAAATCAGAAAAGACAGGGAAAAAATCTGGCATGGTTAATGCCTTAATTGGTAGAATAAGTCCATGGTCTGAAGAAAGTCAGTAGTCTCTGAAGTTTGAAAATGCAGTTAATGAATTTTTCCATAAATAACACCTAAAAATGCAACCCAGCTAACAGCTTGAAATTGTCTTCACTTATGAACTCCTGATTTGTTTGAGTATGTTTGTTATTTTAAGCCATTGAATTTCTATCAAACTCTTACAGCTATAATTAAAAAAAAATCCAGTGTATAACATAGCAATCAACATAAACTATATATCAATAAATAAAGAAAGGTTTAGGCTTATTTTATTAATAAATGAATAAACAAAGAATAAAAATATTACTAACGTATCTGTTCATAGGTATGGTCTCAAAGAAGATACGTGAATGCAAGAAAAGATATTTTCTCACATATATTTTCCCCATCCTTTACATTCACATGTGACCCATCTTTTGGAAGCCTACCTCTCTAGCTATGAAAATCTATTCAGGCATTTTTAGGGTGCCTTTCTTAGAGAGTAAATACAATGTTACCAAATTATAAGTAGCTTCAAATCTCAACCTTGACATCATCATTTATATCTCCTCACACAGAGCATACAATCTAAGCAAAGTATAAACGTAATGGGTTTTAGGTGAAGGAAAGAATGTAACAAAAGCTGGCAAAAACAAGGCTTTTCATCTCTCACCTCAGATCCTTAAATGAAATATTTGAACGTTATTAGTCCTAAAGAGACTTAGAAACATTCTATGTTAGATTTTTTTTCACTATGATAAACATCAGAAAATGACTTTAGTGGTGATGTTTTGTTTTTTGCTAATGCTTTCAGAAGTTTACATTTACAGCCATTGACTTGGATGAGACTGGGCACGTGGTATGATAGCTCATTAAGTTGGGAAACACGCCACACAGTACACTTGTTCACATCAAGGTGTTGGGGAAGCAGAGTCATGAATAAACATGATATCAATCAAAGTGACCCAGGCTTCCAATCAGATCTCTCCTGGCAATTCTGGAACCTCCAGACAGACAAGTAAGAAACGTTCGAAAATTATGCCTATTTCTGTGTGTTTTTGTGTGGGTATGTAAGTATGAATCCACTGTCTACAGAGGTCACAGAGGGTATCAGGTACCTGGAGCTGAAGTTATATGATAGTAAGCTAATGAATGTCCAGTGTACATACTGGAGACTGAACTCTGGTTCTCTGAAAGAATAGTAAGTGCTCTCTTCACTTCTGAGACATCTCTCTAGCATTTAGACTATACAAAATTTGAATTGCTCTTCCATTACCACAGAAGTTTCCAAAAGTCCCTACCTCTGAGTTATGGCAGTATATGGAATCACACTTGTAACATGTAAACCTTTTCAGGGGAAAGTTCACATTCACAATATGATACATGCTAAGATCTATTTTTCTGAAGCTTTTTAGATTTTCTTCACTTATTATCTGATGAAAATCAAATTGTAGTTTGAACATATATGTGTTACGAGATCTTGAGTATATTAAACAATTCCAAAATTCTGTAGCTTTATAAAACCAAAACTTATCTGTGTTTCATGTTTCATGCTGTGTATTTTGAGTGAACTTTCTTCAATCATTGAATTTGACCTCTTGTTTCTCTGGCCATCTATGTGCAATCATTAGTTGAAGAATATATTTAAAGTAGAAAAAATATTTATTAGTTCTTAACTAAATTGTAACAAGAAGATACTATGTGGTTCCAAATTTTATTGCTGTGTTCTTGATCTATGAATATGCAAAGGGTCAAGAGTTGGAAATGTACTTAAACTTTATGTTACCAATTTATTAGGTTCCCAGATAGAGCTTAGTTTGATGTCCATAGGTAATTCAATCTTTATGGGGAGGAAGCCAAAAGTCCAATATAATCACTGTATTTACACAAACTCCCAAGTCTCCTCCTGTACTTGAATAGTTCTTCCCATTTGGTTTGAAGATTTCCCTATGTCTGGCTTCCCATCAACAGGAAAAGCAAGTGTCCTCATCACAGGTCTAAGCCACTATGGGAAAACAAAGGAATTGTAATGGTGGCAGTCATTTTCAAAAGTCAGTCACATGCGGAGTCTCACTGGGAAGAAGATATGAGAATCTCTGGACCTGGAGACATGATCTCTCTGGTCCTCACTAAGCTAGAGTCAGCTTGTTTTCTGTCTCTTTTCTTAGATCCGTATTCATAACTTTGAAACTGCAGCTAATCTGAAGTGAAGAAAAGTCCATGGAAAGGCATCACAAGAAATAGTCTGTTCTGTAAATCTGTGTTTTTGAGGTTAAGCCTAATCATAATTAAATTTAGCAAATTCATGTATACAATTTGATTATATTTACAAAATGTACAGTTGTGTAATCTCTCCCACAGTATGACATAAAACATTTATAGAACACTGAACAGTTTCATCATCCACCTTAGCAATCAACCTCTGTTACCCTACACAACTGCTGACCTGCTTTCTGTCAGTCAAGAGCAGTTCTTTCTGTATAGAATTTCGTGTAAAAGGAATCACATGGTGTGTGCTATTTTGCGTCTAGATTCTTTTTACTCAGGTTATTGGTTTTGAGATTCATGCTTTGTCCTGTTAGTGTGTTTTCGTTCTTTGCTTTATTTTTTTTTGTTTTTTATTTTGAGTTGTGTTTTGTCCTAAGAATGTAATGTTTGATTCTTCCTTACTCTTTTAGGTACTTCGATTATTTCCAGTTTGGTATTGTCATGACCTATGAGGTATAATCAATTCTTTGAAGATCTTTGAGAGAATATGCTTTCATTTCTTTTTGGAAAAATGTGAATGTAATAAATATGAGACATGTATGTTTGATTCTACAAGAAACTGTCAACATGATTGTATGTTTTTTACATTCGTACCAGCAATTTATGAGTCTCAATTATTCTCTGAAACATTGAACATTTTCATTTGTTTTGGTTCCAGGTTTTCTAGAATTATGCAGTGATATTCCTTGGTGATATTTATTTCCTTTCTATGATAATTATGCTATCTGTCTTTTTATGTGCATGTATATCTTCTTTTATAAAGTGTCTCTTCAAATATTTTGTTTCCCTTCTTTGTCTTATTGAGTTATAGAGCTCTATATATAGAGTAAGAGGGGGAAAAGATCATTTGTCAAATATTTATATAACAAATATTTTCTCTCAGTCAGTGACTTGCCTTTAAATTCCCAAAAAAGGAGTTCTGTGCTGAGAAGAAGTTCTTGATTTAGATAAACCTAATATATCATCTTTTGTCTTTTATGGCTTTCGCTCTTTGCATCCTATTAAAGATGTCATTGCCATCCTCAAGGTTACAAATATGTTCCCCACTCATCTTCTCAAGAATTTTATATTGTTTTAGTTCTTACATTTGAATTGATTCTCTCAGTTAAAGAGAGGATTTCTGTATATGGTGATAATTAAGGTAAAGATCCTTATTTTCAACTTTTACATACCTCTATTTAAAAGGTATTCCTTTCTCCAGTAAGTAAATTTGTAAACATTTTGAACTACAACATGTTTTATATGTATTTTTTTTTGAATTTTCAATGTGTTCTACATGTTTGTATTATTTCCCACTAAACTGCCTTGTTTGTCCTCATATTAAACTATATTGAATTATTGCATAGCATACACTTCAACTTGGGTATTATTTTTAAGTCCTTTATAGATATTTTACTTCACTTATTTTCACTTTCATAATTAAAGAAAATAACATTAGTAAAAAGTTTCTATCGAAATTAAACAAAGAAATTACAACTGAAAATTTTTTCAAAATTGCCTGAAATCTACAAACCAATTTTAGGATAATGAACATTTTAATTATGAATTTTAAAAATTACAAAATATAGTTCACATTCCCACCTTTATGTATATTGTTGTCTAGAAAATGTTTCTTAATTTTCAGTTTGGAAATCTTGATTATATTGATATATTTTTTCTAACTGTAATTCAGGAGTCTGGTGTTATTATAGATAATATTCATTTGAGTTTTGGTACTTTAATTTATTCCTGTACTTATATACAATTTATTTTCATGTTAAGCATGCATTCCATAGCTTTCAAAGATTCATTAATAAGTCTAGCAGCTTTGAAATATTTTATGTAGTTGAGTTTGTCAATGTAAACATATTTTTAATTTTCCTTCTGAATTTGCATGTTAAAAACATTTTTTTACTTCCACTATAATCTTGCATAACATTATGACACAGTCATTTACTGTAAGCTATATTATTAGATATGTTTTATATAAATATGCTTCTTCATATTGAACAACTTAGTTGGTTTTTCTACCCAATGTATACATTAATGTACTATTATTGTAAGAAACTAATATTGCATATGTTATGGTCATATAGTCTATTTCATTTGTTTCCCCACCTTTACCCTTTGTTTCTTACTTTCCTTTAAATTTTGATATTTCACAGTTTCCACTAATTTTAAGGTATTATTGAAATCTTAGAGTGAAATAGTTTTATTATACTATGTATTTCCATTGCAAATTAAATTTATATTTAATTTTAAAAAAGAAAGTGGTAGTTGTTTTATATTTGTTTATAAATATAATCATATATGACTTTTGGTATGTTTTAAAGGTTAGTAAGAATGCTGACTTTTATATAGTACTTTTTAGTAGAATTGGTGTTAATTTATTTTTAAATGTTTAGCTTAGTTTTATGTGAAGACAAACCTATTTATAATGGTTCTCTGTGAAGGTTTAGAAAGCCTTGATTCTTTGGTTTTGCTTTAAATATTTATTTATTTTTAATTTATGTGTAGAGTATAAACATACATGTATGTATTGTAAGACATGTGTGAATTGTCTATGTAGAGCTGAAGGCAGCATTAGATTCTTTTGAACAGGAGTTACAGGTGTTTATGAAAGATAGTATGAATTCTAGCAACTGAAGACTGTCCCATGTAATAGTAGTAACTACTCTTAAATACTGAGTCATCTTTTTAGTCCCTTCACTAATATGGTTGTTTATCAATTTCATTCACTATGATGAAGACAACTCCATTCCACAAGTTCAGAAGTGGTTGAATATATGCAAATAAATTAGTATAACTGGTTACATAAATGTAGTCAAATACAGAAATCAATAATGATCTCATTGAATGCAGAGAAGTATTTTGAGAGAATCCTGTGTAACTTCATTATTAAAAACCCTGAGAAAGCTAGAGATTGAAGTATAAACCTCAACACAATAAAGACTGCATGTGAAGAAAAATATCTATAGCCATCATTGCTTTAAATAGGGAAAGTATAAGAACTTCCAATAAGGTCAGGAACAAGGCCATTGTTATTTTCTCTCTTTGTAGTCACTATATTCCCTGCATCATGATATAAAGGACTAAGAAAGGAAAATGAAATAAATTATAAAATAATTTAAAGCAACCTCATTTTCTGATGTGAGATTCCCCTCTGCATGTTGTGAATACCATTGGTTAGTAAAGAAGCTGCTTTGGGTTTGTTGCAGCACGAAATAGGGAAAGGTCTAAATTCCAAACAGATAGAAAAAGAGAGAGTAAGCAGAGTCAGGAAGAAGTCATGTGGCCACTGCAGGAGACAGATGCTGGATGCTGGACAGAACCTTACTGGTAGGCCACAATCATATGGCAATACAAAGATTAATAGAAATGGTTAATTTACAATATAAGAGCTAGCCAATAAGAAGCAAGGCCAAGCAATGTTGTAATAATACAGTTTCTGTGTGATTATTTTGGGCCTCAACAGCTGTGAAAGGAATGAGCAGCCTCTGATTACAGATTTGTGCACCAATGTGGGGCTTACTACATTCATGTTAAACCTGAGAAAGTTTGAAGAGGAATTCTAGACATAAAAGAGCAGAGCGCTGGCTTCTTGGTATTTAGCATTGATTTTTTTTCAGGTGGGTTCTGTTTGCTGGTAGCGAACAGATGCACCACGTCTCCTTTAAGAAAAAGTTTACTATCTCAGCACAAGAAACAGTGGTTACTGGTTCAGGGAGCACTAACTCTGACTCTTTCAGGAGGCTGAGCAGTTGAATAGGGTTTGGGAGCAGCATGCTGCAAAATATTTGGTGGCAGCATGGGCCAACTGGTTACCAGATTAAGGTGGTGAGGATGACTCTCACCAGGCAGTCTCAGAGACAGTAAATGGACCTCTGCCATGTTGGACTGAGCAACGCTAGAAGTCAAAGGAGCCTTAATCCTAGTCATGTTGATTAGTATTTTAAGAAGTGCTCCTGGAAAGAAAATGATTACAGATATGCAATAGGACAGATTCAGATATAAAAGACTTCTAAATGAGATGCAGCGTCTTTATAAAAATGCACATAGTCTTGGGAGGGAAAACAAAGTATAAAGAGTTATTGATAGAAAGAAATACTTTTTTAAAAAATAAAACAAAGACTTTAAAAAGTCATCAATTAAAGGAATAAAGAAAAATAAGCCATGTAAAGATGAAAAATGCATAGTCTGTATTATGTATATTATTGCGTTTTCTTTGAAATTTTTGACTATGAGTGAACTAAGTACAGGCTGCTAGTTTAAACCAACATATATATTTTAAAGGTATAATAACTTCAAAATTTGGGTCTAAGGATATGTTGCTTTGGGAAAGAGGTTCTACTTTTGTTTCCACAGAGAACCTGTGGATTTCTTCCAGACTTATGTGGTTTGATTAATAAAGACTTCCCGAAGGTCTCCATGAACCCCCAAATATTTCACCCAACAAAAAGCAGGAAGCAATTTGGAGAGAACTATGCCTAAATTCCAAAATATTTTTTGTAAATGTTTGTTTACATTTAAAGTTGGATGTGCTATAGAAGTGAATACTTTGCATTGGTATGGATTTTGATTAATTGTTATAAATTTAATGTCAATTTTGTTATATGTATATTTCTTAAGTTGATTAAGGTATTTGTGCAGCTCATTTGAAAATATAATGTATAATTAAGAAATATAGATTAATCGATAATCATTTGTCAAGCTTTTAGTCGTATTATTTAGGTTTTCAAAATATATAGAGCTATATTTCAGTTAGATATTTATTCTTTAAACCTTTCAAAGACTAACAGAGTATGGCATCTAAAATGTTCAAGAACTTAGGATTTTTCATGATAATGAGACACATCTGCTTTTTGCAGTACCAATTACTTCAAGAGGAAGATGGGCATGGAAGAGGCTCCTTATGGAGTTTATTAGCCATTTAGACAAGAAACTGCTCTTCCTGGACTGCTTGATGTTATGCTGTATGAAATGAACATGCAGCACCCACAGAAAAATGATTGCTAAACTTGCCTAAAGGTGAGATGATCTGTTAGGTTCCTGTTTAATAAAAGAACTGCAAGACATTTTGCAAGACACAGAAGAACACAACTGATGAACTTTGGCAGTACATGACATAAGAGATCTTCAAACTTCATGCTACATGGAAAAGTCTTCCAGAAACTATTGACCTGTAGACTTAAGAAGGATGCCACAACATTACAGAAGAACTTTGAATGAAATGTAGTGAGATGTCTCTGTCAATTATAGAGTTTTGGAAGTTGATTACAATGCACTTTCTGTTAACTTGGGTAATATATCCTTCTGGGGTCTTTGATGGAGTTGAAAAACAGTAGTTATAGTTTTCCTCAGTTACGTTAAAAGATAGATTAAATATAAATCTTTAGATTCATGAAGATATGCTAGATGATAGAGTATTTTCCTTAATTTTCCAAATGTAAATGGACTAAATATTGTAACTCTAATTCTTGGTATATAACTGTTTTTTGTATGTAATCTTGCAATGTGAAAATTAAAACTATTCTTTTTATTTAGACAGAAAAGGGAGGTGATGTGGAATTCCCCTCTGTATGTTATGAATGCCATTGGCTAATAAAGAAGCTGATTTGAACATATTTTAACACAGAATAAGGCAAGGTTGGAATTCCAAGCAGATAAAGAAGGAATGCATAGGCATAATCAGGGAGAAGCCATGTAGCCACCGCAGGAGACAGACACGGGAAGCCAGACGGAAACTTACCGGTAGGCCAAAAGCACATGGCGATACACAGATGAATAGAAATTTGTTAATTTAAGATATAAGAGCTAGCCAATAAGAAGTGTGAGGTAATAGGTTAACCAGTGTTGTAATAATACAGTTTTTGAGTGATTATTTTGTGTCTAGGCAGCTGGGAAATGAACGAACAGTCTCCACCAACAACTTACAAATTATATGATTCAGTCCATCAGAGATCCAAATAATTCCACTTAAAACCTGTAACGGCTGATACACATTTTGAGTAAAAAATATCAGGATAAAATTTAAAATAGAAAAATTTGCAGCCCTTTCACAAAACAGTTATAAACATGTAAGGGAATAAAACACAGGGTGAAAATTCCATCAAATACAAAAAATAAAATGAAACAAAATCCACCACCATTGAAACAACACAAGAATAAACCTAGTCAAGGCATAATAGGTTTCTACAAGGTAAATTTCATAGCACTGGATAAAGAATTTTGAAAGCTCTAAAAGACAGAAAGACTTCCAAAATTAAGGAGTGGAAAACCTTATATCAAAAATATAATTATTCTTTCAAAAAATCACTAGATTAATTTTATGGATTTTCTTTAAAAGTATTAGATTTCCCTTCATTGCCTTTGTCTGTTACACTTTGTTTAGTTCTTCTCAATCTCAGTGTTCAAATTTTTCTACATTATTCTTTTGAAAACCATTTTTTGTTTCTGAATTAAAAAAGCAGAAAATATAATAATTGATTTGAGGAGTTTATTCTATTTTATATGAAACAAATATCTCTGCAAAAATTAATCAAAGAATATCCATATATTGTTTTATTTTTTGATCCTTTTCCTGAAGTTCAAAAAATTTTATGATTTTTACTATACTCCTGTCTTTGGCCAAAAGTTCTCCAAAATGTGTACTTCCTTTAAAACTACATGAAGACTTTCTTGATATTTGCTATTATCACTGTGTATTAGAATGAATTACAGACAGAGTATATACTATTTAATTTGATTCATTTTAAACATACTAGTACATTTTATAATAATGCAGTATCACTTTTGATTAATCTTCAACATTCATTCATAACTGGTGCTCTGTTAATAAATGTCCCACTATTAGAAGAAATGTTCTAAGAATACCACTCTAAGGAGCTATCATATCTTGTTCAAATTCCATACAGCTTTTTATTTAAGCCATACTTCTACCAGTTACAATAGGATATTTGTATGTCCATAAAAAATAGTGATATTTTAAAAGATCACAAAACTTTTGTATTGGTTTATGCTTATATTCTGAAGTCTTATTCAGTACATGTATATTTACATTTTTATATTATTTGGAAGAACCAGTTGTATCATTACTATAAATCTAATTTTGGTCTTAGAAATTGTGTTTTGTAATTTTGGATATTAATAAAATCACTGTAATTTCAGTAACAATTTCATGGTACCCCTCATTAAAATAGTCTGATTTCAACTTATTTGATATTAAAACTAACATGAGGTTCTTCAGATAACACAGTGAAATTAACTAAGAAAAATAATCTCTTGCTTTACTTTAGACTTATTTTTATTTAAATTTTATTTTTGCATATTTGACTTTTATATTGCTATGTATCTTAGACTGTTTTTCCTTTTCTTTAAAAAAATTAGACTCTTGTTTCATTGTTATAATTGTTATTTCATTCATATATATATATATACACACACACATAGGTACACACAACATATATAATGGATAGTTATTACTGTTTGTCAACTTGACTACTTCTAGAATGAACTACAATCCATAAATGGAAGGCATTCCTGTCAAAAATTTCTTTTGTTTGGTTAGAACTGGATGAGTCTACACATGGTCTGGACTTTTGAGATAGGAAGATACACATGTTTGATCTGGATCTGAGACAGGAAGATAAATCTTTGATATGGGCCATACCTTCTGCTGGAATTCTATATAAGGATAAATAAGAAGGAAACTTTTGTTGTTTGCCTACTTGTCATGCCTTGCTTCCATTGCTTCACTGGCCTTGGAGCCTATATCTTTGGGATTCCAGGATATACTTAAGACTGGCTGAGACAGCCAGCCTTGTGGACTGAATGACTACTAGACTCTTGGACTGCTTCACAGATAGTCTTTTGTTGGATTACCTGAACTACAGCCTTCAAGTCATCCCAATAAACTTAGTAAGCTCCATATATTTACACATTTCCTCAGTCACTCCTCCACAATGTTCCCTGAACCTTAGGTTAGGGCATGGATTGTATCTGTATTTGGAACTGGACTCTACAATTCTGCATTTTGATTGGTTGTGGTTTTCTATAGGGGTTTCTGACTGGTACAAAGAGATGTTTCCTTGATGAGGCGAAAAACTTAACTTACCTGTATGTTAATTATACAAGTATTCTGTATGTATGCATAAGGATGAATAATGAACTTCTGTGGGACAAAAAGACACTATGTATACTTCATAAGAAGAGAGACAACCAACAGTCCCACCCAACTATGATGTCTGTCTAATCAAGGCCAGGGTTGCACATAACCCTAAGGATAAGTTAGTGTCACACATAACTTCACCCTAACCAACTGCTCTCTAGTTGGACTTAAGGCCTACTAAACAAGAGGAGAACTGATCTTGGTACTCAAACCTAACTAACTATTCATTGATAATGAAGTCATTGTTTTTAGAGGAGAATCTACAATCACTACTTTACTAACCAGCATAACACCTAACATAATTACTTTTTATTTCTGATTAAGAATTTCTTACCTGTGTAAGATGTATTTTGGTCAAATCTACTTCTCATTGCTGTCCCAGTTCTTCCTCTACTGCTTTACCACTTTTACCTACCAGCTTCTTGTGCTCCTTTTTATTTTTTTTCCTTTTAAATAGTTGTTTATAGGCAGTGTGTTGGAGGGGGTGGTAGAATTAGTACTGATAGACAACAACACACACCAGCCATTAGGGCAGCAAAAGTGATAAAAACCTTGTATTCAAGAGCAAGTGGGTGGCCAAAGTCTTGGAGTATTAATGAGGTAACCTTAGATCATCTCTGGTTAGTAAGTACATTTAGGGATGAAGAAGGAATTACCGGTTGCAGATCCAGAATGACCGCTTGGGATATACTTTCCTTGATAGGTGAGCTTTAATGTACTCTACCTGGGCAATGTTCAGTTTTTCTTTTTTCATACCCCAGGCCTTTAGGACAGAGGCATGAAGAGTTCAGCCATAGTATAAAGCCAAAACCAATGGCTTCATCAGAGGGCACTTGTTGATAGCATTGAGGTCCCCCTGAGTCTAATTTGTTCAGCCTGCATGTGTATGGATATAGGACCATCTGCTGCTACAGTATTAAATGTTGCTCTGCCATTTTCCATATGCATCTTAAATTGTTGTCACACAATTGCCCCAGTTTTGTATCCATTTGGTAAGAATTTTATATTTTTATTTTTTTTTGTTTTTTATTCTTTAACTTGTGAGATTTTCATCCATAACTTATTTTGATGTGGATCATACACATTGTAATAAATTATTGTTCCCTTGAGTAGTTGTTCTTAAAGAGACTAAGCAAAATATTTTTTTTTAAAAAAATTACTTCATTTTGTGAAGTTTTCCCCCTGGTGCTCCAACCCTATTTAGAATTGATACATGTTCCTCTGTGAATTTTAGGGAAAATATTTTCAGTATCAGATGTGACTTTAGCTACCTTCTAGTTCTTTCCTGGTTATATTAGGTGTTTTTCTTCTACATAATCAAATAAGGAGTTGTAGGGTAAGGAGCAGGGCCCTTTGTTCCATCTTACCCAGCTAGCTTATACCTGACATAAGCACACAGAAATTGTATTAATTAAATTACTGCCTGGCCCATTTATATCTAGCCTCTTCTTGGCCAACTCCCACATCTTGATCTAACCCATTTCCATTAATGTGTATCATCACTTGACTATGTCCATCTCGGGCAGGATAATCATAGTGTCTGGCTGTCTCTGCTTTCTTCCTCCCAGAATTCTGTTCTGTCTTTCCCACCTACCTGAGTTCTGCCCTATCAATTAGGCCAAGGCAGTTTCTTTCATAACCAATGAAAATAACAGAAATACTGAAGGGCCTCCTACACCAAAGAGTCAGAATCCTGAAATTAAGCCCTTGATGTCACAGTAGATTTTTTTTTTTCAGATTCCCTCTCTTCAGTATTCTGGTGTCCAAGGTCCAAAAGCCTCAGTCATGCTTAACTTCAAACTTATATTCCTGAAACAGTCCAATTTGGAACTGTGTTTCACTTTTCATCTTTAATTTTTTAGTTGGGACTATCTCCAGAGTCATAATCCATGGTTATTTTATTTTGCTCAGAGGTCACAAATTTTTCTGATATGCTTCTGAAAAACATTATTTCACATTTCTCCAGTTTTCTAATTGTTGGAAATAAAACAAAACCAATTACATTGTTTTATATTATTTCTTTGTTACTGGAAGATATGTTGCCTACACGGATCTGTTTTAGTGTGACTTTGTTATTTGAGACTTTCTAGCATTATTAACCGTTTTCAGAACTGAGACACTTAGCATTCTCACCATGGCACTGAATTTTCAGAAACTATTTATGTTTCAAAATGGCCTGTCCCCACTTGGAAATGCATCTTTCTTATAGTGCTTCCACTACAGAACACAGTTGTAGTGAACAGGCACTAATACTATGATTATTCTCAATTTCTTCTATATGGTTGTCAGTTGAGGATTCATGCAATCTTTCCAGAGGAACATTCAGACAGAGTTTTACCAAATTCTTGTCCTTATAAAATATAAGTCATTCACCATCATCATCTCTTCAACCTCAGATAACAACTTTGTCATTGCCTGTTTCCTTTGTAGAAAGTCTTCACCACATATTTTATATATATTTTCTTCATGTTGTAATGAATGTCTTGAACTGAACTTGGGCATCCATACATAGATAGTAGTGAGACAAAGAAATGACAGAGTAGAGAGAATGTACTACAACTATGTGTCCTCCAAATCTTATTGGGTTAAATGGGTCCCAAACTACAACTGGATGCAAGAGGGATAGGGAAAATCATTTAGTTGTGCAATCAGAAAGCAGATGACAGAATTAATGTACTGTTATTCCAGCTTTATGCAAAGCTGCTGCAGATTTTAGAAATGCAGTTACCGTGTAAGAGGATATCCATTTACCTCATGACCATGCACTCCCAAACATGGGGGATATTTAAGAAGTGGGTGTCAATTGATTAGTCAAATTCTGGAGAAATTGTGACTCACTAGAGAAACTTGAAGCTTTCTGGTTGTTAGCAGCGAAACTCTACTTTCTGGATTTGTGAATAGACTAATGATGCTTGTCAGAAAGAGGGTGAATTTATATGAGTCTAAAGCCATTAAAATGACGAAACTTCTTAAAGTCCTTGGTTTCAACATCTTTGCTCAAGCGGCTGTGAATAGTAACAATTGTCTTTTCATAATTACTCACTCAATGGTGTCTCATACTAAATCTAGTTTAGATGTCAGCATTTAAAAAATAATAATGATAAAGAACTTCACATAATCAGGAGAGAATGAAACAGTAGAGGGAATGTTTCCTGACTACCCTGACTGCCCACACACTATGTCCTTGAAAGTACAGCAGATTGATGGCACTGAGAACATCTGTGATGGGAGCAACTGCACACTTGAACCCACTAGGAAGAGAGAAAAAAAGTGTTGCAGTTTAGAACATGCTTTCTGTATTTAGAAGAGAGGCTAGTTTGTGGGTAGCTGCCCCTAACAGGAAGAAGATGAGGGAAAAAATGATTTGTCTTTCCAACCAGAAAGGGCAAATAACTTGGTGTATTTTGCAATTTAACTGCTTTTTCTTTCCTCATTCTGAGAATTGAGAAAACATATCACAAGAATCTGTTAAGTGTTATTCTTCCTTGAAACATCTTGCCACTGCGTTGTTGAAACCCTCTGCCCATGGGTCAAGCACAAAGAATATCTGATATGGGAGTGTCATATATCAATCTGTTGATTTCATTGGTTAAGTAATAAAGAAACTGCTTGGCCCTCATAGATTAAAACATAGGTGGGTGGAGTAAACAGAACAGAATGCTGGGAGGAAGAGGAAGTGAGCTCAGACTCGACAGCTCTGCTCTCTGGAGCAGACGCCATGCTCCCCTCTCCTGGGCAGATGCAGGGCAGCTCCTCTCAGAGGCAGAAGCAATGAAGCTCCAACCCAGGATGTACGTAGGCTAGAATCTTCCCGGTAAGCACATCTTGGGGTACTACACACATTATTAGAAATGGGCTAGTCCAAGTGCGAGAGTTAGCCGAGAAGAGGCTAGATATAATGGGACCAAGCAGTGTTTAAAAGAATACAGTGTGTGTGTTGTTATTTTGGGGCATAAGCTAGCCAGGCGACCAAGAGCTGGGGAGGCAGGAACACAGCCCACAACTCCCCACTACAAATATCAAATACTTGGAATACACTGATTATAACAGTTTTAATGCTGTTCGAGGAAGATCCTGTGGGGAACATAAGTTCAGCATCACTTCGAGGATTACCTCCCCTTTCCACAATGTGACTGAGAAGTTTTTATGTGTCTAACTTCAGAAGGGAAAAATACATCAATGGCATTGATGCTTTTTCATTAGATATGACTTTTGAGTTAACATTAATCTTAGTGAGAATTTCATTGTAATTGATGAATAATGAGACCAGTGAAGATCAGGAGAACACAATTTTCAATTATTATTTAGTCATTCATTTACCAAACATGTAGCTAAATTTGTAATGATTATCTTGTTGGAGTTTATTCCTGGGGTTTAAGAAGTGCAGGAAAAGAGATGAAAATTTCCCAATTTCACATGATTTACATTCCGCTAGATGGAAAAGAGAAAAAGTATAAATGTAGACAAACTATTACAGGCATTAAATTTATTAAGTGAAATAAAGGAAGTAGAAATGTTATATGTATGGCAATGAAAAAGGATGATCAGAGAACTGTAAGTCTAATATGAGTGATTCAGGTAAAAGCACCAAGACCTGAAAGGTGCACTGCTATTACCAATCTGCCTACCAGCCAAATAATAATAATAATAATAATAATAATAATAATAATAATAATAATAATAATAGTAACAATTACAGGCAAAAATTTGGGCCAATAAAAAAAAAAAAAAAAAAAAAAACAGCAGGCCAGGGCCTCCCTGATCTGTTCTCAGCCAACATGTCAATATTGACAAGAAAGAGGGATACAGTTCTGATATTGAGTGTTTCTTAGAGAACAGAAATTCTTGTCCTTAAATTTTGGATGTTTTATGTCACAGTACCTTCACACAGACACACACCTACCTCTTATCAGTCTTTTTTTTTTTTTTTAGCTGTATACGTACAATGAAAAGGACAAAGCAAACTCCTTGTGGCATTGTTTGAAAGGACACCATCCTCACAACAGAACAATTTCTATAAAACAAAATAACAAAATTCAGGATCCACTGGGGGCTAGATTTTAGCATGTGAAATGCATGCATTCTAGGAGACGCAAACATTCAAACCATAGTAGCAAATTTTGGAGCAAGTTGAATGGAATTGTATAGTCTGACTCATGCTTTCATTGGGTACTTTTCATGTTTGCTTATGCACATATTTAGTATATGGGCTAAGGAAGGCATCGGAAAACCTATTTAGCTCCTTGCAGTTATATAGGTAAGAGATGGCCATGATTTGGACATGATGGTAGGAGTAGATGTGAAGAAGTTTGGTTCTGGATACTTTGAAGGTAAAAAAAAAAATTCATTGTTTAGGAAAGAAGCTAAGGACTTAAGGCAATGTTAAAGATTTGACCAAAGCATTTGTAGGACTACGGGAAATAATACTCTTAAAGTAGGAACGAAAATTTATATTTATGATGTTATTGATTCCTAAACAGATACTGAGTAGTTGGATAAAGAAATATGTAGCCTTGTTGGTGGTGGCCCACACCTTTAATCCCAGCACTCGGCAGGCAGAGGCAGATGGATCTCAGTGAATTTGAGGCCAGCCTAGTCTATAGAGAGTGCTGCTGGTCAGGCTCCAAAGCTATACAAATAAACTCTGTCTTAAAAACAAACAAACAAACAAAAAATAAATATTTAATTAAGAAAAGAATTCAAGGTAAAATAATGTGCAAACTTGAATGCCACTAGTATATCACATGCATTTAAAATTATGGAGTTTTGGTGACCTCTCACTAATGAGAATATGTGGTAAATGAAGAAAAGTATTCAAAGGGCTATAGTAGGTTTTTAAAAACTTAAATCTATATATTTTAGTGGGCTAAATTATTTTGAATATCATATATGATGATTGATCTTCATTGTCAACTTGGCTGAATTTTTAATCAATGTGGGAACATACTGCTACTTTTATCTGTGAGGGATTTTCTAGAAACTTCTAATTTTCTAAGGAGGAAATACCTAGTGTGAGTGTAGACAACAATCACTTGAGGTAAAGTCCCAAAATGAGTTGAACGAAGAAACTGAAATGAATAACAACATTCATTTCCATGTGTTATGCGCTGTTTAAACCTTATTGAGCTTGGTTTCTGATTTCACCATTTCAGGATGTAGCTAGAATAAATCCTTTCAGTTATAAGAGTATGATTTTCCAAGTTTGGCTAGCAGCTTCATTTTACAAATTCTTTGACTGGTAACCTCAAACAACGAGCAAGAATAATTCATTCTTTCCATGGCTTGCTCTTGTCAGTAATCCTTTTCGGGAATAAGAAAAGTAATACAAAATAAAATTGGAATCAAGGGGTAGAAACATTCTCATGAACAAGCTTGACATGTTTTTGGAATTGTTTTCTGGGGGTAATGAGAAAGATTTTGCCACTGTGGGCTAGGGAAGCCCTGTATTGCTTTGAGTAGAAATAAATTATTACTCTATAAGTATCTGGAATACCAAAAAGCTGAGAGAAATGTGGGCAGTGGAGGACCAGTTCATGAGGTTTCAGAAAAGCACAAGAACTTCATGGGAAATAGGGCTACTGGCCATTTATGCCATATAATCAACAAACACCAAAATGGAGAAAACTGAACCACAGTGAACTTGATTATCTCTCCAAATTTTATCATGCTGGTCTATTAACCTAATGATAACTTCTTACAGAATGGTTAAAGAAAACACTATAAATGGTCTTGTAGAATACTCTCTTAGTTAAACATTAAAAATAAAACCCTTAATCTAAGCATCCTAATATATGTACATACACATAGATATAACTATATATGTGTGTATTTTGAGGCATAAAATTTTAATTTATTGAATAGATATAGTTTGGTTGTTACTTAAATATTGCTATTGAATCCAATAGTGTCTTTATTAAAATAAAATTCAAATAAAGGCTGATGACATTTCTCATTTCTCAGCAGGTAAAGGCCCATACTGTAAAGCTTGAAGATTACAGACTGACCCCAGAATGGATACGGTGAAGAAGCAAATCATCTCTTGAAATTTGTCACAGACCTCTACATGGGCACCAGGATGGATATGTGCTGGTATGTATACACATAATCAAAGGTAAATAAGTAGAACATATTTTTAAAAAGTAAATCAAATAAAATGCAAACAGTGCACATTTTCTGGTTGCAAGGACTCTACTTTATCTTAAAATAAGGTTTGCATATCAGATAACATTGCCATTATATTTAATAAATTAAATAATGAATGCAACCTATTTATTAGTATTGACAATCAACAAATAAACATATCTAGACACCTACATAAAAGTTTTGAAACTTTAAAGATAAAGAAATTATATAGAAGCTGCCAGAAGAAAAGGAATGATGAATTGTGAAGACATATAATTTGGAATTTCAATATAGAACCCATGTGGAAAACAGGATGTGGGAGACGTTAAGTGATGAGAATTGAATTTACATCATTATACCTAGGCAAAATGTGATTTACTTTAGAGAGAAAAAAGAGAATGCTCAAGACATTCAAACTAAAATAATATTTAAGCTTATGGTTTTTGTTGTAAAGTATAAGGCAAGATATTATTTAGATGATAAAGAAGAAGGAAATTAAAGGCGAATTTTGATCTTAAGTACAAGAAGCACAAAATTCTGTAAAACATCAATATTTAAAAGAATGTTAATTAGAGTAGAATAGTTTTAATAAAATAAGACTTAGAAAAGCAAGTTAATTTTCTTATCTTTTCATACATGAATGAAAATAACTAAGAGGATATAAATAACTTAGTCAATGCAAATAAAACTATTAAAAGTTGTTTAGCAAGTATTTTTAATACCAGGAATTTTTCAGATTATGTACTAGAACCAAAAGGAAGAGAATGAGAAATAACTAAAATCTAAGTTACTAATAGAAAATTAGTGTTACTATTTAGACATTTCTTATCAAATTCAGGACATACGGTGTTATTTGATGTAGGAGAAATTGGCTGCCTAACCAAGCCACAGTCACCCAGTCCAAACCAGCCCGCCTGGGCATGCACAGCAGGTATTTCCTCCCTGAGCCAATCTAAGGCCTGCCATTATACCTAGATATTGCTGATGTAGAGACACTTGACCAGAGATGAAAATTATGGAAGGATACATGCAGCAGAGTCAGTCGCCTCAGCCAATGGGACTTGGGAGGCAGTATGGAATAAGAGGCCTGCCTGCCCCTACCCACAATAAACCAGTTGGCTTTGTTTCTCACCTGACTCCTGGAGTCTGTGCGTTAACTCCACATCTTTTCACCCCCTTTCCCAAGGGTTTTCTGTGCAGGGTAACCCCAACATTTGGAAGCCCAATGTGCGGTTGCCATGCTGGCATTTGCTTCATCCTCACTTGGGTTTGGTTCTTTTCATTGGAATTTTCTCAGAAACCACTTTGCTCCCCTGGCACACTGTGGCACCCCAATACAGGCTAATGCTCCATGAGTTGGCCCCTGAATTTTTATTGTGCTTTCAATCCTCTTGAGGGTGAATGGGAGGACTCCCTTCCTCTTCTTCTTCCCTTCCCCTGTATGTCCATCTGTTAGCTAGGGAGGAACTTCTCTTCTTTTAGGTCTGCTTGAACTTCCACATTCAGGCTGACTCCCCAGGAGGTGGAACCCAGGTGTGGCTGTTACAGATCCTTTCCTTCTAGTGGAGAATGATCAATCTACCTTCCCACTTTAAGGAGCCCCAAATAAGAGCATCGATGACCTGGAGACCTGCCCAAGTATGTTTCTGCCTCTCCCTCTTCTTCTTTCTGCTAAACCTACTCAATTCCACACAATTAAACTCATGACCTAAACTCACTTCCAACGGCTGCCCACGTTAAACAGGATTTTGGTATCACTGCGGCCATCATCACTGCCAACCTGGTGTTCATTTCCAGGGCTACAAATGCCCCTATTGCCCTGACACAGATGACCACCATATCAGAACCCCTTAATCAGGTGTGTCTCATGTTCTTCTGAAGCCATCCAAACCCAGAAAGTGCTTAGCAATACTTCTACCAGGCTAGCCACATATTACAACAAAAAATTGATCTCCTGGCAGATGAAGCACAGACATGTACAGACATGTACTGGCAGATTAAGTACAGACAGATGAAGTCCAGTGCATGACATGTCTTTATTGGCATGTGATCCCCATTTCTAGGCAGTCTACCTTGCTCCCTACCAAGTCCTTAATGCATCCAGGGTATGAAGCCAATACTAATCACAATACCCAGAGACTGCTAATGCAGACATACCTGACCAGAGATGCCAATGAGAGAAGGATAATGCAGCAGAGTTGGCTGCTCGAGTCAATGGGACCTTGGGAGGGCCTATAAGAGTGCTGCCCACACCCTCAATAAACCAATAGACTTTTGCTACTTACCTGACTCCCAAAATCTGTGCCATTGACTACATGCCTTCTCTGCCTCTACCCCATAGGGTTCCCGTTCAGGCTCACCCTTTTCCATACCAAAAAAAAATAGTTTAAATTATTGAATTTAATTTAGGTTTAGAAAAGAAACAAGACAATGGAAAACCAACGCCCAGGATTGCTAAGGGAAAATACATACATATAGTATATCCATATGTGTTTAGGAGAGATTTATGCAAAACTTTAAAATGACTGTAAATAAACAAAAGGAAAAATGAAGAATAAAAATAAAAAACTATATTTCTTAGAATTTGAGGATGACAGAAACATATGGAATTTTAATTGTGGAATTAGAAGTTAGAGAACATGATTTTTATCAATCTGACACAGAAAGTCTTCTAGGTCAGACGTTGGTAAATTCCCGTAGGAGGTTGAAAGAATAACCAAACTCTTTTGTCTTTGGAAATATTTAGAGAAAGGTTTCCTGGTTTTAGTGTTTCATAGACTCCTGACTCTAATACTCCAATTCTCTTTAATATCTATGGTCTCACTGTTTTCTTGTTAAATGTTTTTGAGGCTCTTCTGATGATATCAATAATCTCAATTTTAATTAATCTAACCTACACATTATTTTCTATTAAATTGCCTGTTATTCTGATGCTCTGTGTGGGAGAAGAGGATGAGTTTTCACCATTAAAGAGCTTTTAATCTTATCCACAGATGCTTTCTTGTTGCCCAGAAACCCTTAGATAGCACAAATCCTTTAGATATTACCATAAACCTAGCACATTTATTCTTAATACTTTCTACTCTTGGGCAATTTGCACTGTAATATCTGGAGCAAATCTTTGCTTTGAACTGTTTTTCTTTTATAAAACTCTTATACAAGTTCTTACCACATAACTGAATCTGGCTTAACACTCTTAATCTCTCTACCTCAGTTTTTAAATGATTGGCTCACAGAAGTATATCACTATCTTTGGCTTCATTTTTTTCAATAATCAAGAATTATTGAGTTACATTTTTCTATGCTCTTTAAGTCTACCCTGATTGATCTTCAGTTCTCAGGTGAATCAGCAATCACAGCTAGTTTAGTGTTTTCAGAAAATAATAGCCCATAGCTTCATTTAATAACCATTTAGGCTAGTTTTGGGTAAACTAATAATAGTTAATCAAAGTAAAAAAAAATTAACTCCATCTCATTATGATAAACACTGGGGATTATTAGTGGCTACTATTACAGATAGAATTAACACAAATTTATAGTACAAATTTTATAATTTGGTACATTATAAATCTATTATGCCATAAGATATCCCAAAGTCTTGTATTATTATTTAAAGATCCATGACACAGGAAATCATAGTTATTAAAGAGAGTATTTTAGATAATGAATAAAAACCACTTATATTTCTTCAAAATATTAGGATTTGATTAAGTCTCATCATTTTGTTTATTGTAATGTCTGTTAATCAAAAGTTAAAAAATAGAGCAACAGAAATCAAGTGAATGGAAATCATACTTTATAAAGATGGTGATTGTGAATATTGCAGAAAGCCACAAAAAGTTAGTAGATATAAAGTTGTCTGAATTCTCTGTGTAAATACTAATTGTATTATAAAGGATTGCTTACACACTAACAACACTTTTGTTCCATCTTACTTCTGAATCACAGTTTCCTCGATTTCATTAATTCACTTGGAAACATAATGTTGCCTTAAACAAATCCTTTTATTTTTAGTCATAGAGATACTGAGATAATAAATAATTATTTTATATCTTTCAGTGTTTTGCCATGTGCACCATGTGTGTACAGCTCCTGTAGCAGTCAAAAGATGTTGCTTGATCTGCTGGATTGGGAATTCCAGAAGGTTGTCACCAGATAGATTTGGGGCAGTGAACCTGGATCTTCTGCTAGAATAGGAATCACTCTTATACACTGGGCTCTCTCACACCCTAAGAATAAATGATTGAATATGTCCATTTTGCCTTATTTTTGTCAGTGACTGATAATTGAGGTCTACATTAAATAGTTTATAAAACTTGATAAGTTATTAATAAATTAAATTTAAAAAGATTAGTAATTTAATGAGTGATTAACATATTTTTATATTAAAGATGACAAAGTTAGCCTGTAAGCTATTACAAGAGAATAAAAAGCTTAATCACAAAATCTTTTGATATATTATAAATACTAAAGCGTATTAATCATAGCAAAAATTAACAGTCTAGGTGAACATAAACTATGATGAATAATAAAATACAGAGCTGGGGTTTCAGCTCCATGGTAATTACTTCGTCTCCCATTGTTCTGTTTGATACTAGAACTATGGTAAAATGAGAAAAAAAGAAAAGTATATAGAAAAAAGACATGCTCTCAATAGGTGTTAGTAGTATAAATAGTAATAACTTTACTAGTCTTCATTTACATGCAGAAACCAAAGGTGAATACCAGTGCTATAGACATGAGGGCAATTTGAAACATCAAAAGGAAACCTGACCAGAATGCTGATTTTTTTTCTAAATCTAAACAAGTGTAAACATCATAAAACAAAAAAGCATCATGATTGGTCTTATACATATATTCAATTACATCAATCTTGGAGTTTCACTGAAAGACTGTGCCATAAATTTGGGGAAGGAAAAAGCAGTAAATGTTGTTTTTCTCTTAAATTAGGGGAAGGCAAGAGGTGAGATCCCTTGATTTGGTATTGTTGAGCTATTTCCCCAAGAGCATACACCTACTACATCATATGTAGCTATATCTAGTTTTAATCACAGACTGTATATATGTGTTCCACACGGCTGTGACACTTCAAATTTCCATAGTTTGACTAAAAGAGCAATTATATTGATGAAATTGAGATTTTCCTCTAATCTTTGTTTTTTTTTTTTAGAAATTTAAACACTCAAAATAAATTTAAAAGCACAGGGTATAAATTTGAAAGAGAATAAGGAAGGTTATATGAAATGGTTATGAGTAAGGAAAAAAATAGAAATGATGTAATTACATTAAAATTTAAAAAATTAAATTAATAATAATAACACTCACACACAAAATAACTGCTCAGATTTCTTCAGAAAACTCATTTCCCTTTTTCAACCAAGCTTCTACTGATTCTCTAATTCGATAAATTATAATATTACAAAGAAGATGAATCAAGAGTGCTAGATTGGGTATTACTATTTTTTTGCTGTGTGTATGTCATGTATACATATGTATATGTGTGCATGTTTATGAGTGTGATGTGTGGAAGGCAGAGGACAGCCTCAAGTTTCAGTACTTGCCTTATTTTAGTAAGAGTCTCCTTGACATCTCTGCATTCATCATGCTTTTTAGTCCCAAAGGAATTCTCCAGTCTCCATTTCCAGTCTCACCACAGAAGCACTGAAATTGCAGACATGTATGACCATGTTCAGTTTATCTTGTTTATAAGTACCCAAACTTGAGTCCTCACGCTTGTACAGCAAGCACTTTACCCACTGAGCCATCTGCCAAGAGCTGACTCTTTCTCATCTTCTAAAGATGCTATTGTCATCATGAGATCTTCCAACCTCTGAGTTAACCTCCAGAGGTAACATTGGCTCTGTATGGAATTAGTATTACATTAGAAAATAATCTTTAACATATAAACTTTGGGGCATTGGTTAAAGCCATAGCATTTTAAATGTCTTGGGTAGAAATCAGTAAATTAAATTATTTCTGTACCATTCAACCTAAACTTTAACTACTACTTTGGTAGAAGTTACATAAAATTGTGATATATATATATATATATATATATATATATATATATATATATATGCAAACTTGCAATTTTTTCAGAGATCAGTCATGACATTCAAATAAAAAGTATAAAATTAAATTTATTTGTGTGTTTAAATTGCCATTTACCTCCTCTCTCCCTGAAATGTACATGGTACTTTGGTGAAAAATTAACCAAATGTTAAAAGCAAGTATACATTTTTAAAGCATTAAAATGCAATGTAGCTATCATTATGGCAAGTTTTTGAACTAGACATGTGTGTAAATGTGCAGAAGAAGAAGCAGAATATGAAAAGAAAAATAAAATGGTGTTTTGGAGCTACATACGTCCTTTCTTACTATTCCTAGAGCTGAGGCCTACTGTAGTAGTACCCAAGGAACAACTCCTCTTCCTTACTGAGTGATCCATGCCTAACCTTCTGGGAAACAAATTGATCCTACTCATTCTCGCCTATATTCTTAAAAGAATGTTCCTCTTACTATCAAGAAGTATTTAAAAAATAAGTGTTCTTTTGTCTGCTAATGCAAGGTCCTAAGTTCATTGTATATGCTCCATCCCTAGAGAGCAGAAAACAATTTATCTCTAAATTTCCAGTAGGATACAACATCTCCATTTCTCTAGCATTTCCAGGGAAAATATTAAGACAAGGTACAGAAGGTTTTTGAATTTCAGATGAGTTTTCAGTAACTATTGACTGGCTAGTGGAAGGAATCACTAGAGATTTCTAATCATCTTGATCAGCATTAAAATTCAATTTTTATTAGGAAGTTTTAACACTTATTAAATATATTATTTTTAATATACATGACTGTTTCAAATAAAAAATACTATTATATAAAATATAATGACTTGCAAACAACTTTATACTTCCTTGGGTTGACTGGCATCTTCTTTGGGAATCTACTGACATTAAAATCATAATCTACTGAATGAAACTGACACTTAACTGGCTAGCCAGGATTTTACTGATGTAGCTGATGTAGTTTCCTAAATCATTACTTGCACTGACCTCTAATTTAAGATGAATGGTAATTTTTTATAGGCATTTTTCTTTGTTGTTGCTTTATTTGGTATTTCTTTTTATTTCTTTTATTATTTTACATGGAAGCAGGAATGTTTGCTTCTCTGAGTGGTTAAGGAAAGGTCTTCAGTTTTCAATGTTTCCCTCACACCAAAATGCTAACAAAATATCCTTTCTGGGTTTTGTTTTACTAACCCACAGGAGGATTGACTTTTATCTATAAATATTGAAGACATCATCCTCTAAGTCACCACAAGAGTTAAAATCAGATTTAAGAGCCTGACAGTGGTGGTGCATGCCTTTAATTGGAACACTTGGGAGGCAGAGGCAGGCAGATCTTTGTGAGTTCCAGGCCAGGCTGATCTACATAAGCTAGTTCCTGGACAGGATCCAAAACCCTGTCTCAACAAAACCAAAAAATAAAACCATAAAACAACAACAACAAAAACAGACTTAAAGCAAGGAAAGAATGTTGTGTGGGTAGCTTAAAAAAGCAAGAGGTAGGGGGGTCAAGGACACCACAAGAAAACCCACAGAATCAACTAACTTGGATTCATAGAGGCTCATAAAGACTGAACCTACAACTCGGGAACCTGCGTGGGGCTCACCTACGCTCTCTACATATAGCTTAGTCCTTATGCGGGACTCCTAATTGTTGTGGCATGGGCTGTCTTAGACTCTTACTGACTTTTGGGACCCTGCTCCTTATACTGTGTTGCCTCGCCCAACCATAATACATAGGGAGGTGCTTAGACTTACTGCAACTTGATATGCTATGTTTTGTTGATATCCACAGGAAACCTGCCCTCTCCTAAACAGAAAGAAAGAATAAGGAATTGGAGGTGGGAACACAGGTTTGTTGGGGAGTGAGTGAGAGAAATGAGGAAGAGGAAATTGTGGCCCAGATGTAAAAAAAAAAGGGGGGGGGAGAAATGTGTATATAATTTTACAGTTCTAAAATAAAGCTAGATGACTTCAACCTATATTACAAAGTGTTAATTTGAGGGCAACAACATTATCCTTATATTTTCTGTATGTGGAAGCTTTGATGTTTATACATAGAAAACTGCCTTAAATGATTGATACTTAAATGCAGTTGGAAAAAACAAGTTCATCTACAATGCCATTTGCAATATATATATATATATATATATATTCATATACATTTATATAAACTGATTTTGTCTCCTTTCAGGAGTCAGAGATGTTAGAGCAAATGGAGGTGGGGAGTTAATAAAAAAAGATACAATAGCCGGGCGGTGGTGGCGCACGCCTTTAATCCCAGCACTCGGGAGGCAGAGGCAGGCGGATCTCTGTGAGTTCGAGACCAGCCTGGTCTACAAGAGCTAGTTCTAGGACAGGCTCCAAAACCACAGAGAAACCCTGTCTCGAAAAACCAAAAAAAAAAAAAGATACAATATAGTAGATGAAAATAATTCTATGCCCTGTCTTTTTTACAAATGGTTTAGGTTTAACTGCCCTTGTTTTTGTTGGACCTGAAGAGAGAAGTGAAGTACGTTAATCTTCTTTTTTAAATATACGAAGCTATGGAAATGTAAGGTAACAGCTGTTCAACTGTCAAGTCACCAGCTAAATTCAAGACTTAGAACAGAAGACAATCTGTTTAAATGAGACCTTTTTTTGAATGAAGGCCATTGGTTTCCTCATTTGTGCTTGAAAACTGTATTCTTTTTTCTATCAAGAACTTGGCTTTAAAAGGTTGGAAAATCAGATTTTGTGAAGATAGGCATGCTGACTGTGGTGAGGTGTAAATCTCAGAGTAGTTTAAAATTGCATTTCCCTGATGACTTTGAATGTGGAATCGTTTTAAAAATTCTTTCTTGCCGATTTTGTTTTCATCTTTGGAGAATCTTCTGTTCATTTCATTATCCAATAGGTTGATTGACAGTTTTGGTTTGATTTTCTGTGTGTGTTTAAATTTCACAGTTCTTGGTAAATTCTGTACATTAGCCAGCAGAACTTATCCAGATCTTCCCACCATCTTGTAGGCTATGTGCTTTCTCTGCTAATAATTTCTTTTGCTGTGCACAAACCTTTTAATTTTTATGTGCTCCTAGCTATTGATTCTTGAGGTTGGTTTCTATGCCACTGAAATTCTGTTCAGAAAGTTTTGTCTACACAACCATTTTAAAGAGCATTCTTTGTGTTTCCCTCTACTGATTTCAGCATTGTGGATTTTAGTTTAGAATATTTTTGTTGCTTTTGTTTTGAGATGATGTTTCTCTGTGTGACCCTGACTGCCCCAGAACTTACTTTTTAGACGAAAGTGGCCTCCAATTCACTTAGATTCACCTGTCTCTATTTCCCGACTGCTAGAACTATAGTTGTGCATCACTGAACCTGGCTAAATTAGGGTACTAGCTGTACTTACAGTTTTTGTATAGAATGAATGTGATGGAAAAACTTATGCTTATGAGGATAGATTTCTAGTTTTGCAAGCTCCAATTATTTAAATATGTTATTTTTCCCTACTGTGTTTTTTTTTTTGCCACCTTTGTCAAAAATTAGCTTATCCTAATTATGCCAATTTATTTTAAGGTCCTATATTCAGTTCTGTTTGTCTACTTCTTTGTTTTAATGCTAGTGCCAAGCTGTGTTTGCTGCTTTTACTCTGTAGTATAATCTGAGATAAGGTATTGTAATGCTTCCAGCTGTGTTCTTCCTCCTTAGCATTCATTTGGTTGTTCGTGAACTTTTTTGACCCTATATGAACACTTGGCCTGCATTTTTTCAAGTTATGTAAAGTATGCTATAGGAACTTTGACAGATAATGCATGAACTTGTAAAGTAGCCTTGGAAGTATAGCCATTTGTGTGATAGCATTCCATTCCAATTACAGTTATAGATCTGCAAATTAGTATAACCAACGTGGACATCAGGATGGAGGATTCAAAGAAACTATAAATAGAATTAATATATAAGTTGTCCATATCATGGGCATTTACACAAAGGACTTCATATTCCTCTAAAGAAACACTTTCATATTCATACTTATTGCTATTATAATCACAATATCAGGGAGGTGACTCTAGACTAAATTTATGTCAGAAGAAAAATGATATTGATAATTGTGTTCACATCTACAATAGAATATTATTGAGGGAAAAATAATAAAATCATTAAATATGAAGGAATTAGATGAATTTGAGAAGTATAATAATAAATGTGGTGACCCACAGTTAGATAAAAGAAAGAACCCCTCATATTCTCCTTCAGATTCTCTTTCTAGGTTGCAATGCCTACAGATGTATACACAAACAGATACAAGCTTGGGTAAAAGTTAAACGTTTTGAAAGGAGGCCAAAAGAGGACAATATTGGGTGATAGGAAAGAATGGAAAATGGTCAAATCAATATGTGAGACAAAAAATGTCAAAAACAAACAGACACCCTTTGGAACCTACAAGGGATAAAACTAGAGTAGCAAGATTTTGTACAATGGGATTATAGATGATCTACTAAAACACCCTTTGAAAATGTGATAATGATATTAACACATGATATGTTGATTTAAAAGTAACTTTTTAAAAGTGTTAGGCTATAGATATTCACCATGAACTATAAAGTATAAAATGTGTCCTCTGTGGGACCAGTACACTGTTGTTAATGTAACACCATCGTGTAATAAATTCCTGTGACAGAGCTTGGCCTGTATAATTTGTATTCCTGAAAGACTCATGGTGACAGAGTTCAAAAGATAGTCTATAGAAACCAAGATCATCCTTTCATTTTCACTATTTATAAAAACACTGCATAGTTAAATTCTTTAAATTATAAATTTAAATTAACTTATTTAAAATAATAAATTAAATGTTCGTGGTTTTTCCCCAACTTCTGTGGAGTTCTCCCATCTCCAATGGTAAGGACCTGATGGAGGGAGACCTCCAGTTTAGACTCTCTGCCTAATTTTTTTTTTCTTGGTTTTTTTCGAGACAGGGTTTCTCTGTGGTTTTGGAGCCTGTCCTGGAACTAGCTCTTGTAGACCAGGCTGGTCTCGAACTCACAGAGATCCGCCTGCCTCTGCCTCCCGAGTGCTGGGATTAAAGGCGTGCGCCACCACCGCCCAGCTTTCTGCCTAATGTTTGACTGTGGGTCTCTGTACCTGCTCTCATCTTCTGCCAGAAGAAGCATCTTTGATGATGACTGGATTAGGAACTGGACTCTGAGCATGGCAGAATGTCATTAGGAATCATTTTATTAATTTATTTGCCAGTTGTGTTTGGTTCTATCGAAGGTCACTGGACTAATCAATCTCTGATTCTTGGTCATCCAGACAGCATGGGCTCCCTCTCATGGGCTGGGTCTCAAGTTAAGCGAAACATTGGTTGGCCACTCACACAAGTTCTGAGCTTCATTGCCTCAGCATATCTTGCAAGCAGGACAAATTGTAGGTGGAGGATTTTGTGGCTGGGTTAGTGTCAGGTTTCTCTTGCCATAGCCTACAGAGTACCTTTTTGTCAAAAGGACTAGAGAGCATAAAGGTGAAGGCTCTAAGACCGCACTAGCTCAACTTCTCTACTTTTAATGAACTTTGTGAAAGTTGTCTTTGGCAATAAAGCCTTACTGTCAGTTTTCAGAGAGCAATTTTTTACTCTTAGCATAAGACTGGGTTGTTTAAGGATATCCATTGGTGCATTTTAGGCCAACAACTCAAAAGACTGTAACTCAGTCTCAGGACTGGATGTCTTGCCTGCCCAAAAACGGCCAGTGCAGACTCTGTATCCTCCTTGACTAGGAGTCTTCACTAAGGTTGGCCTCATAGATTCCAGGAAATTTTCACTGTACTAAGTTTTCATGCCCTAAATTACCCCCAATTCCATCTGTCTCTACTTATACTCTCTTACCCCACTCCTATCTGATTCCTCTTAATCCACCCCCAATTCCAGCTGTCTCTAAGCACACTTTCTTACTCTATCCCCACCTAATTCCTCATACTCCTATTTATACTCACACTCACCCCAGTTCACAAAAAGAATCTTATTTTTTCCCTTCAAGCAAAATCTGTATTCCCCCCCTATAGCTTTCTATTTAACCAACTTTCTCTGGGTTTTTGGATTGTACTTTGATTATCATTTCCCTAACAACTCATATCCACTTATACATAAGTACATACTAAATTTGTATGAGTCTAGATTACCTCACTTAGGATGATTTTTTTCTACCTGCATTCACTTGCTTTTAAATTGTATCATATCCTTTTTAACTGCTGAGTATTACTCCTCTGTGTTAATGTATCAGAACTGGAAACAGTCTAGGTGTCCCTCGATCAAAGAATTGATAGAGAGTGGTATAGCTGGACCAAAGGTACATCAATACTTGGTATTCATCTAGGCATTTATTATTGTCCTTTTGTAGTTCAATGAAGTGCTCTTTAGGTATTCATTACATTTATTTAAATATTTGATAAAGTTTATAATTGTTATTTTCCTGGGATTAATCTAGGTATTTCTCACTAAAGAGAACTTGCATCTGAGTGTCAAACTCAGGTGCTTATGCTTGTGCTTCAAGTACCTTAGCAACTGAGCCTTTTCTTAAGCCCGTAGAATATTTTGTTTTAGTTCACGAACTATTTTGTGCATTGTAAATTGAAAATGCAAAATAAAATGTCACACCTTACTGGATAATATTGAAATGATCTTTAATACCTATGAACTAAAGTTTTCCTCAATTTCAACACTAATAAACCATAATTGTTAATATACAGACTGCATATTACTTGTAAGTACAATAAAGTTTTACTTTCATGTGATGATTTATTATAAGTGAAGATCATTTATTTTACATATGGATGGAAAAATAAGATAAAGTAATAGAATTTATTTTAATGATAGTATGTAGTAGTGATTCTATCTCGTCCTGTCCAGTAAGAAATAAAAATCAAATCTCTACAAATCTTTCCTATGCACATATTTCCTATGACACTGAAAAAGTTTAAATTATCAATGTATGGTATATATAAACATTAGCATACCAGTGTTTACATATGTTTTCATATCACAGATATGATTTTAGACTCACAGCTATGTCACAATAACACTAGAGACACGGTTTGTGTGGCTTTCCTCTCAGTTGTTATTGTACGAGCAGCTGTTCCTTTATTCATGAACGTTCCCAAGGATTTTCCCCAGACTCATGAACCTCAAACTCTTTCTCACATAGATTACAGCATCAACCACACTAGCCTCTTTTATATGTTCTGTAGGGAGCTTCTGTAAGAATTCTGAATCAGGAAAAGAAGTGTTATGACTGATTCAGGATCTAAGAGAGAGCCTACTTCTTACTGATGCTCTTAAAGCATGGTGTCTGCTCATATTTCCTGTCTGCTGAGTATATTTGTGGTACGATGTTGATAACTGTCTAATCATGCTGAATTCCATGTCGTCAAAACTTTTAGTACTTTTTCATAACTTGAAAGTACTAAGTTGTCACAGCACACTTTAATAAACCTTCTCTTAATGCTCAGAAATCAGAATTCCCATTTCTTGCATTTATTATCTTCTAAAAATCCAAGTTGACACCTAGAATTTAGGTATTAGAATTCAAGCTCTCTACCACATACCAATAAGTACATCATATATATACATATGTGTATATATAATATATTTATAATTTGAATAGTGATATAGATGAATGATAGATATTGTATATGTGTAGCCAGATAAGGCAATAAATAAATCAATAAGAGTAAATCTTTGTCTCTGTGTTTGATAATGCTATACCACTTGGAAGAGAGAGGCTTTAAAACTGAACATCTCCATGTAAAAAATGTAAGCGGTATTATGAAAACATGTATGAAGGGATACTTACTTTTCCCCAAGTGTTAAATTTTGTTGCACAGAGAAAACCTGTAACTGAGTTTTCAATGGTCAGAATAAATTCACCCAGGAGACATAAGAAAACAACCTCCAAACGCAGAATTACATGAGCAAGAGGTATAAGGTATAAATATTTATACAAGCTCTCAAGTGCTTATAGTAGAGATTAAAATCTCAAACATTTCTGTGGCTCAAAAAAGCATTGCACTCACACCAGCTAGATTTTAATATATAATAAAAGAATTTTCATAGAAATTAAACTCAAGTTAATTTCTACCATTTTGGAATGATGGACTGGCAGGATCAGATATTCTTTTATCTAAAAATATAATTTTCCAATGAACTCTATTCTTAAAAGATAGTTTCCACATACGTTTTTCCTTAAACGTTTCAGGTCTCCAGAGGCTGGCACTGTTTAAGGAAATCAAGCATGACTTTGAGATCATGTTTCCTTGGAACACCGGTTTGAAAAGTAAACACGTAATATGTGATGAAAGGGCTGACAATAAATCTCTGAGGTAGAATACTTGTTAAAGGATTTATTGGAAGTATTTTAAGAGACGTTCTTGCTAAGACAGCATTGTTGCTCTTAATATGAAGCCAAAGACCTAAAGTCATTGTCTGGCCCATATAGAGTCTTTTAAGAATATTTTTGCAATTTTCTGCCATTCTCCTGTTACTTTTGTGTAATCTTCTTGAACTTGCCTCTGTCTTCCATTTATCTTGAACCAGTTGTATGTAGCTAAGTATAGCTATAAATATGATCAAGTTTATAAATCTAAACTGACTGAAAATGAGTATTTTTTTGTAATATTTACTTGGTTCTAGAGCATGAACTAGAAATTAGATCTTTATTTCAATGGTTTTATTTTGTGAATGCTTTCCTTGTATCTATATGTGCACTATGTGTGTACTTGATGTCCCTGGAAGTCAGAACAGGGCAATAGAAACATGAGACCTGAAGTTACTGATGGTGGAGAGCATTCATGTGGATTCTAAGAGTGAAATCCAGGTCCTGTGCTAGCACAGCAAGTACTCTCAACCACTGAATCATCTCATTTTCCCTAGTATCCAGATTTAATACATTATAGCCTGGTATTACAAAGTCCAACATCTTGGGGTATCTATGACTAGTCTGTATTTTCCATGTACCTGTGTGCAGAGGTCAGCAGACAATCTCAGGAACTGTTCCTAGAAAGTTTCCCTCCTTGTTTATTGAGACAGACTCTGAGTTGATGATTACCAAGAATAATAGACTGATTTCCCATGGAACTTCATGAATTTGCATGTATCTTCTTTACAAGTGCAGAGATTAGCAGCAAGTATTTTCTGATGGAGCTACATCTTTGTGTCCAGTTTTTATTCTCCAAAGAATCCACACCTAGCACCTTTGATCTCTTAGGGTCTAATTTCTTGAAAATACTTTTAATATTTCTAGTTTTTAGTTTTCAAGAGTCTATCATGGATTAATTCTGAAAATTATGGGCTCCAATCATGAGAAAAGCTTCCTTCTGCAACAGATCATACAAATGCAGAGACACACAGCCAAACATTATATAGAGAGTCAGAGACTTTCAAAGACTCAGCTCTGAGTGGAAATTTTCCCTCAGATTCCACCTTTCAGGGCTCGAGAACCCTGTGGAAGAGAAGGAGGTAAGAGTGTCAGAGGTTATGGAAGACACCAAAGAAACAGTCTATCTATGTAGACTTGATCAACACACATATAAGATCACAGAGACTGAGGGAGAATGTACAAGGCCTTCTCATGTCTGTATCAGATATGGTCCTAGACATGAAAGAAATAAACACATACCCCCTAACCAACTCTAACCCAAAAACTTTTTGCAATTGATAATCACTTGAATGACCTTGAAGTTCTGATAATTTTGTATTCACATCATGAGTGCTTGGATGCTTGATTTATACAGTTATTTCAGAGGCATGGATCAGAAATCTTCATACAAGGACTGTTTTAGCAACAGTTCCAATATCTCTAGTGGTTTCTACCTCATGAAATATTAATCAATTCTGAATAACATTTTCTGCCTCTCTGTTGATTATTTGGGAGGAGGATAGAGCCGTTAAATATACGACTTGACATTTCAAGTAGATATTTTAACGATTTTGTGTTTTGTTACTGTTAAAATCTCAATTAATAAATTACAAGATATGAAGTATTTCTTCATATGATTCAATTAGTTTAACTCTTGATGATCATTTTATAATTTTTTGTTTCCAAAGTGTTAACTGAAAATTACATATTTTATGAACAAGGATAGAACCTATAAGCTTGATTTGTAGATGGAAATATATACATTTACTTCATTAGATATGGTAGAAGGGGTAAAAGGAAAGAGAGGAAAGGACAGGAGACAAGGGGAAGGAAGGAGAGGAGAGGAGAATAGAAGAAAGGGGAGGGAAGGGGGAGGAGGGGAAAGGAAAGGAGAGGAGAGAAAAGGATAGAAGAAGAGAGGAGAGGAGAGAAGGAGAAGAGAGGAGAAAAGAGGAACTGAGAAACACAGAGAAGGGAAGGATAGAAAAGAGGATATGTGTAGTTTTACCAAATTGATTCAGGTCAAGAAAAAAGGCATATGGGATACCAATAACGTCAGTGTCTGAATTTTGAATCAATGATATTTAGAGGCTGAGTACTATCTTTCTTAGAAGAACTTATGTCTTTCTTGTTAAGGCCTTTAGTGGATTATTTGAAACATCACACCCCATATTGTGGAATAATGTGGTCTGTAAATCTGACTTAAATGTTAATAAGGTAATAGGCAGACTTGTTTTTTTTTTTTAATGTAACAACATGGCTCACCAAATTGACACAGAGATTAACCATCACAGAACTGACCACATGTAATGATGTAAGTTGGTTTACACTCTTTTTGTTATAACTACATTCCATGGTCTTCTGTTTAAAATCTTTATTTTTGATTTAGTGGAAGCAAAGAGTGTTTGAGATTATTTTTTTTCTTGGTTTCTCTGTGCATCTCTATGCAGCCTTCTTTAAATGTCTGAATTAAAAACAGTCATGAACCACATTCCACATTCTCTCCTTGCTGCTAATGTTTTATTCTAGGATCCTTTAGAAGTAAATACTTTTCTGTTCTATTTTACTTTACATCTTAGGGAAGCTTTGTATACTTTACTGCTATGGCTCATCTTGATGGTTTAAGTTGATGGGATTTAGAATCACAGTGAAAACACATCTCTGAGTATCATGTGGGTGTTTCCAAAAATATAGAAGTGAAAAGACTTAGCTTGGATGTGGGTGGCCATATCCTATGAGCTGAATAAAAAGGAGAATATATGCTAAGAATTGGCATTCATATCTCTGCTGTCCGACTATGGCCATATTGTGAGCTGCCTCCTGTCCTATGCACCATCGCATCTCTACTACAATGGACTACATAATCCAAATATAAATAAATGGTTCTAGTCACAGGTTTATCTACTCAGGTATTTCATTACAGCAACAGTAGGAGTAGGTAACACAATTACCTTTCATATACGAACTTATCATTTTTCTGGCCCATATCATCCAATCTCTATTTTATATCTGTCATTTGTCTTAGCTGCCTCGATCATGTCTGGTGGTTAGAATTGATAAATTGTGCCTTGCATGGCATATTACATAAAGTATACTCCTACCATTCTCTGGAGACATCTTTTTATGATTACCTTTTTCTTTATTTTGTTTTATTTTTAAGAAAGAAAATGTACTATTTTTTTCATTTAACATACCAATCCCAGTTCCCACTCCATACCCTCTCCCAGCCCCTCCACCTTCCTTCAGCCCCATCACCCATAAACTCCTCACTGCTTTGAGGAGGGTTCAAGCCTACTATATCTAAGCTGAGCAAGTTATTCATCCAAAGAGAATGGTTCACAAAAAGCCAGTACAAGCAGTAGAGATAAAACAAGGTGCAACTGCCAGTGGCCACTCATTCTGCCCCAGCCATACAACTGATGCCCACATTAAGAGGGCCTAGTTTTGTCCTATGCCGGTTCCTTCCTTGTCTGGCTAGGGTTGGCGTGCTACCATTAGCTCAGGTAAACTGTTTCAATTTATGTCCCCATAATGGTCTTGACCTCTTTGCTCATATTCTTACTCCTCCCACTCTTCAGCTGGAGTTTCGGAGCTCAGTCCAGTGCTCTGTTGCGGGTTTCTGCTTTTGTGCCCATCAGTTCCTGGATGAAGGTTCTAAGGTGACATTTAAGATGGTCATCCATCTGACAATAGGTCAAAGCCAGTTTGGGCACCCTCTTAACTATTGCTGAGGGTCTTAGCTGGGGATATCCTTGTAGATCCCTGGGAATTTCTATAGTGTCAGGTTTCTTGCTAGCCCCACAATGGCTCCCTCAATCAAAATATTTCTTTCCTTGTTCTATCTCTGTCCTTCCTCTATCTCGACCCTCCCGTTCTCTCAAGTTCGCCTACCCGCTTCCCTTCTCCCCTCCTCTTCCCCTTCTGCCCTCCCTTCTCCCTCTACCCCCATGCTCCCAATTTTTTTTTCAGGTGACCTTGTTTATTCTCCCATTCCAGGTAGATCTATGTATGCTTTTCTTAGGGTTCATCTTGCTATGCAGCATCTCTAGCATCATGCACTATGGGCTCCTTATCCTTTGCTTTATAGCTAGCATCCACTTATTATACAATGGAAAGAAAAGAAAGACTTTTCAACAAATGGTGCTGGCATAACTGGATGCCAACATATAGAAGAATACATATAGACCCTTATCTATTTCTAGGAAAAAAAACTCAAGTCCAAATGGATTAAAGACCTCAAAATAAATCTGATCACACTGAACCTGATAGAAGAGAAAGTGATAAGTGGCCTTAAATTCATGAGCATAAGGGAATACTTCCTAAATATAACACCAGTAGCACAGACACTGAGAGCAACAATAAATAAATGGGACCTCCTGAAGCTGAGAAGCTTCTGTAAAGTAAAGGACACAGTCAATAAGACATAAAGTCAGACTACTGAGTGGTAAAAGAATTTCACTAACTCCACACAGACAAAGGACTGATCTGCAAAATATATAAATAACTGAAGAAACTAGACACGAAAATTCTAAATAACCCAATTTAAAAAAAAATAGGGTACAGAACTAAACAGAGAATTCTCAATAGAAAATTCTCAAATGGCCAAAAGACACTTAAGAAAAATTTCAATATACTTAGCTATCAGGGAAATGCAAATCAAAATGACTTTGAGGTACCATCTTAAACCAGTCAGAATGACTAAGCTCAAAAACACCAATGTTAGCTTATGCTGGAAAGGATGTGCAGTAAGGGAACACTCTTCCATTGCTTGTGGGAATGTAAACTTAATCAACCAGTCTGGAAATCAGTATGGCAGTTTTTCAGAAGTTTGGGGAATCAAACTACCCCAGAAATTCCACTCTTGGGCATATACCCAAAGGATGCCAACCCATACCACAAGGACATTTGCTCAAGTTTGTTCATAGCACCATTATCAATAATAGCCAGAACACGGAAAGAATCTAAATGTCTCTCAATTGAAGAATGGATAAAGAAAATGTGGTACATTTACACAATGGAATACTACTCAGTGTTAAAAAAAAAATGACATCTTGAAATTTGCATGCAAATGAAGAGATTTAGAAACAAACATTCTGAGTGAGGTAACCCAGACCCAGAAAGATGAACATGGGTTGTAGGATTACGTTTTATTTATTCTTCTCTTCTTGTCCTTGTAAACAAGAATGTTAGCTTTGACTCCCTCAGTAGTTGGATGTATTTGATTTATACTGGGAATCAGGTTGAGTTTGTAATGTTTGCATCCTACTTCCCTGTATATATCAATACCATCCTGCACATCCACTACTCAGAAGAGCCTTAGTTGATACCCTGCCTTGTGCTGCCTCCATTCTTTCTCCTTTCTATCTAATGAAGCTTGTGAGAAAGATATAGCATGTGGCCAAATTCCATGTTACCAGATGTTCCCTGAACTTGTATAATGATATGCCAGATCATCCTTTATTTCAGAAAATAGTATGTTCTATGATTAATTGCCCAAGGATGTTACTCATGTTAGTACTTTTAACATTTCATACTTAAGTAATGTATCTACAATATTCACATGCCACATTCTTCTCCCTCCAATTCCTACACTTCCATTCCTCCCCCTTCTCAAACCCATAAATATTTTCTTTATTATTGTACTGAGTCCATTTATCATTGGTCCTATGCGAATGTGTTTAGGACTGAACATCTCAGGGTTAGATAACCTATAAGGAGTAAATTGATTATCCCTCTCCAACAAAGTCGTTGGTTGAATGTATCTCCTGATCTAGTGTTGAGGCTTTTTAAAACAGCCCTATCATGTTCTCATTTCTATTGATGTTGTCATTATGCAGGTCCTGTTTAGGAAACCATATTGTTGAGATTTCATGAGTACCTCTTCCTTGCATTGTCTCCTATGGATCTTAGAATCTTCAAAAACGAACCTTGTTCTCTGGCGTCTCTGGAGACATAGTTTTAAAAGTCATGCTGTAGATGGGCTGGTTAGGGTTGGGAACCAAACAGTCATTTATCCTCTGTATTATTCCCCATCAATTGCTTTTTATACTTTAATCTTAAAGTTTTTTTTCAATAGAAATAGTATTACATTACTCAATGGTTTCAACCCCTCCAACTGCTTTCAGCTACCCCTCCACATATTTCTGCCTTACCCAATGCAGAGTGTTAAACATGAAACTATATATACATAAGCACATAAATTGAATCATCAAGTTATTATCTGAATTTTGACCAATTGTGGATGTCTATAATGCTCACCATCTGCTAGAAAGAAAGCTTATTTAATGATGAATAAGAGCTACACTGGGATGGATTACTATGTTTCATCTTAAAATATGTTAGCCAAGATAACACAAGTTGTTCCTAAAATTCTGTGAGTAGGCTGTTACATCTTTAGAGTCCAGGCTTTTGTTTGTTCTGAGAACTCACCTTTTAAAAAGACAGTTTTCAAACTGCATTGGTATTTTTATTGCTGTTAGAAAAAAATAAGCACCATTCTTGACAGCATCTTTAGTCTATAACAGAAGAAAAAGCATCTTTATTTTCTATAACCAACTTAAAAATATAACTTCAGCAATATGAGTATGTTGTTTAATTATTCTACTTGGTATATCATAAAAGAAGGGGAAATAATGAAACAAATGAGATGGTAAAGATATTTACTGGGATGGGGGGCATCTTGATGAATAAAGTGCTTGACATGCAAGAACGAAGCTCTGAGTTTCAGTTCCAGAAGTCACGCAAAGCTGAGTATGATACCACACATGAAAAATGAATAATTTAAGTGCTCCTATGGTCACAAGGGCAGTGGAAACAGGAGAATATGGCAATCCTTGTTGACTAGCGAGCTTGGCAGTAGCATATGGAATGAATAACAAAGAATACTCTGACTCAAAAAAGATCAAAAGCAAAGACATATACCTGAGGTTGTCCTGTGATGTTTATGTGTGCACCATGAAAAAGGTACTACACACACAGAAAGGGAGAGAGGGAATGAGAGAATATTTATTGATGATCCTCTATTAATGATCACTTATTTCATTTTTCATGTGTGAGGTTTTTATTCTCCCTAAGTCAGATCACATAATATCTGCACGCTACACTCCAGATTTTAAACGGAATAAGCACCAGTTCTTTATTTTTATTTACAGTTGGTATTGGCCATCAAATCAATTGTATTTTTCTACATTTTAAAGACCATTACCTTGGTAGCTCATCACTCCCATGCAGTTTCATTATACTTCTGTGGTTTCCCTTGATTTTCTCCAGGTTTATGATCCAGAAATTCATTCTCTCCAAAACTCTTTAGCTGAGGATTGTTTTTTCATTATATTCAGTGAGTAAGGCTAAGTTGAAATGGAAGCTTGTATTGTTGATTGTGTTTTTAATGGCATTACTATTAGATTGATAGCATTGACTAAATGACCCACAGTGCGGTAAGCTAAGAAAAATGTTGAAAACCAATACCTGTTTTCTAGGAAGTTATATCCTTTAAAACACGGTAAACCCCTTCTGCCCACATATGCCCTACACTACATTAATTTAGCTTATTTAGTTGTAAAACAAGACATAGAAGAGTTAATAGTCACTCAAAAGTGCCCTTGCACATTAGATTTACTGAACAGCATCTCTTCATTGAAACAGTTCCTGTACTTTTCCAGGAAGCCATATCCATTACCAGGTTACAGCATTTTTTTCTTCTTTTAAGATAAGGCTCAGGATAAGATAAGGTTTATGTAAGGCAGGTATGTTCAAGATCAATAAAGAATATTTGGCCTTTTATTTTAAACACCAGGCACAAATAATTTTCTACCAACTTCTTTTTCATAACAACAAAGGTAGGCAATGACAATATTTGTAGAGTTCGGAAATAAATCATCTGGTCAAGGCAGAAAAAATTTCCACAAGACAAATCTTTGACTGTCATTCTAGAGTTAGTGTTTAACTCATAGACAGGACCAGAAGTAGGACACAAACGGTAATGACCAAGGTTGCCATATTTACTGTGTTAGCTGACTTGCTGAGGTAATATAGAATTTTAAATTAAGGGCATTTTATTCTGTAAGATACATAATTGGATATATCTTTAATTTAAAATACTTGGTACTACTAATTAGAATGTAAATTTATAGAACAATACTTTAGATATTATATTAGCTTATTAGTGCAGAATGTTTACAAAAAGGACTAAAATGTGCAAGAAATTAATTATCGTACATTATTGAACGGTAAAATTTAAAAAGAAAAGGTGATAAAGTTAACCTTTTTTAGAGGATCATGACTGAGATTCTATTTCTTCTCCTCTGCTTCTGTAGGTGTATGGATATCTTTTGTTCTCTACGTCTTATTGATTTCTTTCTAATCAACTCCCTCTCATTTCGTTATGCATGTAAACAGGTCCAAATTTCCCATTTGGTAAGACTACAAGTATTTGTATATGAAAGGTACACCTTAGTCCAACAGGATAGTGACTTTCTAGAGCAACTCAAATTAAAGCCATAATCTAAGTTACTCAGGGTTAGAGTGACCCATATCATTGGGAAGGCATGTATGCAATTAAATTCATATCAAGGACTCAAGAAATAAGTCCTCCCTTAAAATAAGGTATTTAACATTTGAGAATCATAGAAATTAAGCTAGCTGATTAGAAATTTTAACATAATAAAATTATAAACAAAATTAAAACAGTGAGACAAAACCAGTTTGTAGTCATAAAATCAACAGAGACAATGCTAGTCCTGGGCTTCCCTGTTTGATGACTTTGAATTTTTTATTGTTTTTATTGAGCTATATATTTTTCTCCACGCTCCTCCATACTCTTGCTTTCCCTTCTATCCTCTCCCATGGTTTTCTTGTTTCAAATTTACTCAGGAGATCTTTGTTTTTTTGGTACTTCCCATGCACTTTAGATTCATATATGTCTCTCTTACGGTCCTCTTTGTTTTCGAGGTTCTGTGAGTTTGTGAATAGTAGGCTAGTTTTCCTTTCTTTTATGTCTAAAAGTCACTTATGAGTAAATACATCTTATATTTGTCGTTCTGTGTCTGGGTTACCTCATTCAATATGGTGTTTTCTAAATCTATCCATTTGCCCGGAAATTTAAAGTTGTTTTTATGTTTTCTGCTGTATAGTACTCCATTGTGGAAATGTACATTTTCCTTATTCATTCTTTGGTCAAGAGGCATTTGAGTTGTTTCCAGATTCTGACTATGACAAACAGTGCTGCTACGAACATCGTTGTGCACATGTCCTTTTGGTATGATTGAGCATCCTGAGATTCCATCTTACACCTGTAAGAATGGTCAAGATCAAAAACCCTAATGACAGCTTAAGCTGGAGAGCATGTGTGTAAAGGGAACTCTCCTTCATTGCTGAAGGGAATGCAAAGTGGTACAGCCTCTTTAGATATCAATATGGCAATTTGTCAGAAAATTAGAAAACAACCTACCTCAAGACCCAGCAATACCACTTTTGGGTGTATACCCAAAGGAGACTTTGAATTCTTGAATGCAACAGAGCCCCCACCTGTGGTGTTCAGTTTCTCCTGCCAGATCCATGCTCAACCAAAGGAAATATGCTTTTCTCTAATTTTATACAGGGTGAGGTTTCAGTAATCAAATAAAAGAGAAAGGTGCACAGAGAAGCCAAGAAAAGAATGAAACAAAATGGCTATTTCTAAAAAACAGAAACAGATTTATCTAATCAAGAAGAGGTTTAAAGGTATGTTTTACTTTTATATATATCTATATCTATTTATTTCCATGTTGAAGTCTCCCAGTCTCCCACCTACTTATTTGGAATTATCTATCTATCTATCTATCTATCTATCTATCTATCTATCTATCTATCTATCTACCTATCTATCATCTAATTTTTGTGTTTGTGTGTGTGTATCTGTGTGTCTGTTTGTGTCTCGGCATGTTTATATAATACCTGGGAAGAATAATTCACCTCACAAGAGTGGAAAGGTGATTCCAGTTCTCAGAAAATATTATTTCTATTATTCTCTTGTCCATCTACATCTCACTATGACTACTTTACTAGAAGCATGAATGATAAAAACCCAACGTTTGTTCAATTTTGAGGGTACAAGCATGTTTACAAAGTTGTACTTTCTATAAGAGCTATGAGAAGACACTCAACAGTTACATAGACTTGATTGATAAATACAATTTGATATTTTCAGAAACTTGTGATTGGTTCTAGTACCTAAACTTATCATACAATGAGAATATTCTACAAGGAAGTTTTCAACATTTAGTCAAAACCAGATGTATATGTGTGCATGCCCTAATGTGGGTACACACACACGAGTACAGACAATTGTGGAAGCCATGTGTCAGATACCTAATAATGACAAGCATTTGTGAGCCACGTGATGCAGGTGCTAAGAACCAAATTCTGGTCCTTTGGATGTTCAAAACGTGCTCTTAAATATTGAGCCATCTCTCTAGATCTACAGAAGAAAATAAATCTTAATGATGAGACTTGGAAGGTTTTACAGCACGTTTTAATTCACTATCAGTTACTCTGGCTTTAATCAGCTCTAGTACCTCCATAAACCCCTGAACTCACTACCATTTAAATTTAGTATTTACAATATTAAGCTCATTTAAAATATTCCAGAGGAAGTAAAACTGTGAAGATTTGTACCATGAAGAGAAAATGTCGATATATGTATTTAATAGCTGAAAGTATACTTAACAGAGATCAGAAGTTGTGAAGCTATATATCAATAGGAAATTCTGCAGAAACTTGATAGTACATCTGATCATTAAGCACTGTTGAAAATTGACAAATAATGCCTAATATCTGATGATTATGTCTTACCTTAAGTCTGTAATGTGGTGGTAATGCTGTACACCTCAGCAGTAACTTGCCTAGCATGAAGCCTTGAGGTTGATACTAAGTACCAAATCAGAATGAACCAGACCAGACCAGACCAGACCAAACCAAACTAAACACCCTGTTATGGAAGCTAATGAGAAAGTGTCTGTTAAGTTGCTTTAAAAATATATTCTATAGCTTATCTGTAATTCATGATAACTTTTAAGGGCATTAAATCCAGCTAATTCTATAAATCAAAAAGGAATAAAACCACACTATTGACTATACTTTGCTAAGCAACTTAACAGTTTCTCATTCTTTTGCCTATCACAGGATCTTTGGGTTTGGTTTGGTCTTGTCTGGTTTATAACATTTAGACTCAGCCAGAGGGTCTTTATTACTTGTGGTCCTCCTAGAGCTGAAAAGAGAAGTGGACACAAGCCCACATTCCTAAGTCAGAAGTTTTCTTCAATTATAATCACTTCTAAATAAAAATTTAGTTTCCTTCAAGGGATTCTTACTGGGACAACAAACTACTCTTTACATGCTCTCTAGGGTAGACTGAATGTTTAAAAATGTATGGCCAACACAACAGTACTCAACAGTGTAATTTGGGGTCCCTTATCTCATAATGTCATGTCAAAATACTTTTGTTTCCATATTAGTATATTTTTATTTTTATTATATATATTTTTCTTCACTTTTTTACCCCATAAGATCTGTACATAATATATTTGATAACCTCCAATTTTGTATTTTTATTGGATTTCTGAGTGGTGATTTAGGGTCTCTGATTCTTGTGCCTTCTTTTGGGCTCTTTTCCTACTATTCATTTGTTTTTGTCCAATTATGATGTGTTAGGTTTTTCTAATTATATTTTATTATATTATAATATATTTATTTTATTATTATCCATAGAAGCTTGTCTATTTTCTAGTGAGAAACAGAAAGGGGGTGATTCCAGATGGGAATTAGGTGGGCAAAAGCTGGGAAGAGTAGAGAGGGTAACCACAGTCAGAATATATGATGTGAGATTAAAAAAAAAAATCTGTTTTCAACAAAAGGAAATAGAAAAGTCATACACAACCAAAGTAATTATTCATTACTTAGCAATCTTATCTAATACAAATGTGCATGTTTTTGCTTTATTATTCATAAATACATTTTGTTTTGCAAATCTGGCCTATAATATGGCATTGGCAGTACCTCTTCAATTCACAATCTTGTTTCATCTCTTTATCTTAAGATAAGCCTATTTTTCTCCACCCTAAACACATTTCAAAAATATTCTGCTAAAGGCAGGAAGTCTTCCCCCTTAATACCTTCAAATGTTTTCTTTTTTTTAATTCAGATTTTCTTCTTGTTTGTAGGTAAGCCAACAAAAGAAATTAGAAAATGAGTTTTAAATATTAAACACAAAGTGTCACCTCAAGGTATATAAACTATTCATTAGGTTATAACTTAAGTAATAAAATAATTGAAAAGACTACAAACTAGTTTTATTTTGGGGGCTAAGAAAACAGATAGGTGTTTAAACGTACTTGCTACTTCACAGAAGACCCAGGTTCATTTCCCAGAACCCATATAATACCTCACAACTATCTGCAATTCCAGTTCTAGGAGGTTTAAAACCCTCATTTGACCCCTGTGGGCATTGTACACATGTGGTACATGTATAGACACACAAATTAATGAGGGGACTCCTATTTCCCTTGCAGTCTGTTGGTTACCAGAATACAAGGGAAAATGGGGCAGAAACTGACTTTGCAAGACTTTGCAAGGTCTGTGATTACAGTGAACACAGCTTTCCAGAAGACTGCTTTAGTGTTGCAGCTCAGTTTTATTCCAGAAGGAGAAGGGATATATAGTATTGCTTCAGCAGCTGGGGCATCACCTAATTTGTGCTTTGGCATCACATAACTATCATAAAAGCTACTCGAGTACAATGCCTCGTTACCATATGTGGCTTGGTTCTATTGTCAAGCTCCTAACACAATGTTTAATAATCTAATTTGGCAGGAGAGGGAGAAATTTCCAAAGAATTGTGTGATAGGTCGCACCTAACGTAAGTCAGACATCCAGGCTCAGGAATGTTCCCCAAATAGGGTCAGGCAGAGAGGAGGAAGCCCCTGTGTGAGAAGTGGAGTCCTCCATTTTTTTTTTTTTTTTTGAGCTTGGAGAGAGTTCTCCAGAGAAGGTGGACTGCAACATTTAACCAGAAGGACCTCGCAACAGGGAAAAACTCATACACATAAAGTAAAAATAATTAAAAACAAGCTTTAGTTTTCATGGGAGATATTGAAATCTTAAAATATCCTGCATTACCCTGATGATTTTTATCTATCAGTTGGTTTTCTTTGTTAACTCATGGTTATCTTTGGTCCAAATGAATAAAAGGTAAGGTTTTATTAAATTGAATGCAGATGCTGATATTAGATATATGTGCTTTGCAATATGATGAATGTATCACCTACATATAGCTCTCAAATATTTTAACTATAAAATTTGAAAGCATTTTCGTAACTATTTTAAAAAAATAAGCCTTGGCCTTATGTGTACCAGTCTGGCAAACAAGCTGAGATTATTCCCATGTGCTGGGAGCTGTCAGGCCATAGTGGTCATGGGAATATTCTGTTTTCTTGTCAGTTATGAGGACATATGAGGGACACTTCATCATTTATATAAAATCCTTAAAATTCTGATTCAATCAAGTTCTCAGGGTTTCCGCTGGGAAGCTTTGAGTCTGTGTCTGGCCTCTCCCCTCTTCGAAAAACCCACACAATTTTGTAAATAGCACAAAGGCATCCATGTCAGGGACCATCTGGCTGTTCAATTTTAGGAAGATCTAAAGCTGACCCAATGATTCATTTTGTACATAAAGAAACAGATTCTTTTTGGATGAATGAAATTGTTTTTTTTCTCTGCAGTAAGGCTTACAATTCTGCAATCATCTTCAGTAGAGATTTCTACATATTTGCATGAAAAGAAAATTCAACAACAATGTTGGTACAGAGTTTGGTAGGGTCATTCTTGTTTTTGTAATGATGATAGCCATAAATGTTATTATTATGGTGACTACTGAAATAATTGATTTATGACAAAAAATCTTTCCTAATAATATATCTGTAAGAATGGAAACTTTAATTCATTCTGCCACACATTATAAATATGGGATCTGGGATGCCAAAGAGGAGGAGATTTGGACTTTTAAGATTGAAAAGTTCTATGTTGGATGAAAGAGATCTATAGGGATAGAAAATGCTTCATTATATTCCTGGTCTTAGCAATAGTTCTATGATGGGTAAGTTTTTCATTTTTTTCTGGTTTCATTCTATTGGTCCTAAGCATAATCCCTTTGTGTGACTCTAAATAATTCAACATTTTGGCTCCTAATAAATGATGTTTCCCACTTCTATTTCCTGAACTCACATTATCCAGTAATACCTTTGGTTTAAATTTGCTATTCTTTAGTATCTCTTAATATTATTTGCAGCACCTCAGTCTGTTATTTAGCTTCCCTTTGCTACCACAAGCTTTTGTATCAGGTATGGTCAGACTTATTTAATGAGGATAATAATACATTTTTATACAGAAGTAGAATCATATGAAGCAATTCATGACTCTTTTGTTAATAGTCTTTGGACATTATAGGTTGTATCTGCCAACAGCCAGCTGCCTTTGTAATTTTCACTAAGAAAAATAATACCCAATAAAACTGATGACTACAATAATTAAAAACCAATAAATAGCAGTACATTTTTTAAATATAACAATTACAAACAAAAATCTGACTCTGTTCTATAATTAACTAACATTTGGCAGTTTGTTGCTTTCTTTGTTTTCATTGCCTGGTTTTCTAAGTCAGTAATATCTTCTGAAGTATCATACTTAAAATTTTATAAGATTTCCTTGCCTTGTGTGTATGTTTTTCTCTGACCCTATTCATGATAATAAGTAAATTATATTGAAAATATTCTGTCTTTTTGCTGTGCCTTATACTTACAAAATCACTGTTCATTATAGGAAATTGACACTACACAAATCTATTCCTAATAAAATGCATAGTGTATCCTGCCTATTCTCTGAAGATAGAGATTGATGGCTGGTGAAGGGAACTAAGACATCAAGGATCTGTTCACTGCCACCAGACATTTACAAAAATTGTTAATGACTCTAAATTCACTTAATAAGAGTGTGTTTAAGATTAGAGTAATTTTGATACGTGTCACAGATTAACAGGAAAATAAGATGTTTATATTTTATCTTTCCAAGGTTTGAGCCTGAACTGTCCCTGTAACATCTTGTGGTTGGTGGAACATAAGGAAAGTGATGCAGTGATAAGGTTTGGATAGCATTTCAAAGCTTTTGCAGCTTCAGTTCTTATGTTAGAACAGCTAAATTACAATTCAAAGAATCCTGACCCAGACATCCAAGGAAAAAAGACAATGCTCCAAAGGAGTCCACAAGCCAGTCAGACACACAAACAGAGAAGACAAGTGGCCCACTTTTGCCCTTCATACTGACAGATGACTGTAGAGATGACTGACATCCAAGTGAAACCATTAGAATTATCCAGCTAATCTAGGATAGATTAATTGAAGAAGAATCACATACTATACATTTAATATTATATTTTTGGAATAGTACATTATGCAGAAAAGAAAATTCATATAGACATGTAAAAACCAGTGCATAAAACTTGAGACATTTCTCTAAATAATTTGCATACCTTTAAAGTGTTTTCTATAGTAACTTATCAATGGACGCTTCCTGAAATTTGTAGTAGGGATTACCATAATATCAGATGTACCATAACCAAAGTCAAATGATGATTTCATAACTCAGTCAGCTATCCTTGCGCAGCGTTCACACATTTATATAAACCATGACAAATCGACCTCTTAATTTTCAAAAGATTATTCAAACCTATAAACATAGTTGAGCAAAGCCACTAAAATGAGCTAGAGACTAAGAAAATCAGATATTGGCAGGCACATTTTGACATTTAATAGTTATTATTTGTAGTTGAATAGTATAGGTCTAAATATTAATAATTTTATTTCCACTCATTTCAAATCTCTATTTCTTAGATACAACTCTCAGTCTACTCAGTATTCTCTTCTGCTGTTTGTTTTTGCCTCTCCAAACAGAGCAAATAATACAGAATGAAGTTAAAGTTTTAGATGTTTCATTCTTGAGTTCCTACCAAGTGTAGAAAGAATTTAATGATATATCATCATTCTGGTCACATACTTAACTTTTCTCCTTATCCCAATATATGACCTTAGATTTAATTAATTTCCATCATTAAATCATCATTATGATATAAATATTCTTCAAAGTAAAGCCATACATGAAACTCTTGTCACCATTTTTCACTTTTCTCTTTTAAGTTAATAGTTGTTTCCATTATTCACTTTCTTAGCCTTCAGTTTCCTGTCTACTAATTTATAACAAAATCTCCTTTAGAGATGTAAGACTTGTCACAAAATGATGAAACACAACTGGGAATGAATGCTTTCATTTCATTTCATTTTTTATATAGTTTGTGACTTGTAGCTTTCCATCTGGAATGTTTTCTCCTGACAACCACTTTTCTGATTCCCAAGTTGTCTTCTTTCCTTGGTCTAATGCCTTTCTTGTGAGCTTGCCTTATATTAAAAGGACAAATAACAGCAGAACCTCCCTGTTTTGATCACAGGAATGACCTGCGTGCAGTTTCATGATGGCAACATCTTAGGACAGGCACAGCATAGCCTGAAAGCATTGATTGCTTTAGGCATGAGACTGAGTGAGCTTTGTTAAAACGTATGCCTATACAAGGTACTCCTTTGGTTTGCTTTCTTAAAACAATGTTAGAAACTAGACATTGCTTTTTTGGGGACTAATGAAAGTATTGTTTTAAGGTGTGGTAGCTTTTGGTATTGATATTTTCTTATCTGTTAATCTATACATAGCTTTCAGAAAAAGAAATTTGGAAAAATGTGTTCTAATACTTCCCAATAGTATAATGTGATGTACATATTATTTAAGTTATGTTTATGGTCTTTATGATGGACTTTTTGGGTTTGAACACATCTTTCTTCAGGTCTAGAAAAATATATTTATTTGCATAATTACTAAAATTTTACTAGCTCTTTCATGTTAGAATTATTTTGAATCACTTTGTGGGCTTGTTCTCTAATGCTTTTATTTCTTGTTTTAAATTTTATATTTAGTGTGTGTGTGTGTGGTTATGGGTTCCTGTGTGATGCAACTTGTATAAAAGTAAGAAGGCACTTTGATGAAGCCAGTTTCTTCCTTTCACTGGGTGAGACCTGGAGTCCTAACTCTGGTTGTCCACATGGCAAAAAGTGTGTTTATCTCAGGGTCACATCACTCCTGTCTGACTTTCCAGATCTTATAGTTCCTAAAAATTGTTTCCTTTACTTTTAATATAATATAATTAAATAATTTTCCCATTACATTTCCTCTCTCTAAACCCCCTGATATACCTCTCTTTGTTCTCTTTCAAACTCATGTTCCCTTTTATCTTTACCTTTTATTAGGTAGCTCTAAGTATATGCATTCCAAATATAGCCCAATAGATCGGTATTATAATATTTGTATGTATATTTTCAGACTAACAATTAGGTACTGTATAACAATGATTTTCCTTTCTCTGGGGAAGACAGCTTTTACTGTTCTTGGCATTCCTTAGTTGCCTGATATTATTTGTGTAGGACTGAGGTCATATTTTCTATTTTGCCATCTACTTTTGTATGGTTTTTGCTGATTTCCTTGAAAAGAAGACTTGAATTTTTTTTCATATGTGAATCTCACAATTTTTTTATTTTTTTTTTTTACAAAGTCCACAGATGTGTTCTTTTTTACGTGGATTTTATCTTGATACTCAAAAGCTTCTGGTGTAAAATTGAAATGAGACACAAGCTGCTAGTTGCCTCTAACATTGTTTTGGCTGTGAATAATGATGTTCCTTTCTTTTTTGTAGCTGAATTTTTTTTACTTAAATATTCCAGAATATTTTAATCTTATCCATATGGGCATTACCATTCAAAAGTAACCTTTTTGCATTATATTCTATTTCTATTGTCTGAGAATTTGTTTTCTTTCTGGAAACAATTTTAGAGTCAAATATATGGTAGAAATAGTAGTTACTCTTATTACAAATTCATTCCTTGTTATCATTTTATTTCCATTTTCAAATATTTATGTAATGTATGACATAGTATCTTAATTCCTTGGTATAATCCTAAGAAAATACTCTGTGATTTATCAAATAATAAAAAAACTTGAGCATCAATTTTATAGTTTACTGAAATAACAAAGCTAGTAATCCTAAGCACCATGGTCTAAAAACCAGGCTTTCTCACCCCAATTGTAATTCCCTTAAGCACCATGCAGTACTGAATCATAAGAAAAAAAACTCTCACTATTTTATATACAACTCTCTGGTTTTTTTCAGTTCACTGCTCTGACTTTTCTTTGAATCATAGAATTTCATTATGTTGGGTTCAAAACTATAAACCAAAGCCTTCTAACAGGTTCAAATCAAGCTTTTCTAACTGACAAGTTTACCCATCTTATAAAAGAACCCCAAGAGTACAAATGTTTTGGGTTAAACCACTGTAGATTAGACTTCTCTTGTATGCTTTACAGAACTTGAAACATTAAAATTGATCAATCATCTCCAGAGACTTGAGTTCTGGGATACAAGAGCATCTACAATCCCATCAACTAGGGCTCTTTAAATAATGTAGTGGTGGGCCTATCATGGTATGGGGGAAAAGAACCAAATTGCTTACTGATTTCTGAGAAGAGGAGTTACTCAATCTGTGAAATAAAGTAAGAGCTTTTAAATGCTTTGTACTCTAGCCAGAGTTCCGCTATTGTCTTCATTATTTATGAATTACTGTATTCCTCATATTCTTTTTTCAATTTTATAAATCAGCACCCTTCTAATCATCTTTTAATTATTTTGTTCTATACATGCATAGATTTATGCTGTTTGAGTTTTCTCTTGGTTTGTTTTCAAGAATCTTAAAAATATAACAAACTAATACCTTTGTAGTCAGAATTTTTTTGCTTACTGTTAGAATCCTGTGCTTTGTAGGAAAACTACCTAAATAGATCTTTTAGAATCAGATAATTTTAATGGAGCCTGAGTTATTTTGTAGCTATAGTTTAAGGAAAATCAAATACTGAAGCACATTGAGATATTTAGGCTGTACTAATGTTTAGACAGGGTTAATTTCAAATTAGTGAATCAAAGGCTCATATAAAGCAATCCAACTTTGGGACTTGGAAATCAGTCAATTAAAAAAAGAGAAAAGCCTATTTTAGAAAACTATTTGTGGTAACCAAATAATGTTCAACTATTTGTGGTAACTAAATACTGTTCACTTGATCAATATTTTCCAGTGTCTACAAAGCAAAAAGCCCTTAAATGACTATAGTTGCAAGCAAAAATATTGCAAATATGTTGATAAACTTGCTTGAAATTTTGAAATACATTGCTCTGACATTCTTGAAAGAAAATTACCTGCAAACCAGAAGGTAGAAAACAGGATATAACCACTCAATATTAGCTCCTCTACAGCCCAGTTATCTGTATCTAAATATAACATTTCCATTCTCTACAAGATAATCTTCTAAGACAGGTTTAAAAAGTCACTATCTTCCAGACATCCCCTATGCCTCTGAAAAATATCTAAACATAGGTTTTTCTCACTGTTGGAGGACAAGCAAGTCAGAATGAACATATAAGAAGCCTATTGAACTCTGAGAGCATGGAAGCATTTTTCTCATTTTTAAGTGACTCTTTGGACCTGCACATAATTCTCTCCTAGATAGGATTCAGAACTAAAAGTAAATAAAAAGAAAAGAAAGGAAAAGAAAAGAAAGGAAAAGAAAAAAGAAACAGTTTGTCTATTGAGCCCATCATGCAGAGTATTGATGGGGCCAGGTTTTGAAAGGGATCTTAAATTGCATTTGTTTGTGGCAATGGAAAATCATCATCTTTCTTGTCAAGTTGTTCGCATCTTTTGATAATACTGAGGATGATATGTTCTTTGAGTATTTCTCATGGCACTTAACCTACTCTGAAAGCAAACTCTAATTCCCTGAGGAGAGCTTCCATTACTAAGTTATCCAATATTCATTTTCCTCTAAGTGCAACCTCCAAAGATAAAGTCCAGTTTAAATAATAAATTCTTCTTAATCATCCCACCCAACAATGACTGGAAATGACTCCAGAGAACAAAAGAGTAGGCTGATCAACATGGAATAAAGCTTTATATCTAATTTGAAAGTGATTTTCCTCATTGTAGGCAAACATGTGTAAGCATAGAATTCATTGAAATTGGCTGCACAAGAAGCACAGTGTAAAATTAAAAACATTAAAAATTTTAAACAAATTTATAAGTTTATATTAAGTTTTGCAAAAGATTTTATTAGTGAGATTTACATAACATCAATGTATATCCTGGTTGTATGGATCTTTTTGTTTGATTGCTTGTTTGTTTGCTTTTAGAGATGAGTCACATAATACAAATTGCATTTTGTAGGTAGATAATAGAGTTTGGGAAATTAACTGATTTTGTTGACATTGCAAAAAACCCAGAAGTGTCCATTTATTCAAAAATAAACATGCTCTGTCTAGAAGAATTCCAGGGAGTGATGATATATGAATTACTTTAGTTTCCTAATTCTTCATTGATCAAGAAACTCAGCAGTAACTGCTTGCAATGACACTGTGTAATACCATCAACTACCACTGAAACAAAAGGGAAAAGAATAACTCATGATTACAATAACGCAGTCTTTTCATGACGCTCTATGCTTGATTATTGCATTTTCAGCTTACACAAAACTCATGGATTTGGCAAGGGATAATTTGATGCCTCAGCAGAATCTGTCAACCAGTGAGGGAAGTCTTACAGGCTCATAAGCAACTTTCACATTTAAACAGTTTCACACAGTAAATTATTGAGTCATCCATAGTCAATATAGATAAATCTGAATTAGTGCCTCCCGATATTTTGCTCAAACATATAGCACTGGCATACTTTCTTGAAATGTTTATTCAGTTTACAACCAACATATGGTTCTTCATAGTCACACTTTAAGCCTGCAGACAAAACCTTTTCTGTCAACAGAAATTCTCAGGTAATAGTCACCAACTTTTTTTAAAATTGTATCATAGAAGGTAATAGAGAATATTAAAGACACTTGCCAGAGACATTTTAAAAGTTTAATTCTACTTTTAACATAACTTTAATATAAGTTATGAAAATTTTCAAAACTTAACAAATGACAATAAACTGAAAGATCAAATTGGATATTCTATTCATGATCACTAAAACTGTTCTTTTTAAATATCTTTTAGTGTGGTTATATAAATGTTTGGTCTCAATCAATAATAAGCGTGGATTTTTATTTAATTTGGTTCTGTTTTTCACAGTTTGAGCAATGAAAGGAAAGATCTTTACTCTCAACTCTGCTAATTATATAATTCCATTCTTTTCCTTATAGATTTTAAGAATGAGAGTGGAAGGGAGGTTTTAGTTCTTGGTTATAACTTTTCTAATTGGTGGTGGTCCAATAAGTAATGCTTTTACAAAGATAGGGACAAACCTGATCACGAGAATATAGAGTTTAAAATCTCTAGACATGAAAATCAGTAAAAGCATAAATGTATATTCCCACATGTATGTGTTTTCATGTATATCTATACATACAAATAATATTATAGGTAGATAGCCCATATAGTATAAAGGCTGAGAAAAGTCCTTCAATCTTCAGTCAGCTTGGTAGTGCCTTGAAGAAGACAGTAGAATAGTTTTAGTATGAGTCTGAAATCTTGAAGAGAAGCAGAGCTGATGAACCAAATTAACCTGAGTCCCAAAGAGACAGATGGCTGTCTAGATCAAAGACAGGTGATAGATTATTCCATCCAGTCTTCATGAGGTTGATGAGGCTGTTCCTATTGTAGAAAACAATCTTCTTAATCTGGGGTTCAAACATATCCTCAGAGATTCACCCACCAGAGTAATGTTTCATCAAATTCATAAGAATCTGTAGAATGAACAAAATGAAAATTAAAATTACTCATCATGTAAAGGGGACCAATGGTCAAAGTTAAGGCAGTTAAAATATTTTGGTTAAGTTATGACTCTGAGGGTCATCTCTGTGTTGACTCATATTTATTCAATAAAATTCCTTCTTGAATCTTTACACTTGTAAAATACTGTGCTAAACTTTAATGAAAGTGGACAAAATCTCTGAGTTTATAATTAGATACTGAGAGACATGTGTGTTTAATTCCCATAGTAAACAAAATTAGTGATATAAGATTGGTAGGGACTAATTTCAAAGGGAGAAATGGGAATAAAGAAATCATTTTTTAAGCACCAAGGAATACATCAATAAAAGCTCTATCCTTTCCTGGAAAATACAGGATGGAACTGAAAGTCTGGACATGGTTGTGCTTGTCATAATAACTGATCACTAATCCGTACTTTGAAACAAATTTGATTCTGTAGTCGAGGGTATCTCCTGAATGAAGAAATATGGATTGTGATTCCTCTCATGAGATTTGCCCTGAGACATTTTGAGGGTTTTAACTATTTCAATTGGACCTTACGGAATTTTCTAAGCAGATGATTTGAAGATAGGTTATTCCTCTTCCTTATCCAAGGCTCTAGTCATAAAGATATGATTATTCAAATAATTTGTTGCTCATTGAATGCCATTGACAAGGAAAAATGATATAGGTCTATGTATAGTTATGAAAACAACTTCCAAACCTTTTATTGTATAAACTAATGCGTGTCAACTTATTGTTATTGCTTACTGAGATCACGTCATATTATGATTTTTGGTTCAACCTGTTTGTGACAGAAAAGGTAACAGAAAAAGCATGAATGCTAAACAGAAAATAGTAGCCCTGAATAGGAATGACTTTATGTCAACATTTCAGTTTTCCCTCATTGCCTAGTTTCCATAACAAATATCCCACATTCTCTACTGTTTAGTGCACAATAAGTCACTGATGGGGCTCATTCAACAGTCATAATGCAAAGGATTTATTCTCACTGCACCCTCAGAAGCTCTGCCAATACTCACACAATTTTATATTTTAAACTTCTCAAATCCAAAAAAAAAAATGGGATTTGAGGCAAAACATTCAAAACTCGGGGATAAAAACAATCTAGAGGGCTTAAAGTGACAGATGGGCATACACACCAAGGAGGCTTTTCCTCCACTTGGAGAAGCTCTTTCTTCTGCTCTGGTGTACACATTTCTTTTCTCTAGCACAAATCAAACAACTTTGACCCAAGTGATGATTTACAATCTAGAATCCAGTAAAAATACTGTTGACTTTTAAAATTTTGAGACTTCTGTAAATTCCAAATCTAAAATAGCACTCCAAGACTGGCCAGTGGTGCATCCAGTTGCAAATCTTTTCTAATACCACATTTAATCATGGGTGTACTAGGAGAAGTCCAAAACTCACCAGAGTGTCTTGGCTTAAATATAATAGTACAAACTGTATTTTCCATAGAAACTCTGAATTGATAACTATTTATCTCTATACAGTTCTTACAGAGAATGATTTCTTTCATTGTCTTCTGTCTTTTATTTATTTATTTATTTATTTATTTATTTTATTGAAAAAATTTCCGCCTCCTCCCTGCCTCCCATTTTCCTCCCCCTTCCCCTACTCCTCTCCCCCCACTTCTTTCCCCCTCCCTCTCCAGTCTGGGTGCCCCCACCCACTGTGACAGTGAGGCTGACCTATTGGGAGCTCACAAAGGCCAGCTGGACTGGGACTGAATAAGCATGGGATAAAACCGGACTCTCTGAACATGGCGGACAATGAGGGCTGATGAGAAGCCAAGGACAATGGCCCTGGGTTTTGAATCTATTGCATGAACTGGCCGTGTGGGAGCCTAGCCTGTTTGGATGCTCACCTTCCTAGACCTGGATGGAGGGCAGAAGACTTTGGACTTCCCACAGGGCAGGGAACCCTGACTGTCTTCTGTCTTAAAAATATATTTGTAAATTTCTCATAAACTCTTAATTTTGAGATAAATATTACTATGTTTTTTTGATAAACAACTGTCTGTGGGATGAATAAGAAATCCCAGTCCATATTTTAAGCTTGCTTGTGTACTTCTAACCAGCAGTAGGTGAAACAGTCTTAGCTCTCACGAGTTTCTTGATGCTAACTATTTTTAAGTTTACCCATTGAAAAACATAGAAATGAAGGAATGTTCCCCTTACTCCACACCCTTTCTAGCACAAGCTATCATCAGGGTTTTTGATCTTAGTCATTCTGACTGGTGTAAGATGGTATCTCAGAGTCATTTTGATTTGCATTTCCCTGATGGTTAAGGATGATGAGCAATTTCCTTAGTGTCTTTCGGTCACTTGCAGTTTTTTTTTTTTTTTTTTGAGAATCTCTATTTAGTTCTGTACCCTATTTTTGATTGAATTATTTGGTAGTTTGATATCTAGTTTCTTGAGTTCTTTATATATTTTGGAGATCAGTCCTTTGTCTGAAGACTAGATAAAGAACATGTGTTGTATTTACATAATGGAGTACTATTCAGCAGTAAAAACAATGACATCTTGAAATTTGTCTGCAAATGGACGAAACTGAAAAATTCATCCTAAGTGAGGTAACTCAGACCCAATAGACAAACATGGTATGTAATCACTCATAGGTGGATATTAGACAGAAAGCAAAGGATAATCAGCCTATAGTATACAATTTCAGAGATTCTAAGTAACAAGGAGAACCATAACAGAGACATACATGGATTCCCCTGGAAAGGGGAAACAGACAAGACCTCCTGTGAAAATTAGGAGGGGGAGAGATGGAAGGGTGGGAAGGGAGGGGATGAGAAGAAGTGGGGGAGGAGTAGAACATGAGGGAATGGGATGCTCAGGAAGGTAGAAGGACAGTGAAGGAGAGAAAGGAAAGAAGGATCTTGACTGAGGAAGCCATTACAGGGCTATAGAGATGCATAGCTCCAGGAAAATTCACAGGAAGCCTCCAGGATGACCTCAGCTAAGATTCTAAGCCACATTGGAGAGGATGTCTAATTGGCCTTCCCCTGTAATCAGACTGATGACTTCCATAATTGTCATCATAGAACCTTCAACCAGCAACTGATGGAAGATCTTCAGATTTCTATAACAAAGCACTGATACCAGCCCAAGACAGAAAGAAGCAATAATATGAACAAAGGGGTAAAGACCTTGGTGGTCTTTACCTGGTCAGCCTACAGAAAGAGCTGACCTGAGCTAGTAAGAGCTCTCTGACTCTGGACTGATAGCAGGTAAACCTGCATAAGACCAAATTAGGACCACTGAATGTGGGGGAGAATCATTGGATAATGTGTGGAATCACTGGTGGTGGGACCAGAATTTAACCCTAGTGCTTGAACTGGCATCTAGGAGCACATTCCTTTTGGAGGGATGCCTTGCTCAGCCTAGTTATGGAGAAAGCCTTGGTCTTCTTTCCCTTTCTGAGTAGAGGATGGGGAGATGGGGTGGTTGGAATGTTGAAGAAGCAGGAGGAGGGGAGGGAGTGGGAATGGAGATATCTATGTAAAATGAGGAAAGATTCTATTAAAAAATTCTTATTGAAAAAATAAAAAATGCAAAAATATACCATATCTACATATCTTCTTTAAATCTACCCTTTAGCAGAATTTTATTGGATTTTTTCCCTCTATTTGAATAGGAAATAACATCTTTGTTAATGCACTTTCTTAATGATACTTTTAATGAATCTCCACAGGAGTCACCTCATGAGAGACACAGAATTATAAGCCAAGAAGAAATATCTTTGATGTTTCTACTGCCACATGATATTGGATGAACTTTTCTGTTTCTACAGAGGCTCCAACATTGTGGAGCAGGAAATATTCCCTAGATCTTCATCACTATGCATATAAAAATATGAAGTGTAAAGTTGTTCAAAGTGAGTATCAACTGCAGTGATTTTTATGAAGTACAAATAAATCACCGGTTCCCTAAGTCTTAAGATAATTACGTTTATATTACTATCTTGCATTCTTAAAGATGAATACCATGATGCCTTCTACTGAATTTTTTCTGTCATAGAAATATTAGTAACATATATATATATATTTATTTTAATGTAATATAAGTTTGGCAAGCATATTGTCCCTTGTAGGGGAACCTGCACTTTGGATGAGCTTGGTCAGTGAAACCAAAAGAGAGAAAGAATCTATCAGTATAATACTTTCTATGAGCTACCATGATAGGGAAATGTCACATAGAGAGAACTGATGTCCTTATCTGATGAACTTTCTTCCTGAAAATTCTATGCTCCCATGAATTATGACATCACTACAATATCTGATCACTCTATGAATCTTCACATATTGGGAAGACACATAAGTAATAAAAGCTTATTGTTGACACTAAATGATGCTACAGCTGAAAGCTACATCCTGCATTTCCTTATTAGAACCTTCTAATACGTCATGTCTAACATCTACTCGGTTTTCAGCAACACACAAGCAATTATGACCTTGCAATTGGAGTGTTAGAAATATTTGTTTACATATATTTCAATATAAAAATGTAACAAACATTCTCAGACTCAGAAGCAGTAATGTGGAATTAACATGTTTATGTTTTATTACCTGCCCGGCATGATGATTGTTCTTTACATGTACCACTTCTAGTGATCTGACTTTTTCTTCATCCTCTGGTTGTTTATATGAAATATATGTGAAGAGAAGCAGGTCATAGAACTGACTGCTTAGAGGTTCTGAATGGACATGTGACTTACATAGTAATTTGTCAGTGAGTGAACTCTGTGCCACTAACTGAGGTTGAACAGAGGTCAGGGAGACGTTGACCCAAAATGCATCTGCAGTGGAAAGTCAGTTTGCTCTCAGAGAAGAGTGATCAGATAGACAATGCGTAGCCATACAATTATCAATATCAATAGCAACTACAAGGATGAACTTGGCTATTAAAATTATAAAAAAGCAATAAATACAACAAGATATAACAAACAATAATACAACATCCATAATATAAGTATAAAATATTAAAGGAAATAATTTAAATCAAGTTATATGAAATTACATGACTTGATCTAAACTGTATATTTGTGACATAATCAATAGTATAGTAAAAGAACAGTGACTTACAGACTTCAATGATGAAATGAAAATAGAAACTCATCAGGTGGATACGGAGAGGGTGACAGGCACAGTGTCAACTCATCAGGTGGATACACACAGAGAGGGTGGCAGGCATAGTTCCCTCCCAGCTCTACTCTGCTGCCCAGAAAACTGAGCTTCTACCTCAGTTTAGAGAACGCACAGTTTCGAGAAAGACTTTAAAACACGAAGAAACAAACTAGCAAGAGGAATGTTTAGCTCTCAGGCAGTGGCATATCTAATAAGTGAGGATAGAAAATGTGAAAACTGAGTACATAAAAATGAGCCTGTAAATGCATACACACATATTTTTAAGATAGTCTCTTTCTAGACACAGAACATTCTTGCAAAACCTTCTTTTTTAAATATCCAAGAGTAAAAGTAGCAAATTATCTCTGATTATAATGCCAAATAACACCGTAAATTAATAACACTACCATAAATAAAATAATCCAACCACAGAGTAATTGATGTGCAAACTATCCTCATTAAAATAATGGAAATGTAAATAAAATTGCATGATTTTAGAAAATTGAAATAATAGGTAAAAATATCATTGTTCAGAACCAGAAGCAAAAAGCAAAACAATCATTCCAAAGGAAGATATATAATTTTGAATAATTATGTTAAAATTAATGAAATGTTTACGCTCAAATGTTAAAATATGCATGTTTGGAGATGTTGTAATTGGTAAAGTGCTTGCCACTCTGGATCTGACCCTAGTATTACTTATAAAGTCCCATATTACAAAATAGTAACTGCAATCCAACCCTGTGAAAGTACAGATGGGAGATTCCCAGCAATCACTGGCCAACCAGTCTATCCTAATGGATGAGCTACCAGTTCAATGGGAGACCCTGCTGTAAAACTAAGGTGGAGAGTGACTGAGGAAGTTATTAATGTTAAATGCCAAACCTTCAGCCCTAAGTGAATCAGCACATGTGCACTTAGACAGCAGAACACACAAATAAGCAAAATAAAATAATCATCAGAGTATTAAAATAAGAACAACTAAAATCTGAAGAGAAAATAATGAAAATATTAAAAATACGTAGCAGATATATGACTTAGTAATAAAGGAGAAGGCAACAGGAGCAGAGCTAAGTAATTGGTTATGTGGGTAAAACAACCCTCAAGGATGAGGACTTGAGTTCAAATCCACCACCCCCCTTCATCCAGGCTTAGGAAGGTATGCATCTAAATAGAATAGAATCCCAAAAAGCCAGTATATGCAGTAGAGACAAATCCCAGTGCCATTAGCATTGACTTCTCAGTCTGCCTCAATTGTGAGTCACATTCAGAGGTCCAGTTTGATCCCATGCTTGTTCAGTCATGGTCCACCTGGATTTGGTGGGCTCCCATTATTTCAAGCACACTTCTCAGTGGGTGAACCAACCTCTTGTGATCCTGATTTCTTTGGTCATATTCACCCTCCTGCTCTTCAACTGGACCTTGGAAGCTCAGTCCAGTGCTGCCATGTAGGTCTCTATCTCTATCTCCTTCTGTCGCTGGATGTAGGTTCTATGGTGATGGTCAAGAGAGTCATCAGTCTGACTACAGGACAAGGCCAGTTCAGGCACCCTCTTTTCCACTGCCCAGGGTCCTAGCTTGGGACATCCCTGTGGATATCTGGGCACCCTTCTAGAGTCAAGCCTCTTGCCAACCCCACTGAAAATATTTAAGTATAAAATATTTCAAAAGAAGTAAATGTATCTTATTTTGATAATAGTTTTTAAAACTTGGGAAAATTTATTACAAAATAAATACAAAGGATGTATATCTTAATTATCTCCATCATTTATCAACAGAAATACCCCTTGAGAGGATGGAGACATTTCTCAGTGATTAAGAACATTTGCTACTGTTACAGAAGTCTCCTCAGTTGCCAAACACCAAGACAGAAGGATGTCTACTTTCTGTACCTCCAGCACCAGGGTAACCACTATCATGTAATATTATCTTTGAGGATACTGACACACACAAAATACATACAAACCCATACATGTACATGAATAAACTAAGATACATCTTACAGAAAATGGGAATAGTATTTTGGGTTAGCAGAAGCCAGTTCTGTGGATTGGTCTATCTTATCCTTCATGAAGAATAATATCATAGCAGTTTCGTTATTACCTGACTGTCAAGAGCAAATCATGTGTGGAAATATTCAATGTAGAGAAATCATTGCATAGGAAGACCAAACACACACACACACACACACACACACACCAGTCACAGAACAAGATTTTCTCAAGGTAGAAATGATAGTTAAGTTTTCACATGTAGACATAACTCAGTTTCACAGAAAGTTACACAAAATAACAGTAGTCACCCCCAGGAAGACTTAAAATGAAAATATCATTACAAACTACTCTCCAAAGTGATATCTTAAATAAATAAAGGTAATACTTTTTCACATTGGAAAACTTCTCAGTGGATCATGATGATTCTTTCACTTGCCTTTTCTCCATGGCCCACATGCCAGAAGAAGGCAATAGTGAGTACTATGTTCTTTTTTTTTTTTTTTTTTTTTTTTGGTTTTTCGAGACAGGGTTTCTCTGTGGTTTTGGAGCCTATCCTGGAACTAGCTCTTGTAGACCAGGCTGGTCTCGAACTCACAGAGATCCGCCTGCCTCTGCCTCCCGAGTGCTGGGATTAAAGGCGTGCGCCACCACCGCCCGGCAAGTACTATGTTCTTAAAGAAAACTTCTTTGCTCATGTTTTTCCCTCTTTCTGCTCCTCATTGGGACCTTGGGAGCTTATTCCGGGAGGCTGGGAGGAGGCGGAAATTTTTTTTTTTTTAATAAAAAAAAAAGAAAGAAAACTTCCACAGGGTATGTAATGGTCAGTGCTTAAGGTCTATAGAGCTTTATGCAGTTTTATTTTTTTTAAAAAACGAAATTACTGAATTTAATATATCAATTTTGAAATGTTGATGAATTATGCTTAAAACTTCTTAAATGTATTAATTTCATAGTCTAAATAAACCACTTTTATTTCTATAATTTTCAGTAACTGTGACAAAGGTCAGATGACCTTCTGTGCATAAGAGCACTTTACACATTTTTAAGAGATTAGGTAACTTTAAGTTGTTATTATAAATTAGTCATTTGCTAAATTGCATTCCAGGGTTATTAAAACAATGAATGGACTTTCTAAAACAGAAACCACCTTGTCACCTTCTGTTTATTTGGACAGGGGTTATAAAACCTTTAACCTGGTATTAGTGGTTATTAGTAAATGCTGTTGACATAGCTGGGGCACTGTCACGAGGAAAGATGGCATAATGCTCGCGAGGGCTAAAGCACCACTACAAATGAAGAAAAAGAAAATTAAAAAGATAGGAGAGGGGAGGGCCTGTGGAAATCAAAGACTAAACTTCACTTTCATGTCACAGACACAACTACAGCTTTCACAACGAGGTCTTCAGCCTAGAAAACATTTATATCTACTTGTATTTATTATTGTTGTTGTTTTGGTATTGTTATATTAGTATGTAATTTACAGAATGATCTTGTACCCTTTTTCTGAATCTAGAAGAAAATTATGAGAATAATTTAAATTTAAAATTATACTGTGATGTGTGAAATGGCACTAATATCAATGGCCATGTATAAAAATAGTTTACATTTTTAGACTAATAAATTGATTTGTATATTTTTTCTGGTAAACCAGCCTTCCATCATTATAGAATAAATATAGAATACACTAAATATTGTTATGATATTGATATTATTATTTTATGGCTTCTTTTTATTAATGCATTGATCTAAGGAGTGACAACTGATAGATCATTCTGTCCCTCTCACTTTCTGCATGCTAAGATGAATTGCTACATTCAGAATTCAGTTTCTTTGAAATTTTTTTCTGATTGTTGCTGTTCCTAATCGTTTTACTCTTAGAGGTGATGTACCAAAAATTAGGTGAATAGTTTAGGTGTTTTCCCAGATTGGAATAGACTTTACAGGCTTCACAAATACAATGATAAATTAGTATGTATATACATGATGTCACCCCACAGACTACGAAGAGCAAACACTGATAAGACAGACTTTAGTTCTAAACTGTTGCTGTAGGATGAGATTTAATCTGAATGAATTCTTGCATACTTTTCTTCATCTGAACTAGACAATTTGTCCAATACAGAGAGACTCATTGACGTAAGAAGAAAGGATGTTTTTGTACATTTACTGTACCCTTCATCAAGGCTGTTCTTCATAAAAGCATATGGCATTGCTCCCTCTGAAGACCTGTTTGCTGAGAGTATTAATGGCCAAAGTTTGCAGATGTTAGTGGAAATCTTGACAAACACTCCATTAGATCATCTCAGGTGATGCCGTTGACTTGCACCTCTAATAATTGTAAACAGGGTATGTTTTGCTGCATCACGTCTGCACAATAATAGTGTTTTAATATGTAAAGAAAAGCAGGAAAATAACACTGAGCAACTAACAGAAAAGTGACAAACATATGAATCTTAACTTTTCCTTAGGTGTATCTTCAAATGGAATCCTTGTTTCAAACTATAAACAAATAACTTGAGGAAGAAAAGAAGCCAAAATTGAGGTTTCAGAAAGAAAAAAAAAAAAAGAGGAAGCTCGGTTGATCCTGTAAAGTTTCCAGCAATGCTTTCCTCTGCCATAGTTTTGAAAAGCAATTACTGCACATTAAGCACATTTTCTACTATCAGATTGTACTGTGTTACTAAAGAAATGATTATATTTTTATTTAACCCACTATTTAACCATCTGTGGCATCAAAACTCCTGTAAGTTTTATGGTGTACATTTTCAATAATATCCAAATGATATTGATTTAAAAATTGAATATGGAAATTAATAAATATAAAAAGCATATACCTGAACTATTATGCACAAGGGAACATAAACTTTTATTTTGCTGTCATGAGAGTCCTGAATTTAAGTTTTTGTATTAATTTATGCATACAGAAGAGAAAGCTCAGAGAAGAAAAGTGACTAAGTTGCATAAAAAGTGCATGATAAGGATTGATTGAGATCTGTTTTGTTGCTAACTTTCCATCTGAGCAAGCAAATAATGTGTCCAAGGTTACACAGTAAGACTCAAAAGGAAGTTCCAAACACATGTTTCAGATTCAGTATCACTTGTCACTTGTCCTTTTGATAGTATCACCCTAAAGGTTTCCCCATGGCTTCTCAGTAGCTTATAAGCAAGACTCTTTTTCAGCTCCTAAAGCCTTGAAGATGTGAGAGAAGAATATTTCTTACCAATAGAGATATTTTGATGGGTCTTAGAAAGCAGGAAAATTGTATAATATTCTCTTCAGATGCCTATAGTTTTTAAGCTAAATTAAATTATTATTTTTTTCTTTTGTTTTTAGTTTTGAGAAAGGGTCTTATGAGTCCAGTTCTTGAACTTTCTATATAGCAAGAAAGAAAGAAAGAAAGAAAGAAAGAAAGAAAGAAAGAAAGAAAGAAAGAAAGAAAGAAAGAAAGAAAGAACCTTGAATAGTGTTTCTCTTGCCTCCAGCTCTCAAAAGGTAGGATTATGGGTTGGTTCTACCATACTTAGCTACATATCCAGGATCCTTATGAAGAATTTTTAAGAAATTATTAAGACCTTTAATTCTACATTGGCATGCACCATAACTTCTAATGTAGAACTATAACCTGTCTATTATCTTTCTGCCTGCCTGCATCTATCTATCTATCTATCTATCTATCTGTCTGTCTGTCTGTCTGTCTGTCTGTCTGTCTGTCTATCTATCTATCTATCTATCTATCTATCTATCTATCTATCTATCATCTATCCATTCTTAATCTTTCTTCTACTGACATCTGTTTAACACATAAACACATATATGCACATACACAGACATACACATAGAGACACACATATGTGTATATACATATATGCGTGTGTACACACAAATTTGTATTATATATAATACATAATTTATCTATCTACCCACCATCCTTCTCTAGTGACTGCTCTATTTATTGGTTTTAATTTTTGGAATTGAGATAAGATAATATGTAAATATAGAAGTACTTCTGCCCTCACTTAAATAAATGCTATGAAGAAATTTATATGTTAATTTTTTAATAATATAGCTAGTTCTTTAGGGTTTACTACTCCTAGTGATTACCTGCATCAAATTTTAAAGGGAGTTGTTCAATGGGTTTCTAAACTGATGACTTTATTCTTTTTATTGAAAAAACACTAAGTTTTGAAAAGAAATTGAAGAATACCTGGTATCTTAGTTAGGACATAAAGGACAGTTAGTATTTGGTGAGCTAAAGTATAGAAAATTAAATTATACTGACAGATATATGGAGAAAATATTATCATTAAAAGAATTTAAATATTATCATAACAATTCTCGGTGACCTTGTTCCATTATAAATCTATATAAAAATATAAGGCTTGTACCAAATAGTTGTGGGAAGAAGAGTGGTTTTGTTATACAAGAAGGACAAAGCTTTAGTAAATGGCACTACTGTTAAAAATCAACTATGCACAAGATAAATTAACTAAATATAAAATTAGTTTACATTAAAAATTTGAATTATTATGAATAATAAACTCCAAAAATTAAAAACACACTATGAATGGTGACTCTGAATGTAAACTTTAATAATCTAGTGGCTATTTTAAAAGTATCCATGTAAGAAATGCTTTAAAGCTAGAAAATAGATATGGAAAATTAGTATTTGTAAGAAGAATTTCACATCATTGCTGAACACTATAGTTACTATACTACACTTGAATCAGAAATTTCTCTTCAAGGTTCATGTAACAAGGATTTGGTTAGCAATGAACAGAGGACTTTGGCTTAGGAATAAGCTATGCAAAATCTGCATAACATAACTGGAACTCTGATCTGGGATTTCCCTCTGTATGCTGTGATTATCATTAATGAATAATGAAACTGCTTTGGACCTATACCAGGGCAGAACATAGCTAGGCCGGGAAAACTAAGCTGAATGCTGGGAGAAAGAAGGGCAGAGTCTGAGAAAAAGCCACGGAGCCACTGAAAATAGGTTACTGAACTTTATCTGGTAAGCCACTGCCACGTGGCAATATACAGATGAATAGAAATGGGTTAAATTAATATAAGAGTTAGCCAATAAGAAGCTAGAGCTAATGGGCCAATCAGTGATTTAATTAATACAGTTTCTGTGTAATTATTTAAGGTCTAAGCTATCCTGGTGGCCAGGAACCAACAAGTGGCTCTCTTCTTCAACAGAACTTAAACTTCACTTCATTGCTGCTCAGTCACTGTGAGGGTTTGAATAATGTGCAGGGCTCACACAGTGCTGATAGCACATACATCATAATGCTCACAATTAGTTGCAGCTGGTAAACTGTGAATCTCTTTAAATTATTACTGGATTTATTGCTGGTTTTTTAATCGTTATATATCAAGATCATCAATAGTATTTGACCTCTGATCTTTTTTTTATTCTTTCCTTAATTTAATTTTCATGTCTTCTCTCTGTTAGTTTTCTTTTCTTTATGAAATTAACTCATCTCATGATCCAACTCAAGTAATCTCATGCATTCTATCTCTTAGGCTACAGCATCTGTTTGCAAGTTATTAATCTGTACAATTCTGATGAATCTGCCTTTAACTTTAATGGAAAGGAAATTTATTTATCTTTTTAGTGATTATTCTGAGACATAAAACCCTTAGTACTTTGAGAGGATGGGTTAAACAAAGCAGATTACTGAAGATCAAATAGACATATACTGTATTTTGACTTTACAGGTTCATACAATAAGAACAAACTACAGAAAAATAAAAATAATCAGGCATATAATCATAAGTGGGGATAGAAAGAGAGAGGGACAAAAATGGAAAGGAAGTAGGAGGAGGAGGAGGAAGAGAAGGAGGAGGAGGAAAAAATAGAAGAAGAGTGGGAAGGGAAGGAGAGGGAAGGGGGAGTGAAGGCATTAAATTGTACTGATCTTTCAAGGGACCCAAAATTGAGTTCCTAGAATCCAACCTGGAGAGCTCACATATGCCTGTGTACCTCCAGCTCCAGCAGATTCAACACTTCCTCTGGTCTCCAAAGGCACATACACTCATATATATATATATATATATATATATATATATATATATATGTATATATACATATATATATATGTTTATCCACATGTATACAAACCTAATTATAATGTAAAATAAACATATACATTTTTTAAATTTTATTCTTTTTTAATTAAAATTTCCAACTGCTCCCCGTTTCCCATTTCCCTCCCCCTCCTCCCGCATATTGCCCCCTCCCCCCGCTCCCCTCCCCCTATCCCCACTCCACTTCTCCTCCCCCTAGTCCACTCCCCCTCCCTCTCGATACTGAAGAGCAGTTCAAATTCCCTGCTCTACAGGAAGACCAAGGTCCTCCCACTTCTATCTAGGTCCAGGAAGGTGAGCATCCAAACAGGCTACGCTCCCACAAAGCCAGTTCATGTATTAGGATCGAAACCTAGTGCCATTGTCCTTGGCTTCTCATCAGCCTTCATTGTCCGCCTTGTTCAGAGAGTCCAGTTTCAACCCATGCTTATTCAGTCCCAGTCCAGCTGGCCTTGGAGAGCTCCCAATAGATCAGTTCCACTGTCACAGTGGGTGGGTGCACGCCTCGTGGTCCTGATTTCCTTGCTCATGTTCTCCCTCCTTCTGCTCCTCATTTGGACCTTAAGAGCTCAGACGGTTGATCCAAATTGGGTCTCTGTCTCTCTCTGGATCCATCGCCAGATGAAAGTTCCTGTGCCATTCTCCTTGGCCTCTCGTCAGCTCTCCTTGTCCACCACATTAAGAGAGTCCGGTTTTATCCCATGTTTTTTTCAGTAGCAGTCCAGCTGGCCTTGGTGAGCTCCCAATACATCGGCCCCCCTGTCTCAGTGGTTGGGTGCACCCCTCCTGGTCCTGACTTCCTTGTTCATGTTCTCTCTCCTTCTGCTCCTCATTATAACCTTGGGAGCTCAGTCCGGTGCTCCAGTGTGGGTCTCTGTCTCTATCTCCATCCATCGCTAGATGAAGGTTCTATGGCGATATGCAAGATATTCATCAGTATGATTATAGGATAGGTTCATTTCAGGTTCCCTATCCTTAGGTTCCCCAATGAACTAACTGGGGACATTGCCCTGGGCATCTGGTAGCCATTCCAGGTTCAAGTCTCTTGCCAACCCTTAGGTGGCTCCCTTAACTAAGGTATGAGTTTCCCTGCTCCCCAATCCAACCTTCCTTTAACCCCAATCACCCCGATTCCCCCAGTTCCCCTCATCCTCTCCTTCACACTTTTCTCTCCCCATCACCCCTCATCCCCATCCCACCCCACCCCCCAAGATTCCAATTTTTTGCCCATCAATCTTGTCTATTTCCCATAGCTGGGAGGATATCTATATGTTTTTCCTTGGGTTTACCCTCTTGTTTAGCTTCTTTAGGATCACAAATTATAGACTCAGTGGCCCCTATCCATGGCTAGAAACCAATTATGAGTGAGTACATCCCATGATCTTCTTTTTGGGTCTGGGTTACCTCACTCAGGATCGTATTTTCTATTTCCATCCATTTGCATGCAAAATTCGAGAAGTCATTGTTTTTTACTGCAGAGTAGTACTCTAATGTATATATAACCCAATTAAAAAATGGGGCACTGAACTGAACAGAGAATTCTCATCAGAAGAAGTTAAAATGGCCAAAAGATACTTAAGGTCATGCTCAACCTCCTTAGCAATCAGAGAAATGCAAATCAAAACAACTTTGAGATATCATCTTACACCTGTCAGAATGGCTAAAATCAAAAACACCAAGGATAGCCTTTGCTGGAGAGGTTGTGGAGAAAGGGGTACCCTCATCCATTGCTGGTGGGAATGCAAACTTGTGCAACCACTTTGGAAATCAGTGTGGCGGTTTCTCAGACAAATTGGGATCAACCTACCCCTGGACCCAGCAATAGCACTCTTGGGAATATACCCAAGAGATGCCCTATCATATGACAAAAGCATTTGTCCAACTATGTTCATAGCAGCATTATTTGTAATAGCCAGAACCTGAAAGCAACCTAGATGCCCTTCAATAGAAGAATGGATGAAGAAAGTGTGGAAACATATACATTTATAATTAAGTATACTTCATGCAAGTGTTTTGAAAAACAATACAAAACACAAGGTAATCAATATAAACTATCTTTTATATTTACATGGGAAAAGTAGAGGTATGTATAGGACCATATTAATAAACTGTTTTCAATAAGCCAGTCTCACCTCCATCTTACTCTACTGACTTTTCATGTCATTTGCTGCTAGCTTTGTTTAGTAGTCGGAACTCATCATCAGACCATGCCTATAGGAGGAAAAACTTTCAGTCTTCTTTAACGGTAACCACTTTAAGGTATAAGAAAGAAAAAAATTTCATAGAGGTGAAGGAGATGCTTATTGCCTTAACATTGGTGATGATATCATTCCTTTATATTAAATCAAATTCATTAAACCATGAAGTGTTTATGTTCTGACATTATTGTTCTCACTTGAATACATTTATATATAGATGTGATTACAACTACTTCAGAGACTCTAAAATTATGTTAAGAATTTACAAGGAAAAAAAAGTGAGAGTCCATTTGGATAAAATGAAGTTTTGATTAGAAGTTGCTTCGGTAGAAAAAGGTGTCCAATAAATAGCCTCACAGATAAGTTATAACATTTTTCTGCTCAGAAATTAAGGAGGCTATTTTAAGAAATTTGATATGTATGCCTTTAGGCCATAATGAACATTATTTTAGGTAACTAAAAGCTTCCTATTTCTAGAGATTTCTTTGGGAGATGATTCATGGGTAGATGCATAGTGAACATAAGCTTACAGCCTCAGCCTTTGGGGAATCCTGATTTAAAGCAGATAAAGGTGATAATATAAAGGGCAATTGTGAAAGAGTAGCTCATAAGGTTATAGAAATGACTTTAGGCTCTAGGGAGCCAAGAGAACAAACTGTGTATTTTCTGAAATAGAAAGTAGATCTTGTGGAATGCTATTGACAGACCAACTAAAATAAGAGCCAAAGTAGAACTCATCAAAAGTAGATAAACCGCACAAGATTGCAAGCATGGTCCTGAATATGATCAGTGAGTGCACTATGGTTGCATAAACTAATGCTAGGTTTGATTATGATATACTAAGTAGTTAAACAGTATTTGTACAAAACAACAGGACAGAGCAAGGATGAGCCAACAGTTAGAGGCATTCATTACACTTTCATATTCCTAACCCCTGAAAAAATATTGCTAGCACATAATATATATGATGAAAGGTAGGCTATTGACTGCTTGTCAATTGACTCAAAGTACTACCTATGAGAATAGCATTGAATAGTTAATGTGATTCATGGAAGAAAACGAAGAATTTAAAAAGTGTTCAGTCTCTGAAATATTTTGAAGGATCTGAAGGGAGTAAATATAAATTTATTAATCAAATGATTAATATGAAATTCTCTAAGCATTAGTCTTAATTATAAATAAATAAGCTTTTTTATTTAAGGTGATAAACCATTAAAGATATAGAGACAAGACTGGGTGCTAAGCAATACGTTGATGGGTGATAAACCCAAAATGAAAACCTTTATCTGTGCCAATTTGAGGCTGGCACTGCAGAACAAAACAGTATTCTCTCAGAAAACCTGTTTCACTTTTCCTTTCAAGAACTTAATAATGATGGAAACTTACAGAACGTTTCCTGCTCCTCAGACATTTCGGTAAAGGATACTCATCATTTGGGAAGATAGTTTAGCCATCTGGGGATACACTATGGTCTTTATCTCTATAGTCTGGGAAGGCTGTATAATGAAAAGCATAGAAATATGGGAGTGAAGGACAGAGCAGCCAATGAGCTTCCACTCAGACAGGGGAATGTCAGGGAGTGGTCTTAATTCCACGACGAAACGCTCTTCTGTGGAGGGAGGAAGGCTGTACTGAAGACTGTAAACACGTTTAACACTAATGTTATCAATTTTTTTTAAAAAAAAATAACAGCATCATCAGCATCATTTTAAGATTTAATCTGCAATGAATCTAACTTGTGCTATTGGTCATAATACTTTCTGAGTTGATTATTTGTTGACGTTGATAGTTATTTGGCTATAGATTAAGTGGGATTCAACAGAATAGTTATATATATATATATTTTTTGTTTTATTACGAATCTTTCTATTACCTTCATTACTAACAAGCACATAGCAAACCAAGGATGCAAGATGGCTACCACTGTGATTTGAGAATATATTTTTAATAACTTACCAAATGTTCCTATTTGTTTTGTGATACTTAGAGCACTAAGCCAAGGAATACTGAAAGAGTTTTATAATCCATGCCTCAGTAAATAAAAACTCAGGAAAAGAGTCTGAATACTACATGGTTTTATTCAAATTTATTTGAGAAATCTCAGTTTTAATGTAAAATAAATAACATTTAAATAACTTACAATTCATTATACTTTCCAGGACCATCATTATCCAAAAGTAAAATCATGAGAAGAGGTTTAACTGGCAGTGTTGACCTGATAGAACAACCAGTGTCCTTTACTGTCCAGTGTCTATGTACCAGCGCCCCCTGGTGGACACTTTCAAAATAAAATTGTATTGGAATAGTTCGATTGTTACTAAATATCATTAAGCGTGTCAGAATTCATTTGGACAAAAAAGACATCTCTGCATTTCTTATTTCATACTGACAGTAAGTCATACCTTGCTACAAATATACCATATGGGATGTTAAGAGCTGACACTGCACTGTAATGTCATTTTTAGGTTTTTCATATTCATTTGTGCTTATGTATGAATATATGCAAAATACAATTGGAAATCTTAATTATGTTTTGTAAATATGTTTTTATTTGTGTTTATTCTCCATGCATGTCATTTATCTATCAAATATCTAACTGTCTCTATTTCCAGTCAGGCCTTTGACTCATAAATATATTTTTCTGGTATCATAAACGGAAAGTTAGCAATAAAATTAAACCAAAAGACTTATATGTTGGAATGATCACATTTGAATACTAATTCTCCCAGTCCTTATGCTTGTAACTTGCATTGTGATTTTGGTGAGTCTAGTCATGTCATCAAAATAGGGATATTCAGACCTCTCTCAACATTTTCAGACAGCTTTCCTGAAGTATGCTGGTTTCTGTCCTCAGTAATTCAAGTGTAAAAAAATGCATAGACTGTGCGCGCTATTATTACTGAACACTAAGAACAATGTAAAACACTAGGAATTCTAATAAACAAAATGCATTGTAAATGAGGCTTAGACTAAAATGAACATAAAGTAAATGATTGTATCTCATCTTGGAAAGAATAAATTAAATATTATAAGTTATTTTGTCACCCAAGGTAACATAATATATCACAGATAAGAATGACCTTATTACAAATTCACATTAATTTATTAATAAGTACTAACTAATAGCCAAATGAATTGTTGTGGCTTCTTAGTAAGATGTCATATACTTGAGTATGGAATACTTCTTGAAACTATGTGCAGATGAAGCAGTCTTACTAAATTTCATTCCTAAAACAATTTGTTTCACCTGTGTTAACAAAAAGTTCTGACTATTTTTGTCTAAAATAAATGGCTTTAATTGGAACCAACCTATGCCCTCTGCGTGTATGTGAAAATTGTGTAACTTAGTCTGTTTGTAACTATCCTAGCAGTGGGATCGGGACCTGTCCCTGGCACTTAGCTGACTTTGGGGAGCCTAGTGTCCATGCTGAATTACCTTGTCCATGCTTTATACACGGGAAGGAGCTAAGTACTATCTAAACTTGATTTGCCACACTATGTTCAAGTTGAAGGGAAACCTGCTCCTTTCTGAATGGAGACTGAGGAGGAGTGGGTGGATGCGAAGCGGGTAGAGGAGAGTAAGGAATCTGTCAGGAAGAGGGAACTGGAAGAGAGGAAGACAAGGAAACTGTGGTAGGTATGTAAAAAGAAGGGAAAATCTTAATAATAAAATAAAAAGACTTTATATTTTAAATAAGATAAAAGTTAAAATTTATTATTTTGGAAAGTGATTAAAATTTTGAGATGAGCAGGCAGCTTCTCTGATAGTGAAGTTTATGTGGTATTAACTTAGACTTGAATAATAAGAAAAGGAAAACATAAAGGTACAGACTCTCAAGAGTACTATGATGGTCTTCATTTTTTCTACATTGAAAGTTCTTTGTGAGTGGTGATAGCTATTTTTATCTGTGAGGGTACATAAGACCTGAAATGTAGTAAGGGAGTATGATGATCTAGTGAAGGGGTGGTAGTAGATTCTCTTCTACCTCAGTAGCTCTGGGAAGTGCTAGGCTTCCAGCACCAGACATGATTTCCCCCCTTTTTAGTGGGCCTTTAGAGCAATTTGACATCTTTTGGTTATTATTGACTTGAATGCTGCTTCATGCACTTTTTTTGCATATCTTGTAATGATAATAATTGTCTTGGTTCATGTGTGTCACAGGTGGGTGTAACTGTTCCATTTCTTTTTTTCTTTGGCTCGTTGTACAATATTTTCTGGAGCTATGAAAGCTAAAACACGGGAGGAAGCTTTAGAGCTCAATTTAACTTGAGTCATATAAATCATATTTTCTTCAGCAAGAGGTGCCCACCCATAACCTGAAAGACAACAAAGGGCTTCATCTATAATATGTATTACTTTAGAGTGTGCTCAACATTAAAAATAACCCCACACATAGACAATAAAAATAGCATTAGTGGGTTCTATTTATATATGCTTCTCTCTTCCTCTTGCATGGGGGAGGTTCCATGGAGGGTAACTAGTAGTGGCTGAAGGCAGAAAAAGAACTGAGAAAGAGATGCAATTTTATTTTGTTTAAAAATATTTAAAGCAAAATTAAAATTTAAAAAATATAGTTGTTTCTCAAAAGAGGTAGAGCAGCCACATCTCTAGCAGTCAAGCCCCATGGTGTCTGGAAGCATTACTTTGCTGTTTGTACTTCAGGATTTCTTAATTTCATGCTTCAGAATCAAGTTGCTTCATGGATAATCGAATAAAGTAGATCTTCTTTGACCACAGTGGTATGTGGATAAGGCCTTCATGCCAAATAGAGTCCAATATTCATTTTTATTAGCCATGTTCTTAATTTTCCTTCTATTTCATAGTATATTTAAATCTTTTAATGATCTATTGTCTCCTCACTTGATAATGGGAATTATCTGTGAACATCATATGCACACACACACACACGCATTGAAGTAAGTTAGAAATTGTTCCATGACAAAGTTTTCCAAATGTTTGTAGGTATAAAAATTACCTAGATTGATATAGCTCTTGGACCTTCTGAGCAGGATCAAATCTTAATTTTCAGATAGAGCTATGGAAAAATCGATATTTGCAAGGCACCAATGGACTTATATATGTTTATTTAAACATTAGACTTTTGTTCACTGATTCAACTTTGGACACATTTACATTAAGAAAGTGTGAGCCCAGAGAGTTCAAAGTAAACATTTAGAAAACCAGAGGTTCTTAAACAAATACGTAATAGTGTGTATCTTAGATTTATGTATCATGCTTCATAGTAAAGGTTAAGATATAGAACGTAGTGCCATCCCCAATCTGTAACAGCTTCTTTATTGTGTTGGAGAGTTATGTTTGTATGTTTGTGTTGTATATTTACATGTGTACTCCCTGCAAGTGTCCATAAGGAGGCAAGAAGAGGATGTCAGGGGCGTTTCCTGCTCTATGCTCTTTGCATCATTCCTTTGAGGCAGGGAAACACTGAACCTGAAGCTCACCAGTGTGGAGAGAATGTCTTGTCACATCTTGTTTCACCAGCACTGGGGTTAGAGCAGTCCAAAACTGTGCCCGTATTTTGTGTGGCTGCTGAGGATTCAAACTCAGATTCGCACACCTTCACAACACTGTTCTTGCCCACTGCAAACTGATACAGTCTGAAATGGGAAATTTCAAACAAATATTTTTTTTTCTCCCATTTCCTTTTGCTTGTGGAATACTAGAGGTCTGTCAATGGAGTTGGTAACCCATCAACAGTTATAAATTTGGTAAAGTTGGGAGAAGGATTACTCTAGAGATTAATTGAACGATTTGAAACTTATATTCATACAGCTATCTCATTACTTTCTAATGCTGTCTAGCATACCAAAATTACCATGAAGCCAGAGTTTTCATAAGGACACAAAACATCTCCCAAAAATTTTGGGGTCAGTATTTCTAAGTTTACCCTTTTCTAATATTCAGTAGAATATAAAATTGCAGCCAAGACATCAGCCAGCTGTATGCTTACATGAAGCCTTGACAGAAGAAACATGTTTCCTTACTCAGCTGGTAGTAAGAAAACAAATACTGTGCACGATGAAGGTTTGTGTGTATTGATAGTTGTCTTCCCAATCCTTTAATTCTCTTGAGCCTCAGACATTATTGCTCTGTTGTTTCTTCTGAGTTCATCCCCTTCTAATTCCACATATTTTTGAGATCATGTGGTGTTTGTCTTCCTGTGCCTGACTTATTTTGCTGAACATAATGTTATCTAGATTCACAGGTATTGTTGAGAAAAGAATTGCCTCCATTTGTAGAGGAGAAATAATATCACCACAGAATACACTTGTATTTATACATTTGTACAACCTCCAGTGCATATTTAGTTTGTCTAGATAACTTATATGTGAATCTTTGCTGCATTTCCTTTGGATAAAAAAAAATGAGAATTGGGTTTGTTGAATCACATGCTAGTATCGAACTACTCAAACACAAACACATACAAAGCTACACACACACACACACACACAAACAAACAACTATCTTACTAAGGACTATGAGAGTCAGATTATCCATTTGTAAAATCTATTCAACACTCTCGTTCTAATTCTGATGGTATACTCAGTCACATTTGTCTTTTTTTCAGAAAATCAAGAAGTTCCAATATTTACCAAAATGACAAGATGCTAATTGTTAATAATGAATAATAAATCAAAACTTCATTTTTTAAGAAAGAAGTTTATGATGCATCCTGTCTGAGAACAAAGGACTGCTCCACTCCTAATCACAACCTACGCTACTGCCATTTGCCACATCCTTGCAATCAGAAAGATTATGCCACTTTGGAAGACATCTGAATGATGGCTCATTCATCTCATAGATCAACAGGTTCTTGTCATCCATGGAAAAACACTTAGGTTGTAATGGTGACTGTTCTTTTCATATCAAATAAATGCGGTAGATGGTCATGTAGAATGAAAGCCAGCAAGTACATCAATGGATAGCTCATGACTGCCACCTCCAAATGCTCGGGAGAAAGATTTCAGCTGTCTCCTGGCACAAAGAATGTTGGGTCGAGATTACATGTTGATGGTAACAATGATTGTAGTCCTTCATGGCGCTATGGTAAATGTGTGTCTGGTTTGAGAAGGCTGAAAATGAAATGCAGACCTCAGAAGGCTAGGGTGAAAGGGATTTGCTAGGTGTTTGTACTGTGATGCTGAAGAACTCCCATTAAGCTCCATGTTGCAATAATTAAAATATTGCTTTGAAATGGTTTCAAAACTTAAACAGATCCAGGGAAACTATAGAGAGAATTAAGAACTAATTACATTAAAGTACCGAAGATCAATTTCTCATGGGTTAGCAGCTTCATGTATTTGTTGCTTTTAGGTAGGTAGGCATAATACTATGAAGAAATATTAAAAGATTCTTTCCTAGGGTTCTAAACCATTCACCACTACTAGTAAGTAAATACACAGTTGGGATGAACTACTAATAAGTAAATACGCAGCTGGACTGAACCACTAGTAAATAAATACAGAGTTGAGCTGATTTTCCTTTGAGGGGAATGTACGAAACAATTTTGGTCTTGATATTTTGCCTCCCCAAAACATTTGGGTGTTGAAAAACTTCAGTTTGTAAGTGCAAAAGTTTGGATTTAGTTAAAAAAAAAAAGTTCTAATTTATCAATGAGGAGGGATATTCACAAAGACAATCAAATGTAATTATTGTTGTTCTTTTTTTCTTTCCAAAGCATTACAACTATATCAAAATATTGACACTGTAATTACAAACATGATACAAAAATTGCTTTCACCAAAGCTCTTGGGGTTCAAATTTTGGCTCAAGGGCACTATGCCCTTTCACCCCTGATTGATTTTTTTCTCAGTCCTCAACGAGTTATTATTGTGCTCATACTGCAGAGCCTTATAAGTGAGTCCCAGTGGGCAGACTTCAGGTAAAGGTGGCGTGTTATGATTACGTAATGGTAGTACTTCAGGTGCTCTACAGTTGTAAGCACGTTTCTGCCCTTGGCTAGTCATCTAAAAGAGTGATTCTACCATATACATATATTTATGACATTTATGACAGGCTTAAAATTTTTACCTTGCAATTTCCAGTAAGAGAATGGAATGGAGTAAGGGAATGTGGCTGCTTGCCTAACCTCATTTAGTAGAAATTCATGGTGGCACTGAAAAGATACTGTGATCCCCATAACTACTTCTAGGTTGCCATATCAAGAATGACAAGAATGTTACAGCAAGCTTAGTCCAGGAGACAACAGACTCCTGAGATAGTTGACTTTGGCTGAAGAACTTTCAGAACTCTGTTCATCCATAAGCTGTCTCAAACTGTCACATCTTTCCTTCATTCCCTTTCTTCTTTAAATGGAATAAAATATTGAAAACTGAAGTACTCCCAGCACACCAACCTTCCCTTAATAAAATCATTTAGTTAGGTCTGACTTCATCCTCTTTCTCTCAAAGGACCCAAGCCATCCCAGTCTTCTAGTAGAATTTATAGATTACAGTAAGACTAGGAAGAACTAGACACTACAGAGGACGAACAGGATAGTTTAAAAACAATAGAAATGTAAAGGAGATTTTCATATTATTTTGAACAAAAATGAATATAATCGTGGGAATAATATTGAGAAAGTTCAGGTTCACTGCAAACAGCCAGGCTCTCACTCTGGCAGTAGCAGGTTTGTAGTGATAAGAAAGTCTCATTTTCTATTTATTGAACTTTATTAAGTCAGATCTTCCAGGCAACCTAAAAATACTTTGTGGTAAATTTGCAGAATTATTGAATTTAAGGGTTTTGTCTGGGTTTACAAGCAGCGCATAGATGAGTCAAGCTTTTATATATTTCCAGTTTATTACAACCGTGTTATTTGATGTGTCTTTTCTTTTAGCTATTTGCAGACCATCATCCAACCTTTACCACACCAAACACATCACGACGCACTAACATAAAAGATAAAAGCACCCATTTAAAAGGCTCTTATTGACAGCACTGTCGCGTTCTTAAAGGAAAGGTTTCCTAATTTTGCTTCTCAGGTCCGGGGGAAAATACAGACTTTCTCGATAAGAAACACTCACAACACTGACCATGAGCAGAACCTTAAAGTGATTTAATAAAAGCCCCTCTTTGGGAAATCAATATTTACAACAATAACCCAATGTGCACTGTAGTATCCTGACTTAGCTTCTTAGCTTTCCAAGTAATCCTTTAATTAAAATCAGTACAAAGATAAGTTACATTCCATACATTCAGAACAGAGAATTTTGTAGCTCAAGTTAAGTATCTGGGTGAAATGCAGACATAGGAAATTTTGTTATAGGAAACGATGCAGGTTCCATTCAATTAAATTGTGTTTAAGATTCATGGGATTTATATGTTTAAATTTAATATTACAAAAGTTTACTGAGGCTATAAATCCTTTAACTATAAACATGTAGATGATAGTTTTAAGACTAACTGAGCTTCATGTGTGCACATGTAGTCTCTAGGATCACATTAAGTATAATATACCTGACTGTTTCTTTTTTCTTATGTAGAAATTCTCCAAGTATATGATTCCAAAGAAAACTAAATGGCACAGGAATGAATTTGAATGATAAATGCAATAAGTTTTTGAATTTTAACACATATTCTATATTTGTCCAAATATTTATTCTTTTAAAAGTGGCAAAGAATGTTGTATGTGTAGACTAAATCAATGTGTGAGAGACTTTTTTTTCTACTGAATGAAACTGGCATTGAATTGTAGAATCAGTTGTATATCTACTTTAGTGCTCTTCTCAATGATGTTGTCAGTTTTCAGCTAGGTCAAGTGAATATTAAGAGTCTGAATACTAATAGATCTCAGTTTCTTGACTTCTTCTCAGGAGACAATTGACCATTGAAGACTGTTTCCTTCCATATTTAAAATATTTTGAAAATATGGAAGTATTATAGAATGTTACATTTGAATGTGACTTTGCAGATACACCCCTCACAAACACACCTACAGAGACATGTGCACACACAGGGCATTGATATTCAAAGACAATGTTGCTGATTGTGGTTTGATCAATGAGTGGATGTGCTTGAAAAAATGAGATGTTTCCTACTCTGAAATATCACATTTGTGTCTCCAGAAACTGGAAATTCTCTTGCAATTTGCCCTTATAATTTTCTGTTTTATGTGAGATTTGTATTCAGAAAAAAAAAATCTAATCTTGAGGTAAAGTCCTCGTTAATAGGGATTTCTGCTCAATATTCATGTAGGACATATGAGTTTCAGGGGAAACAAAGAGATGGCTGTTGAGTTTGTTTCATTATTGTGGTTTTTAATTCATTGTGTCACTATGGATACTGTAACAGGATGTATTGATAGAATTGATAAAAATCTATACAGAAAAAATATTAAATTAGAGTATTACCTGATAAAAATGGACTTTAGTGGGTAAAGCCAAGATAACATGGGAGTGCCATATTTGGGTAGAAGAACATACAGATAAATGCCATGTTCCTTAAGTTTTACAACTATAATGCATGATCACACACACACATATGCACAAAGAGGATGACATTTTGTTTCTTAATTTGCTGCTACATTACATTGCTGATACAAGGATTATATTTTTCTGTGTTCTTAATTTCCTTTGTGAGGGAAACACTATCCAGACACTAAATGTCCTGCTATTTTTTTGGTGTCTTCTGGCAATAACCCCATCATGCTCCCATATTCAAAATCCACACAAATATGCTCTGAAGATTTACATTTGTAGCAAGCATGGAGCCTGAAGGGGAGGGCTGGAGCACTGAGATGTAGCTCCTAAACTCAGAGCATTTCCTTGGCAGCGAATATAAGCTGCATTAAGTTTTCCTCTAAGCCCTCCTCACCTTTGAGAAAAAATAATGCTCTTAATTCTACTAAAACACTAAAATAGCTAGTCTGAGGCCAAGAATCTGCCAAGAGGGAAAACTACCAGGTGCTTAAATGGCACAGACCCATGGGATGCAGTTGAATGAATAAAGATGAATGGGATGATGCATTTAGTTTGAAATGAATTCAAGGGAAAAATTAAGCCAAAGTATGACTGAAATATAATTTAATCTGTTCATTTTATGCTATTTGACCCCCACATACAAAAAAAATGAGCACTCAGAAAACAGAAACTTGGTGCAATATATATATTGTAAAAACATGTGGTTAGTATCCAAAGAGAAGGGTGGGCTTCAAAATGAAGCAAACGGAGTGTTCCCACAGGACGAAAATAAAATATGGGAAACATGTGAAGTGTGCGGTGAGAAAGCGGTATGACATATTGTAGGAAATGGCAAAGATAAACCAAATAAGGAAAGAACAAACTTTACAGGAACATTCACCAGTATGAAGCCTAGTTTTCACTCTGGCAATCATATCCACGATGGAAAACTCAACAAAGAATTTCCACAGAGTCAAACACTGTCCTCTTCTTTTTTTCTCTTCGAGAGGAAACAATTGTCAATAAAGGATACCCTTTTCCATATTACATCTGTAGAATGGTGCTCTCTATTTTAGTGGGGAATTATTAGGTATTAGCTAACATCTTCTAAGAGATTTAATAAAATTAGTATCAGTTTTAGATCAATTGTAAGGCTTTTAAATTGATACATAAAATATTTAGAATTACTTTGCACTAGTTACTCCAAAAAGAGAAATGCCGGATTGAGAAGGGTGTGTAACTGTTACTCGTAGGTAGGCAAGAGGTATGGGAAGGGGCAGATAAAAGAGTGTTTCATTTTAAACAACTGTCAGTGGCAATAGTTTCTGTAAAATCATGGTTCTGAAGGTATTTGTGCTGTCAGGATTCCTGCCTCATAAGGAAAACCCCAGTTTTCTCTAAAGACACCCAAATTATTGAGAGAATTTAGCCATACCACAAACAGTATGTTTGCTTTTTTTCTTTGAGTTTGGTGTTCTAAATATCCACATCTACAAGGGGCCTTTATGGTATCATTTAAACGGATATTTGAATAGCTAAGCACACAAAGTACATACAACTAATATTAAGATAGACTATTCCATTTATGTTAGACTCATATTTAAAATTCCAAATGGAAATGACTCAGTAAATAAAGCTTAAGACACACTTGTCGCTTTGAAACCATGTGGTGTATGCAGAGGAGAAGAGATTTCAGGTGAGATTTTAACATCAAGGATGTTGTTGTAAGCTATGTTAGTCAGCTGTGGATAAAAGTTTTTCCATGAGCTTTTAAGCTAACAGAATATAGTGATAGAACTGTATACGAATATGCACCAACAGTTGTTGTTTGTTCCCAGAAGGATGAAGTCAAAGTGCTTTTTTTCTTATTCACTGTTGATACAAGAAGAAAGAAGGGTGTCTACCATGTAGTATATATTACATAATTGTGTGCACTATAGTATATAAAGCATTTTTATATATAAGAAATAAACATAATAAACACACATACAATTGGGTGTGTGTTATTCTATATGTACGTTTCCTATTGAGATGATTTTGTATTGTTCATGTATGGATATATTTGTAAATGTGTGTGTGGTATGTTTGGTGTTTACCAATTAGGAATAGATAACCTATCACTGGATTCCTCTTTGGATGTACCTGACTCTCCCATTCTGAATAGCCATTAATGGCCTGTAGCTGTTCATTTATGATAAGCCTTTGAAGGATTTCCCCCATCCACACTGGGCTGTCAGTAGGTGCTATTATCATGCTGGTCTGATTTGAGTGCTCATACTGTTGCAATTTTATGGGTGCAGCTCCCTGTCTTATATAAATGACATTCAGAACCAGAGGACCAATTCTGTGTTTTCAATCCAGAAAAATATACGGATAATGTTATGTAAGGATTTAATCATATCAGAATGAATAAAGTAGTACACTTTTAATATGAAATTAATTCATTCTTAACATTTTGTCATCCTCTATATTGAAGTATTTAAGTAGAGCAAAAGAAGTTAAAAGTCAAATAGTACTAATATCTTGTGTTTTATTCCACTATTTGATTTTATGCTAAAAAGGGATAGGGCTTTCCTTACTCAACATATGAATGACGTTTGGACATGCATAGACTTTCTTTTCCTGTTTACCACATTTTTATTCTATTCTTTCTTTGTCTATAATATATATATATAGTATATAACAAATATATACTATAAGGTAAAGAGCAAAGAACACAAAAAGATCTCCCAACTTATGTTGAACACATTTCTTTTGGATGCAGGGTCGTAGGTGGTTAAAGCATGCCTCCTCGGTTTCAATAAACTCAAAGTGCAAGTAGCAGAAGTAGCAGCAGAGTATATTTGTCTTTATCATTAGATGGTGCTTACTGGTTTTTCAAGTTTTCATACACTTAAGTTAATGGGAATAACTTTGTCCAATTTTTCTTCTTGAAAAATCATTTTTATTAACATAGTTGAACAAATACTTTTGTAGTATGATAGGGCATCTCTTGGGTATATTCCTAAGAGTGGTATTGCTGGATCCTGAGCTAGATTGATTCCCTATTTCCTGAGAAACCACCACACTGATTTCCAAAGTGGTTGCACAAGTTTAATTCCCACCAGCAATGGATGAATGTTCTCCTTACTCCACATTCTCTCCAGCATATGCTATCCTTGGTGTTTTTGATTTTAACCATTCTGACTGGTGTAAAATGGTATCTCAAAGCTGTTTTGATTTGCATTTCCCTGATGGCAAAGGAGGTTGAGCATGACCTTAAGTGTCTTTTTGGCCATTTGAACTTTGTCTACTGAGAATTCTCTGTTCACTTCAGTACCCCATTTTTTAATTGGGTTAATTAGAATTTTCAGGTCCAGTTTCTTGAGTTCTTTATATATTTGGAGATCAGACCTTTGTCTGATGTGGGGTTGGTGAAGATCTTCTCCCATTCAGTAGGTTGCCTTTTTGTCTTAATGACAATTTCCTTTGTTTTACAGAAGCTTCTCAGTTTCAGGAAGTCCCATTTATTCACTGTTGCTCTTGTTTTCTGTGGTACTGGGGTTCTACGTAGGAGGTGGTCTCCTGTGCTCAAGTGTTGCAGTCTACTTCCCACTTTCTCTTCTATCAGGTTCAGTGTGGTTGGATTTATATTGAGGTCTTTAATCCATTTGGACTTGAGTTTTGTGCATGGTGGTAGATACAGAACTATTTTCATTCTTCTACAGGTTGACATCTAGTTATGCGAGCACCATTTGTTGAAAGACGCTTTCTTTCTTCTATCATATACTTTTAGCTCCCTTGTCAAAAATGAGGTGTTCATAGGTTTGTGGGTTGATATACTTGTCTTCAATTTGATCCCATTGGTCAACGTCTCTGTTTTTATGCCAATACAAAGCTATTTTCATTACTGTAACTCTGTAATAGAGTTTGAAGTCAGGCATGGTAATGCCTCCAGAGGTTCCTTTATTGTATAGGATTGTTTTGGCCATCTTGGGTTTTTTGTTTTTCCATATAAAGTTGATCATTCTTCTCTCAAGGTCTGTGAAGAATTTTGTTGGGATTTTGATGGGGATTGCATTGAATCTATAGATTGTTTTTGGTAGAATTGCCATTATTACTATGTTGATCCTCCCAATCCAAGAGTATGGGAGATCCTTCTATTTTCTAGTGTCCTCTTCAATTTCTTTTTTCAAAGACTTAAAGTTCTTGTCGAATAGATCTTTCATTTCCTTGGTTAGTGTAACCCCAAGATACTTTATGCTATTTGTGGCTATCATGAAAGGTGAAGTTTCTCTGATTTCCTTCTCTGCTTCTCTATCCTTTGTGTATAGAAGGGCTACTTATTTCTTTTTTGAATTGATCTTGTATCCTGCCACATCACTGAAAGTGTTTATCAGCTGTAGGAGTTCTTTGGGAGAGTTTTTGGGGTCACCAATGTACATAATCATATCATTTGAGATGGTGGGACTAATCTAATGGGAGCTCACCAAGGCCAGCTGGACTGGGATTGAACAATCATGTGATCAAATCTGACTCTCTGAATGTGGCTGACAATGAGGGCTGACTGAGAAGCCAATGATAATGACACTGGATTTTGATTCTACTGCATGTATTGGCTTTTTGGGAGCCATGTCTGTTTGGATGCACACCGTTTTAGACCTGGAGGGAGGTGGGGCCTTGGATTTCCACAGGGAAGGGCACCCTGACTTCTCTTAGGACTGGAGAGCAAAGTGGAGGGGGAGCGGGAGGAAAATGGGAGGATGAGAGGAGGTGGAAATTTTTAATAAATAAATAAATAAATAGAACCAACTCTCAAGAAAAAGAAAAAACAGTTTTTATAATACTCCTTTTCTCTTTAGCCATGTAACTGTCAGAAATGAAAATAAAGTTTCCTATAGTAGGGAAGACATTGAACAAATTGAAATCAGGTGGAAAATATATAAAACTTAGACATAATAAGTAAAATAAATATAATTCTATAATGATAAATTATATATCAATTTATTGAAGTAAATGTAGAATAGTGGTTGTGAGGCTTGGAATTTCTTCTGTTCTAAATGGTTGCTATTGAAGCACTTTCTAGCCCTCCTCAACACAACTTTTCATATACATTAAATAATTTAGTTTGTCAATTGAAGATATGACTCTCCCTAATGTGAAAAATACAGAATTAAAATATTATTCATTATCTTTAGAAGTCAAAAATAAATGCCATTGTTTTATTCACAATATCAATATAAAACTCCAATACACATTATATAGAGTTCCTCTGTACCAATGTTTTGAATTTCTCAACAACATTGTAACAAGGCTGAGGATCTGTAAGTTAAAGTTATGCATTGATTTCAGTTTCATCCTGTTGTGAAAATACTTGGTGATGCCTTCAAATAAAGGACCCTTGGAATCATTTTAAAATATAAGTTAAGCTCTTTGTGTAAAGTCAACTCAGAATAAAAACCATACAGAGAGTGAATCCTGAAGAATCTGAATCCAAGAACATGAGGATTGTTAGTCTTACCTGGAGCAGAGAAGCAATAAACACTTTCTGTTATTAAGTTGCTTGGTGACCTTTTCCAAAATTGGCAAGATCAAGCTCTCTTAGCTATAACCAGCTCCTGATATTTCAATGACAACAGACTACAAAGCAATTCTAACTATTTGGAAAAAGCTGACACAGGACCATGAAATTATAGCTCCATCAGAGAGACTGTGACTTTTCTGCCTCCTCCAACACTTCTTAAGTACAGAATTAATGTAAAGAACTAATTTATTCCTCACTTTCATTATAGGTACTTTTTGGGATGCATTTATATTGTGCTGTTACATCAATATTCATGTTTGAAAAATAAAATATGATATAAATGAAAAAAATTTAATATGTATGGAATCCCTGTGAATAAATATCAGTATCCTCATTTACAAACAGGCAAAATTGCAGGTACAGATTCTGAGACATTAACTAGAATTTTCTAAAATCTTTGTACTACTAAATTGAAGAATATATATAACATTTTCTCTCCAATTAGAAGGCAGAGACAGGCAGATCTCTGAGCTCAAGCCCAGTCTGGTCTACAGAGTGAGTTCTTGGCCAGTGATATACAAGAATCACTGTCTCAACAAAATGAAACAAAAGAAAGTCAAAAAAGTCATATAGACACTGTCATTCAGAATGCTTATGTTTAAGATATAATATTGTAAGGTAGAATATTTAGTTTAATTTGATACAATTAGAGTTCTTTAGAAGTATAAACTGATAATGACAGATAGTCATAAGAAATTATGAGAGTAATTATTTTATGCTTACACTGCTTTCAACAAAATTTAATTGTGAAATTATAGGAAATAAATATATTCACCTTAATATTATAAATTTATATCTAAAATTTTAATATTTATTATAGATTCAGTTTTCATGAATGCTAAATTCTTAAATTTCACTATGACTAAGGAAGCTAAAGAGATTTGCACTGATTTTACACTTTTAAATATGTGAATTATTTTATTAATGTCTTTGCTTTATGTTTCAAACATTGTAATCCCAGATTAATTTAATTTATTGAATAATACTCTCTGGATTTTAATATAGTATTTTGATATTTATATATTATATTATTACTATTAAAATATTATTAATAAATATTTTGATGTTTGAATGCTGCATATACATGCATGTATGTGCATATTTGTTTATTAACGTATGTTTGTACACTCTTGAGGCCAAATATTAACTATTTATATCTTCCTTTATTACTTTCCAGTTTATTTATTAAAGCAAGGTCTCTCCTTACTGGAATTGAAACTAACCAATTCCTGTTACTTTAAGTAGTCAGCTTTCTTTATAAGTTCCCTATATACAGCCCATAGTATTACAGGGAGTCAATAGATCTTACCAGCTTTTAAAGGGGTTCTGAGAATCTGAACTATCTTCTTCTAGAATGGCTAGAATAACAATCTCTATTATTTAGTTTACTGGTTGTAAAGCATGTTGGTGGCAGGTGGGATGTTACTATAACAAATACCTAAACATCGGTCAAAATTTTTGCAACTTTGAAAGATAGATTTGGAAAGGTATCAAAATACAGGTATGATATTTCAGATGGAAATGAGGAGCGAGTACTAAGGGATTGGATTAAAAAAGAATACTTGTTATAATTTAGTAATAATTTTACTGAAGTGTCTTCCAGTGCCTTATGGAAGTTAGAACTCTAAAAGAATAAATTGGTGTATTTAGATAAGGAGATGTCTAATATAAGTCGCAAATTGCTGACTTCATTAGAAAATAATTGATACTTGAAAAGGACTATATAATTACTTGTATGTATTTCAAAATGCCTGGAGAAGTGTTGTCAGTTGCAGATTTAATTGCAGTTTTTTATAAATCATTTTTTTTCATTTCCTATCTTGCTTGTAGATCAATGGTAAATTTTCTTCTTATTTATTATGTTTAAAATCAAGCAGTTCCATATTTTACTAATATATGCATGTCATTGTCTGATTAAATTTTAGCACATTTTCTCTGTAAATTAATTCAAGAGATTAAATAGTCTTAGACTAGATAGGTTGTCATATAATCGTTGAGATTTAGAGATATTTTGACACCATGCAAATGTCAAATTAGGACAAGGTTGTGGCCAAAATAAATTACCTTTTTTAGCCTATAGTTTATTTGCCTCAGTTATATTAATGTTATAAGGACTGAAAAACTAGTACATTGGGGTGGGTACATGTGGATGCTGAGACATTATTTAATATGAGTTGTTTTCATCATTTAATTATACATGAGGGAAGCTTTCATTATAAAATGGAGTTTCAAAGTTATTTCTTTTATTTTTTGAGATTATAATATAGTTATATAGTTATTCCTTCTCTTTTCTCTACAACTTCCTATTCTTTTTGCTATTTTTTAAATTCAAGCCTTCCTTTTTCATTACTACTATATATGTACATTATATGTGTCTATATACATACATAAGGAAATACACACACAGATACAAATATTATTTTAGTATTTTTGCTAGCCTTAGTCCATTCTCTGTTTTCAAGTCAATATATATCTGTAAATTAAAGGATGAGGAGGAAGAGAACACCGTATTAAAGAAGCAAAGGTGATTGATTTCTGTGATATGTTCCCATGCTTTCACAGTACAGAACGGTTCTCTTTAAGCTAGTCTTATGAAATGTTTTAGTGATATTCTCACAATGTCTCTCTTTTCAGTGAAGATAAACTATGGCTTCAAGAGCATCTATTGGAATTAAAGAAGAAAAAATATAGAAAGAAAGCTAGAAGAAGAAACGGAAAAAAAAGGAAGAAAAAGGACTAGATAAAAATGGATTCATCTCTTGACATTAACACTTAAATGGATAAAATGTTTTGGAAAATAAATGTGCTTGGACATTAGACCTAAACACTAAATAACACCGGAGAAAACAATGATGCTCATAAACACACCTCAAAGACTTTGACTAAGGGAGAAAAGCGATTTGGGACAGATGTTTCATTTCCCTTTTGAACAAATATTTTATTGAAATGCTTCCGAGCAGACTTTACTAATTAATTTGGAAGATGAAATTTCAGGTTCTGAGGAAACTTTTTGCAGGAAACAGGCATGAAACCAGGGTGGGGGAGAGTTTCATTTTGCCTGTGTGTCTGACACCCCCCTCTGGGTTCTTGGCAGTCTCTGTCACCCACTGCTGTGATGTCCCAAGAGCTATCCTGTTGTCAATTTTCTGGGTTGACACTTTTGGGCTGAAACTCACTACAAATATCTCATGTTGCTGTTCATATTGGTTCTTAACAAGCAATCTGCTGTTTCTTCAGTCAGTCATACAAGAGAAACATCCAAGTGAACCTTAGGGTTTTCCTTTGTACTGACATGTCTGCATAAGTTCTTTGATTTTCACATTCAGTTTTATCAGAGATAAACTTTGAATATTATTCTAGAACGAATCAAATGGAAGGGAGTTAAAGCCTTTCACAGCAAAGGAGGAAGTTATTTAGTGAGGCCTTAGGGTAGGGTAAAATGATTCAGTTTGATGTCAAAGGAAAACAAGGAGGTCTAGAAAGAAAATAGGGAAGTCTTGGGTGGAGGAAACCATGGCTGAATTGTTTAAATGAGGGCAGAGAGGACAGCCCCAGGGTGGAGTTCGATAAAATCAGTCATGAATTCAATCTCCAGTACAGAAGAGAAATAGAATCATTGAAGGGAATTCTTTCATCAATTAAACAAATACTAATATTTTATTAAATTTGATATAGTCATGGAAATTCATAATGTTCTGAAATGAAAAGCAATGTTGTAAATTAGACACTAAGACATTAGTAATAATGATTGCCGGAGTGTTGCCTCTGTTTTAACATTTGAATCACATATTGATTTTCATCATTTATTTAATGATAAGAGTCCTGCTGTGAGTTTCTGGTAATGAGGAACAAGCCAGGCAAATTGGATAATTAGTAATTAAAATGCTGAATATTCTCATTTCAAAACACTATTTGGTCCTTACTTCAAAATGTAGAATTCTTTCCTAACAATGAACCTTTTGACTTTTTAAAAGCAAATCCATAAATTTTACAACTTAATATATTATGTTAAATTTGTTTAAATATATATGTTAAACAAATATGGAATGTTTTTCTTCAACTATCTCCCAAGAGCTATCCTTCAGTCACATCGTGTCTGGCATTACAGCTCTGTTTCTTCCAATTAAAACATGTCTTCTGAGTATAAACAAGAAGTGACATTTTCAAAAGATTTACTTATTTTTATTTCATGTGTATGTTTGTGTCTGAATATATGTCAATGTGTCATGTGTGAGCTTGTTCCTTGTGGATGACAGAAGAGAGACATCTCTAATGGGTGTTACAGAAGATTGGAAAATTCTGAGTGGGTGCAATTAACCAACAGTCTTCATAAGAGCAACGAGTGATCCTGTTGAGTTATCTCTCCAGCCTCAGGATCATATGACATTTTAAAAATATAGACAGGCTCACCACATTGATATGCTAAGGTTTGAGTTTTGAGTTCAACAATATATCCTACAGATGTTTCAATGGCAATTTATTTGTTAACTAGTTCATTATTGCTGAATTTTGCCTAATTTTGTAATTTATTAACATCTGTGGCTTGTATCGCTGATTTTCCCATTTATAGGTATGGTATTTAGGTGTTCATCTGCAAGATTTCAGAACCTTTAGAAAATATAATCATAAACTTCTTTTGTTTATGCAGAATGAAAGTATTTGTCGATGAAATAATTGTAAGGATGGAGTATCAGAATTTAGGGAAAGACTCAAAAATGTTTAGCAGATTTTTATGAATAGGTTCTTTGAGAATTTCGGGAGTACGCAACACTTTGATACATGGCAGGAGGGCATTCCTATTTCATATATCATTTAGACATTTTAAAATTTTTCTCATCTTACAACACATCTCATATTAATTTTCATATAGGGTTCTCTGATTAGGAATAAGGTTGAAATGTTATTTCCTAATTTAATTGCATTCTGTTGTAAATTTGGTAAGTAAACCGTTTACACATTAGCTCATCACGTAAGCTTTTTGGAAGAATATTAGGAAACCTGGCTAATCTTTGCTTGTTAAAGAAATATGATACTGTTCTTTTGTTAAACTGGTTAATACTTTGTAAGAATTGACATTATTAAAAATGGAAAGTTATATTTTGGTGAAAATTTTACTGCTTGCTTAGCTATTTGATTCTCAAAAAATTGACTTTTTTAAAGAAAGAATTTCTATAACATACAGTAGATAATTTTAGGTAGTGTTGCTACTTTGGACAATACTTATTAAACCATTGAATGTGGTATTTGGTGAAAATTTTATTCAGTATTTTCCACTTATTTAATGAATATGCATAATTTGCTTTCACAATAAGCTTTAAATTAATTGAACTAGTAAATGTAATAATAGTTTTATTAATTCTGCTTTCTTTGTTTTCTTCAGGATTAGCACAACCAAGATTGTCAATGAATGTAGTATAGTCAAAGTTAATTTAAATAAGTTAAATGGCTTTTTATTAAGTAATGATAGAGATTCATTCATTTATCTTAACTTTTGTTATAGAAAGAAGAAAGATGGTCGCTTTTAAATTATACTGTATTTCTGTATCTTCAAACAAATCTGCCTTGAAAGATATGGACAATGGTGAAGTCGCATCTGTGGAATGTAGAGGTGGGTAAAGATAGGCTTGTTTTCTTCTGTTATCAGTCTGAATCCTGTCTCCTGTGTGGAGAAAAGCCTGGCTACACCTTGAGCTAGCCTGAACAATTTGGATATCAACCTGTTGGCTTTGTATCGTTTTCTATTTCAATTGATGCTGTTTCCCAAATTGCCATATATAAAGCTAAGTACACTGAACAGTTGATGGGTCTTTTGTGAATGATTTACAAATTAGCTGTGGAGAGAGGCAGACATTGTCATCTCATCACTGCAGAAATTTCTCTCAGGGCAGCTTCTGGCTAAAGGAAACTTTAGTGGGATATTATTCATGTGTGTAACTGTGCCAGAGAGATCTAAAATACATTCCCACTTACCACACCTCATTAATAGTAAAGGAAAAATACAAGCCATTTAGAAAATGTTCTTATTTTCCTTAGAGCACTCTGTTTAGAATAATGTGAATTTTACATGGTAATATAACAGTAAAAACTAAATTGATGTCAGGGTTATCTCCAATCATTTTCAATGTGTGCTCTGCAATGAAGTTTTTGAAACACATTAGCTGAAGGTGTAAGATGAGTGACATGGTATAACCATGGTGACAAGGATCTGAGTAAACTCCCTAAGTGCTTTGGGTAGGAACATTGATAGGATTGGGAACACAGTAAAACTCGGAAAGCTTAAGAAGCGAACTCATGTAATATTCTTAAGATAGACAGAGCAAGAAGTTTCATTGACTCCGATGTCAATAAACACGAGCATCTCAACTTAGTTCTGTATTAGCATCCTGCTGCTGATGTACCATAGTATTTTGACAAAGTGGGTAAAATAACACGTTTATTCTGACATTTTGGGATGTCAAAAGTCAAAGAGAGCTTCACTAGTCTAAACTAAGGATACTGTAAAATAGAATCTAGAAAAGAATCTGTTTAAGTTCTTTCTGTTTCAATAGTTGTTTTCATCCATTGGTTGTGGTCCCCGTGTTTGTTTTCAAAGTCAGCAAAGGTCTGCCTCTCCCCCCAGCATTCATCTTTACTTCTCTCAGTTCTTTCCTTTTATCATTCTCAGATAGGTTTTTCTGTCTTTCTACTCAAAGTCTTTTTATAATTATTTGGGGCCAATCTGAATAAATTAGAGTATCCACTCCTTCTCAAAACCCTTCATATAGCCAATAACATCAACAAAGTAACTTGGTACCTTGTCTCCCAAATCTAATACGTTCTCACATAGTTAAGAGTTTAGCTATCTTTCCCACTGAATTGGAAGCTAACCCCACGTTCAAACAAGTTCCCTAACTGATTGCATCATTCAGTATCACTTTTAGCTGTGTGAAATTAAGATTCCAGACTGAAGCTAGGATTGAATTATCTGGATTGCAAGAAAAAAACTGAGTGATTGTTTGGTTTACTACAGACAACCAGAACTTTGGAACAACATTTGTTTGAGTTTTCACTCTCATCCTCCCCAACTATGTGCTCTTCTATGCTCTGTCTATTCACAGGAAGAATTAATCAAATCATTGTTTTCTAACAGAGCAATTTCTTATCCATATTAATGAGTGATATCATCTACCTCACTGGACTAACATTCTGGTAGATTAGATGATACCATAAACAATGTTACAAACTTACTAGGCATACAAAGAGTAGTTCCTGACCAAAGTGAGCTGAATTGTATCAATGAGCAAGAATATTATTTCCATTAACACATTCAACATTTGTTTTCTGTTTATTGGCATTTTGAATTTTCTAACATTCTTTTAGCTGGGACAGAGCTCCTGGAATTATTTCATCCTGCTTCCTGCCCAGATGTCTTTGCTCTCTACAGTCTTATTTCTGTAACTTCCGGATGTAGGCTCCACTGCCTGTTGATTTTTGTTCTGGGTCTTTGATTAAGAGGCTGTGGCATGTTAATCTCTGTAATGCATTTCTCTGCAGACTTTTCTCGTCATTCTCTCTTTCATCTGGACCTCCTTTAGCCTTCAAAGGCAGTGTTTAGGGCCAAACTTGAGGTGGGTTTAAGGCCTGGAATAAATCACAAGGGAGGTCCGTTCCTTTCTGTTTGAAGGAGAAAAGAGTCGATAAGACATAAAAAGGGACCCCTAAGCTTGAGAAGCAGGAAGGGGAAAGCCAGCATATTCCAGGTGCCTGGATTCTATGTCCTCCAAAACTCTCTGACTGTATATGTATTTGATGTTACAGCCGTTTAGTTTCAGAACTCGGTAGTTGTTAAGTATGTTAATGAATTAAGGCAGCACTGCAGGCTTTCTAAAGACATTTCTAGAAAACTATCAGTCATTTTCACATTTCCCTCAATAGTTATTTCACAGTAAATCATAAATGAGTGTCATTATTAAAAGCTATCATATATATTGCTAATTGTCATCAGAGAAACTCAGTTTTATCAAGAATAGCTGAAGTATATTAGTACTTAAGAAGAGGCTCAATTATGATGAAAAATGTAGTTAGGAAAGGAAGTTAGACATCTGGTCAAACAGTTCTATTTTGGTGAGTAAGTCATGAAATTAAATTTACTTATTTTTAAAGATGAATTTACCCTTTTACTTAAATATATTGATGTTAACTCTTTTAGCTTTGAAAACTAGTCTTCCATTTTCTTGAAAATGTATGCATGTTAATTTCTATGTTGATGTCTACAGTAAGGATACATTTAAATATATTATAGCAGGTGGATAAAAAAAGATGCTGTGTTGCATATCCAGGATACACTACAAAATTCTATTTCAGGATTCTCATTGTTGCTTTTTTAAGGTAGGGTTTTGCTGTGTAGTTCTGGAATTGTTCTGTAGACCAGGCTATTCTCAAATTTGGAGAACTGCCTATCTCTGCCTACTGAGAACTGCAACTAAAGACGTGTGCCATCACTCCTGGCTAACCATAACCACTTTTCAAAAACTACCTGACAATCAATTTGATATGTGTATGCACACTTAAGTATAGTCACATATTTATACACACAGAAACATATGTGTACATATATATATATATATATATATTTATCCAATAATCTACAACAAAAGCAAATTTCTTTTACACAAATATTCTAACAAAATTCTAAAATATCACCCGACTTTGACTCTCTCTTCAGGTTAAAATTGGAAAATGCTATTTATGGCCACTATTAGTGAAAATGTTCATTTTACTTTTTTTCAACACAATCTTTATTGCAAAATACAGCACAATTCCCGTGTTTTAAAATTTATTTAAAATGTTTAGATTTTTTATTTATTTATTTTTTTATTGAAAAAAAATTCCACCTCCTCCCAGCCTCCCATTTCCCTCCCTCTCCCCCTCCCCCCTCTCCTCTCCCCCTCCCTCTCTAGTCCACAGAGCTGTCAGGGTTCCCTGCCCTGTGGGAAGTCCAAGGTCCTCCCCCCTCCATCCAGGTCTAGGAAAGTGGGCATCCAAACTGGTTAGGCTCCCACAAAGCCAGTACATGCAGTAGGATCGAAATCCAGTGCCATTGTCCTTGGTTTCATTTTTATATAAAATACTATAGTTATATAATCTCTGCTCCTTCCTATTCCACATTCAAATCTTCCACGCTCCTAACTCCCTCTCAGTTTAATGACCTCTTTAGTTACTACAGTTCCATGTATCCCACTGAGGCTATTTTGTATTGCTGTCATAGGAATACATTGAGGACTATCAGTTTGGGACTGGACAACCTAACAGGAAAATTGTCCTTGGAGAAAATTTAAACATGGTTCCTAGATCCTTTTATCTTAAAAAATAATTGTATAAATTATTAATTTCTATCTTTTGAGTGATCAAGATATGGCTACTGATAATTTTTTTCAAAAACTAGAAATAAAGTGAGCATATATTACATATTTATGTTAACAAATTCATTACAGATATTGTATGGCAGTGACTGACTATTCTCTCTCCTTCTGTAATTTTCTCATTCTCTTTCTTTTTGTAATTTCCTCATTCTTCTTTTCTGTTTCTCAAAGAAATAAGTAAATTAATATATTATTGACAGGAAATTGACTAATCTTATTGCATTTTTGTTTTCCTTCTACTAGCAGGTATGACCTGACTTCTGGAACTATATTTTTGCTATTGAAAAATAAAATAAATCCTAAAGGACTTCTGCACCCCAACTAACTTGGAAGTTCCTCCAGTAATTGTATCGTTAGTAAGGGGCTGGTGGAGACAGCATGGAGAGCAGGCCACTACTCCTTTCTTCATTGAGACCTCCCCAGTGTTCACCTGTGCTTCAGATGGCTGTTTTCCTGCAACATAGTAGCACTGAACTTCCAAATATGACTGGGACAATACACTGTTTGTGCTGGCTTGGAACCGGAATGCTGTGAGTGGTTACTGATGGAATTGAAGAAGTTTGGAGAAGAAGGACATAGAATTTTATGGACAGAAAACTTGTACTTCACATGCTTTCAACTTGAGTACAAAGATGCAAACAATGCTATTCCTCACAGCTTCTCACCACACTTAAGAAAAATGCAGAGAAAGGCCTTGACACTCTCATATCAAATTACATCAAAAGATGCAACAAGTGGAAGGACAGACCCGGAACCATGCACAGATATAGCTGCTTTGGGATGAATACAGCAAATGTTGGTAGATATCGGACTGCTGAGATGAGGCGTGTCTGATCCCCGGGATCTTAGTCTTTAGGGGCGGAGGTGAAGCAAGAAGAGTATCTAACAAGGAAGAAGTGAAGAGGCATCTGTATCACACATGTGTTTGTTTGCTTAGTCAGTACTACTGCCTTTGTGTGTAATGATTATATCCAAAGCTAACTTTAGCATATAAATGTATCTAAATATTTTGGATTATCTTTAAATTTATGGAACTATTGACTTTGCAAAGATGGCAAAGGTCTATGCTATAGGAACTTTCATATCTATCATTCTTATGATCTTTGATGTACAAGCACATTCACACATTAAATGAAATTTCAGCTTTTATTACAACACAGTCTGCCTTTCTGATTAGTTTGTAAGCATTTCACAAAATCATGTATTTACACTTTTTTTTGTATTTACACTTTTTAATTCTTCTACAATCTCAATTTCAGGGTACATAAACACAATTGTGAAGTTTTCCAAGGGAAAGTAAAAATGAAATGTTTTTTCTATAGCATAAAATGATGAGAAGTAAATATAAAAAAAAGGTTAAATATAACAACATATTGTGACTGCAACTGGCAAAGAAAAAAGATTAAAATGTTGAAAAACCCAAGAGCATATTTGAGATTTGTGATCTAAATGATGAATCTCTTCTTTCTAAGTCACGGAAACTGCCTCCATGCTAGCGGCAAATAACTGGGCTTTCTGTTATTTGTTGAGCAAATTACTAGGAGCTAAAAAGTAAGAGGCATGCAAAATCATCTTACAGCTGACTTGCAGTGCAGAGTTCAGTGGACAGAAAGGGCAAATGCTGTGTCTGGCAAGGAATAAGAGAAATCCACGGGGTTAGAACAAAGGTTACCACCCACTGCTGCTACTAAATAAGTGTTATGTCATTGACAGTGACACCTGCATTTTACTCAAGACGAGGAAAGACCTGAACGCTGGCACATGAAAGCAGGAGCCATTCTGAAATGTAAACACATAGGCACAGACAGACATGGTGTATATAAATTTTTTTCATTTGTTTCTCTTCAAGCAAATTAGAGAGTGCACTTCCCTGCTAATTACCCTCATCCTGGACCCCAGAGACTCAACCACATCTCAATAACTTACAGGTGACGCACCCCCCTCGCAGTTCTGTTCCCTATTTACTCCAGAGAAGCAGATAACCCATTTGTATCCAATTATTCATGGCAGTTTGGGGAAATGGGCTGCATACTTCTAAGGAAGTAGGAAAACAAAAACAAACAGCCATTGTGTTTTATTAGCAACACCGTTTTTGTTTCTACAGACAAAAGCTTTTGTAGGTTTCAAATATAAATTATTTCAGTCCAATTTACCTACTTGTGAAAAATTTGAAACAGTTGAACCCAGAAAGATGTGAGGCACTTTTCAAAATTATACTCCCAAACTGCCCATCTGCTCCTTGAAATAGGGATAAACAAGTAAAAGTCAAAGCCAAAACAGGAACAAGACACAAAACATGGAAAGCAATGGCATTGCGTAGAAGTTCAATTCGCCGTTCTCTAGAAGATGAAGTGTTTTCCTGCTCATCAGCAATTTATTCTGGACATTCTGAGAGGCTTACAGAGTCATGAGGTTAGGTTTCACTGTTGGAGCCTTGTTTAGGATTTGAATTATCAATTTCATTTTTGGTATGAAGTGCTAGGTTCATGGCATACACACATGCCTCACATCTGTGAGTTTCTGTGCAGACTCTACAAGGACCAGAAGTTTATGACTGAAAAAAAAATAACTATGTGGATGAGAAAGCATAACTTGACCTGTAAGGTTACAAACTTTACATAGGTTTTATTTAGCATTGTGCTCTCTTCTAGATCTGAGTGTATCATGAAAACCCAAAGTGATTGTTCACTTGCCCTCAAAATTAGTACCTGAAACAATTCTGGGGCAGACAATTTGTCGGTGAACTGGAAAGGATAACAACAAGGCTAACTTTATATTAACATATGTTGAACACAAATCAACATAAATAATAAGACAATATTATCACATAGGCAGTAATTAGTTCTTAACTTAGATAATATTCTAATATAACCCATGCTTTCACTTGATACACTGAAACATGAGATGAAAAACTTTTCAGTGTGAATGAATTTTACCTCCTCCCTTCTTGGATCATCAGTTTCTCCACTGTTAAAATAAAATTAGTAGGATTCATTCAGTGATGCATACTATTCTATGAAATACAAAATAAATTTCTATTGATCCAATCATTTTTATGGATCTAAACCTAAAACAGCATGTGTTCCCACCAAATAAAATCAGAGTACACAAGGAGAAAAGAGAACACTTCAGATCAATATATCCATGCCCTGTATGATGATCTGACTCATTTTCATCACGAGCTGAAGTTTAAAGTTCTGATTATGTTCAATAATAGTCCTTTGCTATTCTGGAGAAAAAAAAAACCTATCTGCTTTCCCACAAACTGAGCTGTGAGTTAGAGTCATTATCCCTACATCTTTAATAGTGATGCCAGTGTTCGGAATTATGGAAAGAATGCAATTATTCTTATGTACATTTGACAGAGAAACATAAGTTCTCTAGTTTTCTACCCTTGTGTACAAGGAGATAAATTAGAACTTGCCTGTTGGTTAAGACCTATTTCTGCTGTGACTTAACACATGAGAAGCTAAATAGGTGTTTTTTTTTCTATCTACTCAGCTGTAATATGATGCAGGTAAGTGTTACCATGCAGCTTACTACTCTTCATTGTATAATAGATAGCTGGGTACATGTTGTGACAATTAATAGAATTGAATTCTAATTAATAATTTAAAGAAACTAGGACTGTCAGTCAAAATATTATTTGATATTTTCTATATCTTTTATGAGAGGTTTACAAAACAAAATAAAATTTTAATTAATAAAAGTTGAGTTTATAAGGCCTATCTTTTATTTAATCTTATTTTGGTTTCATAAAATAATTAACATTTTATTTTATTTATTTATTTATTTGGATTTTCGAGACAGGGTTTCTCCGTAGCTTTTGGTTCCTGTCCTGGAACTAGCTCTTGTAGACCAGGCTGGCCTCGAACTCCCAGAGATCCGCCTGCCTCTGCCTCCCGAGTGCTGGGATTAAAGGCGTGCGCCACCACTGCCCGGTCTAATTAACATTTTGAAAATAGTTAATAAGCGACAAAATTTTGAAAGGTAAAGGCTGAATAAAATTTTCTGGTTCTGTTCTTTACTCTGTCAGTAACAACACCCCTCCCTCTCACAAAAGGATGTGGAATTTGCTAAAACCTCTGAAATTCATTTGAAATGTGAACAAAATTTTTTTCTAAAAGTAGTATGAGCAATTGATAGATAAAATATCACAGTAATGTAGATATGTTACTATCTCTTTGCTTAAAATTATCGGGTGTTTTCTTTGTTCAAGGACTTTGTTTTAGATGACAAATACAGTTTGGTAGAATATTGAACATCAGATCAAAGAACCACTTAAAATTAAAATAGTCACGTAAAAATTGTTGTTTAGTTATGTTGAATCCCCCCTCAAAAAAAAAAAAACTTAAAAGCGTGAGTGATTAATCTCAAATTTTTGTCATGGTTGGATAAAAATAAATTAGTATCTTGCTATACTTCCTGCCTGCTAAGATACAATTTTCACTCTCTGAGTATTAAAGACTACAAACTGTTGTGGCCCAGTAAGAAATCTATGTTTCTACTGTCTTTATTTTACAAAGGGCTTATTGAATTTACCATTGACTTATTTTTTGTTTGTTTTCTCGGGAACTTGCTGCTGCATCCCACAACTTTGCCTCCAAAAGTTCATGACCCTCCCACTATACAACAGCACTAGGCTTTCAAGACAGTCCTTACATTGACAGAGGTCATCACCAGTGAGAACTTACCTTCTGTTCCATCTACGATCACACTACAGAGTCTTAGACTTTGATTTAGCCAGATAACCAATACCAAGTTAACTGACTTTAATGAGGATTCTTGTGTGTAACCCATTTCCTGCCCCAATTTCGATATCAATCATGGTTTTATACTGTAGAAATCAAAAACAGACCTTTGCTAATTTTAACATTAGAGGGTTAGAAAAAAAGCAGCAACTGGAACACAGCATCCATTTAAAAGGGATGATCATTTTCAGTTGTTGAAGGGACACTTGGGGTGCTGGAGCTATGGTAACAGGGTTAGGCTGGAGTTTTCTAGGTTTGCACTGATTGTCTGGGTTCTTGGAAACATCTTGGCTTTTGAAAAAAGTGTTTTGAGGAAAAATAGTACAGTGACTGATATAGATGAGAAATAAAATCTGTCAATCTATGTATACATGTTTGCACATATTCTAGGAGACTTTAATGATAGCTAACGTTTCACTATGGATACATCCTTTATCATTACTCTCGTCAGAGAATAAGTCTCTGAGCCCACTATGACATTAATCCTGAAAGTCATGCACTTCCAAACTTCTGAATACTGAATAGTTCCATATTCTCTTTTGGCCACTGACTATGGAGTCAATATGCACATGTAAATCATCTGTTTCAATCTTAGGTATACTTGTTCTAACGATTATGCATTGCATTTATCTAAGTTATTCTATTATTAATATACTCTTGGACATCAAAAATTGGAATAAAAACCTGATGAATCCAAAGAGCTATGGAGAAACAATCAGCAGACGCTACTCTCCACATCGAAAAACTGACAAATTTATAAATGCCCAGCTGCTACTTCCTGTGCATCTGTCTATCTAGCTCTCTGGGTCTTCCAGTATCCTTATGGCTAAATCTAGTCAGCTAAATGTTGACTCTGTCTGTCCTCTGATTCTAGGATTATCTTTATTGACAGACTTGGAGTGTGAGTACCAACAAATCTCCTGCATCAGTTCTGGGTTTGTTTGATTGTTTAAACATCTCTTTTTAGAAGTCTAGATCTTTTGGGTATCTTCCATGATGCTGAGGAGAAAGGAAGGGAAGAAAAGAGAGAAGGAGGAAAAGGCGGGGAAAAAGGGAGAAGAAGGGAGAAGAGAAAGAACAAAGGAAATAATAAAGAGATGAAGAAAGGAGGAAGGAAACCAAAGAATGAGGGAAGGAAAGACAACATCTATAAAAGGGCCAAATCAACAATATGATGAACAAATGGGAAATCAAAAGCATACTGGAGTTATACAAAACGATGCGTATTGTGGTTTGAATGAGAAAGATTCCCTATAGGATTATAATTTTGAACCATTGATGATAGATACCATTTGAGAGTTTATAGAAACCTTTAGGGGTGAAGCCATGCTGGAGGATTTATGTTTCTGGCAAAGAGCTAAGAAAATTCATAACCTTATCCCAGTGATCCATTTCCTTTGCCTTCTCTCTGTCTTCTCTGTGTGAATGGAATGAGCTCTCTCTGCTTCCCAACCACCAGGCCAGAGTCATTTTCCTCTTTCCATGCTTTCTCCACCTCATGGATGCGATCTTTCTGGAAATGTAAAGCAATATAACATTTTCTCTTGTAAGTTGCTTCTTACCATAGTTTTCATAAGAAAACAAACTAATACAGATTGTGTGTGGGACACCAGCAGCATGAGGGCAGCATTTGACCTCTCTTCACCATACAGCTGTAGATAGTAGCAACATGATACTCCTACCATATAGATGAGAATGAGTGAGCACAGGAAAGCATGGGTTGACCCATTACTACCCAAGAAATGTCTCCAGTGGAGCGCTTCAATCTTAGCATTGGGCTCATTTATTTTCAACATTACTTATGCTATTTGAAGTTCAAAATTTCAAGGTAAAATTAAATTAAATTGAAATATCTGTTTCTTGTGTCATTTTTTCCCATTGAAACTTAGAGTCTGAATTTCTAGTGTGTACAAAACAGATTCAAATACACCTGATGATCAGCTTGAAATTCTCCACTTTGCTTCAGAGAAAACTCATTTGTGTGAACTTGTGCTTACAAACACACACACAAATATACACAAATGTGTGTGAGTTAGCTTTTACTATGCAAAATGTAATGTAACTGAGAAATATAAACAATGTCTTTAAGGATTATTCAAAGTAAAGTATACTTTATACCTATATATTCCATATCTAAGACTTTTCTTTGTTATCAACAAGGAAAAAATAGTTCAGTGTCTTAGAAGAAAGTAGTAAAAGATCTGTCAATCTCTGCACATGCTAATTCATCTATTCTTTTATCAATATATCCCTAACCTTGTAATACACATATATGTTATACATATATCTTCCATGTAACAATAAAATGAAGTTACATGTAACAACGATAAATTAATAACCTTCAGTCCTAAGTCTCATTACTTATGTAAGTTTTGTTATGAGAGACTAATAGACCAAACTCAACATTTCAGCCTTGAGGTTCTGGGAGGGAAAGATTATTCTACTGCGTTTTCAAAAATTCATCTAAGTGTTGATTAGACACTTTAGTTGCCATGCCAATGTGTTCTCTATTGCTGACCCCCAGCTTAGAGTTGAGAGATGGAGGGGGAATTTTATTATAAACTACCTTTATTTAGCCTTTGCCTGGCAGGAACAAAGGTGTATAAATAACTCTTCTGTATGTGCTTCCTGCACGGAGCTCCAGAAGGATCTGCATACATTATCATAGTCATTTTCTACATCTTTAAGTGAAATAGGGGAGAGAAGTCTCAGACATAAAGTACATGGCAGAGCCATTAGCAGGCCAACAGCAGAGGCCACACTTGCTTTATATCAAACTCTGACAGCTTTAGTGTCTACAATATCGTGGTCTATTTTGGCAGAGATGTACCTATCCAAGCTGAATTAAAAGTTGCAAATACCCTAGTGTAGCCCATCAAATGCTGAATACCCATCATCAATCAGCCAATTACCATGTGGTACTTGTACTGACAAGTCAGCAGTAACTTAAGAGATTTTCTTTGTTTTCTCTAAGGACTAAGAGGAACGGTGGGATATAATAACTACTAATGATGGTATAAATATGTTAAATGTTTTCCCTAGCATTCATAAAATCACTAGTAAATGAAACTCATAATAATCCATATGAATTCCTTCTTGGGTTATGACTTTTATGTAAATTTTAGTGCTCCCCTTTTTTGTAGGGAGGTAGGAGGAGGAAACACAATCATTTTAACTTTCTATAAAAGTAAAATTCTGTTTATGAATGCTTAGTTAGACAAAATATATCCAAAAGACACAGGATACACTACAAAGATAACAATACTGAGGGTATGTTTGACTTTCTCTGACCCAGATAGAACTCAGATAAACAAAGTATATTAGAAGTGGGAATTTTCTCACAGAGTCTGTCTCATGCAGTAAAAATGAATATATGGGATTAGTACTTTCCAAGAATAAGTATTTTGTGTGTTTTTTCTTTGCAGTTTTTTTTTGTTGTTGTTGTTGTTGGAACATATTAGAGGCGTTCTTTATAAAAAGATTCTTATAAAACATCTTGGCTTACTTTAGTACCCTAAGACTATATTTCCTCAAAAGTAAATCAAGTTTTAGTTAGCATTAATCATTCATGGTAAAGCAATATGCTGTGTTCCTGTAGCTGGATGTGTGTACTTTATATACCTTGATGGGAATGCATGCTATATCTAAAAGAATAAGAATATATTTAGATCAAAAGTCAGCAAAAAAATGAAAAGTTTAGTGTTTTAGCCGTTTAGACTTTGAATTCTATCACACACACACACACACACACACACACACACACACAATGACAATAGTTGGGAGAGCCTTGGAAGGAACTGCAGTTCTAGATACCGTGATATCAACATAATGAGAACAGAGGACACAGTTAACAGATCTGGACTCCTGGCTGACGGAAGGTATCAAACTGGTGTTGTTTTACAATGCTGATTTTGTAGGAACCTGTTTTACAACAATAGAAAACAGAAAAATAGAGATCATTTCATATAGCAGACACAAATTTGATTACTCTTCAGTACATTTTCGGTTTATCCATTAATTATCAAGCAAAAGCAATGTTAATGATTGACTAACATCCCAATGAAGATAATGACATGGCTTGACCAATGAAGATGACATGGCTGTGATGTGGCTTTGAATGCATGGTAGATTGTGTTATTTAACAAATGCTTCTTTCCCTTTTAAATGTGAATTGTTTTGACTATGAAACACAGGTTTTTAATTTTATACTATAACTCTGTGCCCTGCAAATGGTAATACTTGGCAGGTACAATAATCTGTCTTAACATTTCAGACATTAGTCTTTGTTTCCACAATAGAGTGAACAACACTGTCCTCTTATCTCACAGGACTACCTCAGTACTGGAAATGTAAGAATCACATTGAACTATAGATAAATTTATAATAATTTAGACAATATTTGAATTGTTTTCTAATGCTAACTAGCATATGAAAAATAATATTTTCTATTTGTTTTTCCTGTGTGTCCATAAGGTTTTTTAGAATAGGGATCCTCTTTCATCTTTGTTCAGTGTTGCAACTTATATTAATAAAGTGGACGTTCCTATAATTGTTTGCCAAAATACTAAATATTTATATCAGTCTAGACCATAGACTGCAGTAGGCTGGCAATTTGGGCATCTTGGAGAGATTAATGTAAATGATTATTGCTTGCTTTTGGAAACCAATCATTAAGATTTGGTAAGGTTTATGTATTTAGCACAGTACTGCCATCTCTGTTACATGGCCCATGAACAATCATAACCCAGCAGCAAAATGTGAAAATCAGAAAGAATTAAAGAAAGACAGAGACAGACAGAAGAAGAGAGGGAAGGAAGATTATGAAACATAGTCATCTCCCTTAAAAAAAGAGTCCCAAATGCATGGTCACAATAATTTTTAAGCTCCATAAAGCAATAAAAACAACAACAACAAAAATTAGACATAAATGTGGGCAAATAATTTCTAGGGAGGAGGGGTGTTAGACAGAGGAGAAAGGGAAGTATAATTAGAATACATGTACAAAAATGTCAAAAATTAATAAAATACCACATCGTTTTTCTGTCTCAGAGAAATTGTTATCTGACATTTTCACACACAAAGATTCTCAAATGAACTTGACAATTTTTTAATATGCCTTGCTGCTCAAGTAAATACTTGCAGTAATTATTTGTCTTGTGCTCAAATTATAAATTATACCTTCATGGTGTATTATGTTTAATTTTAATAACTTTTGAGTACATGGAAATGTAGCAATACCACTAAAGGTATGATGACGAAAATAAAGATTACTGTGCAAAGGTGCTTTCCTAAACGACGCAATCATGAGTACCAGGATGTACTTCCCTTGGACAGAAGTACTCAAAAACATGACCTATTTCTTCTTTCATTCCTTTAACACAGAAAGCATACTAAATAATTACACAGTCTTAAAAATAAAAGTGAATTCAATCCTGGTTGTCATGGCGGTGCATCTCTTATGTCCTAGCCCTTTAAAGGAAGAGTCAAATGGATCTCTATGAGTTCAAGTCTGACCTCTACATAGTAAGTTCTGTGCCATCCAGAAACACACAATAAAAGCCTCTCTTAAAATAATAAATTAATTAATAACAAGTTAATTCATCCAGAGCAGGTTCTGAGAAAGTTTCTGAATATAATGATGGAGAAAATTAATTTCACTAAATTGAAATCTGTAAGAGTTATCTGTTATTTGTATTATTTAATTTTATGTGTAGAATATATTACTAGTAGAATATTCATAGATGTATTTCCATTAAAACATCCCCTAAATTAAATGTTTCATTTTTTTCCCCCTCATATGGTATATTCTTATTTGGGAGGGCAGTTCAAGACAGGGTTTCTCTGTGTAGCTTTGGTTCCTGTCATGGAACACTCTATAGACTAGGCTGGTCTCTAACTTACAGAGATTCACTTGCCTCTGCCTCCCAAGTGCTGGGACTAAAGGCGTGTGTCACCACTGCCCAGTCATAAGACATATGATATATATATATATATATATATGACACACACATACACACACACATATATATACACAATATATATAATTTAAAGAAAAAACAGCAAAGAAAAAAATCACCATAAACATACCCAAAATCTTGGGATTCAGTAAGACTTCAGACAGACTTGATACCTTGATGTTAAATTTGTTTCTGGGTGATCAATTTCAAATGAATCACACCTAATTTTTATAGGGCAATGTGGACAAAAGTTTTTGACAGTGTTCACAGTACAGAGAAATCAGGCCTCAAGTGATATCTGACTTGAACCATAAGTAGGAGCAAAGCCCTTAGTATCTGATCTCAGTATGATGCAAAAAACAAAACGGAAAAACAGAGAAGTCGACCAATGGAATAGAATAGAAGACCCTGACTTTAGCCCACAAACCTATGAACACCTGATTTTCGATAAAGGAGCTAAAAGTATACAATGGAAAAAAGAGAGCATCTTCAACAAATTGTGCTGGCAGAACTGGAAGTCAATCTGTAGAAGAATGAAAATAGATCCATATCTATCACCATGCACAAAACTCAAGTCCAAATGGATTAAAGACCTCAATATCAGTCCAAACACACTGAACCTGATAGAAGAGAAAGTGGGAAGTACTCTACAACACATGGGCACAGGAGAACACTTCCTACGTATAACCCCAGCAGCACAAACACTAAGGACATCATTGAATAAATGGGACCTCCTGAGACTGAGAAGCTTCTGTAAAGCAAAGGACACTGTCACTAAGACAGAAAGGCAACCCACTGACTGGGAGAAGATCTTCACCAACCCCGCAACTGACAAAGGTCTGATATCCAAAATATACAAAGAACTCAAGAAATTAGACCGTAAAAGGTTAATCAATTCAATTATAAAATGGGGCACTGAGCTGAACAGAGACTTTTCAACAGAAGAAGTTCAAATGGCCAAAAGACACTTAAGATCGTGCTCAACTTCCTTAGCAATCAGGGAAATGCAAATCAAGACAACATTAAGATACCATCTTACACCTGTCAGAATGGCTAAAATCAAAAACACCAATGATAGCCTCTGCTGGAGAGGTTGTGGAGAAAGGGGCACTCTCATCCATTGCTGGTGGGAATGCAAACTTGTGCAACCACTTTGGAAAGCAGTGTGACGGTTTCTCAGGAAAGTCGGGTTCAACCTACCTCTCGACCCAGCAATACCACTATTGGGAATATACCCAAGAGATGCCCAAACATACAACAAAAGCATATGCTCAACTATGTTCATAGCAGCATTGTTTGTAATAGCCAGAACCTGGAAACAACCTAGATGTCCTTCAATGGAAGAATGGATGAAGAAAGTATGGAATATATACATATTAGAATACTACTCAGCAGTAGAAAACAATGACTTCTTGAATTTTGCATACAAATGGACGGAAATTGAAAACACTATCCTGAGTGAGGTAAGCCAGACCCAAAAAGAGGAACATGGGATGTACTCACTCATATTTGGTTTCTAGCCATAAATAAAGGACATTGAGACTATAATTTGTGACTCTAGAGAAGCTAAATAAGAAGGTGAACCCAAAGAAAAACATATAAGCATCCCCCTGAATATTAACCTTCATCAGGCGATGAAAGAAGACAGAGACAGAGACCAACATTGGAGCACTGGACTGAAGTCTCACGATCCAAAGGAGGAACAGAAGGAGAGTGAGCACGAGCAAGGAACTCAGGACTGCGAGGGGTGCACCCACACACTGAGGCAATGGGGATGTTCTATCGGGAACTCACCAAGGCCAGCTGGCCGGGGACTGAAAAAGCATGGGACAAAACCGGTCTCGCTGAACATAATGGACAATGAGGACTACTGAGAACTGAAGAACAATGGCAATGGGTTCTTGATCCTATTGCACGTAATGGCTTTGTGGGAGCCCAGGTAGTTTGGATGCTCACCTTAATAGACCTGGATGGAGGTGGGTGGTCCTTGGACCTCCCACAGGGCAGAGAAACCTGCTTGCTCTTTGGGCTGAGGAGGAAGGAAGACTTGATTGGGGGAGGGGGAGGGAATGGGAGGTGGTGGCGGGGAAGAGGCAGAAATCTTTAATAATTAAATTAATTAATAAAAAAAATTAAATGCTGAGAAACATAATGATCTCAAATAAGAAAAATCTTTAAAGAAGTTGACTAAGATATAACTATACAAGAATCTATACAATAAAACATTTCATGCATAAAAAAAATAAAAAATAAATAAATAAAAAATAAATTCCCTACTATTCTTTTCACTTTCCTAAAACCTTCAGTAATGGCAATACAATATACAATATTTAGGGAGCAGGTGAAGAAGAGAAATAAGTAGTATGCTGAAATTGATGGGCATTTAAAAAAATATATGCAAATTAAACTTGACATTATTAAGTTGCCTTGAAATAGCATAAATGAAAGTTTCCTGATATTAACTGAAAGTTACAATATGTAAATTGGGGAAAACCATATTTTGGGACATCTGAGCTATGTAAATTTCAAACCTTCCAAGTGTTTATCCATGTTCTTTATGTGGTTAACAATAATTTGTATGGCTTTTTACTTTGATTTTCTCTGGTTGTATAAAAATGTATAAATGAGTTACAAACAGGAAAAAACTGATTAAAATGAGATTTTACAAATTTTGAAACATGAAGTTTTATTCAGTTAATGAAATTTATATTGGAGGACAGGGAAGTACATACGAATGTCATGAAAGACATGTTTTAGAATTTGTTAAATTTTGTAGTCATCTATATCTATAGAGGTGTGTTAAACACAGAAGTCATTTTAATATGGACCTTTAAATATGTATTAGGTAATATTCATAGCCATAACCATTACTACTCATCATATATAGTATTTCTATCTTCAGGGATGATACTTTTTGTGATTTCCTAGTTATCTTATATGATGTTTATTGAACTAGAGTAAGACCAGCTGAAAGAAGAGAAGAATGTGTGCAAAACTGATTAAAAAGATAATCAACATTTCTACTGAGGAGTGGAAAGAAAAGGATTCTACTTGCTAGGACACATGATTTTTAATCTTTGTTAGCTCAATGTTGGCTTTCTACTTTCATATTTTTCCCTTATGTTCACTTAATTTCAATTATCACCTCTGAAAACTTTGTAAATTGTTCCTGAGGACAAAAAGCATCTTTATGAGATGATTATAATTTGACAGTGAAATCAAGGTCATAGTTATTTTTTACTTAAGCCAGAAAAATGTTTCCCTGTCAGCTTTAAAACAAAATACTACTTAGGAGTAGTTATTTCGGCATTTTAAATTTTTCCTTACACCTAACATATCAAGTTCAAATATAACAAAGTTTAGGACAAATACATTTTCTATAGTAAAGATGAATTTTCTTTTAAATATAATTTTCATTTTAATATTTTATAAAGCTTAAGTGCTGCTAAATATCTACTGAAAAAGACATATTAAATCACTGATATATTTCATTTGTGACAGTTTTGTATTTATTCTTTGAGAATATTTTAAAGAAAGTATTTGAACATACCCTCCCCCACTCCTTCCCTTACCACCCTCTCAGCTCTTCCATCCCTGACTATCCATACAACTTTTAAATGACTTCTTTTTTCCCTTCTCCCTTTCTCTTTCAGTTTAGGTTGTGTTTCCTAGATAATCTTGAGATAGGAGCCAGCTCTATCAGATGGCTAGTCTGCCAGGATTCACTTCATTAAACCGAAATGACTCTTCTTCCCCAGCAGCTATTAGATGTTAATGGCTCCTCAACTCATGGTGGGCTTAGTGTTGTCCCTATCCATCCCCATCCTGGTAGGCTGGGACTTTTTGTAGTTGGAGCTTAAATAGGTCTTCTGAATGCTATTGCAATGAGAGTTCATATGTGCATTTTTATGTTTATGTTGGCAAACAATTTGCTTGAAGTTATCCATTAGCTTTGCATTTAGAGGTGTTCAGCCCCACTTCCACAGACTAAAACAATCCTTGGGATGAGTTAGAATGTCTCATTCAGGGCTTAGATCACCATAGTCTTTTCGAATGTCTTGTAAGATATGTGACTATGAAAAGTATTTCATTTTCTTTTCTTCTTAAATTTTTATTTATTTATATTTTAAGTAAAGTATAATTGCATAAATTACCTTTTTCCTTTCCATTCTGTAATCCCTTCCAATTCTGCAGGACACAGAAGAAAGTGACTAACAAACTACCAATATAGGAAGTACTGTCTTTAAAATTTCCTGCTTCATAGAAAAGTCTGCCAGTACTATGGGCCTGTAGGTTGACGATGGATGCCACAATGTTACAGAAGAACTTTGGGTGACTGTCCAGGCAGTGAGATGTCTCTTTCCATTTTAGAGTTTTGAAAGTTGCTTATGGGGCTGGAGAGATGGCTCAGTAGTTAAGAGCACTGGCTGCTCTTCCAGAGGTTGAGTTCAATTCCCAGCTACCACATGGTGGCTCACAATTAACTGTAATGAAATCTGGTGCCCTCTTCTGGCGTGTGGGCATACATGGAGGCAGAATGTTGTATATATAACAAATAAATAAATGTTTATAAAAAAAAAGAAAGTTGCTTACAATGTATTTCCTGATAACTTAGATAATATTATATCCTTCTGAAATCTTTGATGGAGTTAAAGAATAGATAGTTATAATTATAGTTTTCCCTAGCTATGATAAAAGATATATATAAAACTTTAGACTCACAAAAATTAGATAAATGAGAGAATATTTCCCTTAATTTTCCAGATGTAAATGGATTAAATATTGTAACTATAAGTTTTGTTTGATACCTGTTTTGTTATATATAATTTTACTACGTTAAAGTTAAAATATCCCTTTTTATTTACATAGAAAAGGGAGGTGAGGGCTGGAGAGATGGCTTAGTGGTTAAGAGCATTGCCTGCTCTTCCAAAGGTCCTGAGTTCAATTCCCAGCAACCACGTGGTGGCTCACAACCATCTGTAATGGGGTCTGGTGCCCTCTTCTGGCCTGCATGAATACACACAGATAGAATATTGTATACATAACAAATAAATAAATAATTAAAAAACAAACAATAAAAAGAAAAGAAAAAAGGGAGGTGATGTGGAATTCCCCTTTGTATGCTCTAAATATATTTTATAACCATTGGTTAATAAAGAAGATGTTTTCGGCCAATGGCTTAACAGAATATAGCCAGGCTGGAAAAAATATAGAGAGAGAGTAAATGGGGTCAGTGAGAAGCCATGTAGCTGCTTCAGGAGAAAGAGCCTGAATGGAAACTTACTAACAGGCCACAACCACATAGTGATACACAGATTAATAGAAATGGGTTAATGTAAGATATAGGAGATAGCCAATATGAAGTGCGAGCTACGAGACCAAGCAGGATTGTAATAATACAGTTTCCATGTGATTATTTCAGGTCTAGGCAGCCGGGAAACAAAGTAGCGACCTCTGTCTATGTAACTCACCTTAACCATTCTCACCTTTTAAATCATAACTTTTATTATATATAGTACTCAGTCTAGTTATTGTCAGTCTTATGTGGATTGACTACTTGGTATTATATAACTAGTAGGTGCTCATTCCTAAGGAGGACTATTTCTTATGCTCTCAACCTTCTGAAGTTTAGATTTCATATTGTAACCATTTATATGAATTTTACTCGTTTACAATATTTATTGATTTGCTTAAATATTTACATATTGATTTCATATGAAATTCCTGCCCTAGGAGAGATGATATTGCTCTAAATTGAACATTACACACAGGATATTTTATATTACGTAAGATTTTAAAGGCAAAATAAAAGTCTTTCATGCTGAACACTAAAGTATGAGCCAAGTTAAGGCTTGTGCCAATAGAAGACTGACAGAGGAATGTTATGATACATAGTTGAGTACTCTACCAGATGAATCAGAAGTTAATCAAAATTGGGAAACACACCAAATAATTAATTAGAATAAAAAAGACAATTGGATTGGCTTTTAGTATACTAAGATTTAATACACTTTCCAAATCATGTTTATAAATAAATACACAAGATGAAAGTTCCCAGATACAATGTTCATTATCTTTATTAAACATTATGTCATTGTACAACAAGTTTACCTTTTTGTTTTCCCATAGGTAGTTATGGTTAATTTGTAGCTGGTGTTTACTTAATTTTTATCATAAATGCAGACCGTTCTCACTATAACAAGGCTACTGATGTATCTGGGTTGATGAGTCAAGGCAAATGTGTCTGGATCACAAAACATAAGGTTTTCTTGGTCTACATTTTTGCACTAGTATAAGCCATGTATCTGATGAACAGTCTCAAGGAATATATTTAACAATGAAATATTATCCCAAACTTGAAAACTGAATTCCATGTACACCGTGAAGTATCCCTCGCATGGGCTACTCACGCACCATGCTTCCTGTACTCACACCTCTATCATTAATATAGAGAAGGTCTAATATCAACATGTAATCTGCCTGTGAGGAATCAGTGAGTTCATATCCTCACCCTCTCTCATGACTTTTTAATGTTCTAAAGAATTAAGATCCAATGTCAAATAAGAAAACACAGTCCTTTATTGTAGAGGGCCATTAGACTGAGGATTATTAGATTTAGAACACTTACTGTCCTTTGCTTCTCTTTTTTTTCCATTTTCTATGCTTCAGCAGATATGACATACTACCGTATTAAGTACATGAAATTAGAAATGCATATTCTTCATACATATAGTTACTGTTTAGTGAAAAACTCATAATTATTTAAATATTAAACATTTTATAGGTAATAAATATAAGGTTAAAAATAATTCTTTAAAAGGCAAGAAGACCAAATTCTTATTCTATAAAAATGGGAAAGAAATGGATTAAGTAATATAAATTTTATTTAGCATATAAACTCTTCTGAAAATATCATTCAGATAATGATAATAAAATGTTTTTAATAAATGCTTACAAATGACCAACAAACAGTATTTTATGCAGCACAATAAAAATGATTATATTTGTTTATACATTTTAACATTGTAAATAATTTATTCTATCACCTTTTCGTTATAAAATGAGCGTGTGTTACTTGTTTTAAAAAGCATTTACACAGTAATTCTGACTCTCTATCATTCATGAAGCATTTGAGCTATACCTCCTTGTGCTATTTCCTTTGTGGCATGGTACTGAATACCTGTTGTAGTTCCAACCAAACATGGTATCACTCAGAGGTGGTTAAAAGGACTTTTCTTCATAAATCCTGGAAGTACACACACAAAAATTTTTTTTATAGAGGACATAGCTATGTGCTACTTTCTTTAGTGGGTGTGAATGTACACATTTGTTTTGCTAGGGAATTGAACATTTTTCAAGGATGTATGATTTCATAATTTATTATGTGGATGAATGGTGTTTGTACATTATATTCTTTTCCATCTAAAATTTACTGAAGTACAAAAATGAGTTTTTACGCTTATATCATGTTTGAAAACAAGAGTGGAGAATTATGGTAATTTCAAATGCTGTTTTTATTTTGTGGGTAATTGATGAAAGTAGAAATGGAAATAAATCTGTACAATTTCAACAAGTAAGATAGTAATAATATAATTAACTATTAAGAAGTTTCTGCAACTTTGATGAAAGTTAAAGGGTCAAAAATGAAAGTGGCTTGAAAAAAAGACAAAAATAGAGGAAGCAAGCATGTTCTTGCCATTAGAATCATAAGATATGTGTTCTTGAACCCAAATATTATTTAATGATTGTTAAAATGGAAAGACGTATTTCAAATAGAAGAAATTTTATTATAAGCAAAACTTACTTCAGATTCCTTAAGTATACATCTCTTCACAGAGAAATGTTTTAATTTTATAATATGGTAAATAAGAAGACAAAATTTGTAGTCAGTACTTCACTTATTTGTTATTTATTATAGGCTGTAACTAGGGAGATAAAAATAAGTGATTAAAATATACTGTATACCTACACATGTATGCAAGCAATCTGTCAAGTCATCAGTCTTTAAAACTGTGAGACAAATAAATATCTTACCAGTGTCTATGAGCAAAAAGCGAACATAGTTGATTTAACATGAGACATATTCAAAATGTATATGACAAGCTATATCCTTAAGCATTTTTGTATTTATATATTAGTTGAGTTGGGTGTCTTACCATATAGCTCTAGTTACCCTACCCTAACAACTAAGGCTATTAACCTCAAACTTGTGGCAATTCTTGTTTTTCTACCACCCCCCAGTTCCTAGGATTATAAACATTGGCTCCTTTGCCTCCCTTGAAACACTATTACTTCAATTATACAAATATTCTGTAAACTGTTTTCTCAGGCTATTCAACCTATATATAGTTGTACGTGAGACTAACTCTATAAATACACATGCATGACCAAGTATATGTGTGTATGTTGAACCAAAATATATTTTAATTGTAAAATTTCTGTTTTATAGTAGAAATCACTAACATGGATTTTGTTCGGGTATTAGCTATAAAGAATCAATGCTTATCACTTTGTCTCATTTCACTCTTCTTACATACTCAACACAGATTCATTTCCTCATTTGGTGGCTGACCTGTTTACATACTTTCTGCCTAAACTAACTTTTGTACTTTCTCTGAATTCATCCTGCTATCATCAGTTCCCTGTATGGGATCATAATGTTGAATACTGAAAAATATTGTCTTAATAAACAAATTAACAATTAATGTATATTTTAACACATTAATAGCAACTTTCAAGGCTGAATATCATGTCTTGCTTCTTTTCCTTTTATAACTCTAATGCATATTTAGATTTTCTTTAATTGACTCATCTTTTATTAATGAACAAGATAGCAATGGATTCTGATAACTTCTTCACAATGCATATATATGTATACATATATATATGTGCAAATATGCACCTACACATATTTATATTTATATATGTACGCATATATATGCATGTGTATACACATACACAAAAGGACCTGGTGTAGACCCATGTCGTCCCTGTGATTGCTTCTTCAGTCTCTATGTATTCATCTGAACCTTGTTTAGTTGATTCAGAGTGTCTTATTCTCCTGATGCCCTCTGCTCCATCAGTCTCTTATACTATTCCTACCTTCACTTCTGTGGGTTTTCTTAAGCCCCAGGGGAGGGATTTGATGTATATACTCCATTCAGAGATGGTTCCAAGGACTCTCTCTGTATGTCTCTCTCTCTCTGTCTCTATCTCTCTCTGTCACTCTCTCCCCCTCTCTCACTGCCTTGTGGTTCTCTGCATCTGTTCTAATCTTTTGCAGGAAGACACTTTCCTGATGATAACAACTTAAGGCAATGATCTATGAATATAGCAAAATGTCATTATGAGTCATTTTAATAATGCAGTTCCTTTGTTTTGATTTTTAATTAATTAATTTTTCAGCCCAATTACAATTTCCCATACCCCTCTCCTCTCTTCCAAGTCCCTCCCTGAACATCCTCTCTCTCCTTCCATACACTCCTCCTCCTTTCTCTTCAGTATAGGGGAGACCTCTCCTGTAAATCAACCAACCATGGCATTTTAAGTTTCAGTAAGACTAGGCACCTCTTTTCTGATTAAAGCTGGAACTAGGCAAACAAATAGGAGAAAAGGGTCAGAATACCAGGTAATAAAGTCAACGGTAGACCCTGTTCACACAGCTAGGAGTCCCACAAGAAGAAGGAACACTACTGTAATATATGTACAGAATGCTTATGTCCGTCCCCTGCAGGCTCCCTGGTTGTCAGTGGTTCAGTTGCTGTGAGCTCCTCTGCATCCCGGTTATTGATCCTGTGGTTTTCTTGTGGTGTACTTCACCCCTCTGGCTGTGGGTCTCTGATCTGTTTCCACAAGTTTCTGGGAGAAACCTCTCTGATGACAAAAAGTCTATAAGTATAGCAAAATTTCATTGAGTTTTTTTCTGCTAGTCATGTTTGATTTTATCCTATGTCTTTGGTATATTCATCCTCTGGGTCATATCTCTCTGGGCAATATCAGGAGTAGCATCCCTCTTATGATAAGTGTTTCAAGCTGGACCAGTCATTGGTTGGACCATCACAAAATATCTGTGTCACATTTACCCCAGCTGGCAGGGTAAATTGTATGTTCAATGTTACGTGGCTGGTTTGTGGCCCCAATCCCTCCACTGAAGAATCCCCTGGTTACAGAAGATTGTCAGTGTAGGCTCTGATTCCAACATTGGTAGGGGATGTTAGCTATGGTCACTCTTAGACATTCCTGGAAGTTCCCATTGTAATAGGTGCTATGGGATAATGCTCTTGTATGCTGTAAACATTTGTCATTCATAATAGTTTAATAAACCATTGATGTAGGGATAAGCCCCACCCATTAGGGGGTGTGTTCGCCTCGGGCTAATGTTTACTGATAAATCTGCAGGGCATGATCCCAGTAGCCCTCTTTTTCTGCTTTCCTGTTCTCCGCAGGAACCTGTCGTCCTGTATGTCTATTTCTCCATTAAAGCTGTATATATTTTTATAATCTGTCTGCATTCATTTACATCGTTACACATTGATTAACCAGTACCCAGGCAGGAAGCCTGTGGTTTTAATAAAAGCTTCAACAAAGAGGATTCTAGACTGAGACTGTACCTTTGTTACCCAGTTGTCCAGATCCGAATAATCACACTAAAATTATTTTAATTACAACACTGTTTGGCCAATGGCTCAGGCATATTTATAGCTATCTCTTACATCTTCAGATAACCCATTTATATTCATCTATGTATCACCACAAGGTTGTGGCCTACCAGTAATGTTCTTGTGTCTTTCTCCTTCATTAGTTACATAGCATCTCCCTGACTCCACCTTCTTTCACCCAGCATTCAGTTTAGTTTTTTTGTGGAGGCCTGAAAACGTGAGGCAATTTTCACATTGAACAAAGGCCAGAGAGTTGGAACTTACATCCAGTTCCTTCAATGTTATTAGGCTTCTAACTTAAACGAAAGCATCTACTCTCTCAAGGTTATTGTCAACAGGTGTGGTTAATTGCCAGACGTGGTGTTCTAGGAATAGAGAAATAGATCTGTTCTTACTTCAAACAAAAGACTAAGGATCCACCTAAGTTCCAGTTGGAATCTTTATGAAGAAAGCTCTGGATTTCACCCAGGGAGTGATTTGCCTCCAGAATTTTTTAGTTTGTGACTATGATTTGGTGACTCGTTTTGTTCTAGTAACAGTTTAACTGTGAGTGAAGTCCATAACTTCCAATTGGTATGTTAATTTCCTTGTATCATGTTAATGCAGTTTTTTTTTTTTTTTTTTTTTTTTTTACCTTACTCCTAACTTTAGCAGTCAGGGATATTCAAGGAGTTGGAAATTAAATGTAGGAAAATTTTCAGTACTCCCTCCTGATTCTATCCCATATATTTCTCTATTTTTATTATTTTCATTTTGTCTTCACATTCTTTACTATATTTCTAATCCCCAAGCCTTTACCCTGGTGAGAGGTATTTTTGTCGAGGCTTATCCGTGACAAATGGTGCCCAGTGTGGGGCGGACTGGTGAACCCCAAATGCACAGGTGTGGCCAGGTATACAAAGGTGCCGTGAGGGACCCTAGAAAAAATTGCACCACTGGTGGAGAGGTAAGTAATGAGTATTCAGAAATAAATATTAGATATAAAATGAAAGAGAAAGATGGGGCATAAAATCAGAAGTAAAACTGCAAATATTTGTAAGTATGAAACAAGGAGATAGTATTCAACTATCACACTTACAAATACAGTTTTACACCTGTACAATTGCTTGGATGTACTTTGATAGCTAAAGAAGCTGAATGAAGCAGAAACAAAGGCAGAGAATTTGAGAGTTTGTAAATATTATACTTCTGTCCCCATGCTGGTTTATCCACCGCTGCCTTTGGGCAGTTCTGTGACTTGGGGAGGCCAAAATAAGGCATCACCTTTACTCCTGCAAGTGGTGGTGGTTTGGTCACCTAGACACAGCTTCTATTGCTAGTGAGCAGGTGAAAAGAATGAGGGGAGTATGGCAGTGTTACTGAGTATATACTATATTTGTCTTTCTGGGTATGGGTTTCCTTATCCAGGATGCTCTCTTCTAATTCCATCCATTTGCCTGCGGATTTTATGATATCATTATTTTTAACAGTTGAGTTACACTCTTTTATATAAATATATCATGTTATCTTTATCCATTCTTCTGCTGATGGACATCTGTTTTTTTTTTCTAGTTTTGGCTATTACAAATAAAGCTGCTATGAACATAGTCAAACGAGTGTCCTTGTTGAATGGTAGATGGTCCTTTGAGTATTTTCCCTGGAGTAATTATCTGGGTATTGACGTAGGTAAATTCCAAATTTTTTGATATTTCCAAACTATCTTCCAGCAGTGGAATAATATTCCCTTTGTTAAACATCCTCCCAACTGTGGTTGTGTTTTTCCCATATTAGCCATTATGAAATGTGTAAAACAGAAGAAACTCAGAGTTGTGATTTGGAGTTCCCTGGTGGATAAAAATGTTGAACGTTTCTTTAAGTGCTTTTCAGCCATTTGAGGTCCCTCCATTGATAATTCTATGTTTAAATATGTGCCTCATTTTAATTTGATTATTTAGTTTGTTGATGTGCAATTTCTTGATTTCTTGATATATATTGGAAATCAGCTCCCTGTCAGATACAGTGCTGGTGAGTTCTTCTCCCATTCTTTAGACTTCCATTTTGTCCTACTGAAGATGTCCTTTGCCTTCCAGAAACTTTTCTGATTGCTGATTTTAGTGCCTGTGCAATTGGTGTTCTCTTCAGGAAGTTGGCTCCTGTGCCAATGTGTTCAAGGTCATTCCCAACTTTCTCTATCAAGTTCAGTGTATTCAGTTTTGTGTTGAAGTGTTTTGTTCACTTGAACTAGAGTTTTCTGCAGGGTGATAGACACAGATATATTTGCATTCTTCAACATACTGGCATCCAGTTATGCCAGCATCATTTGTTGAAAATGCTTTCCTCTTTCTATTGTATATTTCTGGCTTCTTTATCAAAAACTAGGCGTCGATAGGTGTGTGGATTTATGACTATGCCTTTAATTTGTCACCACTGATTATCCTGCCTGTTTTTCTGCCAATACCATGTGGTTTATATTCATATTGGTTTGTAGTACAACCTGAAGTTAGGAACAGTGATGCCTTCAGATACTCTTTTATTTTACAAGACTGTTTAAGCTATTTTGAGATTTTGCTTTACCATATAATGATGAATACTATTCTTTCTAGGTCCGTGAAAAATTGAGATGGAATTTAGATGGAGGATGCATCCAATCTGTAGATTGCTTTTGGTAAAATGACTAGTTTTACTATGTTAATTCTACCAATCCATGAACATGGGAGGTATTTCCATATTCTGGTATCGTCTCCAAATTCTTTCATTAAAGACTTGAAGTTCTTGCCATACAAGCCTTTTATTTGCTTGGTTAGAGCTACACTGAGATATCTTATTTTATTTGTGACTATTTTGGAGAGCCTTATTTCCCTAATTTTTCCTTATCCCATTTATATTTATATATAGAAGGGCTATTGATTCTTTTTTTAGTTTATTGTGTATCCAGCTACTTCACTGAAGGTTTTTCCTCAGATGTAAGAGTTTCTGGTCGAAAGTTTTGGATATATATATATATATGTATGTATATTTATATACTATAATATGCAAATAGTGATATTTTGAGACCTTTTTTTCAATTTATATCCCCTTAATTTCCTTTAGTTTTGATTATTCCTCTAGCTAAAACTTCACGCACTTTATTGAATAGATATTGAGAGCATGGACAGTCTTGGTTTGTTCCTAATTTTAGTGGAACTGCTTTAAGTTCTATCTACAATTTGATGGTAGATTTTTGAGTTGCTGTATGTTGTCTTTATTGTGTTTAGGTATATTCCTTGTATCATTGATCTCTCCAAAACTTTTTATCATGAAGGGTTCTTGTATTTTGTCAAGGGGTTTTTCAGCATGTAATGAAATGATCATGCAAATTTTCTCTTTTAGTTTATTTATATAATGAATTACATTGACAGATTTTCATATGGTGACCAATAGTGTTTTATTCTAATTTATCTGTAGGGGCTATTAGTCTCTGATTTTTAGTTGACAAGAAGTATGTGGTATGGGTTCTTTTACATGTCCTGGGCCTTAAGACAAATCAGACATTAGTTTGATACTTCTCCAAGTTCTGTGCCACTATTGCCATATCATATTTTGCAGGAAGGACAAACATTTTGTGGGTGGGTTAGTGTTCATTTTTCTCTTTTGATAGCCTTCAGATTGCTTCCTCAGACTAAAGACACTAGAACATAGGGGTTAAGGTTCCATGGAGGCACCAGCTCAAATTTTCAATGTCCAGTGAGATTTTTGGTGTTGTCCAAATATACTTTTATAAAAAGTATGGTATATTTAATACAGTTTTTAATTTATAAATATGCTGTTTCACAGATTTTCTCTCTTGTTTATTTTCTTTTTTTAAAATTTATTTATGTATTATAGATTTCTGCCTCCTCCCCTCCTCCGCCTCCCATTTCCCTCTTCCTCCCCCAATCAACTCCCCCTCCCTCAGCAGCCCGACGAGCAGTCAGGGTTCCCTGTCTTGTGGGAAGTTCAAGGATCTCCCACCTCCTTCCACGTCTAGTAAGGTGAGCATCCAAACAGCCTAGGCTCCCACAAAGCCAATACTGAATAAATGGGACCTCCTGAAACTGAGAAGCTTCTGTAAAGCAAAGGACACTGTCACTAAGACAAAAAGGCAACCCACTGACTGGGAGAAGATCATCACCAACCCCGCAATAGACAAAGGTCTGATCTCTAAATATATATAAAGAACTCAAGAAACTAGACTTTAAAATGCTAATTAACCCAATCAAAAAATGGGGCACTGAACTGAACAGAGAATTCTCAACAGAAGAAGTTCAAATGGGCAAAAGACACTTAAGGTCATGTTCAACCTCCTTAGCGATCAGGGAAATGCAAATCAAAACAACTTTGAAATACCATCTTACACCTGTCAGAATGGCTAAAATCAAAAACACCAATGATAGCCTTTGCTGGAGAGGATGTGGAGTAAGGGGTACACTCATCCATTGCTGGTGAGAATGCAAACTTGGGCAACCACTATGGAAAGCAGTGTGGCAGTTTCTCAGGAAATTTGGGATCAACCTATCCCAGGACCCAGCAATCTTGTTTATTTTCTTGCATCATCGTTGTGTTCTTCTGAAAAAGACATCTCTGTTGACATATGATGACTAATTCCCAAAGCATTGATATCTATTGTGTACGTGTTTCATACTTTATTCCTCCAGTAATAGACCAGAGATACTGAGTCAAAATTTTGTTGATATCTATGCAATATAACATAAAGGTTTGACATATTTTTATTATCCGATAGCTGTTCATAATAGCTTTGAAATACTTTAACTCCAGTATTAATTTATTGTAACTCTGTTATACAACACTCATTCATTTTCTAATATTAACTTGGCTTCTACACCTTAACAATGTCAATTGAAGAATTATAAAACAATTGTTCTTCTTTAAATTTCATAAGTTTATTTCTATCCATTATAATTGATATATATTGATATTATAAATATATCTCCTAATCATCCCTAAAGATAACACTTTCCATGGCTGTGTAAGCAATAGGATATTTAAGTTCCTTTAAAGATCATCTTGAACACATTTTATTTTCAGCTTTGCTTGTAGAGTTGGCATAGTATTATCAAGTATTATGGCAAAGCAAGTGATGATACACAGTAAGTATTCTGGAGATGCTAGTTTTTCTCGTGTGTTTCTTGACTGCTTTCACCCTGCAAAATAAATCCTTTACTGTGAACTGTGATTGATTTCTTCATGGTAGTGTTTGTAGATTTTCCTTAGAAAAACATTCCTTCATGTCTTTATTGCCAGGTGTTACACATGAATTTTGTCCTACTAAATACAGTCTGCTACTCTTTACACACAGACCTTTAATCTATTAAATCTTTCATGATTTCCCCATCCAATGTAGTACAAGATAAGAAACTGACTTTCTATTTCTCCAGTCCGCGCCAATTGTAGCAATCTCCTCTCCTCAGCTCCTTTGATTTGTCTGGCCACCATGCAATTTATCTTCTCAAAATGTGATAAAACAAACAAAACCTCTAATCATAGGGCATAACAAGAGCTTTTGCATTGATGTTGAAAATGGAGAATAAACCAAGACACTTTAGGCTTGTAACTAGGTGTTTGTGGTCTGAAGTTCCTTTATAAATCAATAATTTTGTATACATCATTCTCTGATTCTGTGTTTTGAAAAATGATTTAATCCAGATGAAGTAATCTCCTTAATTAGATGTAAAATGAGAACATATGTGTTATTTAAGATTGTGATTTGTAATACCTTGATTTGCTTTCAAAGCTTTGTCTGCTCTCCATTAATGCCTTATATCAATGTAGCCTGATTTATTTAAAAGTAGATGGTGAATTTCACTGGATTTTTTGAGGGGAAAGAAATAAATATATTATTCACTATTACTGCAATATCCTATGGGATAGAAGAAGAATAAAGATATGCAAGATGATGGTGAGTTAAGTAGATGTCTCTAAAGGCAGAAGACTTTGTTGCAAATTTTGTATCATGGCATTAATTTACTAATCCATTCAAATAATCTGTTCTCTTATCTCTACATTTTGTGTGTGTAAATGAAAGAACTAACTCTTGCAAGTTTCACAGCAAATGCTCTGCAATAGACAATACACCTTAATCCCCTTCTTTTACTTCTCTCTATATAAAACCAGAGAGCCTATTTACAATTAAAATATAACTTCCTACATAAATTTAAGACTTTCCCTGCCTTCAATTCTATTTTGAAAACATACAACATATGTTTATTCTTAATCCATAGAGAAATAATGGGAAAAATAGAACATGAAATCTATGACTATGTGATTTGAATGTATCCAAGAAGACATTCTTAATCTGTACATTGAATGCCTGGTAGTTTTTAGACTCTGGCTTCATTGGAGCAAGTTATTAGAATTTTTAATTTGGCCCTAATTAAATTATACAATACCCCAAAGCATTGGTCTGTGCTCCTTTGAATATCACCACTCTATTTGGAAAGAAAATCAAACAATATACAAATTAGTTAATAAAATTATACCCACTGGATCCTATTTTATTTACCTGTACTTCATCCAAACCCTGGAGAAATATACTGAAAAAATAATCGATCTATAAGCATAAATTGTGCCAGGTAAAATCAGATCTAGAATTTTTTTGGCTTCCTGAGTCTCCTCTCCACTGTGCAGAGGGTCAGTTTCTCTGTGCACCTCTTGCATGTTTGTTTTTCTGCACCCCTAATAACTGTCTTTATTCTATTTTTAAAAAAGAGAAAAAAATAGGGAAAAAATGGAAATAAACAAAAACTCATTCCTCTGTCTCAAATATTACCATTTTAAGTTATATAAACTTTGAACTTAGCAACAGAGACCTTGCCTATGCAGCTCCAGGGGCATGACTCGATTGACCCCGAACTTGCTAACAGTGTTGAACTTTATCTTCAAACCCTCTACAGGTCATGAGTCTTCCTCGTTGGTCTTTGTCTAATCTCTATCCCTTTGCACACTCCCTTGTTTTTGACAGCTTTAATTTTGTTTGGGTTGTTTTGTTTATAGTCAGCATGAGAACTACCCAGGAGTCTTTCTCTCTTGCAAAGTTTTCTAATGAGATTCTTACAGTCCTTAGAATCTAAAAATGGGGCTTCTTTACTTAATTAACGGAGGTTAAAATCAGAGTCAAGAGAGTTTTATTCTTCAGTTGATACCACCTGTGACAAAGTCAAAATATCTGGCAATGAACCTAACTTTGCAGATTATTACTTGCATGACTCTCAATTTTGTCGTCCATAAAATAAAAACAACAAAAGGAGAGGAAAAACAACCAGTTTTTTCAATGAATTATACAATTATTTGCATATGTAGTGCAAATATATGATGTATGTAATTATACAAGTATGTAAAGTAATATGTAAATTATTGTAAATAAAGCTGATTAATTTTTATTAAAAGTACTTTATTCTTCTGTCTTCAAGTCAATGATTTTGTATATATTCAATCATTAAATCTTCCATATTGTTAGAAATAATTCTTTTATAAATATGATAGTATAAAATAATGAATTTTGTTTTCCTTTTTCAGATTATTATTGCTCCTTAATAAATTGAGACTTTTTGCAATTGCAAGTAAATTTATAATTTTAATTTGAATTAACAGTAGTGGATTACATGTCAGGGGTCACTATGAGAAAAAAGCCAAATCATTAAAGTGTTTTATAAATTGTACAAATAAATAATTTTTTCATAAAGTGAATATGTTACAAAAGAAAAAAAGGTTATAAAATTTGCAAATGTTTTCAATCTTGGATTAAAAATGATAGAATCAAGTGTTTTGCTTAAAATTGCCAGTTATTTCTTTCTTTTAATCTTAATTGGAAATAAATTCTGTACTTAGAGATTCATTAATTATAAAGCTTCTAGGTATTTGCCCACAAATAAACTTTTTTCATTACTTTAATTATCTAGTTAATTAGATACTATTCTTATCTCCAGGGAACGTTATGCTTTATTGCCTTGTTGCATCCAGTGTATCCTGTTCCAAAGTAAGATTTCTGGGCATGGCTAATACTAGGAAATATGTTCAGCATTCTTAACCAAACTTAAACCCTTCATTTTAAACGTATTTATCAGTTACCACATATTAAAATCTATACATATGTAACCTTAGTTTTTAAATTTATTACTGTTTCCAAATATTTATTATATAAAATACATGAATTTTAATTTTGTTTAATCTTTTATATATTTGAATATAATTATGATCAAGTACATTTTAAGTTTTAATTATTATTTTAATTACATTAGAGGTATATTTGTGTATCTGTGTGTGGTGCATTTGAGGGTAGTATTCCACAGAGGTCAAGATATTAGGGACCCCTGGAACTAGAATTATGGGCTTTTGTGAGCCACCCAACGTGGCTGCTGTAAAGAAAACTCAAGTTCTCTGGAAAAGTAGTATTCACTCTTAATTGAGCCAATGAGTCCCACTTATATTTTAGAATAAAAAGCTAATACAAATAAATTATGTATGAAGTATATATACATGTATTCTTACAGTCTATATAATTTAATACTTCAACTAAGTTAAAAGATAAACATTTAATTCCCTACTTAAAAGTTTAAAAACTCACTACACATGCTGGTGTAACAACATCTATATCAAAATTTTGAAAAGAGTGGCACATGCTCTAAGAAGTTCTTATGAGTGTGCACCACATTCAGTACATAAGATGCAAATGCCTTGGGCAATATGTATGAGAATAGAGGAACAAGAGATGAAAACAGCTGAATTGGAACAATCATAAAGTCAGCTCCTTGTAGAATACACACAACAACTTGTGTCAGAAGGACTTTGGTTGTAGAAGAATATAGAACCTGTTTACCTATTTCTTAGGAATTCCCTTAAACTTATAATGAACTCTGAGGATAACCATGATATTTTACTTTATTCTGTTCAGAAATAACTCCTTTTCTGAAAACGAATAGGTGACAACAAGCCCTTTCACTACCAGAACATCACAGTAGGATGAGCTAACATTTACTGACAGCTGCCTTTTCTCTGGGCATAGCCATAAGTGCTTTATTTGCGTAAGGATGTTTATTCCTTTACAGGACTGCATGAGACCTGTAAGTGTTATATTCCTCTTTACAACTAAAAAAAAAGGAACTTAAATATTTTTCCATATCAATTTGTTTTAACCTGATGAAGCAAGACAATTGCTGAGAGATCATTGCTTCTCTCCAAGGCCACATACTCCAGGATTCCCTTATGATGGGAGTCTAGAAAAAGCAATATCTTAATATCAGTGAGAAGATTTTCATTTGTCCTACCTGATGCTATGTGATGGTCTGTCTGGAAATTAGTACCTGAAGAGTTTTAATGAGCACAAGCAAATCCATTTTCTGTGTCTAGTTTGTGCATCGGTTGAAAATTCTTTTATGCTTTCCATAATGTTTATTATACAAACAACATATGTATTGTACATAATCAATTTAAAGTTGAGCTTAAAAATTTCTGTTTCCCATAGGATTGAGAGTGGAGGTACCCCAAGAGAGAAGCTAGCTCTGTATTCCTACCAAGATTGCCCTTTATATGAAATATTATTTGAAGTTCTGTAAAGTGATGCAGAATAGGTAAATAGGTGCAATGATTGCTGACTCTTCACTGATACAATTGTATATCCTTTATTTTCGATGTAAAGAAAACATGCAATTTAATGATGAAATGTGAATCTGCATCCTTAATAATAGTTGGATTTATGTCTAATAGTAAAATCTGTAGCATTCTGCAAATGGGGGTCATGCTTCCCAGCCACAGTAAGGTCTTCAGGTATAGATCTTCTACTTAAAGTTCTATCTTCTCTTGCATTTCAAATTCCATTGAAATGTGCATAGTCACTAATACTTTTGTCTTAAATTCAAAAGGAATGAAATTGAAATGAAATCTATTATATAACTAGTTTTAATGACAGTTTCTTTTAGAAAAAAATATACAGCTATTTTAATTATAAAAATAGCTAAAATTTTGAGACAAAGGAACAGTAGTTATCATTAGGAAAATGTAGAACATGTTGCTAATTAAATAAGCACATGAACACTGAAAATAAGACATAAGCAAGTGCAGAAGTGACTAAGAACAAATATCTTATGAAACCCAAACTAACAAAATCAAAAGTGAAAAAGGGAACATAACAACAGACACCGAGGTCCTGCTACAAAAACACCAAGTTTTCTGAATAGGTACTATATACCAAAATTAATTCAAGACCAACAATGTAAATAGAGCTATAACCTTAAAGTAAATAGAAGCAGTAATCAAAAGCCTCCCAACAACAACAAATCCCAGAGCTGAATGATTTAAGCCCAGAATTCTACCAGAACTTCAAAGAAGAGCTAATATCTATACTTCTCAAATTTGTTCCACATAATAGAAATAGAAGAAATTGTCAAACTTCTTTTATGAGACTACAGTTACCCTCATACCAAAGCCACACAAAGACTCAACAAACAAAGAGAATTAAGACTAATATCCCCCATGAACATTGATTCAAAAATACTCAATAAAATATTGGCAAACGAATCCAAGAACACATTCAAAAATCATCCACCATGATTTAGCTGGCTTCATCCCAGAGATGCAGGGACAGTTGCTCATATGAAAATATATCAATATAATCCACCATATAAATAAACTGAAAGAAAAACATATGGTCATCTCATTAGATGCTGAAAAAGCCTTTGACAAAATCCAATACCCCTTCATTATAAAGGATTTAGAGAGATCAGAGATACAAGGAATGCATCTAAACATTATAAAAGAAATATACAGCAATCCTACATTCAACATCAAATTAAATGGAGAGATACTCAAAGAAATTCCATTAAAATCAGTAGCAAGACAAGGTTGTCCACTCTTTCTATACTTATTCAACATAGTTTTTTTTTTTTTTTTTTTTTTTTTTTTTTTTTTTTTTGGATTTTCGAGACAGGGTTTCCCTGTAGCTTTTGGTTCCTGTCCTGGAACTAGCTCTTCTAGACCAGGCTGGCCTCGAACTCACAGAGATCCGCCTGCCTCTGCCTCCCGAGTGCTGGGCTCAAAGGCGCGCACCACCACTGCCCGGCTAAACACAGTTCTTGAAGTTCTAGTTAGGGCAATAATACAACAAAAGGACATCAAGAGGATACAAATTGGAAAGGAACAAGTCAAACTTTCACTATTTGTAGATTATATGATACTATACATAATTGACTCTAAAAACTCTACCAGATAACTCCTGGCACAGATAAATACCTTCAGTAATGAGGTAGAATGCAAATCCTTCAAAAAAAAAAAAACAACAACAACAACAACAGTAGCCCTCCTATATACAAATTATAAAGAAGCCGAGAAAGAAATCTGAGAAACATTGCCATTCACAATAACCACAAGTAACAAAATATCTTGGGGTAAAACTAATCAAAGAAGTAAAAGACCTGTTTGGCAAAAAACTTTGAGTCTCTGAAGACAGAAATTGAAGAAGATATCAGAAAATGGGAAGATTTCCCATGCCCTTGGATTGGTAGGAGCAACATAATAAAAATGTCAATCCTACCAAAAGCAATCTACAGATTCAATGCCATCCCCATCAAAATCCCAACACAATTCATCACAGACCTCAATAAATTAATACTCAACTTCAAATGGAAAAACAAAAACCCAGGATAGACAAAGTAATCCTGTACCATAAAGGAACTTCGAACAGCATCACTATCACTGACAGCAAGCTCTGTTATAGAGCTACAGTAATGAAAACAGCTTGGCAATGGCATAAAAACAGACATGTTGACCAATGGAATCAAATCAAAGACCTGGATATTAATCCACACACATATAAACACCTGATTTTGACAAAGAAGGTAACATCTTACAATGGAAGCAAAAAAAACATCTTCACCAAATGGTGTGGGCATAAATGTATGCCATTATTTAGAAGAATGCAAATAGATTCATATCTATCTCCATGCACAAAATTTAAGTCCATATGGATTAAAGTACTCAATATAAATCCAACTACACTGATCCCAAGATAGAAGAGAAAGTAGGAAATAGGCTTCAGTGCATGGGCACAGGACTCAAAACGACTCAGATATACCATCTTACACCAGTCAGAATGTTAAGATCACAAACACCAATAATAGCTTATGCTTGAGAGAATGCAGAGTAAGAGTAATACTCTTTCACTGCTAGTTGGAATGCAAACTTCTACAACCACTTTGGAAGTCAGTATGGCAGTTTCAGAAAACTGGGAATCAACCTACTTCAAGACTCAGCAATACTACTTTTGGGCATATATCCAAAGGCTCATAAAACATACTACAAATGCATTTGTTCAACTACATTTTTAGCAGCATTATTTTTAATAGCCAGAACCTGGAAGCCACCTAGATGCCCCGCAGCCAAAGAATGGATAAAGAAAGTGTGGCACATTCACACAATGGAGTACTACTCAGCAATAAACACAAGGATATCTTATAATTTGCATGCATATAGATCAAATTAGAAAAAAAAACATCCTGAGTGAGGTAACCCAGACCCCCCAAAATGAATATGGTATGTATTCACTCATAAGTGGATACTAGCTGTAAAGCAAAGGATAACAAGACTATAGCCCATAACCAAGAGAAGTTAAATAGCAAGGAGAACCCTAACAGAAACATATAGAGATCTGCATGGGAAGGGAAAACAGATAAGATCTGAAAAAATTGGGAGTATGAGGGTGGGGAAGAAGGAGACAGGGAAGGAGAACTTGAGGGAACAGGATAGTGGAGACAGATGAAGGACAGAGATGGAGAGCAAGGAAAGAGATATCTTGATTTAGGGAGCCATTATGGAGCTAGCAAGAAACCTGGCACTAGAGAAATTCCCAGGAATCCACATGGATGACTGCGTTTAAGAACCTAATCAATAGTTAAGAGGGTCCCAGAACTGGCCTTGCCCTGTAGTCAAATTTATGAGTATCTTAAATGTTTTCATAGAACCTTCGGGCAGCCACTGATGGAAGCAGAGGCAAAGATCCACAGTGGAGAATTGGACTGAGGTCTTAAAGTACAGTTGTAGAGTGGGAGAAGTGAGAATAAAAGCAAAGAGGTCAGGACAATTACGGGAATATTCACTGAAATAGCTTACCTGAGTTAATGGGAAGCCACCCATTCTAGCCTATGGCGAGGGCTAAATGAAATCCTCTGAATGTGGGTGACAGTTGAATGGCTGGAACAGACTGTGGAGCCACTTGCAGTGAGACCAGAATTTATCTCTACTGCCTATACTGTCTTTTTGGAACCCATTCTCTTCTTCGGAGGGATACCTTGCTCAGCCTAGATATACTGGGGAGGGGTTGTCCTGCCTCGAACAATGTGCTAGACTTTGTTGACTCCCATGCAAGCTTCACTTTCTCTGAGTGGTGGATGGGGGTGAGTAAGATGGGGGGAAGACAGAGAGAGCGGGAAGAGTGGAGGGAGTGGGGACTGGAATTAATACTTAAAATGAGAGAAGACAAAATTTTGAAAAGAAATAAATTTTAAAAAGAAATAATTACCTTTTTATGGTTTATACAGAATGAATTAACAGAATGATAATCAGTATTCACAGTAGATAAACAGTTGAAATAGAAACTCTAGAAACTGGCAACCATGTACTCTGACCTTTCCATTCACTCTTTTCCTAAGGGGCTGTGTATCTCCTTCATTAAGCAAGTTTTGTAGCTGCCCTAATTCAGCTGTTGCATCTGTCTGTCTTCATGTACTTCTACTAATAACACAATACTTACACAACTTTTGATTTGTGGTTGGTGTCTACTTATATGAATTTTGTTTTTTACCTTGCCATGTTTCTTAATTTCCTGGTTTACAATCATTATATCCTCCACTATTTTGAGAAAGCATGGAAACTAGAGCATGAGACAGCTATATCTAGAGACAGGAAGCAGAAGCAGAAAATTAATTCTGTTGCATGGCTCACTTTCTGCTTTTTAAAATCTATTTATCATGGATTCTGGCCCATATATGGGGATTACTATAATCAGGGTGGGTATTTACCTTCATTTAATTTTGTTTATATCCATATATGCATGTCTAGAACTTTGTCTCCAAGAAGAACCCAAATCCTGTCAAGTTAATAATCAATACTAATCATTGTAAGTTCGATACTAGCCAAGTTTACTCCCAAACAGGTCACATTTAAATAACAATCTGCTTGTAGTTCATAAAGTTTTATGTTTGTCTCCTAGCACAACATTCATTTCAACTATATCTAAACTCCCTGAAGTCTTTCAATTTTCAAAGCTTTTGAAAGGAAGAAGTACAAAGTCCTTTTTATGACTAAAGCAGTTTATTCAACATGAGATAGTGTATAATAAAAATACATCTTACATAATTTATTTCATAATGACACAGTTAAATTTATGACTCCAAAAGTTAGGAATTAGAGCATTCTAAGGAAAGAGTTGACCAAATAAAAGTCAACTATGAAGTAAAAATAATAAACATTTCAGGTCCATGTTAGGTATTCATGGGACTTTCTGGTTTCATCATGGGACAAAAAGGGCTGGAATATACCTGCTTGACTAGCTTGGTGACCTGGAACATATGCAAAATTTCTCTTGCTCTGACCAACTCTGTTTGAACTTTTCCACACAGGTTGTCTCAATAATCCTATTGCCTCCGTCTTCCCTGGGTCTCCATTGAAATATACTCAATTTAAGCTTCATTTTTCTTGCTTTCTACATTGTGTCTCAGGACCTTCATGCAGAGAAACTGGCTATAGCATTCATTGTTTGAATTCTTCAACTTTCAAGAACCATGTGGAACACTATGATACCCCTCTTTATCATGCATACCTGCAAACCTAGGAAAATGCAGTCTCCACACCACTAATTAGTTAATACTTAGACATTTATCTCATAGATTATTCTAAATCCCATCAAAATCACAATTAGGATTGCTCAACATGAAGTAAGGGTAACTGAGAAATCAATAGTGAAATTTGTAAGAAAAGTTACAATGTGTGAGTTAAGTAGCAAATAAGGATAATGAAAAGGAAGAATTGGGAAGGATAAGTAAGAAGTATCATTCAAATGGGTCAGAGATGCCAATTCTACCTTCCTATTTCCTATTACATAGAAACTAGTTTCTGCAAACCTGGGAAACCCCATGATTATAGAATCACAGATTATTTTATTTCTTTTATCCTATTGTGAATGTTTATATGTGTGTATGTGTTAATGTGAATTTGGATGCCCCTGTGATCTTCTGTGTACAGAAGCCAAAGAGTAAACTCTGATGTTATCTAAGGATTGTTGACTCATTTAGCCATATATTTTGCCAATAAACCTCCTGAATCTTCCTATCTCTGATTTCCCACACTCGGAATATAAGCACACATCACCATACCCAGCATTTTCTGTGTTTTTCTTCCCTGCAGAATCAAGCTAAGGTCCTCATGCTTTTACATTCCCTGCTGACTCATTCTTACCACCTTTTCCTTATTCTTTTGTCTCTTTTCTTTCTTTAGTTAGTTCAATCTGGCTTCATCACTGACTTAGGTTCCTTGAGTTATAAAAAAAAATAGTGAGTGAAAACATTCAGGAGTGGATAACAAAAGTGTTCTACCAAATACTGATGTTGTGTTCTTTTTTTATATATTTTTTATTTATTATTTTATTTTTTCCAAATAAGTTACTTGGAATTATGAACAATCTATCCTTCTTATTCAAGCTATGCAATACATGCCCCACCAGAGTCATTACTGTGAATTTGACAGTTCCATAGTAATAAATATAGAGTTTCTATGTCATCTCTGGACGATGGTCAGTCAGATTTAACTTAAATTGAGAAAACTAATTTTCTGTCTAACAAAACACCTTATTATACATTTTCTTTCCTCAAAAAAAGAATAATTCCTGAGAGAAGATGCATCATGATAAAGAGAAATGAATAATTTTTACAGTAAAAGTTTTAAATGTGTTAAAATGTACAGAAACATAAGGAAAAGAGTTTGTTATTTAGCATACATTTACAATTAGTGAAATGAAAGGTACCATACTTGGTATGAGAAAGATATTGATATAGATGAACAAATGAATAGATAATAGATGATAGACAAAAGATGGATATAGGTAGATTGATGTGGAAGTCCCCTCTATGTGCTGTGATTACTATTAATGAATAAGGAAACTGCTTTGGACCTATAGTAGGGCATAACTTAACTAGGCAGGGAAAATTAAGCTAAATGTTGGGAGAAAGAAGAGCAATATCTAGATTGATAGAAATGGCTTAAATTAATTTAAGAGTTAGCCAATAAGAAGCTAGAACTAATGGAACAAGTTCTATTTAATTAGCATTGTTTCTCTGGGATTAGTTTGGTTCTGGGCGGCTGGGACAAATAAGCAACTCACTGCAACGGACTGGTGTGCTGATATGGTGGACTAAATCCATGTAAAACCTGTGAGGGCTTGAAAATAAATTCTAGACACTAAAAAAAACAAATTAAGCTGCATTTTTTTTTTCCAAAATGGGCTTCGCAGGGTCAGCATGCTGTGGCTCCTTTAAGAGAGGTCTTACTCATTCAACAGCAGCAGCCTCCGGGTTTCAAAAAGCAGCTTACTGTCCACGGGCCCTGCTGCTAGCACCAACTCTGACTTTTTCAGGAAACCAAGCATTTGGATGGGTTTTGTGAGCAGTGTACTGCAGCTTGCTTGATGACAACATGAACTGGCTGTGTGTCTAGAAGTAGGGCAGTGTGTGCAGCTCAGAGGCACAAGTGGCTCCATCATGCTAGACTGGGCTGGGCAAGCAGGAAGTACTGTAAATATCCTAGCAATGGCACAGCTTAAGTTTTAAGAAGCATGTAGCATTTTAAAAAGTATTCCCAGACAGTAAAGAATTACAAATATACATAAAGACAAATCCAGATGGAAAATAACTCTAAATGAATCACATTGTTGGAAAAATGCATGTAGATTTGGGAAAGAAAAGAAAAAGAGTACAGAGAGTTAAAAAAAAAAAGAAGCAAATGGTTTTTTAAAAAAATAAAACAGAGTTTTTTTAAAGACACAGAATACAGACATAGATTAAAGGAGTAAAGATAATAAAATAAATATTAAACTTGTAGAAAGATGGAAAATTCACAGAGAGTCTGGATTATGCATATTATTGTGTTTTCTTTGCATTTTTTTCACTGTGAAGAAGTGAAGTACAGAGAGACATTTTATTGTATGGGCTGCTAAGCTAAATCAACATTTATATTTTAAAGGAGTCTTGAATTCAAAGTATCGGTCTAAGAATATGTTGCTTTAAAAAAGAGATTCTTCCTTTGTTTACACAGAAAATGAGAACCTGTGGATTGCTTCCAGACTTATATGATTTGATGGACCAAGAACCCCTGAAAAGTTGTTGTAATATACCCCTCACACCCACTGTGACAGTGGAACTGATCTATTGGGAGCTCTCCAAGGCCAGCTGGACTGGGACTGAATAAGCATGGTTGAAACTGGACTCTCTGAACATGGCGGACAATGAAGGCTGATGAGAAGCCAAGGACAATGGCACTAGGTTTCGATCCTAATACATGAACTGGCTTTGTGGGAGCTTAGCCTGTTTGGATGCTTACCTTCCTGGGCCTGGATGGAAGTGGGAGGACCTTGGTCTTCCTGTAGGGCTGGGAATTTGGAGTGCTCTTCAGTATGGAGAGGGAGGGGGAATGGACTGGGGGGAGGAGAAGAGGAGTGGGGATGGGGGAGGGGAGTGGGGGGAGGGGGCAATATGTGGGAGGAGGGGGAGGGAAATGGGAAACGGGGAGCAGTTGGAAATTTTAATTAAAAAAGAATAAAAAAATAAAAAAAAATTACTTTGCCCAATAAACAGCAGGAAGCAGTTTGGAAAGTACTATGCCTAAATTTACAAATATTGTTTATAAATATTTCTTTACATTTAAAGGGGGATATGCTATAGAGATGGATACTTTGCATTGGTATGAATTTTGCTTTAATGATAAAAATTAAAGGTCAGTTTTCTTATATTGTATGTATGTATTTCATGTCTTGATTAAAGTATTATGTTTGTCCAGCTCATTTAAAAATGTAAGGTACAACTAAGAAATATAGGTTAATAGATAATCATCTGTAATAGTCAATCTTGTAGTTAGATTTTCTTGATGGACAGATATGTATTTCAAATCGATAGGCCTTATTCAAACTTTTCAAAGACTGAAGAATATAACATTTAAAATATTTTAATTAGTTAGGACTTTTCATGACAATGAAACACATTTGCTCCAGGCAGTACCAATATACTTCAAGAGGATGATGGGCATCGAAGAGGCTCCTTATGGAGTTGGCTAGCCATTTGGGCAAGAAACTGCTTCTGCCTGGACTGCTGAACTGAACTTGTAGAACCCACAGAGAAATGACTGATTAACTGGCCTAAAGGTGAGACAATCCTTCTGGGTTCCTGCTTCATGAAAGAGTCTGCCAGACATTCTGCAGGACACTGATGAAAATGACTTACAAACTGCCAATATAGGCAGAACTGTCTTTGAAATTTCCTGTTTCAAGGAAAAGTTGATGGATACTATGAGCTGGTAGGCTGAAGATGGATGCCCTAACAGTATAGAAAAATTTTGGATGACTGTCCAGGCAGTGAGATGTCTCCGTCAATTCTAGAATTTTGGAAGTTGCTTACAATGTACTTCCTGTTTACTTAGGTAATACTATATCGTTCTGGATGGAGTTGAAGAATTTATAGTTATAGTTTTCCTTAGTTATGATAAAAGATAAAGTAGATATAAATATTCTAACTGTTATTCTTGTTTGATACCTGTTTTATTATATGTAATTTTACTATGTTGAAGTTAAAGCTTTCCTTTTTATTTAAATAGAAAAGGGAAGGTGATGTGGGAGTCCCCTCTCTGTGCTGTGCTTACCATTAATGAATAAAGAAACCTATAGCAGGGCAGAACATAGCTAGGCATGGAAAACTAAGCTGAATGCTGGAAGAAAGAAGGCCAAAGTGAGAGAGAAGCCATGGAGGCACTGGAGACAGATGCTGGGAACTTTAGCTCGTAAGCCACAGTCATATGGCAATATATAGAGTAATAGAAATGGGTTAATTTAATATAAAAGTTAGCTAATAAGAAGTTAGAACTAATGGGAAAAGCAATGTTTTAAGTAATACAGTTTCTGTGTGATTATTTTGGTTCTGGCTGGCTGGGATGAGCAAGCAGCACACCCCAACAGTAGACATAGGCATCAAAAAAAAATGAGTAGATAGTTTCAGGACATTTAGGACCATTACAAAAAACCTTGTCTCAAAATCCAAAAAAAAGTGATTATCAAAATTATTATTAAAATACAATTATTTATATTATTACATGTTCAATAAATTAATTTAAAAGAAAGGTTGTGTTATGGTAAATACCTGTGACATAATACAATAGTGTCTCCAATACTTCCTGGCAAGTTTATTTGAAAAAAAGTTCTGGGCACATTATTTTGTGACATTGTGGAGACCAAAAAGGTGATGTCCATATTTGAATGTCATGACATGATTTATCAGAAGGAATCAAAATAAGTTATTTGTTAGGGAGTCCTAAAATATGAAGAACATATGTTTTTAGGTGCCTTTAATCCTACTAAATATGGCAAATTTTAAAAATACCATATTTAGTAACTGGAACATATCATATAACCTCTGTGAAATCCTTCATAATTAGAAAAATGTAACAAATATCTTGGCTGACTTTGCATTGATTATGCTACATAAAAGTAAGTGGTTTGTTGGCTGAGACAGTGGTTTCAGTGTCTCTGAAATTATGTCTTAAAGCTTCAAGCCTATGTGCTAGGTATACTATTTCTGAATTATTCCCTCTAATGTCAGCATCTCACAGAATATAAAGAACTTGGCTCATAAGAAAGGTCAGGAAAAATGAAGTGGGTTGTTGCCTTCTAAGGCTTTAATAATTATAAATTGTGAACAGGTGCTTCAATTTATAAAGTAGGTTCAATTTGTTTTCATTAGGAAACATAGTACCTTATCATTTATAACTGGTAAAGATAAAATAATGTTAGTTCGAGCACAGAAATATATCCAATAACCAGGACTAAAGAAAAGGCCTTTACTGCATTTTCTATTTATAATGACTGGCTCTTGGAAAATAACACATGATTAAATGAGACAAAGATTTCCATCCTTGACATTTAGGTTGCATTGAAGTTCCATGTCAGACAATCTAGGTATAACTTATTTTTACAGATTTTACTCAAGTGCTCATCTTATCAGATCTTGAAACTTAAATTCATCTGTTAATTAAGGATGACAGATAATGATTCATTAAATTAACTGAGTTATTCTAACATGGAATATTTAATAAAACATTGAATAATATTTTATAACACATATCAAATTAATCACCACTATAAAGTACATACATAGCTATGTATGTGTGTAGGTAGAGACCTATTGATTGATATAGGCAGATAGATGATAGATAGATAGATAGATAGATAGATAGATAGATAGATAGATGATAGGTAGATACATAGATAGATAGATAGATAGATAGATAGATAGATAGATAGATAGGTAGAGAATGCATAGATACATAGATACGTAGACTATAGCTTAAATTCTCATTTTTTGAATATTGCATATTTCTTAAGTGATTAGTTATTTTTGTACTTCTGGAAAATCATGAACAATATGTAATTTGGGTACATTTAGGTCACGTTATTCACTCTCCCTTATGCACAGCAGAGGAATAGTGATTCATAACTCATTTAACCAACAAACTCTAAATTCCATACAGAATCCTAGATGCACTCTTGATTTTATTCTGTATTTTAATCCTTTCTTCCTCAGATCACCTTTCTATATCTTTAGTGGTAGGCTAAACCGGTGAAGCCATTTTGGAATCAATCTGCATTTTTTTCTGAAAAGACTTGACACAGAACTACTATATGAAACCTCTATACCATTCCTAAGATTAATTACCAATAGCTAGGAAATGAATTGACTGAAGTGTGGAGGTCTAAAAATTTGAGCCCATTTCCACTTTGTCTGAAGGTCAGAGAGTTTTAGTTTGTTTACAATTGCTGAAAACAAGTATGGCTACACACCCTGACCTATGGTGCGTTTACTTGATGTTTTGGGTATTAAGATGGCCCATACAGGTAGAAAAACTCCACCTTGACCAAGGCCAGAGGTTTAAAGCATATTTCTGCTCCTTCCTTTAAAATAGGAGGTTTGGCCTGTCTTCAGGATACTTAGTCTACAGTGTGTTCACTACCTAAACAACAGAATGCTTTTCTCATGGATTAATGCTTGATGACTCAAAGTATTGAAGCAAGTAACTGTTTGAGTTGTCCTTTGTATCATGTTAATGCAGTCTTTTGGCATCCCCCCCTTTTTGTGTTGGGATATAAAAGTTTATGGAAGATAAATGAAGGTAAATTCAGCATTCAGTATTCTGCTGAGTTGCCCTACCATTACCATCCTATAGCTTAGTGATTATTTCTTATCTCTGTTCCTCCTATTTAACATTTTTCTAACTTTCATGCCTCTACTGTGGTAAATGCTATATGTGTTGAAGATGGTCTCCAACACCAAACTTTGTCATCTACTGATTAGATAAAAAATATTAAAATATAAACACAAAGTTATGACTAAGCTGTAAAGAGAAATGGAGTCAAGAATTTTTTCAGGTAAATGAATAGAACAAAAAGACAAAACATAACTGAATGAGTTCACACAGTCCCAAAAGATAAATACACTAGGTTCTTTTTCATGTGTTATCTTAGCTACTAGTATTTGTTTTATGTGTTTGATTTGAACTTTATGTGGAATCCAGTAAACTACAAACAAGCCACTGAGAGTTGATGTCTTAAAGGAAGTGATAAGTTTCTAAGAGGAAAAATAATTTAAAAAAATAATTATTTATTCATATTCACTAATTTTTTTCACTCATTATCATCCACTTTTTATTCACCTGTTATTTATTGGGAATGAGATGAAACTGTGACTGCATTCATAAGTTTATTTTCATGACATTTTTGGTTATTAGACTGAATACTTATCAGAGATTTACTAAGACTTCTAAGTGCTTAATTACTTTTCTCTATCATGTAAGACTGCTAGTCAAAGTACAAACATGAAAGCAAAATTATTCTCTGAAATACAAATAGAAGACATTAAAGTTTTACATATTATAAGATTCCAGGGCAGCAAAGGCTAGACAATTTGCTGCAGGATTTATAAAGTTACATAAAGAAGTGCAAAGGTTTCAAAGAAGGTTGGTATTTTACCCGAACAGCTGATCTGATAAACCAGGAACTTAGCATGAACATGCAGGGACACCTCAAAACTCATGAGTTATATAGAATTTTCTCCCATAGGTCTCAGTTTCTTTAACCACTGAGTTAGTAGGTTCACATAAGCTGACCTGGAAATCACATGTATCTCACAGTTTCCATCAGTTTCAACCACAGAACCATAATCTCTCCTATCTTGTTTAGATGCCCTTTAATAGCATAACTCAGCATCACCAGGAACATGTTCTAGGGAGTGCAATTGTTAACTTCTCGTGTGTAACAGCAATATGTGTATGGGACATAGATATTAAAAATTTTCTATAGTACTATGTGTTTCATAAGGCATCAGGATGAAAATAAGAGAAACATACATATGAAGAACTGAAAAATAATTCCAGACACTATTAAAGATTTAGCAAACATTTTCTATAAAAAGTCACACAATTTATGCTTTGTAAGTCAGGAGGTCTCTATCATGATCTCTCAAATATGCTGATAAAGCACAAAATTCACCATCCAAAATACTAAACTGAATGCATGTTGCTCTAAGAAGAAGAATAAGAAGAGGAGAAGGAAGAAGAAGAAGAAGAAGAAGGAGGAGGAGGAGGAGGAGGAGGAGGAGGAGGAGGAAGAAGAAGAAGAAGAAGAAGAAGAAGAAGAAGAAGAAGAAGAAGAAGAAGAAGAAGAAGAAGAAGAAGAAGAAGAAGAAGAAGAAGATTAGAAAAATTAAATTGGGGGGCTTGATTTAGGTTTAAACAGTGCTTCCCCAGTCCCTGAGCATTCCTAAGCAGTGTAAATTATAAATGAATGTGATATATGAGAAGAGTCTGAGAAAGACCAATATGATTGCACCCATTCCTTGTATGAGAAGATGTCTGACAGATGGAGAAATTTCAACAGGCTAAAGTCATATAAAATAACTCTTCCTGAGTGATTGGATCATAGTTGAGGGATATAACATGTTGCATATGCAGACACAAATTCCTGTTATATAGTCATTTACAACTTTTTCAATTTGTTTTTTTTTTGCATTGAACACACCTTTATTCAAGTAGAAGTACAAAAGTACGTTCCTAACCCAAATGCGTACATGTGATTTTTACAGATTCTGCTACTTAAGGTTCATGATTCTTTACATAATGTCAAGGCATTTTTTCATGTTAAAATTCATAACATTTTATGAATAAGAAAAGTATTATTTAAAATTCTAGTTGTCAATCAAGCAGTTGAGGCTTTTATAGTTCAGATGCTGTAATGTTCCCTAGGATCCTCAACCAATATATAAGATAAATTGCCCTCTGTAAACCTTGCGGCTAACCTCTAGGATAGTCCTACCACTGTATTTTACTTCTTTGCCATCAGCAAGTGTAGTGTTTCATCAGCGCAAGGAAATCAGCATATATCAAATTGATCTAAATGTAAAAGCAAATGAAAAAAATGCATGTGTTTTTGGTCCCTATCAAACTTGTATACTCTTACTTATAGAGACCAATAGTCACCTGTGGTGACTGAGGCAGAGGATTGATTCATCCTTAAGTAACTTTTTCAATTTGTAATTCTCTATTTTTGGTAGGGGATCAATGCTTTTTTTATTCAATGACATAGCAATAATTGTACCATATGCAGAACCTTGAAAACCTCTAGTTACCAAAGCAAATCTTCTGTTTTCTTTTGTGAGGAGTTTTGACATATTAAAGTTTTGGTTCACTTTCTGACTTTATGAGGTTAGTGTGGAAGTATCACATGTTGGTCATGTAGATCTGAGCAATTTGATTTGCATGTTTTTATCAATAGATTCAACAATGTTAGGAAGGGCATAATGTATGGAGTAAGAATGAAAACATGGGATCACATCAATAAGGTATGATAGATGTGTTAAATTTCTTAATAGTTATGTCTCATATTTTACTTTTTCAAACCATGACAATAAATTCTGTTCTGACCTATTTCATTTAATTACCAAACTTGATTATAGGACCAAAAAGAATATCTAATTGCATATTTTATCTTTAGAACTCAAGTTTACTTTGTCTATGTCCATACTTGAAGTATTAAGTTAACTCAATACTCATAATTTCAGAGAGAATAATGTGACTGTACAATTATGGAAAAGTTAATAAAACTGTATATAATATTAGCAAAAGATAAAATTCCTCCAAAATCAGAATATTTTTATCATCTTGTTTAAGAATTGTTCCTATTTTAGAGACATTTATCTATATCAATAAATATAGCTACTGTGTACAGTTTGGGGAAATAGAAATTCTTTGTTTTGATTTTTCTTTCAGATTTATTGAATCAGGTTCTCACCATGTAGCCTTAGTTACCATGGGACAAAGGGTAGTACAACAAACATGGTGAACTAGAACTTATCTTGCTACTTCTGTCCCTTTAGTGTGGAGATTAAATGGATTTCCCCTCAGTCCAGAGCCGGCTATCACTTCCTATGCCTATAGCATTAGCTTTGGGACAAAGACAAAGATGAATTTTAGGAGTTTGCATAATGGCCAGCCTAGCTATAATGATGATATGGCTGTTCAATGAGAGATAATGCCTTAATATGGAAGGCAGACATCAACAGAAGACACCACACATGATATTGCAGCCTAACCCTGAACACACATTAGCACATTTACATTCAACCCTCACCACAAACACAAAGTTTGATAGTAGGAATAAAATGTCTTAGAGTTGTCATAGTAAGAAATCTCATCTTGATACCATCATGAGGTGATGCAGGAATTCCCCTCTCTAAACAGAGACTGCTCATTGGTTACTGGCTACCCATATGCAAATAATCACATAGAAACTATATTAATTACAAGTCTTTGGTCAATGACTTAGGCATATTACTCACTACCTCTTACATATTAACCCAATTATTTTTACTAATCTGTGTATCACCACGAAGATGTGGCATATTGGTAAGGTTCCAGCTAATGTATTTATCCTTCAGCAGCTACAGGGCTTCTCTCTGACTCCACCTACTCTCTCTATATATCTCTTACAATCTGGCTATATTCTGCCCTGATATAGTGTGAAGTAGCTTTTTTGTTAACCAAGAGTAATAAAATATATTCATAGCGTACAGTGAAAAATCCCACATCATCTCTCCTTTTCTGTCTCAATAAAAGGATGGTTTTAACTTTAACACAGTAAAATTATATATAACAAACAAGTATCAAACAATGATTGCAGTTACAATATTTATCAAATTTATCTTTTATCATAACTAACTATTATGTAACTATTTGTCTTCATCTCCTCAAAGACTCCAGAAGGAAATAATATTACCTAAGTAAACAGGGAGTACACTGTAAGAAACTTGCAAAGTTCTAGAATTGACATAGACATCTTATTGCCTGGACAGTCACCCAAAATTCTTCTGTATCATTGGGGTATCCATCATCAGCCTACAGGCCCACAGTATCTTGCAGACATTCCATGAAGCAGGAAATTTGAAGATCAGTTTTGCCTTGTAATGGCAAAGTTCATCATTTCTGTATCTTGAAGAATTTCTGGTAGTTTCTTTCGGGAAACAGGAACCCTGAAGAATCATCCCATCCTTTGAAAAGTTCAGCAGTCACTTTTCTGTGGATCCTGCATGCCCAGTTCATACAGTGTACTGTCAAGCAGTACAGATAAGAGCAGATTCTTGACTTGTCACAAAGAAGGCAAATTCCATAATGAGTTTCTTCAATGCCCACCAACCTCTCTGAAGTAATTGGTGCTGCCAGAAGGAGACATGTCTCACTGTTGAGAAAAGTTTAATTTCTTAAAATCTTATAAATACCATATTCTATAGGTCTTTGCAGTTTTGAAGATTATCTAACTGAAATATATCTCTGTATATCTAGAAAACCTACCTAACATGACTGTAAGTTTGACTACTATAAATGACTATTTGTTAATATGCAGTTTTAAATTATACATTACATTTTAAATGATTTGTCTAAACATAATACCTTAAACAAGAACAGCCAAAAAGTTCAAAGAAAGCACAATAATATACATAATCCAGACTCTCTGTGTATATTCCATTTTTATTGATTTTATTGATCTATACACTTATCTCTGTTCCTCTCCCTTTTATGTAGCTTATTTTTCTTTACTTATTTAATCTATTGCTGTCTGTACTCTTTTATATTACCTTTTCTCTCTTTTTGAAGATTTTACATCTTTTTATAACTCACTCTATTCTTTTTTCCTCTCTCTCCCAAGCTTAAACATACTTTTTAAACACACTGTGTCTCATTTAGAGGCCATTTATGTCTGAATCTGTTCTATTGTGTAACTGAAATCCTTTTCTGACAAAGAGTATTTTTAAATGGTAAAAAGTATGCTTGCAGCAGCCCTGAATGCTGACTTGACCTCTCTTGACCTTTAAATATGGCATAGATACATTTAGCACCAGCTCTGGGACTGTTGGGTGGGAGCCATGCTCATCACCTCAACTCTGGGAAGAAAGGTGGAGCATATAAACCCTGTTTTTGTCTGAGAAAAAGTAAATCTGCCATGCAGTATGTGGTACAGCCTAGAAATGTTTCTTTGTATGGCAGTGGAAATCCACCATGCTTTTCTGCCTGTGCACACCTAGCAGACCTGAACCAGCTGCTTTCTCCAGCAGAGGTGCCAAGCAGCATGCATGTTGTCAGCTACTTTCTTCCTAATCCCAAGTAACGTATAAACACCTGGACCCCCAAATGTCTGGCTGGCTAGATGGGTTAACCACTAATGTATGGGCACCATTATGTGGAATGAAACTGCTCGTTCATTCCTGGCCACCCAGTCCTGAATAATCACACAGAAACCACATTAATTACAACAGTATTTGGTCAATGACTTAGGTGTAATACTAGCTACCTCTTACATTTAAAATTAGCTCATGTCTATTAATCTGTGTATCACCACAAGGCTGTGGCCTAATGCTAAATCTCCAGTGGATGTCTTTTTCCTTTGGCAGCTACAATGTACTATCTCACCAAATACAATGCAGCATTCAGGATTCTAAATAATAGCTAAAATATAACTCATATTTAAGATATAATTTTAAGATATGATCTTAATATATATTTTTCTTTTTTTATCACTTTTTTTATTTATTTATTAAAGATTTCTGCCTTCTCCCTGCCACCACCTCCCATTTCCCTCCCCCTCCCCCAACAAGTTCCCCTCCCTCATCATCTCTAAGAGTAATCCGGGTTCCCTGCCCTGTGGGAAGTCCAAGGACCACCCACCTCCATCCAGGTCTAGTAAGGTGAGCATCCAAACTGCCTAGGCTCCCATAGGATCAAAAACCCATTGCCATTGTTCTTGAGTTCTCAGTAGTCCTCATTGTCCATTATGTTCAGCAAGTCCGGTTTTATCCCATGCTTTTTCAGACCCAGGCCAGCTGGCCTTGGTGAGTTCCTGATAGAACAACCCCATTGTCTCAGTGTGTGGGTGCACCCCTCGCGGTCCTGAGTTCCTTGCTCGTGCTCTGTCTCCTGCTCTTGATTTGGACCTTGAGATTTCAGTCCGGTGCTCCAATGTGGGTCTTTGTCTCTGTCTCCTTTCATCGCCTAAATGTTTTTCTTAGGGTTCACCTTCTTAATATATATTTTTCAAATAATGTAGAAGGCATTTAACTCATTTATTTTTTTCTTGGCCAATATGTCCAAAGTTCTGACTTTTTATAAAATAGAACAAATTAGTTATTCTAGCATTTGATAGAGTAAAAGAGTGCTTTAGTCTGATTGACTGCTGTAATTATGTGCACTACCTGGACTTTGGGCTTTCATTTATATTGTCTAGAGCACAAATTTGTCAGACTAACTCATATGTAACATTGTTCAAATGTTTAATAATCTCCCTCTTATTCCCTTACTTTTCTTCATCCTCCTAATTTTCATTAAGATTGTTACTTCCTTTCTATGTCCTTTGATATAACTAACACCTGGGGCAATTCACAGTTTATAGAGCAGACCTTCTCAAATGGAGATCCTGTTAAGCTATTGTTCTACCCTAACCTTTTATTTTGAATAGTTCTAGTAAAATACACAGATCCTAACCCCATCTATAATACATATCATTAGTGTCATTTCCAGCATCCTCCCCACTCATTCATTTGAAGGTTTTAAACTTGGCATTTCTGACTCAGAATATTTGTACTTCTAATATATTATTTTTGAGTATGTGCAGTTAATGAATATCCATAGTTATACATGCTTTTCTTCATTTATATATGACTTGGGTAATGTAATCCATATATAAATAAGACATTTTTTTCTTTATTTTTTTCTGCTTAAAACAATCCCGAGTTGAGTGATGACTGAAAAAAAAAAAAAAAAGAGGATAGCAAGGCAGAAGGGTTGGGGATAAAAAAATTAAAGAAGATAAATCTTAGATGGATTTTAAGAAACATGTTTCTGTAATTATTCTTGAAATGTTTCTCAATGACCCATATACTGAAAACATGGTCTCAATATGAGAGTTATAAGGGAATCAGTAGACATTTTTCAAATTTATTCTTCTCTCATTTGTTACATCCATACCAAGTTTCTCCTCTTTCCTTTCTTCTTATTCTCTGCTCGTTACATCCTCTCCCCACCCCCCAGATCCACTCCTCCTCAATTTCCTTTCAGAAACTCAGGCCTCTGAGTTATATCAACCAAACATGAAATTTCAAGTTTCAATAATACTATGCACACTAGATCCTCATGGCCCACTGTGGCTCAAGGAAATTAAACCCAAAATCAGGGAGCTGGCATTGGTGTGACATAGGTTCTCTACATATATGTTATGATTGTATAGTTTACTGTTCTTGTGGGACTCCAAAGAGTGAGTTGTCTCTGACTTTTTTGCCTGCTTTTGGAACGGTTTTGTACAACTGGTTTGGTTCATTGAGCAGTAGACATTTTTACAGGTGGATTGTATTTGGACATTTTTTTCAGGCATTGACAATACATTATATTGAAAGAAATGGTTCTTCACAGACCCCGAAAGAACGGTAATCAACTTGATTTGGAAAAAAAAAAAAAAAAAAAAAAAAAAAAAAAAAAAAAAAAAAAAAAAACAGGATAGCAAAAACAAGCCTGTACAATAAAAGAGCTTCAGGAGGCATCATAATCCCTGACTTCAAACTCTACTACAGAGCTACAGTACTGAAAACAGCCTGGTATTTACATAAGAAGAGACCGGAGTACCAATGGAACAGAACAGAAGACCCGGATATCAATCGACACATCTTCAAACACCTGATTTTTGACAAAGAGGCAAAAAAAAAAAAATGTATCAAATGGAAAAAAGAAAGCATATTTAACAAGCGATGCTGGTATAACTGGAAATCAACATGTAGAAGAATGAAAATATACCCATATCTATCACCATGCACAAAACTCAAGTCCAAATGGATCAAAAACCTCAACATAAAGTCAGTCACACTAAACCTTATAGAAGAGAAAGTGGGAAATACACTTGAATGCATTGGCACGGGAGATCACTTCCTAAATATAACACCAGCAGCATAGGCACCGAAAGAAACAATTAATAAATGGATCCTCCTGAAACTGAAAAGCAACTGTAAAGCAAAGGACATAGTAAACAAGACAAAATGACAGTCTACAGAATGGGAAAAGATCTTCACTAACCCCACACCAGACAGAGGTCTGATCTCCAAAATATACAAAGAACTCAAGAAATTGGTCACCAAAAGAATAAATAATCCAATGAAAAATATAGAGTACAGACCTAAACAGAGAACTTTCAACAGAGGAATCTAAAATGGTCGAAAGACACTTAAGGAAATTTTCAACATCTTTAGTCATCAGAAAAATGAAAATCAAAACAACTCTGACATTCCATCTTACACCTGTAAGAATGGCCAATATCAAAAACACTGATGACAACTTATGTTGGAGATATTTTGGGGAAAAGGGAACACTTCTGCATTGCTGGTGTGAATGCAAGCTGGTACAACCTTTTTGGATGTCAATGAGGTGATTTCTCAGAAAATTAGGAAACAACCTTCCTCAAGACTTAGCAATACCCTTTTGGTTATATATCCAAAGGATGCTCAATTGTACCACAAGGACATGTGCTCAACTCTGTTCATAGTAGCTTTGTTTGTCATATCCAGAACCTGGAAACAACCTAAATGCCCCTCGACCAAAGAATGGATAATGAAAATGTGGTATATTTATACAATGGAGTACTTCACAGCAGAAAAAAATTAATGACATCTTTTATTTTGCAGGAAAACGGATGGAGCTAGCAAACATTATTTTGAGTGAGGTATTTTGAGACACAGAAAGACAATTATCACGTGTACTCACTCATAGGTGGGTTTTAAACATAAAGCAAGGAAAACCAGCCTACAAACCACAATCCCAGAGAACTTAGTCAACAATGAGAACACTAAGAGAAACTTACATAGATCTAATCTACACGGGAAGTAGAAAAAGACAAGATCTCCTGAGTAAACTGGGAGCATGTGGACCTTGGGGGAGGATTGAAGGAGTATGGGAAAGGAAGGGAGAGGAACAGTGAAAAATGTAGATCCCAATAAAAAAAAGATGCAAAAAAGAGAAAGGAATGGTGACACACTTACCTCTTTCTTCTCTTTCAAATAGTAACTACTAGGTGAATGACATTGCTATGCTAGGTGCCTTCTGAAGATGTAGTTCCATCATCAGGTGCCTGAGAGCAATTATTATGCCATCACTTGAATGAAATTGCCAAGGCTGTGGGAGAACATGAACATTTTTCTTACAACAAGTAGATTTATGTCAGGTATTTGCTACATGGGAAAGTTCACTAATGCACTCAATGAATGACAATAGTATTTATGGCAGTGGGTCAGTTGTGTTTTGCTAAACAATCAAGAGTTCAGTGTTGACAGGTTAAGTTTGAGATGTTTAGCAGATTTGTAGTGCTGTGTGAATCTAGAATTTAAAGGAAAGATGAAGATGGATCTATAAATGTGAAAGTTGTAGACACAAGCATCCTGTGAAAATCCATGGGATTATCTAACGTCAAACAGACTTGAGTCTAGCTGGAAAAACACTGGAAGACTGATTCTACCGAATTTTTATGTGGAAAAGAAAATCACAGGCATAAAAGAGTCTGAAACAAGAATCCACTGAGACTGTGGGAAACCTAGAGCTAGTTTTCTGTGTTCTTAGGAAATAAAGGAGCAAATGTAGGTAAAAAAGGAAGAATCAACTAGATGACACTTGATTACTAGTTTCTATCCACTGATACATTTCTTGCATTTTCCTTCTTATTACATAGTTTTGATGACTGCTCAACCTTGTAGTAGACTTTGTGTGCTATGCCAAATTAAACTTCTAACCTGGTCCAAGTCTTCTAATATGTTGATTTGGTAGTATTTTATCGCAACTCACATAAGAATATGATAGCATTTTGAACATCTGGTGATTTTACATTGTCTCCTTCTTCCACAGTGTGCAATAACATTTTTCTAACTAATCCTATGTAATTTTGATGAGATGATACATTAGAATGTTCTTAGGATATTTATAAAGCTCAGTACTAATGCCAGGGTTCTACACTGATTTTGTAAGAAAAGCCAGGGGTAGTGGGGAAAGATGAAGAAATGGAAATGATAAGGTTTGGTTTGTTGCTTTTTTGATTTAAAATGAATCACTGACTGTGTTTAATTTCTGTTCCTCTCCCGTAACATGAGTTTTCAACTTTGCTACTCATAAGTTTAAGTCTTATAAAGTGCTTCCTGCTGAAATGCCATGCTGACTGGAATTCAGCAGCAAATAAATATTGCTGTCCTCACTAATTTGAAACAGTATGAGTTTTAAACCTCTAGCTGTGGGAGATTTATTAAGATTACAGTTTTCATCGCTATCCCTTCAGTCCATCAAGATAGGTCAAAGCTGTGTAAACTATTTTTTTTTAACCAGCAGCAATTTTCATTCTTTAAGACTCTGCCGATAGGTGCTGAGAAGTCCCATCTGGATGGGTGAGTGCGTGCTATCCTGGGGCGCACTGTCCCGGTAGAGAGCACAAACGCCCCCCCCCCCCAGCTCCTGCTGCAAGGCTTTCTTTCCTACACACCCGCCCCCCACCCCCACCCCCAAGCCTGCCTTGTCTGCAAGGTCCTTAGCTGTGGAACAGTTTCCTGCCCTTTCACTAAGGCTACCAACCCAGAGCAGTGAGGGCCTGACTAGAGGGCAGGCCTCAAGGTCCCCGCCAGGGAAAGCGGGCCCCCGCTGCTGGGGCTGCAGTCTCTGCTGTGATCTCCTGGACCTGCTCTGCCTGCGCCCTACTTCCCTTTGTCCCTGGCTCATTGGGGCATCCAGGAATTCCTGTGTAGGTGCCGAGAAGTTTCATTGGGACGGGTGAGTGTGTGCTATCCTGGGGCGGACGGTCCCGGTAGAGAGCACAAACGCCCCTCCCCCAGCTCCTGCTGCAGGGCTTTCTCTCCTACACACCCGCCCCCACCCCCACCCCCAAGCCTGCCTTGTCTGCAAGGTCCTTAGCTGTGGAACAGTTTCCTGCCCTTTCACTAAGGCTACCAGCCCAGACCAGTGAGTGCCTGACTAGAGGGCAGGCCTCAAGGTCCCCACCAGGGGAAGCAGGCCCCTGCTGCTGGGGTTGCAGTCTCTGCTTGTGATCTCCTGGACCTGCTCTCCCTGCCCCCTATTTCCCTTGGTCCCGGGCTCATTGGGGCCACCAGGAATCCCTGCATAGGTGCTGAGAAGTCCCATCTGGATGGGTGAGTGTGTGCTATCCTGGGGCGCACTGTCCCGGTAGAGAGCACAAACGCCCCCCCCCCCAGCTCCTGCTGCAAGGCTTTCTTTCCTACACACCCGCCCCCCACCCCCACCCCCAAGCCTGCCTTGTCTGCAAGGTCCTTAGCTGTGGAACAGTTTCCTGCCCTTTCACTAAGGCTACCAGCCCAGAGCAGTGAGTGCCTGACTAGAGGGCAGGCCTCAAGGTCCCCGCCAGGGAAAGCGGGCCCCTGCTGCTGGGGCTGCAGTCTCTGCTGTGATCTCCTGGACCTGCTCTGCCTGCGCCCTACTTCCCTTTGTCCCTGGCTCATTGTGGCATCCAGGAGTTCCTGTGTAGGTGCCGAGAAGTTTCATCGGGACGGGTGAGTGTGTACTATCCTGGGGCGGACGGTCCCGGTAGAGAGCACAAACGCCCCTACACTAAGGCTACCCAACCAGAGCAGTGAGTGCCTGCCTAGCGGGCAGGCCTCAGCAACCCCCGAAAGGGAGTGCAGGCACCTCCAGCTTGTACTGCAGTGTCGCCTGTGTTCTACTCGACCCCGCCCGACCCCTTGCATTCGGCCTTCTTTACGCGGGTCATTGGAATACCACGCATCCATGTTTTGGTGTTGAGGAGTTCATCTGGAAGGGAACGGTTCCTGCCCCTACACTGAGGAGATACACCTAGAGAGTTAGTCACAGCAAAGACTGGTCCAAGACATCAGGCCTCTCCTGGCTCCATTTGAAGGAAAAGATGGGCAGGCGCCAATGCAAGAATTCCCCCAACAACTTGAAAGGCAACGTGACATCACCAGGATCCAGGAATACCGAAATGAGAAGTGTACACCCTAATCCAGAAGAATTAGAAGAATTCGACTCAAAAGTGAATTTTATGAAAATAATAGAGGACCTTAAACAGGAGGTGAAAAACTGCCACAACCAATTAGAGATTACAAACAAAAAGGTAGAGGAAATGAATAAATCTCTCAAAGATACCCAAGAAAACCAAGAGAAACAAGAAAAAGTAATCAAACAGGTAAGGGAAACGGTTCAAGACTTGAAGAATGAAGTGGAAGTAATAAAGAAAACACAAACCGAGGGAAGGATGGAGATGGAAAATTTGAATAAACGAACAGGAACTACAGAGACAAGTACCACCAACAGATTACAAGAGATAGAAGAAAGAATCTCAGACACTGAAGATACCATAGAGAAAATAAACACTCTCATCAAAGAAAACAGCATAACCAACAAATTCTCATCACAAAACATTCAGGAAATCTGGGACACAATAAAAAGACCAAACCTAAGAATAATAGGGATAGAAGAAGGAGAAGAAGTACAGCTCAATGGTCCAGAAAATATATTTAATAAAATTATAGAAGAAAACTTTCCCAACCTTAAGAAAGATATTCCTTTGAAGGTCCAAGAAGCATACAGAACACCAAATCGACTGGATCAAAAAAAAACATCTCCTCGTCATATAATAATCAAAACACAAAACATACAGAATAAAGAAAGAATATTAAGAGCTGCAAAGGAAAAAGGTCAAGTTACCTATAAAGGTAAACCTATCAGACTTACACCTGATTTCTCTATGGAAACCATGAAAGCCAGAAGGTCCTGGATAGATATACTGCAGAAACTACGAGACCATGGATGCAAGCCCAGACTACTATACCCAGCCAAGCTTTCATTCACTATAAATGGAGAAAACAAAATTTTCCAGGATAAAAACAAATTTAAACAATACGTAGCCACAAATCCAGCCCTTCAGAAAGTAATTGAAGGAAAATCACAAACCAAGGAGTCCAACAATGCCCACAATAACTCAGACATCTAATGACCCTTCACCAGCACAACTTGAAGAAGGGAAACACACAAACTCTACTACCAAAAGAAGGAAAGAAAGAAAGAAAGGAAAAATGACCGGAGTTAACAACCACTGGTCATTAATATCACTTAATATCAATGGACTCAACTCACCTATAAAGAGGCACAGGCTAAGAGATTGGATACGAAAACAGGATCCAACATTCTGTTGCTTACAAGAAACACACCTCAACCACAAAGACAGACATCTACTCAAAGTAAAGGGCTGGGAAAAGGTTTATCAAGCAAATGGACCTAAGAAACAAGCAGGTGTGGCCATACTAATTTCTAAGAAAGTTGACTTCAAACTAAAATCAATCAAAAGAGATGGAGATGGACATTTTTTACTCATAACAGGAACAATTCACCAGGATGAAGTCTCAATCCTGAATATCTATGCCCCTAATATAAAAGCACCCACTTATGTAAAAGAAACGTTACTAAAACTCAAGGCAGTCATCAAACCACACACACTAATAGTAGGAGATTTCAACACTCCTCTCTCACCAATGGACAGGTCAATCAGACAGAAACCTAACAGAGAAATAAGAGGATTAAGGGAGGTAATGAATCAAATGGACTTAACAGACATCTATAGAACATTCCACTCAAATAAGAAAGAATATACCTTCTTCTCTGCAGCTCATGGAACCTTCTCGAAAATAGACCACATACTCGGTAACAAAGCAAACTTACACAGTTACAAAAAAATATCGGTAACCACCTGTGTCTTATCAGATCACCATGGATTAAAGTTAGAATTCAACAACAATGCTATCCCCAGAAAGCCTATGAACTCATGGAAATTGGACAGTCAACTACTGAACCACACCTGGATCAAGGAAGAAATAAAGAAAGAAATTAAAGTCTTTCTTGAATTCAATGAAAACGAAGACTCAACATACTCAAACCTATGGGACACTATGAAAGCAGTGCTAAGAGGAAAGTTCATAGCATTAAGTGCCCACATAAAGAAAACGGAGAAAGCACACATTGGAGACCTAATAGCCCACCTTAAAGCTTTAGAAAGAAAAGAAGCAGACTCACCTAGGAGAAGTAGAAGACTGGAAATAATCAAATTGAGGGCTGAAATCAACAAAATAGAAACACAGAAAACAATCCAAAGAATCAATGAAACAAAAAGCTGGTTCTTGGAGAAAATCAATAAGATTGATAAACCCCTATCCAAACTAATCAAACGGCGGAGAGAGAATACGCAAATTAACAAAATCAGAAACGAAAAGGGAGACATAACCACAGACACAGACGAAATTCAGAGAATCATTAGATCTTACTACAAAAACCTGTATGCCACAAAATTGGAAAATGTAAAAGAAATGGACACTTTTTTAGATAAGTACCATATACCAAAGTTAAACCAGGACCAGGTGAACAATCTAAATAGACCTGTTAGTCGCGAAGAATTAGAAGTTGTTATAAAAAACCTTCCCACCAAAAAAAGCCCAGGTCCAGACGGCTTTAATGCAGAATTCTACCAGAACTTCCAAGAAGACCTAATACCTATACTCCTTAATGTATTTCACAATATTGAAACAGAGAAGTCATTGCCAAATTCCTTTTATGAAGCTGAAGTTACTCTGATACCAAAACCACACAAAGACACAACCAAGAAAGAGAACTACAGGCCAATCTCACTCATGAACATCGACGCAAAAATACTCAATAAAATACTGGCAAACCGAATCCAAGAACACATTAGAAAAATTATCCATTATGATCAAGTAGGCTTCATCCCAGAGATGCAGGGCTGGTTAAACATACGAAAATCTATCAATGTAATCCATCATATAAATAATCTGAAAGAAAAAAACCATATGATCATTTCATTAGATGCGGAAAAAGCATTTGACAAAATTCAACATCCCTTTATGATAAAGGTCTTAGAGAGATTAGGAATACAAGGGTCGTTCCTAAATATAATAAAAGCAATTTATAGCAAGCCGTCAGCTAACATCAAATTAAATGGAGAGAAACTCAAAGCTATTCCACTAAAATCAGGAACACGACAAGGTTGTCCACTCTCTCCATACCTCTTTAATATAGTGCTTGAAATTCTAGCAATAGCAATAAGACAACATAAGGGGATCAAAGGGATTCAAATCGGAAAGGAAGAAGTTAAACTTTCATTATTTGCAGACGATATGATAGTGTACATAAGCGACCCCAAAAACTCCAGCAAAGAACTCCTTCAGCTGATAAACACCTTTAGTAGCGTTGCAGGATACAAGATCAATTCCAAAAAATCAGTTGCCCTCCTATACACAAAGGATAAGGAAGCAGAGATGGAAATCAGAGAAGCATCACCCTTCACGATAGCCACAAATAGCATAAAATATCTTGGGGTAACCCTAACCAAGGAAGTAAAGGATCTATTTGACAAGAACTTTAAGTCAATGAAGAAAGAAATTGAGGAGGATACCAGAAAATGGAAGGATCTCCCTTGCTCTTGGATAGGGAGGATCAACATAGTAAAAATGGCAATTCTACCAAGGGCAATTTATAGATTCAATGCAATCCCCATTAAAATCCCATCAAAATTCTTCACAGATCTTGAGAGGACAATAATCAACTTTATATGGAGAAACAAAAAACCCAGGATAGCCAAAACAATCTTATATAATAAAGGATCGTCTGGAGGCATTACCATCCCTGACCTCAAACTCTATTACAGAGCCTCAGTATTGAAAACAGCTTGGTATTGGTATAAAAACAGAGAAGTTGATCAATGGAACCGAGTAGAAGACCCTGATTTCAACCCACAAACTTATGAACACCTAATTTTTGATAAAGGAGCTAAAAGTATTCAATGGAAAAAAGAGAGCATCTTCAACAAATGGTGCTGGCAGAACTGGTTGTCAACGTGTAGAAGAATGAAAATAGATCCATATCTATCACCATGCACAAAACTCAAGTCCAAATGGATTAAAGACCTCAATATTAGTCTGAACACACTGAACCTGATAGAAGAAAAAGTTGGAAGTACTCTACAACATATGGGTACAGGAGATCACTTCCTACGTTTATCCCCAGCAGCACAGACATTAAGGGCAACATTGAATAAATGGGACCTCCTGAAACTGAGTAGCTTCTGTAAAGCAAAGGACACTGTCACTAAGACAAAAAGGCAACCCACTGACTGGGAGAAGATCTTCACCAACCCTGCAACAGACAAAGGTCTGATCACCAAAATATATAAAGAACTCAAGAAACTAAACTTTAAAATGCTAATGAACCCAATAAAAAAATGGGGCACTGATCTGAACAGAGAATTCTCAACAGAAGAAATTCAAATGGCCAAAAGACACCTAAGGTCATGCTCAACCTCCTTAGCGATAAGGGAAATGCAAATTAAAACAACTTTGAGATACCATCTTACACCTGTCAGAATGGCTAAAATCAAGAACACCAATGATAGCCTTTGCTGGAGAGGTTGTGGAGAACGAGGCACACTCATTCATTGCTGGTGGGAATGCAAACTTGTGCAACCACTTTGGAAATCAGTGTGGCGATTTCTCAGGAAATTTGGGATCAACCTACCCCAAGATCCAGTAATACCACTATTGGGAATATACCCAAGAGATGCCACATCAAATGACAAAAGTATCTGTTCAACTATGTTCATAGCAGCATTGTTTGTAATAGCCAAAACCTGGAAACAACCTAGATGCCCTTCAATGGAGGAATGGATAAAGAAAGTGTGGAATATATACATATTAGAGTACTACTCAGCAGTAAAAAACAATGACTTCTCGAATTTTGCGTGCAAATGGATGGAAATAGAAAACACTATCCTGAGTGAGGTATCCCAGACCCAAAAAGAGGAACATGGGATGTACTCACTCATAATCGGTTTCTAGCCATAAATAAAAGACATTAAGCATATAATGTGTGATCCTATAGAAGTTAAATAAGAAAGTGAACCCAAAGAAAATCATATAGTCATCCGCATGGAGAGGGGGAAGTAGACAAGATTGCAGGGCAAAAACTGGGAACTTGCGGGTGAGGTGGCATGGGGCAAAGGGGAAATGGGATGAGAAATATGAGAAGGGGAGGATGGGAGGAGCTCGGGGGATTGGGATGGTTGGGATATAGGAAGGATGGATACGGGAGCAGCGAAGTATATATCCTATCTAAGGGAGCCATCTTAGGGCTGGCAAGAGACTTGACTCTAGAGGGGTTCGCAGGTGTCCAGGAATATGTCCCCAGCTGGTACCTTGGGCAACTAAGGAGAGGGAACCTGAAATGACCCTATCCTATACTGATGAATTTCTTGCATATCACCTTAGAACCTTCATCTGGCGATGGATCGAGGTAGAGACAGATTCTCAATTTGGAGCAACGGTCTGAGCTCTTAAGGTCCAAATGAGGAGCAGAAGGAGGGAGAACAAGAGCAAAAAATCAGGACCACGAGGGATGCACCCACCCACTGTGACAGTGGAACTGATTTATTAGGAGCCCACCAAGGCCAGCTGGTCTGGGACTGAATAAGCATGGGTTGATTCCGGACTCTCTGAGCATGGCGGTCAATGAAGACTGATGAGAAGCCAAGGACAATGGCACTAGGTTTCAATCCTAATACATGAACTGGCTTTGTGGGAGCTTAGCCTGTTTAGAAGCTCACCTTCCTGGACGTAGATAGAAGACCTTCGTCTTCCCGCAGGGCAGAGAATTTGGACTGCTCTTCAGTATCGAGAGGGAGGGGGAATGGTGTGGGGGGAGGAGAAGAGGAGTGGGGATAGGGGGAGGGGAGTGGGGGGAGGGGGCAATATTTGGGAGGAGGGGAGGGAAATGGGAAACGGGGAGCAGGTGGAAATTTTAATTAAAAAAGAATAAAAAAATAAATAAAAGAAAAAAAAAAAAAAAAAAAAAAAAAAAAAAAGACTCTGCCTACGGAGCTGTAACATTGTTAAAAACAAAAGTTTGAAATAAATGAAACACATATTCAGGCATCCTTGTAAATATTTTAACCTGTCTTTGAAAGGAATGAAGATTGTTGAATATTTAATTTAATTATAACTTTACATCATAAAGTAACTATTCATAAAGTACAAGAGGTACTTTCCATACTTGAAATTCTTATGCTTCTTTTAAATTTATACTATGACACACTGAACTTTAAAATAAAATGTGTAGTTTTACATTTACTCCGAGGTGGTAAATATTGAAGACAATACCTTTCTTTCAGCTTTTATAGGTTTAAAGTATAAATTTAGATTTCCACATTATTGTATTCATTGCTTGAGACTCATTGGCTTCTCCTAGATAATTAAATGGATAATAACTTAAAATGTCCCTCCTCATGGTTCATTAATATTCATTAAAATGAGTTCTAGAAATACTTTAATGCTGAGAAAAATGTAAAGAAATATGTTTGGTGAAGAAACTGAATTATATTAAGCAGTATTTTATGTAACAGAAATCAGTACTTATAAAGACTGCTGTCTTAGTATACAGACTTAGGTGAAAGCTCAAAGAAGGGCTTAGTTCTTTCAGCTGGTAGGATCAGTATTCACATAAAATAACCAAATTGAATCTTTAAGCAACAAAATACTTAAAAATATTGATTGAGGTTTTATGTAGAATTCTATAGTGAATATTTACCTCAAGTGAAAAAAATCCCTTTTGATTAAAACTATCAATAATTTATCTAATAACTGCTCTTAATTTCAGTGTGCAGATATGCAGTCAATGTAAGGACAGCTTACAACCGTAATTTTAGTTTAAGAGTATTTATTTCTGGTAGTATATATATAGTTATAAATTGAATGTGTACTGGATCCCAGCAAAAATATAAAGATTATATTTTATTTTTATATCGATGTATATGTGTATGTATGTTGTGTAAGAAAGCACACATGCACAGAAGTCCTATGGAGGCTAGTATACAGTGAGGAATTTCATGGTACTGGAGTGACACTCAGTTATGAGTACAGAATTTAGGTTCAGTTGAACACTAGTATTCTACAACAGCTTCAGACACTTAACTGGTGGGCCATCTTTCCACCCTACGTAGTGATACTTTAATTGTTCAACTTTGGAACACAATTACAAATCTATCAAGCTTACCTCATCCATATATTCCTATGCTCTGCAGTTGGGGTTTATTTTTTTTATTGTAATTGTTGAGCTAGCTCTTGAATATAGAGAGGACATTAATCCACTTTGTGACTTGTGGGGGTAAATTAACCACTTGACGTTTTTATGCCTTCATTGTTGCCTCTGGAAAGTGATTAAAATGCTTTAGATTTATGTGATAAAACTCCTCCTACTCATTACACTTTCACTTAATCTTATAAACGGATCCATAAACTCAATACATAAATAAAGTAGTGTAGTTCTTTTTCTCTAAGTAAATCCTATGGCTCTCTAATGGACAGACCCATATACAGTCATATTGAGCTGATTTGTTTCTCCTTCATTTGCACAAGAATTCTAAAAATTCACATGGTCAGACAGGAGAAAGTAGCTATCCTTCTTATTTCCAGATTTCCACTGCCATAGAATCAGTGTTCAAGACTTAGAGTCCAATAGTGCCTCATTCTCTGGGTCTTCTATTGGGATGCTTGCTAAGTCACTATGGAGTGCTTATAGAAGCAAATCTCTTTCTGCCACTGTTTCTCTCAGGACTTCTCTACCTCCCTTCTCCTTTTCCCCTCCCTACCACCTATCTTTTTCTCCCTCTTGCTCCTACCCACTCCCAGTGTCTTCTTTTCTTTCTTTCTCCCCTTTCTTTACTCCTTTCTCTCCTTCACTCTCTACTTTCATTTTTCCTCCACGTGTCCCTTAATTCTGAAATTTTCTAATTGAGCTCTGTTTACTCTGCTTGACTCCAGGCGTTACTTCCCTAAACAGGAAATTAGGCATTATTTTGAATTCCCAGGGAAATTGTCTTCTCTTTAAGACAGAAAAATACAGGCAAAACCTTCAAATGTTTCCACACCCAAATCACAGGACCTTACTCTTTCTCCTGTGTTACTGCAATGGATAATATTTAGACAAAGGTATTCCAATGGACTGCTAGGCACTATGTAGTCATAAAGACAGATGTAAAGAAAGGTGTTCATAAGTATATTACTCGGTCTCTCAAAACCTGTTCCTGGAGACTTGTTTATACCATTAAATTGAGAATTCCAGCATTGCATTTACAAAGACCTCATTGTTACATACAAATCTTCTCAAATTATAGCCTTCTCATAGAAAAAAAAAATCAAGTGTATATTATTCAATGACCCCGGTTATCTCTATTTGTATTTTTGTTTGTTTTTTGTTTTTGTTTTTTTGATACTGGTTTCTCTGTAACTTTGAAGCCTGTCTTAGCTCTGTAGACCAAGCTGACCTCAAATTCACAAGATCTGCCTGCCTCTGCCTCCTGAGTGCTGTGATTAAAGACATGTGGTACCACCACCCCACCTGACCCCACTTATCTTCAAAATGTGTAAACAGCATATGTGTGAAAACAGAAAATGATTGACAGAAAAATTACAAGGTGTGCACACCTAATTTTACACAGGTAGTATTGTTTTAATTTTAATTTATAATTCAATACAGAATATTTTTAATTTAAAATTAATATTTTGAAATGTTTTAGTATAAATTTGTTTGCTGGTTTCCAAACTCAAAATGTAATAGATAATTACTGTAAAGCATTAGAAAACTTTTTTATTCAGTCACCTTACAGTTGTCATAATTGCAAAATTAAAATGGTTTTAAAGCAAAGGGATTTTTTTTAACTGTTTATTTAGTAACCATCCTTAAAATAAATAATTTTGAGATTATATGCATGTTAGACTGGTAAGTACAATACTGAATATTTCTATATTTTGTGTATGTCGTATGTTTGAACGATTTGCTTTTTTGTACTTATATTTATATAAGGCAGACTACTTGTAGAAAATCTATTTGGATGTTCTATCATTTCAGAGGTAAAAGGCCCCTGCTACTAAAACTGATCAAGTGTGAACAAAATCTTTCTTGTTCTCCTTCAACTCAGCATTTCCTAGACTCATTTGCCCATGAAGCACTTTTCTGCTGTCATTGTACTTAAGATGACCTTTATTTCATTTTACTCTGTGGTGTGTGTGTATGTGTGTGTGTGTATATATATATGCCATGTGTATCCTGGTGCCTACAAAGAAGAGAAGAAGGCATCAGAATTGGTGGATTTGGAGTTACTGCTGCTTGTAAATTACCCAAAGTGGATGCTGGAAATTGAATGGTAGTTCTGTGGATGAGCAGCAAGAGCTCAGCCGTCTTTTCAGCTTCTCTGTTGTTTTGGAGGTAAAGAACCTATTCTGTAACAAACAGTTTAGAAGAAGTAGCGAATCTCTACCCAACACACAACACAGCATGAAATTCTCATTGAGAAAAATATTTTATTGGCTAAATTGCTATGAGACAAAATTAAACAGGAATAAGTAACAATTATTTCATCTATATTGACATCTTTGGCATGTCATTGAATTAATTTAGGTGGTATTGAATTTTATTCATATACTTAATTTCACCTTTCCTTTCTGTGTTATTTTAATTGGCTAATCTATTAACCAATTATTGGTAAACTAATTTAATTGGGAAGAAGTTTGTACATGCATTTCATTTTCAAAGTTCTCATAAATGTATAACAAACATTAAAATTATTTCTGTATTTTCAAATTTTTTAAACTTAATTACAGAAATACACTATTGTATTTCTCTTCTCTTGGTTAACTTTAAATATATGTATATATATATTTATTTAAAGAAAGAGAGAGAGAGAGAATGGAGACTGTGTTACAATCACACGTGTAAGTATAGAAGACAAAATATGGCATCATCAAATCCCTGGAACAAGAGTTAGAGGTGATTGTGACTCTCTTGATATCTATACCAGATACTGAACCTGAATGTTCTGGGAAATAGGAGGTGTCCCAAACCACTATGATCACTACCCTAGTCCTTTGGTAAAAACTGTATATTAATGGTTATTAACATATTAAATATACATTTTGTTTATGAATGGGAAAATTGAAATGGGAAATTTCAATTTGTATTCATTTTGTATTTGCACATATATAACACACATAAACATGTATACATGTATATACATATATATGGTACATATGGACACATATTTTTAATATATGACAAATGTTTTGCAGGTTTTTCTCAAAGTGAATTTTTAAAAAATGTTTTGTATTAAAAGTTTCATCTTCTCTATGGTTACAGAGACTTAGCATGAATCAGTTTGTGATATTTTCTTTGTTTTTTCCTTGTTTCATAGGGAGTCCCCATATTTGCCATAGATTTCATATATCACATGCTGAGATGAACCATTCTCTTCTTTTCTAATTTAGGAATTTTAGCTTTTTGTTTACTATTCACATTTGTTATAAACAATAATCTTCCAATTCTAAAATACTTGTAGATGGCAGGGGGAGCAGCTGTCTGAAGTTTTGGAGGACTTCAAGTTTTGATGCATTTTTAATTCTGCCAAAATTAATAATATGGTATTTTATAAACAATTTTATTTTCATATTTGAATGAAATTCATAAAGAAGTGATTTTTAGGCATAGGACAGCTGTGGTTTATATCTTAAATGTCACTCAAGGATTTAAGAATGCTTCACCAATCTGTGTTACTAATGAGAGGAGATAAGTCATTGGGAGACTGGGGTTAAGAAATGTTAGGGAATAGAGCATGCCCTTGGAGTAATTAGCACACTCTGAGACTTCTTTTATCAGTCTCCATGTGCTTTCAATTTTTCAGGATATGTGTTGTCCTTTGCAACATAGTCTCCCTCATAAAAACAGCAGAGACCATGACTGTGGACAAAGAATCTGTATGCAAAATATATCTTTCTTTTGCATAAGTTGATTTTCTCTGAAATTTTTGACATAGTGCTGGAAATTGGGAACTTTAAAAGTGGTGTAAATGAAGACTTCCTCTTAATATTTCAAAATATCATGGGTAAAATCCAAGGTCCCCAGAGAACTTGCCAGTGCCATTGTTGCTTTCATTGCTCTAAAAGTATCAAATAATTTTGGAAGATGCAAATTCTTCTGAGTGCACATATGCCTTCATACATGTATGCCATAATCCCTAGATCCTTGAATAAAAAGCCTAGGATGACTGGTTTCAGTAATCTCAAGAATATGCTACTAGTTGCAGCCATCTGTATGTTTCCTTGAAAACACAATTAAATGTTCTTTGAAGTGCCAAGGAAGGGTAAGCATATACAATAGAAAAATAAATTTATCTAGTTTATTATAATGTCAGAACAACAATCCATTTCATCAACATGCACTGGACAAACGATACATTCGCCAATTAGATTTTAAAGCATGAAATAGTTGAATTAGCTCATTTGAGAATTTTATGTAGGGCTAGTGAGATGGTTCAGTGGGTAAGAGCACTGGCTGTTCTTCTAAAGATGAATTCACAGAAACAAAATTGTGGCTGGCTCACAACTATTTATAATGGGATTTGATGTCCTCTTCTGACATGCTGGCACACATAATGACAGTGTACTCTCGTAAAAACTAAATAAATTAAAAAAGAATTTTATGTGATTTTTTATTTAACTATTCTTAACTATATTTCAGGATATGTGTTTCTGTGTATGTTTAAGAAATACACATAGAAAGACAAAATTCATCATCATATAGCAATAGTGGATGACTGAAAAATTATTTGGGGACTTTAATTCCACCTAAGTTAAACAAATAAAAAAGAGGAAAAGGTGTAAGTATATTCCTGTCAACATCATATTACATCATATTACTCCCGATAAATATTTTACAATCAATTTTATCAATTGTGATTAGTACAATTTATTTTAATTTCCCATAAATAATGTACCATTGGGGATACTTGAAAAATGTGATGAAAGTAATCCTTATCCTCATGATGTTTATTTAAAGGACTCACAGACATAAGTAACCTTCTGAAAAGTTTGAACTATGATATAACCATGCAAAATCATCACACTAGAGAGTAAAGTATTGAGCTCATGAATAAGAAATGTACTGAAAAAAGAAGAAGGTAGTCATGTAAAACATTTTATTGAGAACAGTTTTGGTCAGAAGCAGAGTTAAGTAGAAAGTCCTTACACTGGAATATTTTGATACAACAATAGAAAACAGTATCTTGGATTGTAACAAGCAATAGCAGAATGATAAAATCTACAGTACTAATATTTTGATTAATTAATTACATATTTGAGACAGAGTTTATGTAATCCAGACTGACATCAAATTCTCTATGAAGTCAAAGGAAATTGAAGTCCTGATTCTCCAGCCTCTACCTCTGAATGCTGGAATCACAGACATTTTCCTCTATGTCTGTTTCAAAAAGTAAGAATTCGAAGAAAATGTTTTAGGGCTTATTGTCACTAGCAGGCTATATGAAAAAGTTTGTTTTTTATTTGATGCAAATGTGTATTGTCAAATATTTTAAGCAGATCAGATTTTGCTTTATGCAAACTATGCCGGGTTAAATGTAAAAAATGTTATTATGTGACATAGTTACAAGCAAATGTTCCATTTATCCAATTTTGTTGTAGTTAAATGGAGACTCTTCACTGCTGTTAAAAGAAGTCCTGTGCAATTCTCTAGTCATTCCCTTCTCGTGTGAAAATGACAGGTATTGTAGATTTAAACATCTACAAAATGGAAGCTTATTACTCACACACTAAACTATCGCATTCAGTAGTGGCCGCTGGAAATCTGTGTGCGACGGACATCCTCAGTAGGATTTGTCTTAAACCATTGAAAACATTAGACTAGGCAAGACTGTTTAATTTATAGAACAACCAAACAGTATGACTAGTATATTGATAACACAAATGTGTGACAAAAGATTCAATTAATGACAGGCATTCTGTTAGGTTGTGATTTGTGCTTTGGGCCATTAGCTGTAAAGTATCAGGATTTATAAAGTGATTAAAGTATGTTTCCTGTATCTATTCTAAAAATACTTGTTTTTAGAAGCAAAAAGGGAAAATAGAGCAACTATAAAACTATCCCTAGTGGAAACTATTATTTTAGGTATAGTTACTGCAGAGTATTGAAAATAAAGCAAATGGAATCGATTTATATTTCATAGATGAAGAAGATAAATGTCGGGAGCCGCCATTTCAGAGTGACTTCGGCATCAATCCCAGCTGTGGCAGGTTTGCACATGCCAGGGTGGTAGTGTGAGGATTAGAAATGTTAAGCAGGGCTGAGTGGTGGTGCAGGCCTTTATTTCAGCACTCAGAGAGACAGAGGCAGGTGAATCTCTGTGAGTTTGAAGCCAGCCTGGAGAGTGAGCTCCAGGACAGTAGAGATACACAGAGAAACTCTGTCTCAAAAAAACCAAGCCAAACCAAAACCAAAACAAACAAAAACAACAAAAAAAGAAATTTCAAGTAGGAGGCACAGAGATAAGAAAGAAACACAAAGACAAAGGATTGTATCAGAGAGTCTTCTGCATACTGAGTTTCCCTCGTCTGTTTTCCATACACCAATATAAAAGATGTATGGAAATACAAAATTTTCCATACCCTAATACAAAAGGGGGGGAAGGAGAAGACTGCTTTTACATGACAAAGGATAACCAGAACAATTATTTGCTACAACACTTGAGACACCAAGCCATTAAATGCTGAGCAAGGGTATTTGATGTGTGGGCACTGAAAACACCCTAGACCAAGTATCCTGTAGGCAACCATTCCCCAAGTCAAACCTCCTATTTCAAAAGAAGAAGCAAAACATATGCTTGAATTCCTTGACCTTTGATCAGGGTGGAGCAGATCTACCACTACGGACCACCTTAATGTCCAAAACACAAACTAAGCACACCATCATAGGTCAGGGTGTGAAGAAAGATGCTTATAAGAAATCCCACACTAGCTCAGAGTTGAGAAATAGATGGTTATTTATTTAGGGGTAAACTCACAAATCAGAATCCTCTGCTGGAACAGAGACCAGAATCTGAAATCTGCAACGGTAACAGAGAGGCCTGAGAAGAAAACGCAGACACAGACTCTGCATCAGCATACATAGTATAAGAGGCCACGCCCCAGTAGGCGGGTAACCACAAGCTTTACCCATTGGTTTCTAATCTCAGAATGTGAAGTACTTGAGACTGAAGCCTTAGATATCACAGATTTCTGAACTTCATGACACCTGATATGTTAGCAGTCTTCTTCTGAGACATCTATCTTATTATCTCTCAACAGTTTCATAAGTCTTTAGTTTTTCACATTAAAACTTCTTTCTATGTAAATATACATGCTGTGTTTTTTTAATTTTTATTTAACAAAATGTAGCTTATAGCCATTATAAATGAAGGCACCACAACATTTACCTGGGAACAGAGCTGAAATAAGTAAAAGTACCATCTATGATCATTTCGGTATAATTGGAAGTGTTTGGTTAGAAGTGAGACCACATCCCTCTGGCACCCCTATATCTAAAGAGTCTAAAATATTTGGGTCTAGGCATCACCCCAGTTCCTTGGCATCCATATATCCAAGGAGTCTTGAATGTTTGATGGAAAATTCCATTCCAAGGCATCTCCCTGGGAGTTGCCACAGTGTATACTCCACCTCTGGGAAAGCCTGCCAAACAGTGACCCCTCCCACAGGCTATTTAAACTGCTCCCCAGAGAACAAACACATGTTCTTCTGGTCTTCCTATCCCCTCTCTGTGGTCTTCCTGGTTCTCTTTTCCTTTTTTTGTGTTTTCCAGGAGGGCCACCCAGGAGCACTAGCATCCATTAAACTGGGGTCTGATTTGGATTATTGCATCAGTAGAAGGCTTATAGGGCCAGAGAAACTTTACATCTAGAGGATCCACCATGAGGGCTGTTTTTTTTCCCATTGGCCCAGGGCCACATGTTGGAAAACACCCTTCCTGGCTCCTGCTCTCCACCAGGCTAACAACGGCTTTGTCTGGGTGAGTTCCCCTTTTTCGAGTTGCTTCCATTAGGGCCCAGGGCCCATACCTTTGTCAGGTCATCTGTTGAAGTCACAGGCCTGTGCCAGGCACCTGACCCTACAGAAACAGGAAGGCAGTTCTTGCCCTCGTGAGTCTCCTTCAGACAGGAGATGTCCTTCCAAGGATTTCCTACACCCCTCTGTTTTCGACTCAAGAGTCTTATCAAGGTGGATGTATTGTGCTAAGGCATAGACTTCTTGGCATAGACTTGTAATATGGGCATCTGCAATTCGAAGCCAGATCTCCAAATGTCCTTGGGCTAATTTTTACAAAAACTAACCCTTTTAAATTGGGGCTGACACCATACATCTCTTAATGCCTAATGTAAAACAAACAAGTCATTTGGTTTCTGAGTTCTGTGCTCTCACTCTCACTCCCCTCCCCCACTCTTCCTCTTTGCTTCTCTAGATGTTTCCTGTTTGTCTCACACTGGGATTCTTTCTATAACAGACCCATTTTTTCCCTGTCCTTCTACTCTAAAACCTCATAGGCATTTCGAACTTACATTTCTGTTCTCTCTTGCAACATCTGCTAATATGGTCCTTAATGGGACCACCTATGTGCTTCCCTGGCTTCTGCCGCCTACACCAGAATTTTTAACCTGACACAGGTTCCTAAAAATGTTTTATTTGTCTGTCTGTTAAAACAATGTCGCCACACTATGCTTCTTTTATGTGTATGTGTGCATGTGTGTTTGTTTTCATAGTATGCTTGTCTTATTTCTATGCGTGTATGTGTGCGTGTTTTAAGATCTGTAAAACTTGTAACTCCAGATTACAACAGCTCTGGAAAAATACAAACACGTGGGTAGCTGCCATTTTGACGTCAGCACCATCTTGGGTAAGAGTACCCACGTGTGCTGGACCTACCAAATTCCACCTCCAAAATTCTTTGACGTACCAAAATATTCCTTCTAATCTCCTTGCCTCTATTAGCATTGGTAAACTGTAACTAATTCTTTAAATTTAACTTATGCGTGTAATTTTAATATACCTAACAGGTAATGATACCCTAATTCCCAAGTGCCTTTATAGATCTAAGAGTATGTTATTTAACAAAAGAGCTTCTAACACAGAGACATGCCAGTTCCTGCAGCATCCTATAACTCCTCCTTGAAGATGCATGGTTACAGAAGACCTTCTATCTGGTTCCAACTCTCCTGGCTCAAAAGGTAACCTACAAACTAAAATATGGTTTTAAAGGGCATATTTGCTTTTGTGTCTTAAGTTATTCACCTGTTCCTCTCCTGTATAACCAGGGAAGTTCTCTGTCCCATTATTTCTGGCAGTTAACAACCCTTCCCATGGCTAGCCCCATTCATAGGGACAGTGATAACAATATGTTTTTTTTTTTTTCTCCTAGATACCTTCCTTCTCATCTCCCTCAAAGAACAGTTGCCTGAGGTCTTCAGGATGGCAGTAAACTGGATGGCTCTCCAATCATACCTCTCACTGAGCCTGAGCCCACCAACTCCCAACTCTCCCCTCTCTCACATCACTCCATGTCTACAGGAAGTAACCGGGCTTAAGTAAGCACCCTCTATACCCAAAGACTCTCGGATGTTTGATTGGAAGCTTCACCCCAGCTTCTGACAGCCTTATATCCAGAGAGTATGGAATGTTCAGTTGAAAGTGAGATCCCAACTCCCTGGTACCCCTATATCTGAAAATCTGGAATGTTTGGGTCCAGGTGTCACCCCAGCCCCCTGGCATCCATATACCCAAGGACTCTGAAATGTATGGTGGAAAGTTTTTTTCCAAGGCTCCTCCCCTGGGAGTTGCCACATTCCAGACTCCACCTGACAAATGGTGACTCCTCCTCAGAAAGGGTCAAGACCACTCCCACAGGCTATTTAACCTGCCCTCAGAGAATGAATACATGGTCTTCTGGTTTTCCTTTCCCATTTTCGTGGTCTTCCTGGTTCTCCTTACCCCTTTTTGTGTTTTACTGGAGGGCCACGTGGGAGCGCTGGCATCCATTAAACCTGGGCTTTTTCTAATTCTGCTTGTTTTGGTCTAATTTGGATCACTGAGTCCGTGGAGAGGCTTGTCAGCCAATAAAAACTTTACAAGAAGAAATAAAGTAAACCCATCTTATAATCTGTGGTCAAAAAGTGTGTTCTATGAAAGAATATGTCTCTGGGATTATTAATACCCTTATCAACAAAAGTGAATTCCAAAGATTCCCTTGTAATCATTACAGTTTATATCATCTTGACCCTGCAAAGAAAATTGTGCTCATAAAGAAAATGTCACCTACTCTTACATTTTCTCAGTACATTGTTCTACTTCCTTGTCTTTTCCACCTGATTGACATTTAGCATAGAGCTAAAAAGTCAGATATCGTAAATTGAAATTCCTAGAATCTGATGGCCTAGCTTAAAGGTATATGATACTTCTGTGCTGAATTTCTGTTTTCAATCAATTAACACCACAGTGGGGAAAGTGACAGTAGACTTTATTAAAGAAGTGAGGGAAAAGCTTCAAAGCTCTGACTTTTGAATTGAACATATCTCATCAGAGTTAAGATTAGGAAAATGCCTAAAATAAGCAAACTTTTACAACTGTAGGTAAGGTTTTGTTTTTTTTGCTTTTGTTTTTGATCTGCAAGAGTGATGTCCTCAAACATTCTGGAAACATTCTTTTTGTAAATGCAGAGAAGCATTATACTAGGTTCAATACACCTTTGTGATTAAAACCAGGACAAAATCACTGATGTACAGAACACACTTCAGTCTGAAAAAAGATTATTCCCCCTAAAATCTGGAACAAAAAAGGGTGCTCATTTTTAGTCAATATATCATTTGAAACCTTTTCATCACACAACTTTAAATATACTATATATTGAACACAGTCGCTTTTCCCCAAATAAAATTTTCTTCCTCTAACAAAATAAACTATTTTTTCTTCAAATTGAAGAATTTAGTTTCCTTTAGAGCTCAGTCAAACAACAAGATATGAACAGGATAGACTGTCAGGTGGCTAGAAAAAATTGATTACTGAATGCAAAAAGAAGATAAACACAATTATTAATAAACAGTCCCCTTAAGTTAGTCTTCCACAGAGGAAAATAGGTGTTTAATTTTTAATTAGTACATAATTTTATTTTTATAATTCTGTTTTATTGAGTTACAAACATGCTTTCATTTCAGACTATTAGTTAAACTATGAAACCTTAATAGGCAGAAACGATGATTTAAATATATAGTTAGCTGTCCTGTAGAAGACAAGAACATAGTGTGAACAGTGTAACATATCGTAAATAAATGAATAAACTGATAGCTCCAAGTGATAAGATCTATGAGAACAATTCTTACATTTTTATATTAGGTCAAATGTTCATCAAGCTTTCTTTGAAGAACAAAAGCATTGTTATATAGTTATACTTCTGTGGTGAATATAAATTGCATTCTCCTACTTGGACAGTCTTAATATAACAATATCCACAGAATAGCACATTTAGAAGGTGGGATTTTTCTTCTTTAAAATATGCAGAGTGATAGTTGTCACTAAGAAGACTGCATTGTGATGGGTATCTTTATGTCCTGTTGTTCCTCACTGTGCTGTTTCTTTGAGTGCTCAAAAATAAAGGAGATCCATTGCTATTTCTTAGTCTTATTATATGAAAATAGCTCATTTCTGGTTAGTTACTGATCAATATGACACAGTCATACTTATTAATTCCAATATATGTGTGTGTGTATGTGTGTGTGTGTGTGTGTGTGAGAGAGAGAGAGAGAGAGAGAGAGAGAGAGAGAGAGACGGAGAGACAGCCTACATAGTCACATTGGATGATAAAACGTCACTGTACATAAATCAGTCAAAACTATATAAGGACAACTCAATAAAGAAATAAAATCTAACTAGCTATTGCAGGGGAAAATATAAATATATCAGCATCTAAATGATCATTAAATATGTCTATAATATATAGACTGTATACCAGTTTACTTACAAGGTAAGAAGTATTGGAAAGTACATGTCACTTTTGTTATAGTATTAGTCAATATTTTCTCTATAGTTTTATTCGCCATATTTATAAATAAGCATAACATTTGATTTATCTTGTGTTTGATACATTTGTTTTCTCCATTAATGTAATAAATTAACAAATAATGATGAACCTAGCAATCCTTGCCATGAGGAGGGATAAAGGAAAAGATAGAGCATGTGATCCTAGCATTTGTATATTCCAAAACCCTACCTTAATAATAACATTGATGTAAATAAATAAATAAATAAATAAATACCTAAAGGCATTAGTAACCTCATATTGTAAACCTCTTCTCTGGAAAAATGATGCATTAGTCAGCATAGACTGAAAACTAGAGACACAACAGCAGTTCAGATCTATTGGCAGAAGGCACTTCTATGTATAAAGTAGAATTTTATGTATATAATTACCAGACTTACAAATTATACAATATTCTGTGGGGGGGACAAAGAACAAAAACAATGAATATAGTGCTTGAAATGCTGAAAATGAAGGTTAAAGCAAATAGAAAATATTATTAATTAGTAATTGAAAAGGCAAAAATATGCTTATAAATATAAACCCAAATTATTACAACAAATGCAAGGAACTTTCTGGTAAAAATGGACATTTGGACATCAAGATACTTGTGATAGGCAAGGAAAATGATGTTCTGCAGTAAATGACAAGTCATGCTGTTACCTTAAAATTTTGGCTCTTCAAACTGGTTTTACCACTCCTGGGAAGAAATCACAAATAAATTAGTAGTTATAGTAGACAGGAAAATGATCTGTAAAAACATCAGTTCCAACTTCTGGTATCTGTAATCATAACACTCTATGACAATCATATTGAGAAGTGTATAAGGATCTTGAAATGTAAATCATATTGTAGTTTAAATCTGAGTTTCCTCTACAACGTCATGTTCTTAATGCTTGAATCCCCATTTAATGTTAATATTTTTGAGGATATGGTTGTAACTAAGTGTTGTCTTTTCCGGCTACACATAATCTCTGGTTTGTGGGATACAATGATATTGTCAGCACACCACACATTTTGATGCATTCCCCATTATGAAGAATTAAAACCATGAACCAAAATAATTCTTCCCTTCTGTAGGATGCCATTTTCTGGTATTTTGATACAACAATTGTAGAAGGAGCTGTGGGCTGCGTTCCTGCCACACGGCACCTGGCCACCTGGCTAGCTTATGCCCTGAAATAATTGCCTGGAAACTGTATTCTTTTAAACACTGCTTGGCCCATTAGTTCTAGCCTCTTAATGGCTAATTCTCACATCTTGCCTAACCCATATTTAGTAATCTGTGTAGCACCAGTCTTACCGGGAAAGATTCAGCATGTCTGACCTGGCAGCTTGCTTCATCTCGTCTGCCCTGGAGAGGAGCAGCATGGCGTCTGGTTCAGGAGAGGAGAGGCATGGCGTCTGCCTCACTTCCTCTTCCTCCCAGCATTCTGTTCTGTTTACTCCACCCACCTATGTTCTAACCTATCAGGCAAAGCAGTTTCTTTATTAATTAACCAATGAAATCAATAGATTGATATACGACACTCCCACATCAAACAATCTAAAAGATGAATGCTATATTCCATTATAATGTTTTGAGGAAAAAAGATGAAGCTTTAGATACACATGTAGATAGGAGTTTCTGTCCTGCCTGATGAAGCAGCCATTCAGTAATACACAGAGGCTTATTTTAATTATAAACTATTTGGTCCATTAGATCAGACTTATCATTAACTCATTCTTTTTTTTATTGAAATTTTATTTATTTATTTATTTTTTTAATTGAAAAAAAAATTTTCCGCCTCCTCCCCGCCTCCCATTTCCCTCCCCCTCCTCCCTCCCCTCTCCCCCTCCCCCCACTCCTCTTCTCCTCCCTCTCTAGTCCCAGGAGCAGTCAGGGTTCCGTGCCCTGTGGAAAGTCCAAGGTCCTCCCCCCTCCATCCAGATCTAGGAAGTTGAACATCCAAACTGTCTAGGCTCCCACAAAGCCAGAACCTGAAGTAGGATCAACACCCCGCGCCATTGTCCTTGGCCTCTTGTCAGCTCTCATTGTCCGCCATGTTCAGAGAGTCCAGTTTTATCCCATGCTTTTTCGGTCACAGTCCAGCTGGCCTTGGTGAGCTCCCCATAGATCGGTCCGACTGTCTCAGTGGGTGGGTGCACCCCTCGTGGTCCTGACTTCGTTGTAAATGTTCTCCCTCCTTCTGCTCCTCATTAGGACCTTGGGAGCTCAGTCCGGTGCTCCAGTGTGGGTCTCTGTCTCTATCTCCATCCATCGCTAGATGAAGGTTCTATGGTGATATGCAAGATATTCATCAGTATGGCTATAGGTTAGGATCATTTCAGATTCCCTATCCTCAGGTGCCCAAGGAACTAACTGGGGACATTGCCCTGGGCATCTGGTAGCCACCTTGTAATAGCCAGAACCTGGAAGCATCCTAGGTGTCCTTCAATGGAAGAATGGATGAAGTGTGGAATATATACACATTAGAGTACTACTCTGCAGTAAAAAACAATGACTTCTCGAATTTTGCATGCAAATGGATGGAAATAGAAAATACTATCCTGAGTGAGGTAACCCAGACCCAAAAAGAAGATCATGGGACGTACTCACTCATAATTGGTTTCTAGCTATGGATAGGGGGCCTCTGAGTCTATAATATGTGGTCCTAAAGAAGCTAAACAAGAGGGCAATCCCAAGGAAAAACATATAGTTATCCTCCTGGCTATGGGAAGTAGACAAGAGTGCCGGGCAAAAAATTGGAATCTTGGGGGTAGGGTGGGATGGGGGTAAGGGGAGATGGAGAAAGAAAAGTGTGAAGGAGAGGATGAGGGGAACTTGGGGAAACGGGATGATTTGGGATATAGGAAGGTTGGATAGGGGAGCAGGGAAACTCATATCTTAGTTAAGGGAACCACCTAAGGGTTGGTAAGAGACTTGAACTTGGGGTGGCTACCAGATGTCATTAACTCATTCTTACAACTTAAATTAACCCATAATTTTTATCTATGTTTAGCCACACGACTTGCTACTTTACTCTGTGCAATATTCTCATCTTACTTCCTCTGAATCTGGGTGGCAACTGCAGACTGAGCCTTTCCTATTCTGAGAATTCTCTTAGTCATTTTGCCTTACCTATACTTCCTGCCTGGCTGTTGGCCAATCAGTGTTTTATTAAACCCATATGAGTAACAAGTCTTTACAGTATACAAAAGCATTATTCTATACCATACATGTATTTAATATGCACAGGAAACAAGGATACATAGGTAGAGGAGAGAAATATTTGGAAAATGCCTTGATGTATTCAGTGATATGACAATAAGCCAGATTAAGTCAGTGATTACTAAATGATGAAAAGGGACTGCACATTTCCCTCCCAGACACGTCTGAGGCATGTTTGTCTCATCCACAATATAAGTATGGAAAATGACACAAATTGCAGGTTTACAGTCCCTTAAAAGTGAATGAATAGATTTATCTTGTTTTTATTCAGCTAGCTTAGGGCAATTATTTACATCACAAAATAAAACTACTCCAGTCAGGGAAAAAAGTAATTCTAGTGTTATTTAGTATGTATGTTGGGATGTTTTATGTTAATTGGCATGAGCTAAGGTCATTTTGGAAGGAGGAACCTTAAGCTGAGACAATTCACCCACCAGAGTAGCCTGAACACAAACTGGCAGTGCAGTTTTGATTGTTTTCTGATGTGATGCTTCATGCAGTCATGATGCAGAGAGTGATGTACAAATGAAGGGAGGCTTTAAACGCTGAAACTCCATCCTCAGTGACACATTTCCCACATCACAGACACATTGTCTGGACCTCCCCAAATAATCTCATTAATTTGCAAAACTGGTTAAATGCCTGTATTTATGGGAGATGTTTTTACTCAAATTGCTATAGTGTTTGAATACAAATGTCATAGAAATAATCACTTTGTATGCTAATAATTAAAAATGCATTATAAAAATATGCTTTATATAAATGGTTTAAAAATTTAATCAAGAGCCAAACTTATGGAAATTATTCTTTAAGTTACCTTATATTCATTTAATCAGATATCACTCTATATAAGATGGCTATTTGAATCAAATTTTAGATGCCAAAAATCTAAAATTGCAATTAATAATGAGATATTGCTAATAATATAACTAATAATTATGAAAAGAAATTTAAAATCATTTCTCGTTCTGTCCATGAAAATTAACATGAATCATAGGCAAATGTGGTTCCTCAGCCTAACTCTCAAAGGACTTAATGTTATAGGAAAAGTTATCACCCTTTCAAATATTTGGAAAGCAAGTGTGTGTGATACTTTTGCATACTTGTAGGAACATGACGTTTAGAATATAAATCCACAGTGTAACTGGTGGATGTTTGTGTCATCAAAAAAAAAAAAAAAAACAAAAAACAAAAACACAGTTATATGAGTAAAAGATGTGATGTTTATAAACAGGGAAGAGGAAAGTAGCGCCTCCGGTAAACTCAGTCCCCATGCTTAGCAAACCTTGTCCTATGGTTGTCTCAGGAAGGTGGTTGGCCTAGAACATTCTTGCTCCATAGTTAAAGGATCCTATCTCCTCTTTGACACAAAGATCTGCAGTAACAGAGATCTTGAGGTGTCATTTGATGTGTAACCTTAAATAAAACAAATGAGTAAACACCAAAGTCAGAAGAGAGGAAGAAAATACCACACAAGTGATGGGCACAGCAGCATCTGGAAATATACCTTATCTTGACTTTGAAAAAAAAAAGCCTAGGATTCTTTAACACTGTGCATGAAGTCAGACACTGCTTATGACTTCTTTTCCTAGGGAGAAGGGCAACTCCATTACCATGGTAATATTTGAATGAGTAACAAGAAAAATTAACATAGTTAAAGTTGCTATAGGACATATATTTTATAAAAGCCTTATATTCCTGAATACACAGTCAAATGGATTTGAATCTCTCAGTAATAAGAAAACACAATCCAAAAATTTGGAAACATTGAATATATACTTCCTCAGAAAAATATAACGCTAGCTCTAAACTCTTTAATTCTGATAATTAGGAAAATAAAATTAACATTACACAGGTAGAAGAATCACTATAAAAATACAGCTAAAAACAAACAAGCAAACAAAAAGCCAACAAATAATTTTATTTTGAGTACATGTAATGACTAATTTTTCTTGTAAACTTGACTATATTTGAAATGAACTAAAATTCAGGAATAGAAGACACACTTGTAATTCTCGAGGTAAGAAGACAACACGCTTTTGGATCTTGAGGCAGGATGACACACACCTTTAATCTAGATCTTGCGATAGGATGGCCCACCATTGATCTGGACCAGAACTTTTTCTGGAAACCTGTATAGAACAAAGTAAGAAGCAATGGAGTTTGTTCATTCTTTGCCTGCTTGCTTTCACTTTGTGAGAACATACATTCCTTCCATTGGTATTAGGGACACTTCCTTCAGGATTTCAGCATAAACAGAAGAAGAGTTGAGGCATCCAGTCTCATAGGACTGAGGAGCTACTATATTACTGGCTTTCCGTTCACAACTAGCCATTATACAAATAGAAATAGATATAGATAGGGAGATGATAGATAGACAGACAGACAGATAGATGAGATATACAGAGATTAATTCTATAAATTCTCTGACTCTATAGAAACCAAATCCAGTGTAAATTATGGTTCCTGATTTTGGGATTTTATGGAATTTCTGTGTATATGACTATATGTGATTCTGGGCCTATATGTGTTTCTTGAGCCTTTTCTTTGTCTCTTTTTATTGTTTGATTGTTTTGCCTTAATCTGATTTGTTTTTATTTTATCTAATTAATTTGTATTTTAGATGCCTGTTTATTGTTATGGGAAAACATTAACAAACCTTTAGAATACCTGAAGAAAAGAATTCAATTTAACAGGTAATTTAGATACACAGTAAAGTAAAGGTATATATATTCTAGCAACAATTCAGAGAATCTGGAGCATCAAGAAAATCACGGCAATATAGAATTGGTCCTAATTTGAAAGAAGGTGCTGAAGTAACTTCTACTCTGTTTTTCTAGCAATTAGCATGGATGAATCCCAAAGTTTAGTCCCTTGTTAACAACTATTGATTGAAAATCTCCAGTTTTACTGGCCTATACAACCAAATGATGGAATATTTGGAGTCACAAAGCTGAATAGATAGGAAGAAGAGTAGCACAGAAAGTAGACTATCTGAGTAATCAAGTATGAGTTCACCTTTGGGTGGTTCTGAGATACATATGGTGTCATCAAGCATGCAACTAATATGAAGGTGATTTGCTGAAATTTGTACTGCTGCACAGAGTGAGCGTGCCAGGAGCATAACCGTGAGGAGGAATGTATTCACAGGATAAGACCTGATTTAGGAGTTTCCACTACACAGTACCCCTGATGTACATAATATAATCCAATCCACAGGGAAATTAAAAATTAGGAGAATATGACCTAAGAAGATGAACAACAATACTCAGACTTGGAACTAGAATGTACACTCATCTGTTTGCTTTCACTCCAATTAATTAATTATGTAAATATTATTTGAATTTATTAATAAACAAAATAAACCAGGAAATACAAGCATTATGTTTTTTATTTTTTTTTAAGTTTTCTTACCGAGTAACATGCTCCTTTTTGGGTGTTGCTTACCCTCCACCTCCACTCTCCTTATAATATCCCTCTTCTTTACTTTTGCATTGTATTCTTAACACAGTATTCCCTTTTATATTTCATTCTAAATCTTCCTTATCAAAATCTAAGGAACTAGACTAGTGTGTTACCAGGAATTTTTGTTTTCCCATGTAGCCTAAAAACAGAACAGCTATTAAAGTTTTACTCTATGAAAAAAGACAGAAACAGTCTTTACATCTGACATAAACAGCTAGATACTACCCAGGAAAAAGAGAGGTTTTATGGTATAAAATTAATGATCTATATCTTGATATGGTTTTGAAGTTTTACAGCCCTCTTAATTTCCTAACACCTAGAAAATAAGGACAAAACTAGTTCTAATTAAATTTTGGAGCTCTGTTTTTCTCAAAATAGAAAATATAAACAATTTTTAAAGTCTAAGTAATGATACAGTTAGACATACTGATTTCTGCAATAAAATAAAGCCAATATATGTTTACTGCATAGACTTATTGAGGAATAAGTAGATGGGTAAAAAATTTCAGTGGTTGAATGAGAGTAAAGGACATATGAACACTCCCAGAAAGTCCCTAGAAATCTATTGTATGATTGAATTTTCTTGTAGATAAATCTTGATGGAGAAAAGTTACAGGGATTATCAATTTTGTATAAACCTTTTATGTGGATTAAAAGCAAAAATACATAAATAAAAAAAAACATTATAACAGCATTAGTTAAGGAGACATATGAAAAGATCCAGAGTTGATATCAGCTGGTCACAGTAAGGGGTACTAGATACAATAAAGGGAAATTTTAAATCCTTTATATTGTCTGGCAATGGCAATTATGATGAAGACAACTCTGCATGTGAGATCTAACGCAACAATGTTTTAAGAGAGTTTAAAATTAGTACTGAGAAGGCAAACATCATACACCCTACAAAAAGTAGCACGTAAGACATGGTAGGAGAACAGAGTACAACTTCAGTAAATTGGTTTTTTTCCTTCCTCCATTTTGGTTGTGGGGATCTATTTCAAGTGTTCAGGCTTGGTGGCGTTTACTCATTGAGGCCTCTTGCTTAACTTCCTTTGTGAGTTTTTGCAATCACTTCCTGATTTTCAAAGTCTTCCTGTGTAGAAAGGGAGGAAGAAGATTGGAACTTTTGTTTTTTCTAGCTGTATCATTTTCTGGAGAAAAGAAAATGAAACTTTAAAGTTTTAGAATTTATTAAAATTTAATTCTAATTGTGTAGTGTGTTCCACAGTTGGATTTGGGGACAATATTAAGAAATATTTATAAAGTAGGACAAATATACTGAGACTCGTAGAGTTGAAACGAAACAATACCAATAATAGAGAATGATAGTTTGTTGTTAACTGACAGGTAATATGTCTCTCACAAATAGCTTTGTTTATAAAACTTTCAAACCAATTCCTATCTGTGAATAGAATTCTCAGATCATCAAAAGCTTGGCTTTTTAACTTCTGTCTGATTTGAACAGACTTTGGAGAACTTCACAGACACTTGGTGTTAGCAGCTCATTAGGTACATTTTTTTTTCCTGCCTAATGTAAGTAGAACCCTTGTTATGATTCACCTGACAGATGCAGAACTCCCAAAGAGAGGCTTGTTAAACATCTAGCCAACTGGAACGATTTCAGTTCCCACTTCAAATGTTCCAGCTAAACAAGCCTTTATTTCAACGGGAAGGTCATAGTATTTGTTAACAGTCACTGTCACTAGGGTTTTGGAACAGTCTCCCTGCCAAAACTAACTCATTCTATCCCAGACTGCCCCAATCCTCCTACATTTTCTTCTTTCTCATATTCGTCTTTTACATTTTTCTTAATTTAGCTTTAAGCTGCAACACTCATTTTGTAAATGGTGAGCATTATATTCTCCCTGCCTCTTCAGGTGTTGGAAGAGTACTGACTTAAAACTGACAGCTAGCTCTGTGTGCCAAAATTTTTATTGTCGCTCTTTGGATTCTGTTTGTAAGGAGGTAGGTAGACCCTCATCCATCACTCATCTTCCATAGGCTTAAGGATCTCTAACCCAATCTTTAAAAAGCATACCCTTTGTATTCATAGGCTAAAAAAGGAGGCGTTGCTTCCCAATTGATATTATTGTACATAGTATAAGCGTTATAATTTCAATCCCTCTTGCTGCCCTGAGGAACTGTAAGTCCAATTGATAATGGTGCAACCCTCTGTGATCTGATAAAATGTAATGTGAAAATACAGTCCATTTTTGACACTTAAATTCTACTTACCAACTTGCAAGTCTGCTAAAGACTTCCAAATCCTGAGGTCAGGCAATTATTCTTGAGGCAACTGTGGCTTCTCTGATGTGGCTGCTCCTATGTTATTTGATTAAGAGGGTGGCCCCAGGACATATGCCTAAGCTTAACAAAGAACAATAGAGAGCACTGAACCATAAATTGTATCATTTTTCAAGAGCATACATAGCCCCCTTTCCATTTTTTATCACATAAGATTACCCTGTAAAATAACTTCAAATCATTTTATCAGATAGTAAAAATATTTTATTCTGTCATTTGAGGTTACTATTTAAAAACAAATTCCTGCTGTGTAATAAAGGTTCATTGAGCTCAGTTATATCACATGGTAAATTCAATAAACCCCCATTTACTTTTAAATATACATTTGAATTACCTTTCTTTCTGCCATATCAAAGAATCTGTCAAAATCCACTTTAGAGAATGATTTGTTACTTAGTGCTTACTTCAGAGTACTACTCGTCCTGGAGGAGATGCCTTGGCAAGAGCAGCAAGAGATGAATGCTCACCGATGTTCACTGTCAGAACTGGTAACAGGCCAATGCCTGTTCTCAACTCATTGTCTTCCTTTCAGTTAGTCTAAGACTATTCTATGGAATGTTTGTTTAATTGAATATTCCCAACTCAATTAACTCAATACAGAATTACATCAAAGGTGTGTACATCGGAATGTTCCCATTATTATAAATGCCACCATTTTGAGAAGACTAGTTGAGAAGACTTTATCTGCTCTACAACATCAGTCAACAACGGACATCTAGGGAGAAGTCTATGAGAGAACAGGAGATAGCAACAATTTACTTCTATTCTAAGCAATGTCATACAGTATGATTTGGTTCTACCTAAAGCTGGAAAAAGAAAGAGAAAAGAATCTAGCATGAGGCATTCACTGAGAAAGGCATCCTGTTGACTGCCTAACTAGGGATTTCTAGTCTTAAGAACAATAGAGACACTGAGATTTGGTTGTTGTATTATCCATTATGTGATAATTTTTAAGACAGTTCCAAGGAATAATCTTCATCCTATTTGCAACAAAAGACAAACTCCTAGAAGAAAATCCTATAGGGGTGTACTGGAAAATATGCAGAAAAACCCTTTATACAATGCTTAGGATAATAATGCTTTCATAGTAGACAGATTCTAAAAATAAAACCTCTGTTTTTTTTTTTCTCCTCCTTTTCATTCTTATCATTTATGCTGCTTCTCTATTCCTAAGTAATCCCAGTGCCACCATCAGGGCACAATTAATATAGTTGTATATCCTACTTTCTGTTTTAAAAATGGTCTTCTTTCTACGTAATCACTCTATATATCCGATATGAATGTCTCTATGGGTACACTGCTAGATGTAAATGTCATGCAAAAATATTCTCTGTTGAGTCCTTGATTATGAATTTGGAGAAAGAAATAACATTGCGTAACTCTTTCAAATTGTATTGCAGTTTTTATACAGTGACTTTTCGCATACTGATTCCCTTCTCCAAACTCCTGGATTCAGATCTGCCCCAACTTCATGTACTTTCTTTCTCTTGAAACAACAACAAAACAAACAAAAAATTGCACGGAAATAGATTTAATTTAATAAAACAAAACATGTGGTCTATCTTGTTTTGGCCAAATCTTCCTGGGAATGAGGCCTAACTCAATGTTGTTGATATACTAAGAATCATTCAATCAAATAAAACTCATTTTCCTCCCTGTAACCTTCAATTGCAAATAGCTTTTTGGTTAGGGGTGAAATTTATGCTCACTTTTTCTTCTCTGTGTTGGGATTCTGTTTGACTTGAAGTTGTCTAAAGTGATCACATAGATGTCCTCTAAACATTACAGGTTATTGTCAAGGTTATTGTTTATTCCACAACCTGAGGGTAGGGTCCTATTGTTGAAATCATCATATACTTATATCATCAAACACAGAAAGATAAAGCTCATGGTGAATTAGAAGCTTCATACCTACTGACAAGTGTTCCTTATGCTGTAAGTCCCATGACATGCTCCAAGAGGAGTAAAGATCTAACACTACATTACATTTTGATGCAACCTCTTTCAGTAGTCATTTTAGAGTTTTAGCTAAGGCATATCAATAGAAATCAATTTAAAAACTTTTAATTTCTGAAGTATTTGTATATATCTCTATGTATGTGTCCTTATATGCATACATGTGTATGAGCATACATACTTTGCATGAACATAGAGGCCACAAAAAAAGCATCAGGTATCACATTCTACGTCTATTTAGATGCAAGATCTGTACTTAAACTTAGGACCTAGATTTTCAGGTGAGGCTGGAAGTTAGACAACCACGAATCCTTCTGTCTCCACCATCATAGGACCTGGGGTTGCGAGGGGTCATTAGAAGTCTCGCATCTTATGTGAATGTTGGGATCTAAACTCTAGTCTTCATGACTGTACAGCAAGTACTACTATCCAATAAGCCATCTCTCTAATCTGCTTCACATCTTTAAAATGACGTGAGAATTGTGCTCACAGCAATTTCACATTTGTCCACCTCTGATTTCTCAAAATATATTCGCTCTTATCAGACACTTACCATGATACTGATCTACAGATCTGATAGGAGACAATGCCTTGTGTGTTTTCAGAAATGACATGTCAGGGAGAAATTCAAGTCAGAAACATTTGAGGCTAAAATGCACAGGTGAAATCTATTTAAATAAATTTCTTATGAAAGAATCGGGCTTTATTCTGATAAATTAATTTATTTTTTCATAGTTAATTTTAGAACATTTATATTTTATTGTTTATAAATATTTTTATATATTATATTTATATATTTATTAAGAATATTATATAAATATGAACCCATTTATTTTTCATAGTGAGAGATTTACTTCTATTCTTCTCTCTCATCTAATTAAAATTAAGCACAGTATATTTTTCTCCACTCTTTTTTTCTTACTGCACTTCACCATTATTTGATAAAATTATTTATATTATATGATATTGGTGACATCATGGCTGCTAAGATGATTTTTTTTAACACTATTATGTACATTTCCCCTTTAGTGCCACATCAAGTCTTCTGCACACTTGTTCCTCCTTAGTCTTCAACACTGAGCTCTTTGCTCATTCATGAACAAATTCTTTTTTTTTTTTTCTGTCAAAATAAATTCTCAAACACATTCCTCGGGGTGTACATATGGATTATGTACTGAATGAATTCTGAAGTGCTACAAATCTGTTTCTCATGTTTGCAAGAGAACAATCCCTTGGCATGTCATGAGCTCTGGGTGTAGTGCTCTTCGTAGCTGAGATTATTTTCTCTAAAAATTTCATATTGTCACCTCAGAATGACCTTGAGCTCCAGAGATCAAATGATAGTCCTGAATCTATTTATCAGTTTATTACGGATGCATTTCCTCATGTCTGTGTCATATGGTCCTTTTCTTCTTTAAGTTATTAATATTTGTACATTTTATTGAAAATATTGTCTTTTTGCCAATGTTTATTTTTGGCCTCTGTCAGAAATTAGAGGGACATATTAGAATGGGTTTTTATTTGAACCCTCACTTATATTCTATTGATTAATGTTTCTGCTTGTATATCAATACTTTTCTGATTTTATTACTATAAAACTGTACTGATACTTTAAATCTGGGATATGATACATCTAGCTGTATCTTTATCTCTTTTGTTGGTCTAGAACAATTTTTATTTTATGGATATTTATGATCCCATACAAATTTTAATAATATATATTTTTTTAATTTTGTTGGAAAATTGCTTGGGAAATTTGATGAGGATTGCACTGAACATGTAAATGACTTTTGAAAGATGCTCATTTTCTCAGTGCTAATTCTACCAATCCAAACACATAATCCTCATTCAATAAATTCTTATATCATCAACTTTTTTATATCTGATCTATGGTGGAAATTTGTATGGAAGTAAAATTTGTTGAGAAAAAAAGAAGATAAAAAGAATAATTTTCTGTAATATATTTATCCCTTTACACGATCATATGTAAAGGGTTTCAGAACATTCATATCACCCAAACATATTTAAATAAGTTGACAAACTATAATTCTAACCATTTGGAAACATTCATTTACTTGTGAAGACAGCAAAATTTAGTTATAATACATCCAAGAAAATATGCATTATAGTAATATCTAAAGCAACTCTGATGGAAATGTAGAATAATTAGAAACAGACTATAATGTTTTTCTTAATTTAGGAAGTACAGATGGCTTGTATGGTACAGTTTAGTGCAACACTGTGTCTTTATTCTGAGTTAGCCCTGAGGAGACAGAAGCAACACTGAAAACAAATACAAAATGTGGAGTTTTAGTAGCACTAGAGTACTGAGCGATTCTTTGCAGTTTACTTAATTTCTTTTTTGTTTAATATTTAAAATGGAGTTTGAATTACAGAATTGTGTCCTTTATCCTAATGATGATAATTGCATCCAGGAACACTTAGTGGAATCCGTAGATAAAATTGCTATTTTGCTCTTTATATAGGACTAAAAGAAACACATGCTTTGTGTTCCTTTTTCCTAATCATTCTGGATATTTGGCGCTCACTTTTAAACACGAATAAACTGTATTCACAAGATTTTGATGTTTTCTTTTAAACAATACCTAGAAGACATTATCTCTACACAAGCAACATCTGATGTAAGAATCTACCACACAGGCCCTATGCCAAGTAAAGAGTGCTATAAAATGTTTACTTTATCTGTGGTGGCAAGAGAGAAAATACTATAGGAGTTATGTCTTCTTCCAATGTTTTCATAATATTCTCTCTGATCTCTTTGAAAGAAGAAGGTGTTAGAATAATGAAAGTGTAAATCTTTACCCTATTTCTGCTGTCATAGTGACACATGCTTGGGATAATAGTATACAAACACGTTTATCTCATTGGTACTATTTCATCTTTCTGTAAGCATCTAAACTAAAGCTTAAATCACGAAATTTAAGCATTTATACTAAGTTTTAAATCACTGAAATTCTGATATCAAGGTTTTCTTTACTATTTAGTATTGTTAGTTTAGTTACTAGAACTGAGAAATTATCTCTTACATATTAGAATCTTATGTCCACATTTATTGGCATTTTACACTAATGCAAATATCAGTGGGTTTCAAATAATATACATGCTTTTGAGTATGTACATTTATGTTTATCATATATACATGTGTGTTGTTTAAGAAAGAAAGTAGATAGTGATTTGGGTGAAAGAAGTTGACAATTTGTGGTAAAGTGATTTTATACTTTAATATGTTGATGTTATTCAGGTTTTTTCCCTTTTGCCATTTTACATGTAAATGGACAATCAGAAATAGTCTAAGAAAGTGTGGGTAGTCTCCTTAATGGTTAAGAGTATGTACTAGTATTCAGAGGAAATAGGTTACTTTCTTAGGATACTTACTGGATGGGTTACAACATGCGCCAAGAGATCCAAAAACCTTTTCAAGTTTGCATGTGCACTGCAGAACCATAATGCATATTAATACAAGCAGGCATGACTATTCATCATAAAAACAAATAAATTTTTTAAAAGATAAATAGATGTTATAGAGATCAGTCAGGCTTAAGAACAATTTTTGCTGATACGAAAGGCCCAGGTTCAGTTCCCAGGACTGACGTGATGACATATGACCATGTGTAACTCCATCTTCTGGGCACCTGATACTCGTTCATATCTCAAAGGGTAGTATACATGCACATAGTCCATATACATGCATGTAGATGAAACTTTCATGAATATTAATATAAACAAATGAATTTGCAATTAAAAAGAAATATTTCAATGTAGTCTGAATTAAATATATATATAAAGAAAATTTCTTGAAAATTTAAGTTTTCACTATTATTCTAATACAAATGTAAAACTAATTATCAAGAGAAAATGTTTGCACCTGTTGAAGACATTTTATCTTTTTTTTGCACAGTCTAAAATTGGTTTGCTCTGTGTCATTGAGACAGTTGGGCATGAGTGACAGAATTAACCTAAAATGCAAACAAAAAAAAAGGTAATATCATAGTGCTAGATACTTCTTCCCAGGGAGGAGACCAAATATTACTTCTGTTCTCATATCCCACCTATTATAGCTTTCTAAGCTTTCATTGCAAGCCTTTAAATTTACCTATAAGCAGCTCTATGGTTCACTGTTATTTTCAATACATTTGACCTTTACTCTAGAGAATAAATAATGTATTATTTATATAAAATAGTAAACTTAAATACACTACATTTGGCTCTGCTATACTCCTATCGATGATTTTATTTTTGATTTGTATTGGTATTTCTATCAAAGGCAGAGGCAAGGTCTGAATTTGCAGAAAGAAATCTTGAGTAAAAAGAACACCTCCTAATATTTTAACGGTTGGCTAACTGAATATGTCAATTAAAACTACTAAGAAGTTTTATTTTAGGAATTTAATCTCTATTGAGATACTATACTGAATATCAGGATACACAAATGCAAGAATATATTACACTAATATATTCTTCATAATATTTTTCAAAATGTGTCCTAGAAGCTATAAAATATGTATATAATCTTTTCATATATTCATCAGTGAGCTAGTGATTTCATCTCTTCATCTTTGTAGGTTTAGATAGCTTTCATTTTGAAAATATGAAGGTGTGTGATACATTGCTCTGATAAAAAGCACAAAATTGAACCATGAAGCTAACTACATGAAGATTTAGTTCTGCCTCATGGTTTCAGTTCATCATCTCTTTGCCTTGCTATTGCAGACTGTAGTGGAGCAGCCATGAGAAGATGATATAATTGAACATAGCTGCTCATATCACTGTGATCAAGAGATGAAAGAGCCGGGCGGTGGTGGCACAAGACTTTAATCCCAGCACTCGGGAGACAGAGGCAGGCAGATCTCTAGGAGTTCGAGGCCAGCCTGGTCTACAAGAGCTAGTTCTGGAACAGGCACCAAAGCTACAGAGAAACCCTGTCTCGAAAAACCAAAAAAAAAAAAAAAAAAAAAAAAAGAGAGATGAAAGAATGCGCTGGAGAAACCAACATCCTTTAGGGGGATGGTTCTAGAGACCAGCTTTCTCTAAATACTTTTGATTATCTTTATAAAGTCACTTGAGAATCTTTCATGCATTATTTATTGACAAAAATTCTTAGGTTACAATCTTTACATTGCTTGAGGAACAAAACCTTAAAACTATAAAATTTCTTGAGATGTTTCTAATATTCTAACTATATTTTCTTTCATCAGATCCATGACTAATGCCAACTTCTTAATACAAAAATATAATTAGTCTATCTCCAAGAATCTACAAATTTTCAACAGTTATTGGTTTCCTCAAAATATATTTTAAGTTCAATGCAAAAAATAATGTGATGAAAGGCCTGTATTGAGAATAATATAATCCCAAATGTCCTTTTCAGTTTGAAAGTCCAAAGAGAAATTGGAGAATTTTTTGGGTGATATTTTCCTTCTCCTAAAGGCAAATGGTATTGAATGCTATTGGAACCCTTATAAGATATGTTAGGTTTTACAGGAAGATGAAATTAAGTCAGTGCTGAAATACTCTGGATACAGAAGTATTGGGGCACTGAAAAAGCTGAAAAACAAATCTGAGAGACCTGAGACCAATTATGCAGAAACTTGATGAAAGTTAATATACTTTCACAAAGCAGATGACAAATTATTTATGTGTTCAAAGTGATTGAAAAGTTAATAAGTTTATTTTCTTCTGAATTGTTAAAAGACAACTATTGTCTAAAGTAGTTGTTTAAACTATTGTTTAAAGTATAAATCTTGCCGGGCGGTGGTGGCGCACGCCTTTAATCCCAGCACTTGGGAGGCAGAGGCAGGTGGATCTCTGTGAGTTCGAGACCAGCCTGGTCTACAAGAGCTAGTTCCAGGACAGGCTCCAAAACCACAGAGAAACCCTGTCTTGAAAAACCAAAAAAAAAAAAATAAATAAATAAATAAAATAAAAAAATAAAAAAATAAAGTATAAATCTTAGTTTGGGCCAGTTAAAATATGTTCAGCATTGCTCTGCCATCTGAATTCATCAAACAAGTCCTATACAGAAGTATATCATGTCTGTTTATTAGCCTCAAATGTTTCTGACTTGAATTTTTCCCTGACATGTCATTTCTGAAAACACACAAGGCATTGTCTCCTATCAGATCTGTAGATCAGTATCATGGTAAGTGTCTGATAAGAGCGAATATATTTTGAGAAATCAGAGGTGGACAAATGTGAAATTGCTGTGAGCACAATTCTCACGTCATTTTAAAGATGTGAAGCAGATTAGAGAGATGGTCAAAATAACAGATATTCTAGATTGATAGTTATAGCTGTATCAATAAGATGAAATGAAAAGTGATTTTTTTTTTCTGACAAGGCTGAAACATGCATGGGCAGTCTCTATATGGTGATTCTGTTGAACCTGTCTATATTGGGTTTCATGGTTTAAGTTGATGAGGATGATTGACCAGGTCTAGCCCTCAAGAATACACCAGAACTCATTAGAGATGGTTGTAAACCACCATGTGGCTGCTGAGAATTGAACTCAGAATCTTAAGGAACAGCAGGTAGCGCTCCTAACCATTGAGCAATCTTTAAAAGTCAATATTTTGTTTTTATATAAGTGGAACTTTGACTATATAAAATTATTTACCACAAATAATGACTTCATAATACTTTATCTTATAAAGGAAAGACATAGAAAGGTGGGCTATGAATAACTTACCTTTCAAATTAACATTATTAGAAAACATAGGGACCCATGATAGGCTTTGAAGTGGGAAAGCATTAGGAGAGATATCATCATTGTCATAGGCAGCTGTGAAATGGAACCTAAAGAGACATGGGTCTTCAATTTCCAGAGTCCTAGTAGAGTTAAAAGCATTATGTAATCAGGACAAGGTTTTAAAGGAGGGGAGACCCTTTAATTCTGTAAGACAAAGGAAATTTCTGACTCTTATTAGGTCTCCAGAAAAGACTGAAGAGAAATTCCATATTAATTAGCTAACATAATACAAATCTAGAAGACATGTCTATAAAGACAACTCATAATTTATTTTGTCTTACAGCTATAAGCAGCAAATAAGTGGGGAGCTCAGTTCTGTGGAAGCTATAAAGTCACAGAATATTTTCTTAACTTCATACAGGAAAAGGGACTGTATGGGGGTTTGGTTTGATCTCTGAGAGAGCAGGCAGGTAGGCAGAGGGTCTGAGACCTACAAGAAATAATTGTGAAGACTGTCTGAGACCTGTAGCTTCATTCTGGTCTCTATAGGATTGATGGGGTAGTTACTGTCTTATTCTGTAGCCCTACATATCAGGGAAGTATATGGAGTAATTTCCTCTTTGATTTGTACTCTGCTGGCAGGGAACAAACTTGACCTTTGCACAAATTCAATAGGCAAATCGTTTGTTTCTTGTTTTATATCCTATGTAAGTCTTCAATGAAAATGGTGTGGCTAACCAAATTGAGAAGGGCAGTCTGATTTGGGCTTTACTGATTCATATGCTAATTTTGTGTTCAGGAGTACTAGCACAAACTTATATAGAAAACAATATGTCCATTGTAGAAAGCTTGTTGGTTAGTGTTGTGTAGTTTTTCCTGGGGGCACTTGAACTAATTTTATTTGCCCTATGTAGGCCTCCAGTTATAAAGGAAAAATACTCTACAACACTTGCTTAGTGATTTTTCCTGGCATTACTTTGATAGACTAGAAGTAACTCAGAGGCAACTGTGTCACCGAAGAGCCCAGCACTCCATCATGGAATGACACATAGAACTCTATCTCAGTAGCACTATAATCTGCAGTCAGCTCAGCTGGTTGCGGAGTCTCCTTTACCTATAATCATTTATTGCTTTTATGGTTTTTTTCAACTTGTTTACTTCCAGAATCTTGTAACCTTGTTTATATTTCCAAGAATTATAAATCCCATTTTCTCTCTTCTAGGATGGCCTTTTTCTATTAGAATGAAATAACTACACAATGGCTATTTGCAAACCTTTGTATTTAGTCTTTTGGAGATAAGAGATATAAGATTTGGTGAACTGGTATACTTGTAGATATATAAGTGAAAGTATTCTTCGGGTTTTTAAAAGCAGAATTCACATGTTGTAGGTTTTTTTTTTTTTAAGCTTTTTAAGAAGAATTGCGTGTATGTACGTGTGCCCACCTGAGTTTATGTTCATCAAATGCATAGAAGAGTCTGAGGAGGCAAAAGAAGGGGTCAGAATCCATTAAAAAAAAAAAAGAGTTACAAGGAGAAAAAAACTAGGTCCTCTGCAAGAACAAAATTGTTCTTAACTGCTCAGCCCCGTCTCCTGCAATTTTAATGTCTTTTCTTTTCCAAGTTTGAAATCCTTCCTTGGGGATTTGCATGTGGTCTATCATGTGCATACAGAATTGCTGCATAGCCGTAAAAAGAGAGTGAGACAATTGAGAGTCTTTGCCACTGATGCCACCAAATTTAAAAACCTGGTAGGTATGGCCGGAACCTCCTTTATATACAAAACAGATTGAAAAGAGGTCTGATGAGAGAATCATTGCAACCTGTGCTACAAGGAGCTGGAATGAAGGACAGATCTGTCTGGTGGAGAATTTAAGGAACCTCGGATTCTCAGGGGAAGTTCTCTGATTGACAATTTGAGTCATCTTGATAGCAATGTCTGTGTTCTCCTTACTTAGAACATAATGATGTATTATTCTTTTTCATAATGTAATGATACAGTTTCAAACAAAATACATTTGACATGGCTCTGAGGGATGGTTTTCTTTTTTATCCCAGCTAAAAAGGTGATTCAGATAAAGATTTTTTAAAATTAATTATAATCAAGTAGATTTTTCAAAATATAAGGCATCAGTTTAGTAATACACTATAAAATGCAGTAGCTAAATATAAATGGCCCTTTTGTAATCAAAATAAAAGAACACAGATAAAAGAGTTTTGAGAATCAAGAATGAGTCAATAAAGGAAATATTTGACATTTTGATATCTCTACTAAAGAATGAGAAGTACTTTCAAAAGGTAGAAAATAATTTTGAAAAGTACATTCAATTGGCAGAAGGAAACAATTTTGAAAATTTCAAATAGTTTCAAGATCTTTGTGTAAAAGAAAATTGTGCTTTTTATGACTTTTTTTTTTTTTGGTTTTTCGAGACAGGGTTTCTCTGTGGTTTTGGAGTCTGTCCTGGAACTAGCTCTTGTAGACCAGGCTGGTCTCGAACTCACAGAGATCCGCCTGCCTCTGCCTCCCGAGTGCTGGGATTAAAGTCGTGTGCCACCACCGCCCGGCCCTTTTTATGACTTTCAATGAAAATTTAAAATAATATATACAGTTTTTAAAAACTAAAAGATATTTTATTATAAACTGTCTTGAAAAATGCATATTATATCCAGGTAGCTGCCTAGTAGAATCCTCCCTGTCATCATTTTATTATCTTGTCGTTTTTTTACATGTTAAGCAATATTGTGTTGTTCATTGATTGAAGAGAATCAAAAGTAAGTTCTTTCTTCAAGGACTTAAGTTCTGCTTTTAGACTAATGATGCCATTTTTGAGTTAGTTGATGATGAACAGGTTCATGGGTTTGCATATGGTAAAATCAATAAGAAATACTTTTTATCTTTTATATAACAAGTTTTAATTATCTATGACAATGTAATGCTATATCAACATCCTTCAAATAAAGCCCACTCTTCCATGGGCTTCTCTACAGCATAGTTGTTAATAAAGTTGTTTTTTTAAATAAGTAAATCCTGAAGACATAAAACTGAGCCCACAAATGTTAAATTTGTGATAAACTTAAAAAAATGTATGAAACATAGTAATCAATTATAATTAATTGATATTGTTTTGTGTTGCATCAAAATATATCTTCAAATAATGATGCAATTAATAAAGTTAAGAGAGTTTCAATCAATATTTTCCATCACCAGAGTAACAACAGATTTCATTTATATTTCTAAAGGTTCAGATAAATAATGTAGCCCATAATACTCAGTATACTTACAGAGAAAGGAAAGTAGAATCTAGTTACATATCATCAAACACATACAAACAGTAAATTAATTGAATTAATCATTGACTTGACCTTCCTACACATGATATCCAGGAAAGGACTCAGTATATTGTATCTCAACAATACTTTTAGTTATTCTGAAATTTATTTTAAATATTAACTTCCTTAAAATGATTTATTTTATTTGCATTTGCATACCTATCTGTGTGTGTGAATGCCATGTGTTCACATTTGGGTTTCCTCAGGGGCCAGAAGAGAATGGAAATCACTGAGTAGCTTGAGGTTCAGGTAGTTCTGACTAACCTGAAAAGGGGCTGAGTTATGCTTTCCAAGTCTTCCGTGGAACAGCAAGTGTACTTAACTGCTGGGACTTTTGTCAAGTCTTAAGTTTAAATTATTCTGATTATACTTTAAAAACCAAAAGCACAACAGAAAAAATATATAAAATATGTCTTTATAGTAAATCCCCAATATCACTTCAGGACCTCCAAGCTTTGCTATGCCATATAGGCAGGACACCATCAACATTCATTTGGATCAGCACAAGTGGCAAGATTGTAGGTATTTTCTTATTAACTCTCTTTTTAAAGAAATGTTTTAAAAATGTGGTGAAGTCATGTCAGATCAAGTCCTTCGTTTAAATCTTTTCATTACACTCAAAGTAAATGTCAACGTTCTTCCCAAGACTCAAAGGACCTTATGTATGTAATATACTCTGATGACATCTTCTTGCATAAACTTTCTCTCTCCCTCTGTCACCATACCACTCGGAATTTCATGTTGTCTGAAATCTCCAAGCATAATATTTCCTGAAAGCCTCTTATATTTTACTGCTCATCCATACCAAGAATGTGGATGACTGACTCCAGCCTTCATTTGGCTATCTACTCAAATACCTATGCTCAATTAACATTTTCATGGTTTTTTTCTATTTAATAGAGGTTTCTCTCCCTCTTCCAAACTTCTCCTATGCTTTTTTAACCTCATTTTTTCAATAATACGAAGAGTGAAAAAAATGATTAGTGGAGGGCAATAAGAAGGCTTAACTTAAATTAAAATTATACATTTTCATAGTGTAATAATGCATGTCCCACAGGAAATACTCAGGGGACATTTCATAAATGAACAAATATATAAGTGAAAAGATATATGAAATAATAGAGGAAAATAAATCCAAATACATCATTTATATTGATTTATATTTATAGAACGTATTTTAAAATCGTAACTTAAATGTATATAATATGACCTTTTATTTAACTATAATAAGTTGAAAGATATAAAACTAATTCATTTATTACCATAGAGATTATCATAAAATACTCAGAGTGATTTGCTATTTTCATTGTATCAACTAGTCAGTAATCTTATTATTTTCAATATCTTTTCTTGAATTCTTACATATATTTATTTGTTCAATACATCATGTGTTGTGAATGCTGTAATACTTTTGACAGAGTATCCAGTCACTAGCCCAGAATAATTGATTGTTTGAAGGATTTCTAATAATAGGAGCAAATTATGGTCTTTATTATCAGTAATAGCCATAGAAATATTAGAGACAAAAAGAACAGTGTTACTGCTTCCTGAAAATACAATAATTTATGCCTATAATCAAAACCAAGATATTCTTATGTATGTTTTACACTCATTTTTCAGCTTCGGCAAGGAGTGTTCTAGTGTTTATTATTTCAAAGGTAAAGGAAAAATCAAACTCTGAGGCGACAAAATGGTATTGAATCTTTAAAGAACAAGGTTTATTGTATTGTATCTGATTCATCATGAAGACAGAATGGGGTACTTCTATTTCATTTTGCTTCGGTGGTTTATGTATGTGTTCACCTACATACCTTTATTAAGTCTCTCTAGGAATTGGAGGTTTGAACAAGAAATGCATTGTTATTTATATTTTCTAATGAAGAAACATGGTTGGGATAGGTAATGGCTTCCCTATGCTCAAATAGGTAATAAACCCGGTTGAAACTGAGAATCCCAAATTATTTTCTTGGTGCAAAGAAGCACTGCTAGGGATATAACCCTGCATTCCCATATTAATCAGAAATTGTTAGGAAAAGTTCAGTTTCAGGGCAATTCTGAGAGAGTGGGAAGATTTAGCAGAGAGTGGCAGTGGCTTATCTTACGTGACCTTCTTTGTCCATCCATAAAAGCAACTGGCTTTGTGGGAGCTTAGCCTGTTTTGATGCTCACCTTCCTGGGCCTGGATGGAAGTGGGAGGACCTTGGTCTTCCTGTAGGGCAGGGAATTTGGACTGCTCTTCAGTAGCGAGAGGGAGGGGGAATGGACTGGGGGGAGGAGAAGAGGAGTGGGGATAGGGGAGGGGAGAGGGGGGAGGGGGCAATGTGTGGGAGGAGGGGAGGGAAATGGGAAACGGGGAGCAGTTGGAAATTTTAATTAAAAAAGAATAAAAAAAATATATATAAAAAAAAAAAAAAAGCAAATCAAGGCAGAAGAGATAAAGCTTGAAAAGCAAAGGAGAAAAAACGGACCTTGGCTCTTCATGAACGCAAATACTGAGGAGGAAAACTGTATGGTATGCCATGCAGCCAACAAGAAGAGCTAGCTCGCTGTCTTCCAAAGTAACCCGGGGTTCTAAAGACAGTTCTGAAACCACGTGGGTTTGACACCAGAGTCCTTGTCATATGTACACACACTCTGAGTGAAACTCTCTTAAGATCATATAAAACAAAGGAAAGTTTTCAGAAAAATGAAGCACAATCATCATACACTTCAATAATCAAAAACTGAAAACAAATAGAACCAAAAAGCAACTGGAAACTTACTAAGTTTACACTCCTGATCACTGCCCAGATAAGAATAGGCACAAGGAAGATTTCTAAGTTCTTTTTTTATTTTTTTTAATTAATTAATTTATTTATTAAAGATTTCTGCCTCCTCCCCGCCACCACCTCCCATTTCCCTCCTCCTCCCCCAATCAAGTCCCCCTCCATCATCAGCCGAAGAGCAATCAGGGTTCCCTGCCCTGTGGGAAGTCCAAGGACCACCCACCTCCGTCCAGGTCTAGTAAGGTGAGCATCCAAACTGCCTAGGCTCCCACAAAGCCAGTACGTGCAGTAGGATCAAAAACCCATTGCCATTGTTCTTGAGTTCTCAGTAGTCCTCATTGTCCGCTATGTTCAGCGAGTCCGGTTTTATCCCATGCTTTTTCAGACCCAGGCCAGCTGGCCTTGTTGAGTTCCCGATAGAACATCCCCATTGTCTCAGTGTGTGGGTGCACCCCTCGCGGTCCTGAGTTTCTTGCTCGTGCTCTCTCCTTCTGCTCCTGATTTGGATCTTGAGATTTCAGTCCGGTACTCCAATGTGGGTCTCTGTCTCTGTCTCCTTTCATCGCCTGATGAAGGTTACTGTTCAGGAGGATGCCTATATAATTTTCTTTGGGTTCACCTTCATATTTAGCTTCTCTAGGATCACGAATTATAGGCTCAATGTCCTTTATTTATGGCTAGAAACCAAATATGAGTGAGTACATCCCATGTTCCTCTTTTTGGGTCTGGCTTACCTCACTCAGGATAGTGTTTTCTATTTCCGTCCATTTGCATGCAAAATTCAAGAAGTCATTGTTTTTTACTGCTGAGTAGTACTCTAATATGTATGTATTCCATATTTGACAACATAAGGGGATCACAGGGATTCGTATTGGAAAGGAAGAAGTTAAGCTTTCGTTATTTTCAGATGATATGATGGTATACATACGCGACCCCAAAAACTCTACCAATGAACTCCTACAGCTGATAAACACCTTTAGTAATGTGGCAGGATACAAGATCAACTCCAAAAAATCAGTTGCCTTCCTATACACTAAGGATAAGGAAGCAGAGAGGGAAATAAGAGAAGCATCACCTTTCATGATAGCATTAAATAACTTGGGGTAACTCTGACCAAGGAAGTGAAAGATCTCTTTGACAAGAATTTTAAGTCTTTGAGGAAAGAAATTGAAGAGGATACCAGAAAATGGAAGGATCTCCCTTGCTCTTGGATTGGGAGGATCAACATAGTATAAATGGTAATTCTACCAAAAGCAATCTATAGATTCAGTGCAATCCCCATCAAAATCCCATCAAAATTCTTCACAGATCTGGAGAAGACAATAATCAACTTTATATGGAAAAATAAAAAACCCAGGATAGCCCAAACAATCTTATACAATAAAGGATCATCTGGAGGCATTACCATCCCTGTCTTCAAACTCTATTACAGAGCTACAGTATTGAAAACAGCTTGGTATTGGCTAAGTTCTTGCGATACATGATCTCTGTAGCTTTTCTCTCACTTAGGACAACTGACATCTAAGCATTTCTTGTAAATTTAATAAAATATCAGGAAAAAAGCTAATAATAAGGTACGATTAGTTGAAATCAACTATTAAACTTTTGCTTGATTGTATTAGTTACTCTTCTGTTGCATGGACAGATTCCTGGTGAAAGGCAATCTAAAGAAGGGAGGGTTTATTTTTGGTCATGATTTAAATATAATAGAGTCTATGATGGTGGAGAAAGCTTGCGAGCAAGGTGTGTGCTGGCTTGTCATTGTGTATCCAGTGTGTCACTTTATCTCCAGTGAAGAGATAAAGGAATTTTGTACAACTCACTTTCTGTTTATTCAATCAGGATCCTGGGCCATAGATGATGCTGCCCACGTTCAACTTGAGTTTTTCCTTCTTTTTGAAAATTCACTGTAAGTGACCTCAGAGATGTGTCCAGAGAACTATCTTCAAGTTAATTCCAGACATGATGACCATAAAGATTAATTTTCACACTGATGAATAATAACCTCTTAAATAACCTCTTAAATATATATTTAAAGGACTAATTAGATACATATGGATAAAAAGTTATTTTCCAGAGCCAAGTTGTGCTTTTTTTTTTCTTTTTTACTCGTAAATTTATTATGTTGGCAATTTTTAAATAATTATTATTCTTCTTCTAACAAGAATGCGTTTACTCTAGTCTTTTGTGTGAGAAAAAAAAGTATATTTTTAGTCTTGCAAATACAACTATATAATTAATTAGAATCCTTTTTTGGATATAGTTTCTTGGTTGCCTTAAAATACCATTTTTAAATAAAAGATAAACATATATGCTAGAAGTTGTTAATAATGTAAATATTAAAAATCTGAAATTATTTAAATTGAAAAGAATGTAGATGGTGGTGATATTGCTCAGTGGCTAAAATGCTACCTGACCCAAGTATTACCATGGAAGATCTGGTCCCTAGAATAAATGCAAAGCTGACCAGGAATGATGTCTTCCTATAGTCTTGTAGTTCCAGAGACAGGGAAGTGCTTATGCAAGCTAACTGAAAGGTTAGACTTGTTGGAATTGATGAACTCCAGTTTTAGTCAGAGACTAAGCCTTAGTAAATAGAGAACTATCAATAAAGACACTGATGTAGACTTTGAACCTCTACACATGCTTTCACACATACATAACAATATGCAGGCACACATATCACACACATATACACACAAAAATAATGTATCTTGAACCAAAAGCTACGGAGAAACCCTGTCTCAAAATATCCAAAATAAATAAATAAATAATGTATCTTATTTTACTTCAATTCTACATAGCTGATTTAATTTGGAAAAATTACTGGAACACATAAAAATTTTAGTATGAATGTTAGTCAACTTCACAGTCCTACAACAAAATACTTGAGACAATCAACTTGCAAATAGTTTTAATTTACTTAATATTTATAGAGTTTTAAAGCCATTATCTGTGTAGTATTTTTATTTTACTCTCAACTTTCCTATATTTTAATATTGCATTGAATTGTATAACTAGATTTATTAAAGTTTTCATACAGTATATTTTATATTTTGATCCTATCCTTCTCTTACACCAACTTTTCCAGGTCCTCACTCCCTCCTTTTCCACTCATCTTCATATTCATTGTCTTTCTAGCTCTCTCTCTCTGAATAATCAAACTCAAAAGACCAATTTTAAAAAAAAGAAAGAAAAAGAAATACAATAAGACAAAAATGCCTGAACCCCCAAACAAAATTCTACCAAAAAATTAACAAAATTTTAAATGCCTTTTACAGTTGTCCAACTACTCTTGGGCATTGCCCTGATTCGGAGCATCATTGATATACCCAGTGACACATGGTATTTTCAATTTAGTACCTGAAAAGAAGATATAGCAAAGCTTTTCTTTTGGGTTTTTATCCTCCTAGGTGTTGTACGGCTCTGTTAACTGTGTGTTCTCAATTGATGGTTTAGTTATCTGGTGTGGAAGGTCTTTCTATATATGTGTTGCTTTTATTGGTTGATAGATAAAGCTGTTTTAGCCAGTGGCTTAGAAGAATAGAGCCAGGCAGGAAAACTAAATTGAATGCTGGGAGAAAGAAGGCAGAGTCAGTGAGAAGCCATGTAGCCACCACTGGGGACAGATATGCCAGAAACTTGCCGGTAAGCCACAGCCACATTGCAATACACAAATTAATAGAAATGGGTTAAACAAAAATATAAGAACTAGCTAGATATACATTTAAGCTATTGGCCAAGTAGTGTCTTAAGTAATATAGTTTCTGTGTGATTATTTCAGTTCTGGGCAGCCAGGAATGAACAAGCACCATCCCTCAACATATGGTTGTGACTTAGCTGAATAGAGCTATACTGGTAAACTAAACTGAATGCTGGGAGAAAGAACACAAAGTCAGTGAGACTCGGTGAAGCCTCCAGAGGAGAAAGAGGTGAGCTGCCAGTATCTTGCCTGTAGGCCATGAGCCTGGTGGAAAAATATATAGAAATGGGTTAACCAAAGATTTAAGAGCTAACTAGCAATATGCTTAAGTGATTGGTGAAGCAAATATTTAAATAATATAGTTTCTGTGTGATTATTTCGTGCTCTGGGCATCCAGGAAAGAATAAGTGGCCTTCACCAACAGTTATTACTGGAAAACTTTGATAGATTCATCTTATTTGAAAGAATCTAACAAATATCAGGATTCACTAAGAAATTAATGGAATAATTTGTGTTAGTTGTAACAGTTATTGAGATAGAAATTACTTAATTATTGAGATATCATAAAGTCTCTTTCTTCTGCTATGTTTTCCCCATTCTCTCTCCTTTACTCCTTCCATACTTCTCTCCCCATCTCCCTCCCTTCTGTTCCTTTACCTTTTCCTTTCATATGTGCTTTGATTTCCTGTACTTGATTATGTTATAAAATATATTTTGATCATCCAATTAGGAATTAAACAATGAGAAATACACAGTATGTGCTTATTTTAATCCCCAACTTTTCTATTCTAGGACTCTGTATTTTCCAAATAAAGTCACCGAAACTAACTTTTATTCAAGGAAATGCATTTTTTTCTAGTAAATTAAATGGCAAAACAGGTTATAGGAAAATCCATGTTAAAGAATTGGTAAAAATCTCAAAAAATGGGGTAATTCCTGTTTCAGTGATTCATTGGTTATTAAAAGCAATAGATAACACAGTTCACAGAAGCAATTGCTTAGGGATCAGAGACTGAAGTAACAATAAGGGAGACTGTAGGTGTCTAAAGTAGGTCCTCTACATATATCTTGGGGATGTGGAGCTTGGTGCTTTTGTGGGACTCCTACCAGTGGGAGCGGGGACTGCCTCTGACCCTCTTGCCTGCTTTTGGAATAATTTTTCTCCTTCTGAATTGTATCATCTAACTTTGATATGAGGATGTGTACCAAGTCTTATTGCAACTTCTAATGCCATTTTTGTTTGCTGTCTCTGGGAGTCCTGCTCTTTGCTGAAGGAAACCAGAGGAGGACTGGACTGGGGTAAGGGGAGGTGGGAGGGGACTTAAAGGAGTAGAGGGAGGAGAAACTGCAACCAGGATGTAATGTATGAAAGCATACTCATAACATATTAAAAAGAAAAAAATGCAAAAGAAAGTTCATATATCTATAAAATAAAAGAATAAGGTATTAACCTCTGCTGAGAATTAAAGTAAATAGCTATATTTTTAGTATAATACATATTGTATGCGAAGATTCACCTGAGTTGAAACTCCAGGTTTAAATGTGTTTTTCCGACATTAAAGATGCTTAAAACATTATATTCTTTTATGTTTGTATCATTTTTTCCTGAGTAGTAACAGAGATTAGATGAAGAATTTATTTCATTTACTCACTAAAACTAATCCTTAATTTAAAACACTCTACTAGTTATCATTTTTATTTGTGTCTCTCTTCTTAAGGAATTACAATATGACCAGGTGAGATGACTCAGCTGGTAAAGGTACCTGTGTCCAACCTAAAAACTTGTGTTCAATCTCTAGCACCTATGTGGAGAAGATGGGGACCAGCTCCTGCAAATTGCACTCTGATGTTCAACATAGGACCATGACATGCAAACTCCTACAAAGAGAAATAATTAAATAAATAAACATTTGTTTGACAAAAGCTTAGCTTCTAGGCCCGCTTCCTATTTCACTTGGTCTGATTTTCAGCTAAAGAGTTCCTGTACTCCTCTGCTGAGCACTTACATGCCTAAGAGTGGAATGGCCGGCTCGACTCCTGTTTATCTTCCTTGTAATAAATTAAATTACTACAGTGATAAGCTTTTACAGTGAAACCCACAATCCTTAAGATACTGTGTATTTTGGACCACATCTAATTCAGCTTCGCTTTCCAGATTTCCAGCATTTGTCATCTGCAAACATAAAGACACAGATTAATTCTCTGCCAATGTTTTCATTTCATGTCATCTAACAAGCTGTGCATATGCATAGTTTATGACCAACAAAGGAGAACTATTTTTCTTCATCATTTTCGCTTGTGTTATCATTATATCATCACTGAAAAAAAGTGCTTTCTTAGCACTGTCTGAACCAGGAATTAGAAAATGTGTGTATGTAAGACCATGCTTTCTTTTCCTCAAAAGGTATCAGATTTTATATTGACTTGCAGTGGTTAATTTTTATTCTTATAAATGAGGTATTACCTTTAGTAAGGCTAGTTCTGGGCTGGAAATGTGGAGAAGAAATAGAAATTTACGCTTGGGGCATATTTTTAAAAACATCTTCCTTGCGTATTTGTATGTATCTATGTGTGTATACGTATGTGCATGTGTGTGAATTTTTGGAAGGGTGAGAATGTATGACAACATATATACATCGGAAGAACAACTTATTTCCTGGAAGTAGAGGAACTCATTTAGCCTGTAGTTCATCATTTGCAGAATGGTTGGTAGCCCTGACATCCCCCAACTACACAGTGTAAAGACAAGGAAAATTTTAAGGAACTTTTTGCTTGCTTAGTAACTAATTAGGGCACTCTGTTCAAATTCAAGATGTCCAGGGCTGGTTGCAAACAGGATGTCCAGCTAGGGCGCTGAGCTCACAAAGTGCTCCTGGCATCCTGGCAACAGGCCACCTGTTATCACCTAGCTCTGTAGTCTATCAGGGAGCAGAAAAGTCGATAGCTTCCGGGAGAGCTTTGGGGAGAGGGGCTTGAAGACATAACCACTTTTAGGGAGGGGGTACTTGCTAGACATAACCACTTTGGGGAATTGGGTTTTTAGAGATAAGGCACCTGCTGTTATGTAAGACTAACACCTTTGACCCAAAACGAACCTGGCTTGCAGTTTTTGCCTATATAATGTCAACCCCAAATGGTGAGGGGACTCTCATCCCTACTGTGCTGTAATGAGTAGGGGATGGGATCCCAGCCTGGCTGAATAGAGCTCCGAATAATCCTTGCTTTTGCATTCTGGGCTTGACTGGATCCTTGTGGTCTCTCTGGGGATCGCGACTTGGGCACAACAACAGCACTGGGTTTCAAACATGTTTGGATATACTTGAGTCTGTATATGGGTAAATTTTTTGAAAGTTTTTGAATTACAAATCAGGTTCTCATGTTTGGGCAACAGTGGGCTTATAGACTGAGCCATTTTCCCAGCTTGTCTTTTAAAAAGTGCTCATGGTTCTCTGGAAAAGACCATGGTGTTGGTACAGGCCTTTAAGCCCAGCACTCAGAAGGCAGATGCAGGCTCATCTCTGTGAGTTCAAGACCAACCTAGTCTCCAGAGCTAGTTCTAGGACAGGCAGCAAAGCTACACAGGGTAAACCATGTCTCAAAAAAAAAAAAATCAAAACTAAACAAAAAACAACAAAAAGAACAGAAACCAGGATCATGGACCCTCAATTTCTTGATTATTAATTCTAGATAACTGTCTGTCCAGGCTGGGTATTCCTGTTGCAGTTTTAATTACTTCAGTTTTGATAAACTCAATTGTAAAATGATAACATAAAGAATTATGACCATAATAGAATGTACTCATTCAAAAGGGGAGGATATGTAAGCATCCTGGTAACTATCAAATGAACTGTGTATCATGTGCTTTCAATAAGTCAAAATCAGTTTATTGGGACCAGGCAAGAAATATTTATTATTACTATTAATCTGTGTTTTTCCTGCATATATGCCTGTGTTAACAATTGTATACAGTGTCTACAGTAGCATGAAGAGTGTATTGGATACCTTGTAACTGTAGTTAGAGAATCATGTTAGACTCCATGTATATGCTGGGGATTGAACACTTGTCCTCTGGAAGATTAGACAGTTGCCTAACTACTGATCCATCTTTCCAGACAGCAGAGCAATAATCTCAATGTTGAATTAAATGTGCTATTTTTTGAATTCTATTGTAATTAGCCATATTTCTCTAGTAATATACAAATTTAATTGCATAATTAGAAAAAGTATATGGCAAAATTATCATGTCAAAAGAAGTGAGATATAGTATACACTTATAAACTAGCTCGTGAGAGAATGATGTGGCCAAAGGTTAATGCTGACCTGGGCTACATGGTACAATTCTGTTTAAAACAAACCAAAACAAAAGTAATGCTTTATCAGAGGGAAAACATGCATGACAGCTACTCCAAGCAGGGAATTGGTTGTAAGTTACATTGATTTACTTTTTAATTAAAATGTCTACTTACTTTGAGGGAGAGATTGTCATGTGTTCTTGTTATCCCCAATATAGAAAGTGCTCAAATAGACGTGAAACGATAAATAAAGGAAGATCCTGTGTGTGCTGGCTCTGCGCACCTTTGGATGCCAGAAGAACAGACATTAAAAGAACATTTGCCTCTTGACATGCGGTTTCATAAATTTATTAAATAGCAGTTCCAGATAGTCTCTCTAAATTCCATCTTATGAATTGTGCTGGGGTATGCAGCTTCTCTCTGGACATTTTTGACAGCTCATTATAAATGGGAAATTTTCCCACCCCTTTTAAGGGGCATTCTTAGCACAGTTTTCAGTAATACCCTCAACTCTAACACGGCTGACATAGTTTACTACTACTTTGAAAGGATTTGTGTTTTATATTTTTCCTATAGGGGTTGCTGTCTATTTGCTTAATTTCCTGGGAACTGTGCACTTAAACCTTAAAAGCCCTCTTTTCTAAACAGAACCCTGCCTTCCTTACATTGCCAAAGACTGGGAGGGATTTATCATGGCACTATATCATTCCTTTGAAAGGAAACTGACACCATTGCATAATATGGTTTAGTTGAAGCAGCTGATGTTGTCTGAATGATAACTCTTGACCTAGGAAGCTCTGAAGTAATGAAAGGAGATAAATTTGCATGATTTGTGCCATAAGCAATATTTATAATATAAGGGAGCTTTAAAGATTAATATATTCCCAGAGAAAAACATGAAAGAGACAAGGTTACTTGATGACTATCCAAATGCTCTGTTTATTTGCAATCCTTTCATCTGTAATTTTAGTCTGCCCCCATCTCTAACTCATAGAGCACACGAAGGGTATATTGATATCTTGCTAATTTTAAAATATTTTCTGGATGTTTAAGTCTTTTAATAAAATAGAGGCATGATATTGCCTAACGTATTGGTTGATGGATTGCCTCTAATTAGGAAAATGCCCTATATTAATTTGTAAATTTTTATATCATTGGCCATTTACTTCAAAAAACAAACAGATTAAAATATTTTCTGTGCAGTAGGTACATCATTGTTTTATACATTTATCAATTGGGAGATGAATAAATTGAATTTATAATCCCTAAGCAAATTTTGCAGCAGGGAAGATTCACCTTTAAGACTATGTCAGAAGACAGAGATGTTAGAGAAATCCCTTCAGGAAAACTATTGACACTCCTTTATTCTTTCGTGTAAAAACAGAAAATATTATCAAAATAGTATTTCCTTCTCTTTTCCATCTTAAAAATAAAATTAATTAAATTCTGGAATATTACTAAAATTTAACATATGAATAGATAAAGACATGAAAGAATGAGTATACAAGAAATTTAATTTAAATCAGTTTTTATAGCCACATATATCTAATTTCCTTTGATATATTAAGAAATTATAGAATAAGGTTGGTAGCTCACTCCAAAAATAAATGGAACTAGTTGATAACTGAAGAATTCATTGAAAGATTTAATGATCTTTATTGAGCCAAAGGATATGGTTATTTGGAATTTTATCTTGTCCTATACATATGGACAAAGACTGATAAGACTGGTCCCACATCAGCGCATGTCACATCACCATGCCTTTCTCATCATATCTTCTTACATTTCCTTCTCTTTTTGGCAGATTGGATCTCAATAAGGCAAGAAATGAAGACTTTATGACTTACATCATTGTATTCCTTTGAGGCAAGGATGGAAAAAAACCCGTTTTCCCTCATGTTGTGTCTCATAAAACTTGGCCTACTATCATTTCCACCTTACAAATGAGGGGATCATTTGGGTAATATAGACAAGAGAAATAGGGATAAATGAAGCAAGGATGAGAGACTTTTCCAGTTCTATTTCCTTTACATACTGTTGTAATTTTTTTCTTTGATTGGTTGAAGAAATTTGGAAGGAAAAGAGAGAAAAACAATTTTCCCAACTTTTTATGCATATTGAACATGGTTAGATGCAGATAAATAAAGAAAACTATTTATTTTCCACTTTGGATTCATTAAGAAACATGAATATTTGTTTTTATAAGGTAAAGAATACTCTTTCATCATTTATCATGTTTAACTGAAGTGGAACCTAATTGATTTAGCTACTTTGAATGTTGGCCTTGTCTTTTTATCATCAAATGATTTTGCCCTGTGCAATCTCCACTGTATCCTGCAATGTTTGACAAGAAACCATGCTTACTGAATCTTTGGTTGTATTTCCATTTATACTCTATTCTCACTGCAGATATTATCAATGTTACTACTCTATGATAAAGGAAATTTGCAAATGTAAGGTGACATGTGCTGCAGGTAAAATCTCCAGTCATGCAATGTAAAAATTCTGAAGCTTCAAGGTACAGCTGTAATCTAGATGTATTCTTGCCCCATTGAGAAAAATATGAATCTCTGTAGACCAAAAATAATATCATTCTTGTGCTACAGGTACTGGCACAATTTATGTAATGAAAAGTAAACAGTATCTGTTCGTAATATGTGGTCACACTCTTTGTCATGCTGTTCTTCCTTTTTTTCATCATTTCTCTATTCTGCAATCAAATGTGGAAAATCTTTTATGGCAATGTGGAAGATACATCATAATAATAAACTCTGTGAAGTGTTAGCTCATCATCTCAGTTAGATATTTCTCCCTTTCAAGCACTCATCATGACTATTAATTGCTCATTAATTTTCCATTGACTTACATTGTTAGTCAACACGCATACATCCTGTTGCATCAACTCTGCAGTATCAAGAAGAAATGTGTCAGAATTTCTAATTATATGCAAATAATGTAGCATATATTATGATTGTCACAAGGTATTTTGTGAAAAAAAGACCACACATTAAATGCAGACATCCTTATACTTTTCTGTACCTTATTATCCATTAACCATTTTATCCTTATGTAAGTCACTAAATCACAACAAGCAATATTGCCCTCAGTTTTATACTAAGAACACACTAGCCTCATACCATATAAACAAGTATGAAATATAAAAGACAATGCAAAATAAAGTACTTTAAAATATTAAGTTTGTATCAAATTAAGAAGCTAAATCCTAAATTGAATCTAAGAGTGAAAGATGGCTCTCCTCATGTTTCAAAATAATATATCATTTAGTTCCCTTGTGTACTTGAAGTTACAATGTGATCTTCAAAACATCTTTGAAAATAGTAATTTACAGATTTATGTGACGTGCTGATAAAGAAGATTGACTCTTGGCAGTGCTTTATGTCACCTGAATCAGCTATTGCATGCACACCTGCAAATGTGCAGGACTGGATCAGGAAAAGCTATTTGTTTGCACCAAGTGCATTTGTCAATACTCAGTGTCCCTGTTAGAAAAGACGAGGTTGTACTGAAGAGCACAGTGGGATGAGAATAACTTCTCTAATTTCTTTTACACTCCCAAACTGACCTTTCACCCTCCTTCAAGAACAGACTTGAAATTCAACCTCCTTTCTAGGACTGTCATAAACACGGAGAGGGTTTGTTTCCATTCCTTTCAGAGGCTGAAGTGAGAAATGTTGAAAGCCACATGAAAGGCCTCACTTATAAGGCTTCCAGCCGAGACTGGAGGCAACAGTGCTGAAAACCCACACACAAGATCCAGACGTCATGAACTTTCCAGACAAGCTCTGTAATCCCCAGGGACTGGGGTAAACTGAAGTTCTCCTCCAAGTTGTCATACCCAGAGGGGATTAATGGAGAGCCATGGAAGTTTTCTTAATGATATCTCATGTGTAGTTTGCAATGTTTGTGAAGGTTGCTCTACCTTGGATCAGAGAGGCAAGGGTATTTTTCACATAATGTCAAATGTTCACCACATTACAGAAAGTGCTGTTTCTTTTCCTTCTTTTCATTTTTAAGGTATTTTTATAACCTTTCTTCAACAAGAGGCCTGTGGAAAATGAAGCGTCACCTGAATTAGTAAGTTGCAATCTCCCGCCTGGACCACTTCAGTGGTATTTGGAGTCCATTAAAAGGAGTCTCAAAACTGCACAGCAGGAAGGCACCATCAAACATTTCATTGCGATTGTGTTATCTAGGTTTCCACCAGGAAGTAGGAAAGCGTCTCACTAGGTAGTTTCTTTTATTAATGTTTGCTTTAAGTAAATGTGTCTATTTCCATATTCAAATCACCAACATCACCAACCAGAAAACACATGGTAGTGAGTATACGTGGTAAAACAATGAGACTTGAGTATAGACTTGATTATTGAAATAAGAAGTCAGAGAAAAGGCTTCAACTGGAAAAGCGAGATTCTTTTTATATAATGTATTTCTTTCTTTGATGTGCGAGAATGGCTTGGCTCTATAGGTATCTGCACACAAAGGTCAGAAAAGGCACTGGGTTCTATGGAAACTGCAGTGATGTGTAGTGGGGTGTCACTATGTAGGTGTGCTGGACCCAAGCACAGGTTCTGTGGCAGACCAACAAGTGATTTTCATCTCTGAGACTTCTCTCCAGCCTAATGCATTACACTTAAATAATACATACCACTAACTTCTTAAAATAACTTAGATAACCATGTCTGGATACACCCTTGATGGAGGAAGGTCATTGGTTAATTAATAAAGAAACTGCTTGGCCCTGGTAGGTTAGAACATAGGTGGGTGAAGTAAACAGAACAGAATGCTGGGAAGAAGGAAAGTGAGCTGAGATGCCATAGCTCTGCTCCCTGGTGCAGATGCAATGAAGCTCCGACCCAGGATGGACATAGGCTATAATCTTCCTGGTAAGTGCACCTCAAGGTGCTACACACATTAATAGAAATTTGCCAGGCAGTGTTTAAAAGAATACAGTTTGTGTGTTGTTATTTCAGGTAAAGTTAGCTGGTGGCTGGGAGCCGGGCGGCAGGAACACAGCCTGCAGCTCCTTCAACACACCCTTTATTCTACTGTTTTGTTTTTGTTTTGTTTAAAGGTCATGTGTACAAGTGTTTTTTCTGTATCTGTGTATATGCACCATGATTTTGAAGTGAGGCATCTAAAGTCTTGGAAATGGGGTGTAGACAGCTATGAGCTGTCATGTGGTCTCTGGGAACCAACCCCAAGTCCTCTATAAGTTCTCTTAACTGCTAACCTACAAATGAACCTACAAATTCATTCCTAGTAACTACACTTTTAAGAAAACTTAAAACAATTAAGTTTTAGAATCACTATACACTTCCAAGTCTCACCAAATTAAAATATATGATATAGAAAACACAAGCATGTTATCTCTGTCATACTCTAACTTCATTAATCAAAACTTTCAAATATTTACATTTTTATGAAAAAGAAGAGAGAACTTTTGAGGAAAAGGACTATTGATTTCCAGCTGTGATTGCACTGGTTATCAACTGACTTTCAGCATATCAACTTTGGCTATTTATGCCAGGAATAATTTCAACTCTTTTACCTTGTTTCTTTACATAGTTTTATACCTTTATAAAATAATTTCTGCATAGTGCTCAAATCATCATATATAGATACAGAAAAGGCATAAAAACCAAGACAGACACATGCTTCTTTTCAGAATATTTACTTTTTCCTGTCTAATTACAGTTTAATGTTGAGTGTTTATCTAGAATCAGCAGACTCAGTCTGTATGTTCTTCTGTGAATGGGGTCTAAAATTAGGATCATCATTTGTATTTTTCTCTAGAGTTGAGAGGTTTGAAAGGAAAGGCCAAAATTCTTTAATGTTTAGTAATTTTGGCTGTTAGCCTACATTTTAATATATTTGTACATATTAAAAATGTTAAAATTGTGTATATATATTAAACATAAACTAGATGTTTCTTTATGCTGTTGTTCTCAAAATTAAAACTTTACAATTATTATTGGATCTTATTTATTTATTACTATTATTATTCAGTTTTGATTGAGAGGCAAACCCAAGGTACTGTGCAAGCTATGTAAGTATAATACCACTAAATTGTAGGCTAAAACAGGACTTAGCACAAGGTTTCACAATACTTCCCAGAAATAAAACTATTGAAAAATATTAATTCTTTGCTTTCAGAAGTTTCCATTCAGTATTTTCAGATTGTGCTTGGCCAAACGAAGCGAAACTAATGTAGAAGCAAGCTACAGGAAACCTCAATATTTGGACATTTGTTAAAGTGAGACTCTAGCATATGTGATTTTCTCAGTATAAGTGTTCATTATTATATTTCTTATTTATGTATTTCTAATTGTTATTTCTCATCATTTTAATGAAGACCATATGAAATATAGCATTGCAGAAAACTCATTTTACCTATGGAAATTGCATAACAATAATGATGAAATTTTAAGAATGCGGTTGTGCTAGTCAACTTTTTACCACTGTGACAAAATAGAAAGATAATATATTTATTGTAGTTCACAGTTTTAAAATCAGTTAGTTCTAATTAAGGTTGTTTTAAGGAAGAACTTCTTAGTAGGTAGCATACAGAAAAGTAAAACTTCTCACCTCATTGTGAACAAGAACCAAACAGGACAGAGGGAAATGTCACAATCTTAACTTTTCTTTTAAAGACACTCTCCAGGTGACTCAATTACCTTCCATTAAACCCAAGTTTCAAAATGTCCATTTATCTGCATGTGCAGATGAATCCTTTACAGCATAACCTTTGATGGATATTTAAGACTCAAACCATAATAGCAGCATGTTGTTATCTCTTTAAGTGTATCTAAAATGGAGGGGTAAGGAATGAAACCTAAGCTACACGATGTCCAGGGCCAGTGGAATCATTTCAAAATAGCTCTGTAAACATAGTACATAATCACAGTTGAGCATTATGATATCTTTGCATTTATGTTAATGAGTGAAGAATATAAACTAATATACAAGTGATAATAATAACTATTTCCAAACACTTCATATTTGTTCAGTGATTACATAATAGTATTTTTCTTAACTTGTGAATATGCACAATTGGCAAATTAGAGAGTTTTCATATTTTATTTTTAATAGCATTTCTGCCAGAAAATACAAAGCAATTACCTTTATTGCACTATGTTTGTCTCAGTAATGGAGATTATTTTCATATAATAAAATGACACTGTTAATAGAGATGTAAATAATAGATAAATAGACAGATGGTACAACAAGTTGAAGGTACATTAATGGAATGGGTATCGATTTTGGCAAATAATAATGTCCTGCACATTTCTAGTGTGTTGAAAACTGTTAATTCGTCAACAGTTGTATTGAGTAACTCCCAAGAATGCCTTGTGTGTTCTCCAAAGTGAAACTAAGGTCCCAGGTGTTCCTTTTATTTTTCCTTTTTCTATAGCACTGATCTCCAATGAGAACCCCAAGACAATACCTCTTAGGATTGCATTTTCTTTACCTAAAGAATAACATATTTGTTCCAAGTGTTATTGCTTAAGAATTAAAGAAGGTGATATTTGAAAATGGTTTATTATGAACTGTTTCAGTCATAAAGAACACTCATGAACTCACAATGTCAATCAATGTAGATATCATGCTATTTATATTCTGCATTAATTTTCCATAGTTATTTGCCTATTATAATTATAGATCAGTATATATAAGATGTTTTCTCTATATGTATAAGGATGCTTTTGTTTGCCAACTCTTTTTTTAGTGGTAGAGGTACTAAAGTGTAGGCTCACAAACAGTCATTTTTTACATTATTATTTTCTTAGACTCAATGTTTAATTATTTACTTGGAGTTTAGGATTGTTTCATGCATAGAATGAAATACCTCTTAAACTTACAGCAAAATTAATGATATGTTAAAAAATGGCAAACTTTATAGTGCTGATTGTTTTTATCCATAAACAATATTTTTAATTACTTTAGTTAAATGAAATTCTTGCATTGATCAGAGACTTGAATTTCATTTGTAAATATATTTCTGGTTGATTTGAATTTTTTCACTATGCAATGCACTGATTTTAAATTCACACTTAAATTATTTTCTTCCATTTGTTTTAACTTGGATCTTGTAACCATTTACCATCTTAAACTATACTATTGTTCATATTTACCTATTAGACATTGGATGCTAGATCTCCATTATTGGAAACATTGTTTTTTTTCTTCCTTATTTCACTGACTTTAACTTCAAATACTACTTTTTAATATGTTTTGTTTTGTTTGTTTTGGGTTTTTTGTTTTTTGTTTTTTGTTTTTTTGAGACAAGGTTTATTTGTGTATCGTCAACTGTCCTGGAACCATCTCTGTAGACCAGGCTGGCCTCGAACTCACAGAGATCCATCAGCCTCTGTCTCCCTGAGTGCTAGGATTAAAGGCTTTCACCACTACAGCCAAGCTTCAAATACAATTTTTATTTGACAAATATGACTGTGTTTTAGTTCGTACGATCATTTATAATATTTCACATATGACATTATCTTTATTGTGTTCCTTTTATAATTCCCCTAATTATGGTCAATGTTTCTTTGAAATATAGTTTAAAAATAATATTCAATTATTTTAAATATATTTCATTATTTGTAGAAATGAATGTTTCTGTTGATCATGTTGTTGGCATAACTGAATTAAATTACTTCAAATAATACATTTTAATAAACTTTGACTTTTTCTTTCTTTTTTTTTTGTTGTTGTTATTTCAAAACTGGGTTTCTCTTTGTAGTCTTAATAGTCTTGGCACTTGCTTTGGAGACCAGGCTGGACTTTAACTAAGATATTTGCCTTCCTCTGCCTCTGGAGTGCTGCAATTAGAGGTGTGCATAAACACTGCCTGACTAATCTCAACATTTTAAATAACTTTCTTAAATTTCAAAATACTTTTTTATACAATATATTCTGATCATACTCTCCTGTTTCATGTCCTCCTAGATTCTCTCTACATTCCTACCCATCTAACTCCATGTCTTATTATTTTTCTCTCTATATAGAAAACAAACATTAAAACAAAAACCAATTAAAAATTAAAAATCAAGCAGCAAGTAAAAGAAAGACACTAGAAACACACACATACACAAATGAAACCAACAAATCACAAATTAAGAATTGCAATATATAAGAAGACCAGTAAGAAAATAATAATAATAAAGCTCAAATAAAGTATTATAATACAAAAATCTACAAGATACCATTAATTCAGTTTGTGTTGGCTTTCTACTATTGCATATGGAGCCTAGCTTTAAGTGTGATTTATTTAGCTATTAGGAGCACACAATGAATCAACAGAGAAAGAGATTTACAAACCAATTTCCAATGTGAACAGTCTTGCAAAAATTCTCAATAAAAACCTTAATTTAAGAACATTATAAAGCTTAATCTAAGAACATAGAAAAAACATCATACACCATTATCAAGTAGATTTTATTCCAGAGATGAAGGGATAGTTCACCATACAAAAAATCAATACACATAATCCACCATAACACAGACAGAAAAACAAAAACTACATGATGATCTCATTAATGCAAAAACAAAGTTTTAACAAAACCCAATATCCCTTCATAATAAAAGTACCAGAAAGACTATGGATACAAGGGAAATACTTCACCATGATAAAGACAGTTTTCAGCAAACCCATAGTCAACATCAACATAAAAAATGAAGCTCAAAACATTTCACTAAAATTAGAAAAAAGATGCATACACTCTCTCTTCCTATTTAGTATTGTACTTAAGTCTTAGCAAAAGCAATAAAATAAATGAAAGAGATCAAGGGGAAAAACAGGAAAGGAAGAAGTAAATATGTTATATGTAGTATATATGATCTTATATATAAAATCCCTAAACCTCCACCAGGAAAGTTCTGTAATTGATAAATACTTCCAGCAAAGTAGCAGGATACAAAATGAACAAACAAAAATCAGGAGTACTGCCATATTCCCATTCTGACTCTTTGGCCTGCAGTTGTAGACTCCTTTTCTCCTACCCAGTTTCATGTACAGCCATGATATGAGGAGTTGCGTGCAGTCTTATTGTTAGGCTATATTCAGGGGATATTGTTAGGCTATATTCAGGGGGATATTACTGGGAAAACTGCTTCAATTTTTTGGAATAAGCAGGGGAAGAATTCATGCGGGGCAGACTGGCAGTAGGAGTTATGACTGGGAGGAATTGAGGGAGGGTAAAATGTGGTTGGGATGTAATGTATGAGAGGAGAATAAAAGTTCAAAAAATAATAGAACAATTAAAACATGTTTGCATGAAGTATAAGCATTCTGTCACCTTTGAATTATAATTATAATCTATGTTTACAAAAATTCAAGCAGAAAATATGTCAACTGAATCTAAATTAACTAGGAAATTTTACTTTTATTTAATTATGATTCATTATTAAACAATTTTACATTGTAAATAACCTTTCTTTCCATCTTTCCTTCTATTTATCTTTTCTTATATTAATGCACTCTTCCTTTATTTTACCTATATTCTAACATTTTATCTTTTCGTTCCTTTCTGATTGCATTTTCCATGTACATGTCTGCCTTTCCATTAAACATATAATTTACTCTGGGTTGAAATTCAGATAGCTATGTACCTATATTTTTCTGAGTGTTTTTCACTCAATGGCCTCCAAACACAAATAATTTAAAGCTCTCGAGTTTTGAGTGGAAGTGTAATAAGTATTTGCTCTTGAAATATAGTCAGTTTATAACTTTGATGGTCAAATAAAGGTTTGTTTGTTGGTTTTTGTTTTGAGGGATTTTTTTTTGCTACATTTGATCCCTTTATGCATATTTATCCGTGCCAAATGTCCTTCTGGCAAAGATTCTACAAAGGATAATAAAACTGTTTATATGGAAGGATATGTATTTTAAGAATTGAAATTATTGTGAGTATATTGATTTTTCCCATTGAAGGCAAAATTGAGAAATTGTTTTTTAATTCAGAGAACATTTGAATTTAGATACATATGTAATATAGAAAACAAAGAAGAAAGGTTGAACAAGGATCAACATGAAATCATATTTTATACATAGAGCATATTGAGACAGAATTCACATTTGACAATACTAAACATTTATACATATTGCTTCCATATATAATTTTGATTTTATTGTGATTGACAGCACTACCAAGTTTAGTAGATGCTAAATACTCATGATATATTTTCTCAACAAATGTCATGTACTATTCTCCTATAAACGCTAAATCAAACTTTTGATCATCCTTAAATTTTTTACATTTCTAGATACAGATACATAATAATAAATATTTACATTCACATCTAGCCTTATTCCACCTCTAAATGCTTCTAATTTTAGTAGTAGGAGATGAGTTCCGAGACAATAAAGTAGTATACAAACTATTCTTGCCTTTCTCCCTGCTTCTGCCTGCTCTGTGTATGATGGCAGCCTTACATTTGGCAAAGTCTTATGATGGCACACACTTGCTAAGGGTAATTCAGTTGATTCTGTCTCAACCATAGTCCTTTTATTCTGGGGTTTTAGTTCTATTATGTTCCTTTTAAGTCTTGATGGTGTCAGCTGCCATTTGATCACTTAGTTTCTTTCTCAGTCACTATTGCTTGTTGCTGCAACTTTTTCCAGTATGTGGAGAAATGCCTTATCTTCTTGTCATCTTGTTTCTCCTTCTACTTGTGTTGTAAGAGGGCCACCTGTCTGTTCCCAGCTGCCAAGAACCTAAATAATCACATAGAAACCACATTATTGGCAATACTGTTTGCCAATAGCTTAAATGTATTTCTGGCTAACGCATATCTTAAACTAACCCATCTCCAGCAATCTATGTATCACCACAAGGCTGTGCCTTACCTGCAAGGTGTCTGTCTCCAGTAGGGCTACATGGCTTATTACTGACTCTGCTTTCTTTCTCCCAGCATTCAGTTTAGTTTTCCCGCCTAAGTTCTGACTTGCTATAGGCTAAAGCAGTTTCTTTATTAATTAATAAATAAAAGCAACATATAAACAGAAGTATTTCCCACTCCATACTTGGGATATTTTTAGGATAGCATTCAGTATCTTTGTAGTAATGTGTTACCTTGTGTATTTTCCCATCTTTACAGCCACATTTTCCATTTCTGATTTCCCATCCTTGTTGGTATCAAAGCCATTGATAATGCCAATACGATTTTTTTTCTAGCCACCAGTCAATGTAAACAGTTTTTATGTAATGCTTCATGAAACCTATATTTCAGAAATCACACTTTGTGCCCCCCTCCTCAAAATGCTGATATATGTTACAGAGGAAGTCAATATGCAGAGATTCAGAAGTTTATCTGAGGCTCTGGAAGACAAATACTTATGACTTCATTTAAGTTGTGGTTGTAGAAAACTGTTGAATCTGAAAATAAGGCAAGAGTTAACTTTATGATTTCTAGGGTGACATAAAAGAGGGAGGTATAGAAAGGTAAGGGTTGAGATGTTTGCTATTCAAACAGGTTTTTGATGTGAGCAATGGGGTGGAGTTAGATATAACTGTAGAGTCAGAGGGAGGGGCACTGTTCTGTTGAAAAATTAGACATACATGCACATACACACAAGGTCTTGACTCATGAGTCATCTATTCCCCAAATTTACTAATCTATAGTTTATCAATTGAGTCATAAACTGAAGGTAAGAATTGTAAGGTCACCAGGCAGTTTTGGTACATGCTTTAATCCCAGCACCCAAGATGCAGAGGCACATTGATCTCTAGGAGCTGATGTCCATGCTGGTTTACAAAGTGAGTCTGATGACAGGCAAAACACTTTTTTAAAAAAAACAAAACAAACAAACAAACAAAAACCTGTAGGATGTCAATCAGGATGTGGGAAATAACAGCTGGAAAGGTACTTTAAATGTTTTTCTTTATTAATGATTTCTTTTGTTCGTTCCTTCTTTAATTCTGTTTGTTTAGTTGCAACATGTCTTCCTTCCATTTACAACCTCAAAAACTTTCTAAGCATACCTCCCTGGTTTCCTTTAAATTGATAGTCCCTTTGATTATCAATTATTATTGCATGCCTGTTTGTATTTGAATATATTTCTATGTTCATAAATGTATTCTGTTGATTCCATATAATATTACTTGTATATTTGCATTAAAGAATGAACATTTGACATGGGACAATCAATTAATGATTTTTAAAAAAATTTTCATAAAATCAGTCCTCAAGTCTGAGCATCAGTTATTACAGGGCCTGCCATTATGAACATTGGTTTCTTCATCCTCCTTCTTCAGTCAGCTAGGATTTCAGAAAGTTTTATTTCCATTAACAATTTAAAACCTTCTGCTTCTCATCTGGTTTTAATTTATTGCATTAAAGCTTCTGCTTTGGCTATATTGAAATAGTTTAGACAGATATTAACAATAATGCACTTATTGCTAAATTCAATTGATTAATTTTAGTCTTTATGAGCATGGACATATGGGCTGGCTTTCTTCTCTTCTTGTTAAATCTGTGGCCACCACAAAAGCTCTCTTACTTTCCTCCTGACTTTCTTGAAATTTATTTCAGATCTTCTTTATGGAATTCTATTACCCATTTATGTTACATTGTTAAACTCTTTGTTCTGCATGAGGTTTCTTCTTATAAAGAAAAGGATGGTGGGGGAAAGTAAGAGAGAGATATAGAGAGACAAAGTAAGAAAGATGGAAGCAAAGATAGAGGGAGAGAAAAGGGGAGAGAGTGAGAAAGATACAGAGAGAAGAGGAAAGATTTCCCTGACTCTGTCTTTTTCATCCATGTATTACTTTCCTCAGTTATGATAATAAATGATTCAAATACAACAATTTGAAAAAACAGAAGTTCATCCTATCTGTAGTCCTCAGTATTGTTGCTTACACTTATACCAAGAAACAATTCATAACCATTATCATTGCTATTGTTCCAAGATTCATCGCATAATATTATAATGTTAAAATTTATGGGACAATTATGACTACCATCAAAATATGATAATTTTTATAACAATAAAATGTATTGTGTAATATTTTGTGTTCTGACAAATAAAAGTTTCCTGGAGATTAGAGGGTGAAGCTAGCTACTTGTTAGCCATAGAGTCCAGAAGTCTGTTGTACAGAGAAGGGATAGGAAGTGAGAATATGGGTAAGAGACAGAAAGTGATAAGTCAGGGCAGAGGTAGTATCTCAGCCTTTTTCAACTGGAGGAATGGATGGAGAAGGAGATCACTGGTGGCTGCTTATCAGCTTTTTTGATCTTTTAGATTTTTCCCTAATATCTGACTCATGGGTTTTACTGAAAAGGGTAATTAAATTTAAGTCTTAAGAATGCATTTTTAAAATTTGTTTATATATTTTAAGCAAATTTTATATAGTTTCTCAGATTTATTATTACTATTACCATTATTTGTTAATTTTATAATTTCAACTGAATAAGTTTTCAAAGCAATATAACAATAAAAATTGTTATTCCTGAAGTTTATTTGTGGTACCTGCCACTTGGTTAAGTTTCCTAAATATTAATAAAGTATTTGCTCCTACAAATGAACTTTGATATAAGTCTAATTGGAAAGTAAATGGTTTTCTTTTGTTTTTGTACACTCCTTTTTTTTACTTCATTTTCACATTTCACTACCTTGGTTATTTCACCCTATTCTATGACTCTGGGCATCTATGTTATAGACTACTCCTCAATTCTTATTTTTTAGTCTGGATCAATCTTCTAAATCCAGGTTTGGCAATTCTTTTCTTCAAGACAGATAGTCCTAAAGATCTTAGCTCTTCTTCATTTAATGTCAAGTTTACAAATAAACTATTGACTTTCCTTCAGATTCTGGCCACCCCAACATTTCTCATTTAGTTTAACACAAGCAACATTCCCCCATTACCTATATACCATTCCATACACTGCTATAAATGTCATCTGATTCCTTCTGGACTACTACTTGCTTAATATTCTTATCTCTCTATAGGTGTTTTCCCATTCAATACTTAAGTTCCTTTAAGAGCTACTTCAAATTAGTATATTTAGTTCAAAATTTCCCATGGTGTTCTATGGTAAGAAAGCAGTAACATGAGCCATCCAATAAATATTGTGGTTTATTCTTCTCTGATGATACTGCATCATGTCTTGCTTCATTTCCTACTCACTGTCCTCCTATCACATAGCATTAAGTATACTCTGACTAATGCTGTTGCATGTCTATGTCTAAGGGATTTTCAAATATCCTTTCCAAACTTCCTCATCATGACTTCCTAGTTGGTCTATGAAAAAATTAATGTCACAGGATAATATTTATACTCTAGCCTAAATGCTTCTGTGGAATGTCAAAATCCATATATCAAAACAGTTTTGATAATATTTATAGTTGGGACCTTTATAAGTTTTGTTTTGAAAGAGACCCAAAAAAAGTCACCTTCCATTTCAGTTGTGTTATGATACAATCTACTGTTTGGGAACTTGGAAAAATGTATATCAAATCTATTGGTACTTTGATCCAAATGTGACATATCAGCTGTCAGGCTGGTATAACATAAGCTCCCGTTATTTATAAGTCACCCTGATTATGGTATTCTGCCTATTTTTTGACACTTTAGCTATCATGTTTAACTTACTTTCAGTCCACTCAAAGGATGAATACTACATTTTTCATTATTTACTTCTTATTCCATTTCTGTTCAAATCTGAGCACCACTCACTCCCAAGAAAATGAGTTCAGCAGTAATAATTATTTTTATGCAGATAAGTTTGGCTAGATATTACAGGTAACTGGCAGCATCATAACAAGCACTTGAGTTTCTATTGAGTAATGACATATCTGTGGTGCGTCATATATTATTGGATGTATTGACCATGTACAAAGAAAATATGAGGAGGCAGTGAACTCCACAGGAGCAGGACTGAGCCAGCAACAAACTTCAAAAGAGCAGGACTGAGTAAGCTACCTGGGCCAGAGTGGGCTTGGGATAGTGAAATCCATATGAGCAAAAGGAGATTCAGACCAGGGGCATTTGCAGAAGCAGGACTGGGCCAGCGACCTAGGCTGTAATAGGCCTGGGGCGGCAAGCTCTATAGGAGCAGGACTGAGCCAGCGACCTAGACCAGAGCAGGCCTGAGATGACAAGCTCTATGGGAGCTGGAGCAGATCCAGACAAGGGACATTTGCAGAAGCAGGAGTAAGCCAGTGACCTGGGCTGTAGCAGATATGAGACAGTGAACTCCACAGAAGGTACAGGGAATCAACTGCTGAACAAGTAGGCCAGAGCCAAAGACCACTGTGGGTCCAGGCATGCATCTGGGACCTTCAAGGGAGTAGACCTGAGCCAGAACCCCTGTGGGTCTGGGCTTGAGTCTGGGACCTCCAAGGAACTAGGCCTGAGCCAGGACCTCTTTGGATCTAGGTATGAATCTGGGACCTCTGAGGTAGCAGGGCTGAGCCAGGTCCTCTGTGTGTCTGGGTGCACCCAAGTCTGGGACCTCTGAGGGAGAAGATCAGAACCAGAGACCTTTACAAGACCAACCCCAAGCCAGGGACCTCTGCAGGAGCAAATCCAGACCAGGGACATTTACAGAAACAGATCTGTGCTGGCAACCTAGACCAGAGCATGTCTGAGAATGCAAACTCCACAGGAGCCGAGCAAACCCTGGGAGCACTAAGTGACCTCAAGGAACACATAGTGACCAACAGAGTAACTAGAACCGTGGCACTGACTGCACCATGAGGAACAATCATCTGATCCTTGGATCCACTGGCACCTAGACAATTAATCACCAGAGGCACAGACAACCCCAACCATAGAGAAAAAGGAGTAACACCACAAGGAGAAACATAACAACAGTAAAATCTAGAGACAACAATACTTGAACAATCAAATATAGATAAAGCAAAAGAATGATCTGAAAATAACTTCTGGATAATGTTTGAGATACTTAAAGAGGAAATGAGAAATTCCCTCAAAGAAATGGAGGGAAAGACAAACAAATTTGGAAGACATCAGCAAATCCCTTAAGGCAAACCAAGAAAAATCAATAGAATATGGAAAAAAACTATTCAAGACTTGAAAACTGAAATAGAGACAACAAAGAAAAACACAAGCCGAAGGAATGATAGAAACAGAAATTATGAGGAAATGATCAAGAACTACAAATAAAAGCATAAATAGCAGAATACAAATGATGAAAGAGAGAATCTCAAGTGCTGAAGATACAATAGAGAAAATGGACTCATCACTCAAAGAAAACATTAAATCCATTAACAAAATCTTAACCCACAATATCCAGGAAATTTCAGACACCATGAAAATACCAAACTTAAGAATAATCAGTATAGAAGAAAGAGAAATTCAACTTAAAAGCACATGAAATATATTTAACAAAATCATAGAAGAAAACTTTCCCTACCTAAAGAAAGATATGCCTATGAGGATACAAGAAATGTACAGAACACCAAATATCCTGGATCAAAAAAAAAAAAAAAAGATTCCCCTCACTATATAATAATCAAAACACTAATCATACAGAATAAAAAAAGAATATTAAGAGCATCAAAGGATAAAGGCCAAGTAACATATAAAGGCAGACCTATCAGAATTACATTTGACATCTCATTGGAGACAATGAAAGACAGAAGGCTGTGGTCAAGCATCCAGCAGATATTAAGAGACCACGGAGGTTAACACAGACTACTATACCCAGCAAACTTTCAAAGACCACTGAAGGATAAAACAAGATATTCCATGAAAAACCAGATTAAGCAAATACCTAGCCACAAACCCAGCCGTACACAAAGTACTAAATGCTCCAACCCAAGGAAGTTGGATACATCAACAGAAACTCAGGCAATTGGTGATCTCATGGCAGCAAGTCCGAAAAAAGGGAAAAACATACAAACTAACATCACTAGCAATGAAAACTAAATTAACAGGATATAGCAATAACTGGTTAATAATATCCTTTAATATAAATGGACTGAACTCACCTATAAAAAAAAAACCACAGGCTACATAACTTCAGGTATCCTTATAGTTGTATGGTGCCTAAATTCAGAAACTCCAGCTAACTGTGGACATCTAACATGATATCTTTCTGTTTAGGTTGATTAATCTTAGAGGGTTTTTAAAGTACAAAGAGTTAGGCTAGAACTGCACAGAGTGGATCAAGAGAGACATCAGCTTCTCCCTGAGACACAGACAGTGACTTTACAGAGCAGGGCAGCAGCAGCTTTCCGAAACACAGACAGTAACTGCAACAAATGGTCCATGGGAGTATCCCTGAGACACAGATGCCAACATCAAGGACTAGACCTGAGGCAGACACTACCTTCACCAAATGGAAGAAGAGATGGGTATGCACCAATAAAGGATACATACAACAATCTAAAGAGTGATATGCAACACCAGAACCTAGCAGTCTGACACAGGAAGAACAGAACATCATAATGCAGAAGATGCAGAAGAAAATGACCTTAAATGTAACTTTTTGAAAACAATAGAGATACTTAAAAAGGAAATTAAAGTTCCTTTTAAAAATGGAGGAAAAGACAAACAAAATTGGATGAAAACAATAAATCAGAAGAAGAAGAAGAAGAAGAAGAAGAAGAAGAAGAAGAAGAAGAAGAAGAAGAAGAAGAAGAAGAAGAAGGAGAAAAACAGGTGAAGCAAATAGTTCAAGACTTGAAAATTAAAACAGAGGCAATAAAGAAAAGACAAACTGAGGGCATTCTGGAAATGGAAAAGCTGGTTAAACGAACACAAATAGATCCATATTTATCCTCATGTAAAAAAACAAAGTACAAATGAATCAAAATACTCAACATAAATATAGCCAAACTAAACCTCATAGACGATAAATTGGGAAGTAGCTTTGAACACTTGAGCAGGGGAGACCACTTCTTAAATATAATACTAGTCACACAGACATTGAGAGCAATGATAAATAAACAGGAGTACTGAAAACTAGAAGTTTCTGTAAGGCAAAGAACACAGTCAATAAGAAAACACAGCAGTCAGCTGAGTGGGAAAAGATCTTCACCAGCCCAACATTGGACAGAGAACTGATATCCAAAATATATAAATAATACAAGAAACTACACATCAAAGTACCAAATAATCCAATTAAAAACAAGGAACATATCTAAACAGAGAATTCTCGGCAGAAGCATTTCAAATGACCAAAAGACAATTAAGGAATTATTGAACATCCTTAACTGTCAAAGAAATGCAAATCAAAATGACTGAGATATCATCTTACAGAAGTCAGAATTTGTAAGACCAAAAACACAGATGATAGCATATGCTGGAGAGGATATGGAGTAAGGGTAAAACTCCTCCACTGCTGCTGGGAATGGAAAATTGTACAACCAATTTGGAAATCAATATGGTTGTTTCTCAGAAAATCATTATTCAATCTACCTCAACACTTAGTAGTACTACTCCTGGGCATATACCCAAAGATGCAAACGCATACCACAAAGACATTTGCTAAACAATGTTTACAGCATCATTATTAGTAATAGCCAGGACCTGGAAATAACCTAGAAACCCCTCAGTGAAATAATGGATAAAGAAAATGTAGTACATTTATATAATGCAAATGTAAAAAAAAAAAAAAAACAAAACAACAATGACAGCTTGAAATTTGTGGGCAAATGAATGGAACTAGAAAAGCCATACTGAGTGTGGTAACCGATACCCAGATAGACAATCATGCTATATACTTGCTCATAAATGGATGTTAGATGTAAAGCGAAGGATAACCAGCATATAATTCATGACCTCAGAGAACCTAGGTAAAAAGGAGAACCCAAGAGAGACATATAAGGATGCCCCTGGGAAGGGGAAATAGGCAAGAACTCCTAAGAAAATTGTGAGTTTTCATGTGGCAGGAAGGAGGGCGAAAGGTGAAACAGAGGGGAGAAGTGAAGAGGGAAGGAGAATGAGTAAACAGGCTGGCAGAGATAGAGGAAAGACAGAGAGGGAGAAAAAAAGTGATATCTTGATTGATAGAGCCATTATAGGGCCAGCAAGTAATCTGGTGCTAGGGAAATTCCCAGGAATTCACAACAATGACCCCACCTAAGACCTTAAGAAATAATGGAGAGGGCACCTGAACTCGATTTCCCCTGTAATCAGGTGATGATTACCTTATTTGTCACCATAAAAGCTTCATCCAGCAACTGACGAATGTAGATGCAGAGATCGACAGCTAGGACTAGGCCGAGCTCCAAGTGTCTATTAGAAAATATGAGCAAAGGGGTCAAGACGTGTGTGGGAATACCCACAGAAACAGCCAACTTGAGTTAGTGGTTGCTCACTGACTCAAAAAAGACAGCAGAGAAACCTGTATGGATGAAAACTAGGCCCCCTAAATGTGGGTGACAGTTTTTTGATTGAGACAGTCTGTGGGGCCACCAGTACTGTGACTAGGATTTATTCCTAGTTCTTGAACTGAATTTTTGGATCCCATTTTCTGGAGAGATAACTTGTCAGTTTAGATATTAGGCAGAGGGACTTGGTCCTGACTCAGTGATGTTCCAAACTTTGTTGACTCTACATAGGAAGCCTTACCCTCTCTAAGGAATGAATGTAGGTGTAGTGGGTAGAAGGTATGGGGAACAGGAGGAGTATAGCAAGAGAAAAATGGGATTGGTATGTAAAATGAGAAAAGATTGATTTAAATAATGCATAAAAAATAAATAGAAAAAAATAGGGAAAAAATAAGTGCAGAGATTTGTCCAACTGTTTAGATCTTGGTAATGAGGTTGCTTCTCATTATTCTCAATCTCTTGCTATAACATTAGCCCCTTCAATGTTGTTGGCATGGGGTTCTGAAATGCTGAGTAATGTACTCAGTATATGTTTGTGTGACCCCAGGAGACCCTGGGTTAGATATAAGGGAAGCCAATAAATTGAACTTAGCTATGCTAGACAACAGAGACTTTTCTGAATCATGCCTAATAGCACCATGTATCAAAGACAAGAGTTCATAGTTCAACTGAGAATCCTCTAAATTTAACTGTCAGATTCTGACTTTCCATGACCCCAAAGGAAGTCATTCTGATATTTTTTTTCTTTTTTAGTTTCTTCTGTTCTCATATTTGTAAACAGATTTTTCTTTGAGTTGCCCATTCATAAAAGTGATACAGAGACTAGTTATTAATTATAAAAATTTGGTAGATAACTTAGGCTTATTTCTTTTTTCTTTTTTATATAGTTTTTTATTGAAAAAATTTCTGCCTCCCATTTCCCCCCTCCCCCCACTTCTCTCCACCTCCCCTTACTCTCCCCCTTTTCTCCCCTTCCCTCTCTAACTGATTCTAATAACCTAAAATTTTCCAAATCTTTATATCTATGTTTTACCATTTAGTTTAAAGCTATATCCCATTTTGGGTATACTATTCTTTCCATTTCTGGTTGACTTCCCCACCTTCTTCTTTCCAGCATTCACTCTCCCTCAAAAATTCTGTCTCGAAACTTGCCCCTTTGCATTTATATTAAATAAATCACAGCAACATATTTTTCACACACTATAAAGGAATATTTTGCAACATTTCCCCATTTTTCTGAATAAGAAAAGTTTTAACACTGACATAGTGACATAGTAAGACTATATACAAAAACAGTTATGCAGAAAAGATTACATTTACACAATCCAGTATATTTGTATTGGGCATATTTGGAGAAAATACCTCATTATTTATTAGTCCAAAGCTCTGTACCTTTTTTACTTTCAATCATAACTAAGGGAAACTGCAAGTATAACTAACTATTCTTCAACATCATCAAAGAACCCAGAAGGACATAGTTTTACCTGAGTAAACAGAAAGTGTAGTGCAAGTTCCAAACCTACAGAAATGATAGCAATATCTGGCTTCCTGGATGGTCACCCAAGTTTCTTCTGCAACTTTGAGACACACTATTTGGTTGATAGGCCAAAAATATCTGTCAAACTCTTCTATGAAACAAAAATTTTGAAGAACTCTCTACATTGTTTTGGTAAACTTCCTCAGTTGCTTTCTTGTATGTCCTGCAGAAGGTCTGGCAGACTTTTCTGTTGTCATACCAAAAAGTTCCACAATTGCCTAGAATTTATTTATTTGTTGATAAACTCACAGTAAGTATAGCAATCCATATTCCTCTGCATGTGCTTGGAATTGGAACCAACTTGAGAAGCATAGAGGGCTGCACACACTTTTCATCTGCATTGATAGTACAAAAGACCATGCCCAAAGTGGGCCAGTATTTTAAAGGCTATTGGCTGAAGGAGTTCCCTCAATCCCTCACCCTTTGTCTAAATAAGAGAGTTTTAAGCTTAATACAAAGCTATGTACAATAAGAACAAACATTAAGTATTGTACAGGAAAAAAGAGGCAAAAACATACATAAAAATTAGAATTACAAACAGCCTGAACAACTAATAAAAAACATATGCTAAATGTTTCAATAGCTCTTCTGTCCTAAGGAGTCTAAGCCTTATAATAAAAATGGCTTGGCTATGTTATGAGAGGAAAGTAACTATGACGGTCTAATCTTCAACACACTCAAAGACCTATGAAGGGAAATAATGTTATATGAGTGTAGTCAGGAGCTGCTGGCTGTGTTCCTGCCTCCCCAGCTCCTGGTCGCCTGGCTAGCTTATGCCCAAAATAACAACACACAAGCTGTATTCTTTTAATCACTGCTTGGCACATTATATCTAGCCTCTTCTTGGCTAATTCTCATGTATTAAATTAGCCCATTTCTAATAATCTGTGTAGCACCCCAAGGTGCACTTACCGGGAAGATTCTAGCCTAACCTAAGTCCATCCTGGGTCGGAGCTTCATCACATCTGCCCTGGCGATGAGCTGCATTGCGTCTGTCTCTGAGAGGAGCTGCCCTGCATCTGAGCTCACTTCCTCTTCCTCCCAGCATTTTGTTCTGTTTACTCCACCCACCTATGTTCTAACCTATGAAGGCGAAGCAGTTTCTTTCTTTTTTAATTAACCAATGACCTTCCTCCATCATGTGAGTAAACAGGAAGTTCAATCAAGCAACTTCTAAAAGTTGTAAGAAATGACAGAGACAACCAGCTACCTGGGTAATTACCCAAAGACTCGTTTGCAATGTTGGGGCAACCAACTTTGGCTAAAGCCTAGAGTATCTGAGAGACCATTATCAGAGGTAGTAAAATTTGAAAAACCATCTTACCCTGTCTTGGCAAAGTTTGGCAGTCTTTTTTTGTATCCTGCTTGTCCAGTCTGAGCACTGTGCATTTTGCCTGTGGTCAAAGCAGAGGACGTCTTTGCCTAAAGGCCAGTTTTGTCAAGAAGAAAATAAGCTCCAAATGAAGTGTCTTTAATGCCCAATATTCTTGTGGAAATAATTAGTGTTGTCAGGAGCAATTGTGTCTCAGGTAAGCAGAATTTTAATTATTTAAATGTCATATTCTATAGTTCTCTAAAATGTTTGAAGCTTACCTGCCTATGAAAATATAAACTCTTTGCATCTAAAAAAAAAAAACCTGACTAGTCTTGAGTATTAAAAACATGGATGACTATTGACCTGTACTTCTTAATACCTACATATCTTAAAGACTAAGGCTTCACATTAAAAAATAAACAATCTTTAAACAAAGGTGTAGCAAATAAGGACAATGACCTCAAAATATAAACAATATATATCTTAAACAGAGGTAGAAATGTACAGTGCTATATGATAAATATATCCTAAAACTGTATCAATATACAAGATATCTTAAGTAGAGGTAGATATATACATGTATATAATATGATAAAATAACTGCATAGGGGTACCAATATTGTAGACAGAAATAGGGACATATTCAATATAATTTTAATTTATATCAATAGACAAGAATCTATACCAATGAGAAATGTATATAAATAATAGCTCACAAGTAATAATCTATCTATAGTCTCATCCCATCCATTCTCCCATTTTTTCAAAAGAGATACCTGAGTCTATTTCACTTTGACACCCAATCCTATATTACCTATAACCAACCACTAATAATATCCCTAGTCCTGAGGACAAACTTTGTTGAGAGAGAGGACATTGTTTTCTAGAATTACTTCCAACTGTCTTGGGGGTAGTGTTATTTCTATGGGATCCTGTAAAAACTAAAATAATGGTTATGTTTCAAGACTAATGTCTGGTAAAATTACAGAGTTTCTGAGTAGATGGTAGGTTTTTTTCTGAAATTTTTATTTGAAGTTCTAGCCAGAACACTATAAGAAGGTTATCCATCTCAGTTAGCCAAGTAGGAATTATCTTGAGCAGTTTTCAACTCAAAACCAATCTTACAATGGTACTCTTCACATAATGGAATCATATGAATGAGGTGGAATCATTGCTGTGGTTCCCATCTTCTTCTTGAAGACTTCAGAGATTACTGCAGGATAATTTATTGTTCATTGTGGAAAACTTAAACGTTATTCATATAAACATATATTCAAAGAAAGATACCATAGATAAAAAAGTAGGGTTGTGGAAAAGTAAAATTTTGTGAAAGTAGAGTTTTGATTATAATAGTCCCTAGATGTTTCTACTGATCTAACCTTTAAAGTCCCAATTTTGTATTCTAAGTTGGTATTTTCAATATCCTGAGATTCAATAGGTACTCTCTAGCTTTTGAATCTGTTACCCCTATTAGTACAGCTTTAGTCAATCTTCATAAAAGTTACTAAAGGGTTATCTTGGGCCTTTTATGGCCTTAGTATATGATTCAAATTTCCTTCCTAGTTCTTGAATTTTGTCCCAATCGTTCAAGGCTGCCGTATAGCATAGGGGCAAGATGTGTTAATTAGAAATAACTTGACTCTGTGGATCACCATAATGACCCTCGCCATGGATTTGATCTTGGGAGGCCTAAAATCCTTTGACTCTACCTTGATGTTTCAGGGCTTAGCCTCCTCTGTCTAATAGCACTTTCACGGCAACTATCTTCTAGCACGGCTGAAATTAATTGAAACCTATTGTTTGAAGCCCATGTCTTTATCAACTCCCTAGCAAATGATAAATACTAGTGCTTGCTTAATGTTTTTTAGATAATTAATACCTATAGTTTCCCATTTACATTCTGTATATCTGTGTTGGTATTGAGTATTTGCTGCCTTCTCAGAGGTAATAACAGGATAAGTTGCTAAAACTCTTGGTAAGTCGTCTCTGATTCTGATAGGTACTGACAATGCTTAATTCTTTGCTTGTACCTCCTCTCCTTGTTTATCAGTTCTGACAAGTTCCTCAGTTGAGTTCACATCTTTTTATTACTGTCTTTTGTGAACCTGAGTCTCATGACCTGTAAATATTTCTAATAATGTCATCAAATCTATTCATTTCTGGTTCTCATTTGGCTGAAGTATCTTTTGTACATGCCTAACTTCTATGAATGTCATGTGTCATGTGACTTTTCTTGGGGAAAACATAAAAGACAGTGGGAGTACTACAAGACCAAAGAAGTGTAACTTAGTGAATTAGTGAAATTATTTAGGGTTGCTCATGAGAATGGGTACATCAAAAAGCTTCTCCAATGAAAAAATTCATAAGGTCACTAGCCACTAGCTACAGGACTATGAGGTTCTACAGATGTGAGCCTGTGTCACCTTGACTAAAGGTCAGAGAGTATAAGATTAATTTTGTTCTTCTTGACAACAGGGCTTGTTACAAACCATAGATCCTGTCCTAAAGTATGGTTAATTAGTGTTTCAAGTATAGAGGTGGATCTGTTCCACCTGGAACAAGGATCAGAGAATTCAAGTTTATTCCTTATATCATGTTAATTGAGTCTGCTGCATCCTCCCTCCATTTTGGATGAAGTATATAAGCATGTGAAAAATAAATGTAGATGGTTAAGTATTCACTGAATTTTCCTCTCAATGATGTTCTGTATTTTTGTCTTTTATTTCTCTTAGATCTCTGTTCCTTTTGGTTAATAATTGTAATCCTCATGCTCCTACCCTGGAACTTGCAAATTTCATCAAGGCTGAACCCTGACACAGAATGAAAAGCATACCTTAGCCAATTGTACCAATTTATGTAGTACTGGATATGGGTAAAGGCATAGCATGAGGACACCGTCATGGCCTCCGAGTGACATGAACATCTTACATCCATTTAAGGAGGTGAGTTAGTAGGACAAACTCCTGAAGGTCTCTTTCAGGTGACTCTGGCTAATAGGATTCAAGACCCCAATCATCATATCTTAACAAGGGGAAATAGTTATGCAACAACATTATATATATATATATATATATATATATATATATATATTCAAAAGATCAGCAGTGCATTCAAAAAGTTACAAACTGATAAATTCAGGCTAACCATCAACAATTGAATGAGTAATCAAACGTGCTATACTCTTATAAGAAAATATTCTATAGAAATATAATGAGAACAGTGAGAACACAAAATGTGTGCCAATATATAATGATCAACCAAAGAAGATAGTGAGCAAGTATGTAACTTTTTCTGTGGTTATGATCTCTATTAAATTAAGTAAAAGAAGTAAAATGTGTGGAACATGTTCTTATATAGTATCTCGAAATTATAATACTGAAAGGAAAGAGATCCTTTGTTATAGATCAGAATTGAATGAATAATATTATGATATATGCTTATTTGTTAGTGTTATTAATATCAGTTTCCATATAAAAGTTATTGATTTTGTGTGAATGCTCTATATTTTACTTACACAGTGAATGAAGAAGGATATGTTTGATAATTTTCTTGACATTTGTATAAAAAATATTCTACACATACAATATATATGAAATAGACAGTAAAAGATCAACAGGTCTTAAGAAGTCACTGGTCTGAAAGCATTTTAAACCAAAGAGGAAATTAGCAGGTTTCATCTAGAAAATGATGTTTTCACACAAAGAAAATATCCATAATGCTGTCATTAAAATCTCCAATCTTGGCCTCAATTGCGTTGAATGACATGATGAGCCAAGTGACATTTGGGAGTAACTTTTTCATTCTCTGCAGAAGGATTGGTCCTTCCCATATTCAGGGAAGAGTATGGTTTGAATTAAGAAGTCTAAATGCTGAGAAGAGAATCCAAATCTGAAATTTCCAAATGACAGCTTGGATACATAGTGCCAAATGTTCTCCCTCTCAAGCTGTGCTACTGAAAGCCAAGAAAAACTAGGATTCAACAAAGGGACGTTTTGTGCTACATGTAGAGATCCAAATCAAGAAATGTTTTCAGTCTGAAGGCCATTAAACCAAGTGCTTCATGGTAAGCCATGTGTCGGCTAGTACTGGGACAGAAGGCTACCATGTTCAAGGAGGTTAGAAAGCTATCTCCAAAGAAGACTAGACAGAGGTGCTAGCTTGTGTTTCTCTATTTATATGATCATAATATTTTCATTAACTATGTGAGAATAATTCAGTGAGCATGTTAACACTTGCCAACATCTGAACCATGTTAAGGGATAAATCACAGATTCTGTGTTGACTGGGGAGGACAATATTGCCAACATGTCCATATTATTTTTGTTAAAAAAAGATCAGTGATGTTCCTGAATAATTCCAAACATCTGGATATTTGTAAATCAATGTAAGGACAAACTCATCTTGTCACAGTATATAACTGATGACATTGATGATTTAATTTTGCTCATCATTGTCTGGAAACATTGACTAATAGATGTAGTATTGGGATTCTAAAATTATAATTTGAATTTTGTATATTCATGCAATAATTTTCTTAAGAGTTTTCCTACAATAGTTTATTTACTCCATGTGGAATTCCTTCTAATTAAACAGAGTGTATTCTTGTTTTATTTTATGAGAGTATGAAGAAAATGAGGATATGACCCATTTTACCTCAGTTGTTCAGTTTTCTTCCATAATATTTTCTTTTATCTATGACACTGAATACTCTGGAAGTGAGCATTTCATATGATAATAATGAGATCACACAGCAGTTGAAACAAAAACTCAAGAATATATTATCATATATTCTCAACTCTACTGTGTTATTGCTTTTTTTTAAGCAACCTTCTTAATCAAGGTTTTCACTCTGTACCTCAGAAAACACAAGACTCCGTGTGTATTCCATGATGGCTTCTTCCAACTTTGGAATTAATAGGCCTGTACTACCATGCTTGCTTGACCAGGATAATGTTTCTATAAACTTTGTGATATTTTTCTTTTTTTTTTCTTTTGGTAATTCAAGAAGAGAGTTTCTCTGTAGCTTTCAGGCCTGTCCTAGAACTAGCTAATGTACACCAGGTTAGTGTCAAATTCACAGAGATTGGCCTGCCTCTGCTTACCGAGTGCTGGGATTAAAGGCATGTGCCACCACTGCCTAGGGGTATTTTCATTTTTGACAAAGATAACAGCTATTAAAACTTCATCCTCACCTTTGACAATTTGACAATTTGTTTTCTTTTTTTTCTTTTTGTTTGTTTGTTTGTTTGTTTGTTTGTTTTTTGAGACAGGGTTTCTCTGTGGTTTTGGAGCCTGTGTATTTCCATGTCACAGTATAAATGTGATATATGAGGATCTTGTAAACCAAATTAACTTCCCCTATAATTGAGCTAATGGAAGGAGAATCATTTGTACAGAATTCTAAACTACTGTAGTGCCACTTTTCTATTAATAAAGCATGAATTCATGGGATTTATGAAATGATAATTTTATTTACCCTGCAAACTTAGGAAAAATTGATTGAATGGATAATATTTGGATGATAAGAGTAACTGTGGAAAATTGAATCCCAGTCATTCAAGATGGAGCACGGTTCTGGCTCTTACATTTCACCTTTGTCTATAATTCAATCTTGCCTTTTACAAGTGTTCCAAATACAAAAAAAAAAATGTGTCTATGACCACAGAAACTGCAACTACCTCTTCCCCAAATTGCTGTCCCATAGATCCTTCTACTCCAGGAAGAAAAATAACAGCAGCAAAAGTTTCTCAAATAGTGCTCTTTCACATGCTGCAAAGACCAGATTTAAGCTCTCTTGTCACTTTTCTTTTTCTTTTCTTTTTCTCTCTAAGAATATGACTTCCAACTCTTTAGAATTATGTGAGGGAGACAATGTATATTTTTTCACTTTAAAGCAATTTAAGGTGGATTCTCTGTCACAAAGGCAATTCAAAAATAGCTGAACCTTAAGAGTTGAAACTCTCCCTTGCCCAGTACATAGTGGAAGGGTTATTCGCAGTCAGAATTATTTTAAAATGTTTAGTAAAAATGTGCAGAAGTGATTAATTTTTCAACAGTGTTAATAATGGAACTGTCCAGCTGAGACAAAATGGAGATAGAAACTGAATCAGTCATGAGCCGTTTGGAACCATTTTAATTCTTTCCATCCTTTCAAGCAGATGGAAAAGTTGAAGGAAATTAAATATAAAAACAATAAAGATTTCTTGTTTGTGTATAATGTCATTCTAGAACTAACTTATGTGAAATTTGATGAAATGCAAAATTTGATGGGAAAGTAATTTTAGTACAGTGTTCAATTAAAAGATAAATAATACCGTTGCTCTTGGGAGATATTGGCTCAAATCTTTTTCTTAAAATTTCCTTATTCATCGAATTTTCCTTAAATCTATAGACTCAAGTCTTATCATCTATAATATAAATCTATCAATAAACACATATTTTAATATCACCAGCCAATATTATTTATTGTTATATTAATATTTTCAATATTATTCACTTAATACTTACAAACTTTTAAGACCATAAAGTTTGTTCAGTATTAAAAATGCAATTCATGTTAGGTGCTGGAATCACATGCCTTTAATCACAGTACTCAGGAAGCAGAGGCAGAAGAAGCTCTGTGAGTTTGAGGCCAGCGTGGTCTACAGAATTACTTCCAGGACAACTAGGGCTGTTACACAGAGAAACCATGTCTTAAAAAACAAAACAAAACCACAAAAAACCAAAATACAAATGTAATTCATTGGGAAGTCTCCAGATATTGTGGTTATGATAATTTTACTGTTTGTCTCTAAAATGTAGATAATCAATCAAACTTCATGTTATGTGCTACATGTTACACAGTATGGCTTCTGATTTTTATTTACTGAAATAAAAAAGTGTTCCAAAAAAAACTCAGACCTCAACTTTGTGTGTTTCATTGTACACATCTTTGAGTTTCAATAAGTTCTTAAGGTACAAGACAAAATTACTCTGTACAAATGTCAACGTGGCTGTATCCTGATAGATGGTATAAGAAGAATGTTCTCAACCAAAGAAAACCTTTAAGTATGTGCTGTGTCATTCTGGTAAATGTTAAATTCATGTGCAATAAGAAGAAAATATGAAGACCAGCTAGGATGCAAAGAACAAGTATGCCTATATGAAGGCCACTAGACATTAAGAAAATGTCTACATATGTATGTCTGTAGAAATAAGTATATATAACACATTTATTTATTCTAGGTAAGTAATATGTGTCTCAAATTATAGATGACTAATATCTCCTGATGTCACTACACTTTCCAGCCACAGCCTGACTTCTGAGGAATTGAAATTGATTAGTATAACGAGAATCACTTTTAAGTCAAACCAGAAAAAAAGAATATTCTCAATCCTCTGACCCCACACATGTCGTTAGACATATGTGAGTATATTAAAAAAAATTGACTTTAAAGAAAGTTACTGGACAGACATAGTCAGCTTTACAGTGATGACCTTTTCAATGAATGTCTAGCATTTAAATCAGTTCATATCTTGATTTGTCCTTTGTTGGAATTATATTCATCATTTCACAGAAATTTTTCTATTTCTATAGATGCTGGAACAATCACCCTGCTCTTATTTAGAAATGTTCAGGGTACCAAAAGTCAAATGGCTTCTTGACACTTTCCTTTGCTCATTAGCACCTTTCTTCTTCATTCCAATGATAATATATTCTGGAGGTTTTCATCTGTTTTATGGAGGATTCTTCTTCCTCAGCTTCACTGATGTTCTTTTCTTGATAGGCAATTTCCTATGTTCAAATTTTTTTTTTCATTTTTTTCCTCCATATTTTCTTGAAATTTTTGTTTTTGTTTTCCCTCTGGCAATTATAAATGTAGAATGCCTCATTTCTTGAACGCCTGAAAGTGTTTATGATTTGTGTTCATTTTTTTTTGTTTGTTTTTTTTTTGTTTTTTTCGAGACAGGGTTTCTCTGTGGTTTTGGAGCCTGTCCTGGAACTAGCTCTTGTAGACCAGGTTGGTCTCGAACTCACAGAGATCCGCCTGCCTCTGCCTCCCAAGTGCTGGGATTAAAGGCGTGCGCCACCACCGCCCGGCGATTTGTGTTCATTTTTGATAATTTTCTTTGACCTGTCATCATGTTTGGTGACCTTATATTCTATAATGTTTACTCCTTTGTTTATACCAAGGTTTGCATTTTTGGTATATTATATTCATTGTACTCGATATTTGAATGTCTATCTGATTCTCTTCACAATTTCTTTTTCCTTTAATATTCTTTAATCATCTTAAAATAGATTTTTAAATTGATACACTTACATAAATCAAGACATTATATGTATAGACAGATAGGTTTATAGATAATTAATTTCTCTTAAATGTAGTCAAGTATCTGAGACTTTTACTTTTTTGAGTATATTGTTTTGTTTGTGTTTCTCCTATGTTTTCATTATGTTTTGGTTTGCTATAATATTTTAAATATGATTTTAACTGAAATAGAATTATATTAGTTTCTCAGCTCCCTTTTCTCCTTCCAAGCCTTTCCAGCAACCTTCTCTTATTCTACCTCCTCATATTACCTCACTTTCAAGGAGATAATGCATTTCCTTTGTTCATTATTATTAATAATATTATTAAATTATATGTGTTTTCATGTATGTGTTTGAATGTACACACACACCCTCTTGAGTCCATTTTTGGTGGACATTTTTGTATATATGCTTTCAAGGCCAACTACTCTGTATTGAATAAATATTGAGGGAGCTCATCCCTGTGATACACTAATTTTAATTTCCCACCAGCGATTCTTTTGTATAATCCACTCTTTATCGGTATGACTCCATGAAATTTTATCCCTTCCAGATTAGCATGTCAATTTATATTGCCACTTACCAGGTGAGACTGTTTCACTGAGCAATTCCTGGTATTCTTGCTATTACAATCTTTCTGTGTCTCTTCCACAGTGTTCTTTGAGCAATGTTAATCAGAGTAATGATGTAGAATTATTCAAGACTCTAAATAACTAATGGCCAATCCTTCTTAAACTACAGATAGAAGGAAAGAAAGAAAGAAAGAAAGAAAGAAAGAAAGAAAGAAAGAAAGAAAGAAGGAAAGAAAAGCTAGAAAGAGGGTGAAAGGGAGAGAGGAAGGAAGGAAGAGAGGGAGGGAAGCAGGGAGGGAGGAAGAGAAGAAAGAAGGAAGAAAGGAAGGAAGGAAGGAAGAAGGAAGGAAGGGAGGGAGGGAGGGAGGGAGGGAGGGAGGGAGGGAGGAAGGAAGGAAGGAAGGAAGGAGAAAGAAACAAAGAATTACTCAAATACTTGTTCATTGAAACAAGTGTTACAATAATACCAATACTGGGTAGATACCTACTACCAAAGGGAAAACAAAATCAAAATCTCTGGACTGATGTCACTGATGAACTTGACCCAAAAGTCCTCAATAAAATACTAATAATCTGAATACACTCATATATTGAAAGCGCTGACCACCAGAATCAAGATGGGATCATCCCATTAATTCAGTGTTGTTTCAGCATATGGGCATCAATAATTATAATAACCAGAATAAATAGACTTAAAAGTAACTTGATTATCTCAATAAAATCAGGAAAAGGCTTTGACAACATTCAAAATCATTTCATGAAAAAGTCTGAGAGAAATTAGAGCTGGAGTGGACATATTTTATAACAGAGGTTACATATAACAAATTCTCAGGCAACAATACCCTAAATGTAGAAAATCTCAAAGCAGTGTAACTAAAATCAGGAATGAATAACTTCACACTAGTGCAGGTTGCACAGGCTGAAGAAATGAGACAACTGGAGGAAATTAAAGGAATATAAATAGGAAAAAAGTCAAATTATTCTTATTTGTAGATGACATGATATGTACAGAAAAGATCTCAAATATGGCACCAGAAAATTTCTATATACCATCAACAATTGTACCAAAGTGACAGCACAAAATAAGCTTGCAATAATGAGTAGATTTACTATAGAAAACAACAGACACACTAGAGAGATAGCAAAGGAACACAAATATTTTGTAATAAGGCTAACCAAGAAGATTTGAGATCTCTGCAATAAAAATTCCAAATCCCTAAACAGATGGGGAAACATTCTCGACATTTTGGAAGTCATTGCTTGCATTTTAAATGTTACAATGGATCAGAGTGACTAAAGACAGCTTATTTGTCTTGTTGAGTTTTTCCTCAAAGAACGTAAGCCTTTTCCTTTCGCTGTCAATAAGGCTGACAAGCCAACCATTAAGATTCCTCCTAAAGTGGAGTCAACCTCATACTGTAATAGCACTTTCATTAGATTGATTTGAAATGAGATTAGACCTGTGCATAACCTCTCCTCCCATGAGAACCTTTTTAGTTTGTCGGTATGTGAAAGAGGGTTATTTGACTGCTGTTGCACATAGTATGGGTTCAATTTTCTATTTAACTCCAGCAATTTTCCTAAATCCAGGTGTCTCCCAACGTGCAAGAGTGAATGTATTCCATTTCACCGTTGCTTCTTCAGTGTGTTTTATTAGTACAAGTGAACTGTCTGCCTGAGCAATTTATATCTGTGTTCATGCCTTTTTCTTATTACAATTTGTATTGCTAACCCACACTGTCAGCTAGGACTTAGCTAGTTTCTCCCCTTCATACATTTTTTTTTTGCTTGCATTCTCTGGTTTTTTCCCTGCAGTATTCATTTTTAGGCAGAACAAGCTTTCAACACGAAGCACATTCCCATTCCTTGCCCTATGCAATAAAGTCTAGCATACATCACCAGCCTTGAAATAAAGTGTGTTTGGTTGGAGAGAGGGTTGTTTCTGTGTTTTGTGTGAATATGTGTGTGTGCACTCATTCTTCAGTGCTACCGTGGGATAGACAATTTTCTGCATTATTAATATCAAATTAGGAATATAAATTCTAATTTATATTTATAATACTGTTTTTTGAATTTTTCTTTTTTTTCTATCTCTTACTTTTTTTAACTTTTTCTATGTGTTTCTGTGTAGGTGAATGTTAAAATGCATGACAAATATTTGTGTGCATGTGGATACTGTTATTCCATATGAGCTGTCACCGTCTATTACTTTCTAATTTATTTTGAGAAGGAACTCACTCTGTCTTTGAAATTCATTGGATTACTAGGCTGGTCAGCCAACATGCTCAAGGTATCATTTCATTTTGGAACCCCCTTCTAAGGTTAAAGATATGCATCTAGCTTTTTTTGTAGATGCTAAAGATATGTATACGAGTCCATAAGCTTTACCAAAGCTAACACTTTGCCATCTATGCCACCATTTCATTAAAATTTCTACCTCTTTGCCGGGCAGTGGTGGCGCATGCCTTTAATCCCAGCACTCGGGAGGCAGAGGCAGGCGGATCTCTGTGAGTTCGAGGCCAGTCTGATTTTGTCTTATCACTTAGGTAACAGCTAATATAAGTGAATACACGCCACATTTGTCTTTCTGGCTCTAGATTGCCCCACTCGGAGTGATATTGTTTTTCTACTTGTATCCATTTTCTTGATAGAAGAATCTCAAACGTCTGAGAAACAGTTAAAGAAATGTTTAACATCGTTATCTATACTTCGCTGCTCCCGTTGATTCCGGACTCTCTGAGCATGGCGGTCAACGAAGACTGATGAGAAGCCAAGGACAATGACACTAGGTTTCAATCCTAATACATGAACTGGCTTTGTGGGAGCTTAGCCTGTTTAGAAGCTCACCTTCCTGGACGTAGATAGAAGACCTTCGTCTTCCCGCAGGGCAGAGAATTTGGACTGCTCTTCAGTATCGAGAGGGAGGGGGAATGGTGTGGGGGGAGGAGAAGAGGAGTGGGGATAGGGGGAGGGGAGTGGGGGGAGGGGGCAATATTTGGGAGGAGGGGAGGGAAATGGGAAACGGGGAGCAGGTGGAAATTTTAATTAAAAAAGAATAAAAAATAAAAAAATAAAAAAATAAAAAAAAAAAAAAAAAAAAAAACATCGTTATCTATAAGGGAAATGAATATGAGAATGAATTTCAGATTCCATCTTATGGTGTGGGAAGTTCTTCTGTATATTTGTTGCTTTTATTTGTTGATGAATAAAGAAACTGCTTTTGGCCAATGGCTTAACAGACTATAGTTAGACTGGAAGATACCATAATCTCTCTCTCTCTCTCTATATATATATATATATGGGAGAGAGTGAGAGAGAGAGAGAGAGAGAGAGAGAGAGAGAGAGAGAGATTATGCAGAGTCAAAGAGATGTTGCTTGATAAGCCACAGCCAGGTGGTGATACACAGATTACTAGAATTGGGTTAATTTAAGATATGAGTTAGCCAGAAATACACTTAAGTTGCTGGACAAACAGTATCGCAAATAACATAGTTTCTGTTTGATTATTTTAGGTCTGGGTAGCCGGGAGAGAACAAGCAGCATCCCCCAACAATCTTACATCTGTCAGAATGCCTAAAATAAATAACACAAGTTATAGCTCATGTGAAGAAAGTGGAACACTCCTCCATTGCTAGTGGGAGTACAAACTTGTACAGCTACTTTGGAAATAAACGTGGATTTCTTGAGAATACTTGGGATCATTATACACTTCAAGTTCTATTTATACTACTCTGGTACATATACCTAAATGATGCTCCATCCTACTGCAAGGACACTTCTTTAACTATGTTTATTGGGGTTTATTCATAATAGCCAGAGTGATAACAACCTAGATTTCCCTTAACTGAAGAATGAATAAAGAAAATGTAGTACATTTACAAAATGAAATATTTATTACTCAACTGTCAAAAAATGACATCATGAAATTGTAGAACCAAACTGGACTGGAATTAAAATTAGCAAAAAATGATTTTTAATAATATTCTGCTATACTCATAGATTAGAACCCTGTCCAATCATCATTAGAGAGTCTCTCCCCAGCTGTAGATAGTTGCAGAGTGAGAGTCTAAATTAGAGGTCTCCATTGGGTTGCTCCATTCAGAGTTAGAAGAACCCTGGGAACAAGAGAGAAGGACAAGTAAGAATCAGAGGAGATGGAGGACACCAAAAGAATATATACTCAACTATGCAGGGATCATATGGTCTTATAGAAACTGAGAACACAAGTTCCAGGCCAGAGTGGTTCTGATTCTGTTCTTTGAGTTTGTTATAGCTGTTAGCTTGGTGTTTTTGTGGGACTCCTAACAGTAGGAGTGGGTGTGTCTCTGACATGTTTTTGAGCTTTTGAGACTCTTTCCCTTCTATAGGCTTAGCTTCTTCAGCCTCCATATGAGAACTTTCGTTTTGTTTTATTGAATCTTCTTGTAACCTGTTTGGCTGTTGTCTTTTAGACTCCTGATCTTTTTGGGAGACGAAACAGAAGGGGAACTGTAGCAAACCTAAAGGAGGGAAGAGGTAGGAGGAGTGGAGGGAGAGAAAACTGCTGTTTGGATGTATTGTATGAGAGAAGAATCTATTTTCAATAATATATATATAAATATTTGTTATATATGTATACATATAATTATATGTTATATGCATAATTTATTTTTTATTGAAAATAGGTTCTTCTCTCATATTACATACATATGAGATAAATGTATACTATAATAACATAATTATATATTAGAAAAAATCTATAGCTGTGAAAATAATTTAAAAGAAGTTGATATAATAGCAAATAAATAGTTCCCACAAACAAACAAGGCTACATTATTGTATCAACATTTTGGTGCATATGTGCTCTATGTGTATTCATATATTTTGTGTACCACAGTAGACTAACAAATGTGCACAAGTTCATGTAGTCGTTAATGCTACACCTCTGCCTAAGTGTGTGAGATCGTTTTCCTCAATGATTCCTGAACACATCAATTAAGTTAAGTTGTCTAGCAAGTGAACCCTAAAGACATTCCAGTCACTCCATTAGTGCTGGGTGGGATAATAGATTTACAAAATTCTGCATATTTTACAATTTTATGTGGATTCTCGTGATTTATTTCAGGTTCTCATGTTTATAGGGCAATTATTTGACAACTGAGATCTGATCTCATATCCAAGTTTAAACATTTTCCAGTATTCTAGTGATATATTTGTAAAGTTAAAAATACACCCTGAAATCTTTGATATACAAATAACATTAACAAAATGTCTTTCATGAATCATACCTATTATCAATAGCATCTACGAAATTCATTTTTATTAAAATATAATATAAATTCATTTACATTGACTTGCAGTATACAAACTAAAATTACTTTGATAAATATCAGGTTTATTAGTTCATGTATTGTCCTAAGTTTTAGGTTTTAGAATGCCATCAACTTTGAATCAGTCAAAATCTTAAATACTCTGAACAGTTATGGATTGACTTCAACAAATACACAAAACAATATGTATATAAGATATAAGAAAAATAAAATTGAATTTATTATCTGGATAACATCCTTTCATCAAGCTTCTCTCTTCATCAAACAACTCTCATTTCACAGCATAGAAAATGCGGATATGTTTATTTTTCTTTATTGTTTATTTTACCAACAAAGGTAAATCAACATAATAAAATTCGAGTCATCTTGACTCATGTGGTCATTATGCATATACTATAAAATAAAGTCATCTTGATTAAGATTTCTTGGAAAAGAAGGTGAAGTTCTCAGGAGTGCTGCATCATTGATAGCAGGAAAATCAATACAATAAATTGCATATTTTATTTCCCACATATAAATGCATTAGGTACATTCTGATCCGTTCTCACAGTCTTGTAAATTTCCATTATGTAGATTCTTAGTGTTCTGTGTACACTTTCGGGTAGCTAGGATGTTGTCTTCTTTCACTCTCTCTATAAATGTCTGTTTCTCTCTCTCTCTCTCTCTCTCTCTCTCTCTCTCTCTCTCTCTCTCTCTCTCTGCGCATGTTTTTGTGTTTGTGCCTCTATGTGTGTCTCTCTTGCTTTAACACATAGTTAACTATACTCTTTTACATGCCATAAAATTATACCTATGTCCTTTTTAATTAACACAGCTATAAACATTCTATGTTAATTGTAAACCTGAATTTTGTCCTAATGCTCACACCATGTTATAGTTGGTGAATAGTGAAGAGATAGCAATAATTATTTTCATTTTTTTAAAACACTACAATGTTCCAATGCCAATAAATCAAATAAAGTCAATTCTTACACACATATATTTTTAAATCACATAACTTCAGAACAAATATATGATTACATTTTAACAATTTTTCATAGAGGCTAGAGAGAGCTAGGCTGCTTAATCCATGGTCTTATAGTACTCAACTTTCTTCTTGGTGACAGCAGCTTAGGGATACACCTATAATGAAATTGAATTAAGTAAACCAGAAAAAAAAAGAAAAGAAAATGTATTTTCAATTTCTGTAAATCAACCGAGGTACAAGGTAGGAAATTTAGTTCCTTATTCTGATGGAATTTTTAGTCTATTAATTAAGGTTTTTAATTCATCTATTCTTCTCTGTTGACTCTGGGGAATCATCTGCCCTCTTTGATCCATGTGTAGACATGGAATTCTTCAAGTGTCCTGGAACCCTTGTCTCTAGGTTTCACTGCATAGATATTGTATACATCTTTCATACCAGAATATATGGCAGAACAAAGGAACTATAAAGAATGATTCCGGATAATCTAGAATTTCTTAATATCCCTGGTGAATTATATATCCAAAACTAAATGTGAGCATCAATATAGCATCAGTGCTCTGTCTCCATAGCTGGATTATGTGTGTGGAATGCCCTACACCTCAGACACATCTGAATGTTGAGAAATATGTCAGGATATCAGGATATCATGTGACACATGAAGAAGTCACAGAAGATGCTGAATCCAGCCCTATGAAAAGGCAAAGACTCAGTAGCTGACCCTGTGTTTTTGTATTTCATATGTGTCTTTAAATTTAACTCTGGTTTCATCCTCAGAGATGCTAACTCATCCCTTCCTGATGTAGGTGCCTCTGTCTCAAGAGTTCAGCTATAAGGCTAAAGGTTTTATCTCTTAGCCCCTTAACTTCTTCAACATGATGGAACTCATGAGTAATGAATAGAACCAAACAAGTCATTGTATGAAAGTTAGAACAAAATTTTGGTTTTACTTCAAAAAGTTACTATTCATATGTGTTGCCTAACAAGTTAAAACTGTTTAAATTGAATGAATAGTAAGTATAATGTACAGAGCAGGTAGAAGAGTCTTGGTTTTGGTACAAAAGACACTATGTTTATATATTTTATAAGATTGTACTTCAAAATTATTATTAAAAATACTTGAATGAATAAATACATTCTTAACATTTAAAATACAGTCAGTACAAAATACTTGCCATAGATGCTAGAATTTTCTCTAATTATGTATGAGGTGTTATTAACTTACATTTATATCAGACAATTGCAAACCTTGACTTTTCATCATGTGATTCGGAATACATATTCACATTGTCAAAAGCATTGAAACACAGTTTTAGCCAGCATAGCCACCATCACAACCTGTGATAAGCCCAGCAAATTATGAGAAAGAGAGCTTGTGGACTTCATAAAAAGATACCATGTTTACTATAGTTTACAGAATAGACTCATAAACAAAAATAACACTACGCCATATGCACTTATGATTGAAATTGTATGAGGCATAATATACTCATGGCTCACTCTTATGTATACATGACATTATACAAAACTTATTATAATTCATTAAAGGATATTTTTCTTCCTCTTCATTATCCCACCATCAGTTTCAAAACAAAATAATTTCCTTCTCCAGGAGAAATTAGATTGTTGCTTTATCGCAGACTATGAGTGCTTAGAATCTTGTATCTCAGAGCATACACACTTTAAGAAGACAGAACTCAGTTAATAAAAATATATACATGTATGTACATGTGTGCATATAGTTAAAAGTACACATGCTAACTCTATTGATTTTCTTTATCTATACTTTTATCTGCTAAAAGTATTCCTGAAATGGTAGTTCAGGGTGTGTCATACTTTGGCATAAATATTATTACATGTCAAATGAATACACTATCATCAAAGGGAGTCTGGCAGATACTTAATATAGTACATCTTCAGTGAATATGTTAATTTGTACCTCTCCTACAAAACATTCATAATAGAAGAAATATAACCCTCTCTCCAATTTATGGATGAAAAATTGACTTCTTGAATTTACTACACACTACTAATAAATAAAATGGTTTGAAGACCTTATTAATTCTTCACTCTGCTTACATTAGTTTCTGGTCAATTTAATCCATCCCAGGAAATATAGTCACATAAACATGGCTGATAAGAAATGAATCATTGAAATTCATTTACCTCACAAAAAAGAATCATGCAGAGATGGCTCTGAATGTCTACTCCCCATTTTATATTGTTCTTGTTACTTATTTTTCTTCTCACTGTCTTAAAGAAGACTGGAAATATTAAGTAAAAAAAATTACTAATGGATTAGAAAATAAGAAAACTCAATATACATTCTAAAATTCTCAAACTTCATAACAATGGAGGAGACCAAAAATGCAGACAGAATGAGTCTTCATGTGGTTAATTTTCTTAAGATTTTCCTTACAAAAACATTTATAAAACAGAACAGTCTGATGGGAATTTGGTGCAAAGAAGAATTAAATATTAGATGAATTAGATATTAATCTTTATATCTTATGGTCAAAACACTCTAATATTGGTAGTTTTATCTGCCCTCAAATTGACAACAAAAGATATATGTGGTATTTATTGTTCATAGGGCTTAACCAGGCAGAGGTGGAGATTTTCAATAATCATAGCCAATCGCTTTCCCCTTCCTGAAATATAAGTGAAAATAGAAAATTAGCAAAATCCCTATTATGTCTCTGTAAATTACCTTCCACAGAAGTTTTGCTTTATTCTTTGAAATTTCTAAAGACTACAATCCAATTTTTATGATGTTTAGAGATAACATTCAGAGTGACTACAGAAATATTTTTACAATGTTGTTAAATTCCTTTAGCTGTATAAACTATCAACAAGAAACAATGTATAACTTGAACAAAATATGTGATTATTAACAATTACATGAAACTTTTATAAGTGAAAAGATACTACATGCTTTTATACCTAAGAAGACATATTATTTCAGTATTTTTAAATGTGAAATTTAATTTCACTTTATTTTCTGAGGAATTCATTGGATCTTTATGTGGCTTGAATCAATTTGAAGAATGTTCTGAAATGATTCTGTGGAAAAGAAGGCAGTAAACGAGGAAGGGAGAAAGGTGTGTTTTGCTGTGTGGTTATTTATTATGAAGGCAGAACTTTTACCCCTGTCATAGACAGTGTGTCTGTCCTTACTTTTGCTTGACTAAGTTTAGTTCAGAAAGAAAGCAGTTCTTCAACGCTATACTGTTCATAGCATCCTTTACATCACAATGTCTTTTAAACCACAGGCACTGGGTTAACCCTAACAGTGGGAATGCAGTCAAAGTTCTGTTCTACAAGGTCTAAGCTAAAACATATAGAGTCGTAGGGCTACAAAAGAAAGGCTCTTATCTTCCGAGGCCGGGTGATTCCGCAGCCAAGCTCTACAATGAGCTACTTCGATTAGTTGATACAGTTTCTCACGAAGAAAATAAAGAAGATAAATGTAAATGGAAAGGGAAGGAATCATTTGTTTGGAGGAACAGAGGGGAAAAAATTAAAATTAGAACAGAAATAGCCTAATGTAGATGGTGGGGTTACGATTCCTTTTAATTGAGGTCATAGACACAGGCAATTAAGGGCATTTTTTTCCTGTTTTCAGGCTAAATTCCATTGTCCACTGTGGCTATGTAGACAAAATGTACCAATGTGATTTGTATGTTGATGACATCTACTTATGGGACTTTCTCAAAAACTTTGAAAAATAATTTTTCTTGTCAGAAGTTAAATTATTATAAAACTATGGCATATATTTTGTATAATATGTGAATATTTTAGTAGAAATAATGCTAAGTAACTTGCTTAAAGTTCTTTTCCTTTCCTTATAAGTACTTTATTTAATTAAATACCATATAAGACCCACAAATTTTAAATCAGAGGTAAAAATACACATGCTTATGGGAAATAATAATTTATGTAAATGAGTCTATCAGCATGTGGTTTAAAACAATTATTACTCTATTTTCTTCCAGAAATGAGAAGGGATAAATAAGCCTCATAATCACTGAGAAAATATGTATATGTGTATATTTCCACACATGTGCTGTTTTATGAATATTTAAATTTTGTCAATCATCCTAAATTTTATGATGATGTAATAATGATTTATAAATGCAAAATTGAAATTATCAAAAGCTCTATAAGTTCTATTTCTCTCTTTTAAGAAGTGACACTAAGCCGGGCGATGGTGCGATGGTGGTGCACGCCTTTAATCCCAGCACTTGGGAGGCAGAGGCAGGCGGATCTCTGTGAGTTCGAGACCAGCCTGGTCTACAGAGCTAGTTCCAGGACAGGCTCCAAAGCCACAGAGAAACCCTGTCTAAAAAAAAAAAAAAAAAAAAAAAAAAAAGAAGTGACACTAGTAAATGGACATTTTTTAATGTCAAATACATTCTGCAGTCATAAACCTGAAACTCACTTGATTTCTAGTTTTTTAGCAGTTAGCTCAAATCCTACACGTAAATGTAATCACCAACATAAGTTAGGACTTGTGAGACAAAGGAACGGGACAACATTCACTCTACTTATTGAAGGGGGAGAGACAGAAGAGAGAGGGGATGTGTCAGAGAGAGAAAGAAACAGAGAGAGAGGCAACAAATGTGCATGTTAAGGCACACATGTTGAATTCCAGAATATGACTTACAGCAGTCAGTTCTTCCCTTACATCATGTCGGTTCCAATAATGAGACTTGGGTTCTCAGGCTTGGTGGCAACCACCTTGACTCAATAAGTCATCTTCCCAAAGCCCAGTGTTCCTATTTTCTCTACCTGCATTCCCTGTGTAATCTGTTACTTGAACAAACGTTTATAAACTCCTCCAATATTTGTTCATTGTTTTCTTTCTGTAATAGATAAAGAACCCATGGATATGTTATAAAACAGCCCTACATTAACAGAAATAAAGGACAAGCTATGCAACTGTGGTGTGTGTTTTTAAAAAATAATGTGTTGAGTGGCAAAACATGATCATGGGTTTCCTCACATCTCCCACCTGAGCAAGGTAGGCAGCTTTTACTGGCGCTTAGCTTTATATTTAGGTACAGAAATGAAGTATAAGAAAGACAGTCTACAATTTCTGAGTAGAAATATCAGCAACTGGAAAACTTGATATTTATATTGATATGCATAATATTTGACTGCCTGCATGTGAAATGCATCTGTGAAGTGATGTGGACACCAGAAGAGGGTAACAAATGCCCAAGAAGCAGAAACACATAATATTTTAAGCTTCCTTGTGGGTACTCGGAACTGAAACCCATGTTCTCTGATTATTAATTGCTAATCCACATCTCCAGCCCAATGTTTTTAAAGGAAAAAGAGATTAGTTGGCTTCAAGTAACCATGCAAGAACCAGTGCGAAGTTCACAGAGGAGCCAAAGATGAACCTGCCTCAATCACCTTCTCTCTTTTGTAAATGGATTTTATTTGAAGATACCAGAAGATGACTGGAGCTGGCTATCTGTCTTAAATATTGTACTGCCAAATTTATGGAAAAAAGATCACAGGAAAGGCCCAAAGAAAGCTGGAAAAAGCATATTAAGAAGTGAGAAACAACTGGTGAAGATAGTTTGGAGATGGAGAGACATGAATGGATTTGAAAGCATTTCAGTCTAGAATTGACAAGGGATGTTCAACTGTTTTTGGTATGAAGAACAAATCATAGGTAGTTTCCTAAGATTTAGACTAAAACAATACGTGTGATTTATTTTAGGAACTACCTGGTTTCTTTTTTGCAACAAAATACCCGAGACTTGATACTTAATAAAGGAGGTTCAGTAAAGCTCGTATTTCAGATAGAACAAAATTTTAAGACATTGTAGCTTTATCATTTTGACTGGTGATGATGGGCTCTGAATAAATGTATCACGAAACCACAGGGAAGACAGGAAGGCAGAGAAATTCAGTAATTAGGCTTCATTTTGGCAGATCTTGTTAGAATCAACTGGATTCTTGCAACAGTCCTCAAAAGCAGCCAGTGTGGGAACCAAGCTTCTTGAATGTGAACCTTGGAGGCAACACAAAATCCTCCATGCTAGCGGAGGGCTATATGAGAAACCCTTTAAAGGAAATTGAGATTACTTTTCAAGGGCAGTTAATTCCCAAAAGGTGGTTAAACACACTCATTTAGGTGAATAAGTGTGAAACAAAAGAGATTGTGCTTTCAACAGAGATTTGGATGTAAACGTTTAATGAGAGGCCTCACAACCAAGACACTGAATATAAACTCCTGGCACTGCTAATACATTTTCTGAAACATGAAGGTGAATGGTTTAGCGGTGTTTTGCTGGTATGTGTAGCTATTTCCATGAAGGATCAGTTGATCTACCTACGCAAGAGGAGGGACCCTCCAACTGGATCCAGTGTTCAGTTTTCACAGTCAGAAACTATTTATCTGAAAATGGAAGATAATCCATTTTTCACAGAAACATTAATACTGGCTTTTCATAAACTAAAATATGAAATCCAAATTATAATTTATTAATTATTATCTTGCAGCCATATGGACCAGATACTTTTTAAAACAAAAATAACCTGTTATTTTCACAGTATGAAAAAGAAGAGAACAAATTTCTCCCGGCCCTCCCACCCTACCTCATATCTTAGTCTAATCCTTGGCTTCATTTCTGAAGCCAATCTTATGCTAATTTGGCTTCGTATATACAATTTCCCACAGTGAAAAAAAATGTTATTGCTCTTGACAAAATTGGCTTGTGCTGGTCTATTCTTTCCCCTTTTTAGAAATGGTTTCCTAATAGAACTACATACAGTTCTGCAAAGATTTTTCTTTCCTGGAGTGCACGTAAGCTGCACTAGGATATAAGATACTGATATTTGCCTCGGAAAATGTGATTTTAAGAACCCCTTTACTTTAAGCCCCCCTTTTGACTGAAATATTCTCTCTGTTAAGGTTAAGAACTCTTTATGACCCAGATGTACTCGCATGTTCCTAAGTTGTTTGTCAATTGACTACCTGAGCTCCATGTTGATAATGCTATTTCTCTTTTGTATAAATACTTGGAGGCAGCCTAAAGGTGTAAAGAATTAGAATCACTCTGAAAATCTTCAAAAGGACTTGCCTTTGCTTATAGAAAGCACAAAAGGCTAAGATATCACTCTACAATGTAAGTGGAAGAAAAAAATGCATGCTGATTAAGTCTCTATATATTTTATCGTATATTATACTTGATTCCAGTATTTTTGTGAAATGAACTGCTTTTTGACTATTTCTTTCCTAAATTTAATCATTCAAGAGAAAATCAAATAAAAGGAATTGCAACTATCACTCCTATTTAGAGATCACCTTTGCTAACTCATGCCGTCTTGCTGGATTAGGATTCTGCTGCTCTGCAATGTAAAGTCTGAATGTAGAAACTCTTGTCTCTTAAGTGGAAGTGCTCTTCGTCATATTGAGAGTCAACAGCTGCTGAGTGTATTTCAAAAGCCAAGAGTATTACTAGATGCTTTGCAACAGAACATCTCACCGAACCAGTTAGGTTATCGGTTATCACATTCTCTTTCTTTTACTGAACTAAAAATATCAACGAATAAATGAAATAAAGTACAACATGTAAGACATCAGAATTATGAAAACATATATCTGTATTCAAAGGTCACAGTCTCCACTTAACTAAGAGAATGTTTCTACTTTCATGTTCCTAAAGTTATTTATTCCCATGAAATCTCTGAAATGCCATATACTCTGAATTTTTTTCTTCAATTCATTGAATTTTTGTCATTTACTATCGTCTGCTTGTAACATACACACACACACACACACACACAATATATGTATTGAAGAATTCCTGGTAAATTATGAATCCTAGCTAAGAAGTCAAATTTATGAATCTAAATATATTCAGGTATTTAGAAATTATGTGATCTACATATTATTCTCTTTCTTTCATTCACTGTATATGAATATATTTGCTTGTTTAGAAATGAAGAGAGAAATAAAAATAATGAAACCATTCAGAGTTGTAAAAGACACAAGACACAAGAAGTTCTTTCTTGGTACTTGTATATTCTGTGTTTATGGTTTTATTTGTGCTAAATTACTTGTCATCTTGACCTTGGGCAAAATGTTAAGGTCTTGCTGAGAACAGCAAATGTACCAACGCATATGGCACCATTCAGACACACAATCTATTTGTATTCTTTCTTCCTTTCTCTTTATATTTCTTCAACACATTCAATTATTTTATTCTACACACTCAGTAGAATAAAATACCCCAACTCACTGCATCAAACATCTAGATAACTATTGACTCTTCAATTCCTAAGATTTGAGAAATATTAATGGTTGGGTACCTAAGCATATGTAATTTAAAGGTAGACTGTGCTTTGGTTGGACTTAGTAATGTTAGCAATAATAAGCTACTTTGTGAACTGTAAATAGTAAACTCTATGTAACATATAGCTGATATATTACATTAAAATAGTTTACAGTGAATCATGTATGTCTCTTTTCCAATAAGTTCCTTTGCCATTGCTTAGTTCCTGATTGTTTTGAGATAGAGGTGATAGATAAAAATGTACCTTAGCAATGATATCATCAAGGATAAACTTTACAATCTTCAAATATATGCTTTGTGGAAGCAGTTCGGTTGCTACAAGCATGATATGTTAATAAACCTAAAATAAAACAAGCTCCAGGGTTACTAATTTTGTTTGCATCCAAAGGGCTTCACCCAAAACCTACCTTCATTTTTATCTTCCTTCATGCAAACAACCCCAAGCTCTCATGAATTTTACAATAAGCCTATGGTGTTATCTCCTCATGCAAATGACAAAATATACAGAGAAAATGAATCTCTGCTGCTTGTTTTAACCAACCAATGTGAGAAAAATAGCAACTAATTTTTGTCATATTATACATAATAATTATTTCATTTACAAAACAAATACTTCATTAACTCTTATACTCTTACATAAACTTGTTTAGCATACACACACACACTCACACACACATAGACTTTCAGTTTGTATGCAGCCTCCATATGTTGAATAAGTGCCTCATAAATCGGGATAACAAATCATACCATTTATTTCTCTGTTGCTGGTTCTGATCCACGTTCCCTGGACACAGAGACAAATAGATCATTTTCTTATACAGTTCCTGGTAACTTGAGTCCTAGATTATATTATACTTGGATTTAGTTTCTCCTTCTTTCGCTACTCACTTCTGCTTCTGAGGTATATATGCCAGACCCTTATAATATCATTTTTGTCACAATTCTCTTCCCACCTAACTCCATTTTTGCTAACTATCTCTACGATAAACAACTGGAAGCAAAATTTATGAAGCCCAATAGATGTCATCCATATGTCACCTCAACATTTTCACAGGCTTCCTTGTCTTCTGTGTTTGGATTTGTATTCTACTTGAATTGAGTTCTCTGCAGTCTGAGACAGGATTCCATTAGGAAGCTTCATCCAACTATTATGAAGTCCTCTATTCTCTCTCAAACTCAGGTTGCCTTCCTGATGAATAGTAAAGAAAATAATGACATGGAAATTAAAATTACCTAAAAGCTAAGGCAAGGGTAACCATCCCTGTAGTATCTGTTTCTCAATAGTCCATGCTCATTAAACTATTCTCAGTATTGCATAACAGAGATGAGTTGTGTCCAGAACATTTTTGGAATAAGATGACAACATCCTTACAAAACCACTGCTGATTTGACTAGGGATCAACAAAAAATAAGATAGCCTACCAGAATGTAGGCTTGAAAGAACAACAACAAACAATAATAATAATAACAATAATGACAATAACAATAATAAAATGTAAAAAAGGAAACCCTAATGACTAAATAAGGTGAATTTCAAAAAAATTGAATCTCATCATGAAATTCTCAGCTCTACCATTGAGTATTTCACTAACTAACACTACATAGTTAATGTTCCTTCATCAAAATGAAGTTGAACAAGATGCTGCCAAAGACAAATTCCATCAGTTCCTATACATTTGGTTTGATGTGTATCTCTGTTTATAATTTATTTTTTCCAATGATTATTTCTCCATTTTTTTCTGATGTCACAATACTGTGAGTTTGTATATTTTCTACACTTACTTGCAATGGTCTGACTTCTTTTAAAATCCTTTGGTATCCTGAGTTCATTAGAACTAAGATAGGTAACCACAAAAAAGATAATTTACACCACATAAGTCAATAATCTCTTGGTGATTCATATCAGGAATACTTGGTGTCTTAAACACATAGTTAAATTTCTGCAAGCATTTTCCTTTCCCTTCTAGGCAGTGTGCTGCAAGCCTACAAGAACATTACCAAAAGCAGATGTGCCATGGGATGAAGCCATCATTTAGGCTCGTGGAATGTCCAAAACTCCCTGTCATTTTTTGGCAGCGAGGACTAAATGTCTGCTTTCATATTTCCATTCAAAGGCATAAATGTTTATCAGCAGAGACATGTTATAAATAGTTCACTGAAACTTCAAATCACACCATAGAGTTTAAATATTGGGGTCCAAAGAAAATAGCTATTAATTCTAGTTTTTACTTTAAGCTAAGATCTAATTGGAAAATAATATGTATTATGACACATTAAGATTTGCTTTACATAATGAGAACTGCAGTAAAAGATTCATATGAATTTGATGTAGTTTTAGATGGTGAAGCTGGCTGAGTTTTGGCATATTGTTTTTAGTGCTTTAATGTCATATCTGAAGCTATACATTTAAAATCAAACTATAGCCAAAATACACTAATTACTAAGCTCAATGTACTTTTATTAGTCAAATTTTGCCTTGGTTATCATATTTGTGATTAATTGAGAGTTATGAACATAATTTTAGGAGAATACAATATATATATTTTATTTGGGAATGTACCATATTTCAATAGACTACCATCTATGTTCCCTAGGCACCATCAAAAAATAAATTTACCATTTGAATACTATGTTAAAATTTTCAGTAAAGCTTCATATGTATTATTCTAATGATACAATATACCTGGGACAGATGATTGAATAATTTTTATTTCATTTACTGGAAATTTGGTTTTCTTCATTTTTCATTGTTTTAACATCAAAACAAAACACAATAAAACATAATATGATGAAACAATCACATCAAAGTTTGAGAATGTAAATCAACAGAAGGAAGAAATCCAAAGAGAGGGTTCAATAGTCAAAGATCAACTCAATCACATGCTCAAGATTTTCATACAAATACCAATGGAAGCTTAATATATATCAAGAGTTTCTGATGCACACCCTGGCAGGCTCTGTGCTTGCTACTTTACTTTCTGTGAATTCACATGAGCTTTACTCAGTTCCTTTAGAGGGCCTTGTTTGCCTGGTGCCCTTCTTCCCCTCTTGCCCTTACACTTTCTGCTTCATCTTCCTGGGGATCCCTGATATGATCTGAGAGAATAAATTTGATGCATGTTCCAAGATCTCTTCTCTCTCTCCTCCTCCCTCTCTCTCTCTCTCTCTCTCTCTCTCTCTCTCTCTCTCCCTCCGTACCTCCCTCCCTCTGTGTGTGTGTGTGTGTGTAATCTCTGACTGTGGTTCTTTGTGTTTGTTCCCTTGTGCTGAAGGAAGATGTTTCTCTGATGGAGGCTGAACAAAGCTCTTATCTATGAGTAGAGCATAATGTCACTAGGAGTCACTCAATCACTATTTTTTCAAAGTTCTGTAGCATTTGGTTTGAACCTAGGTCTCTGGGCTATCTAGACTCTGGTTCTTGGTCACCCAAGCAGTTTCAGGTATGGCTTTTATCTTGTATAATATGCATTAAGTCAAATCAAACATCTGTTGGTTACTTCCACAATATTTTTGCAACCGTTACCCTATCATATTTTGTAGGCAGAACAGTATTGTAGATCAAAGGCTTTGTGGCTGTGTTGGTAAATACATTTCACTCTTGGTAGCCTGCAGAGTACCGTCCTATACGTAACAAAGACACTTGACGTGTAAGCTGGACAGCAACTTAACCTCTCTATGTCCAATGTGTTGTGTGGGTACTGTCTTCAACAAGGGGGCTTTGTTGTTAATTTGTGAAGAGCAACCTATTTTCCTAACAATAACTGGGTTTATTTGGAGATTTCCAAGAAATATCCAGTCTAACAATTTAATGTGGTGGAACCATCCTGTTCCAGTATTGGAAGTTTCATTTGATGATAAGAGAAGGGCAGTTGGGACTCTGATTTCCCAATTATTTGGAGACTTCATCTAAGATGATCATATATTTAAGAATGTTAATGTTCAATACCTTTACTTTTATATGTGTATATAAACCATTTTTTCTTATATTTTTAACTGTTATATTACAGCTAGAGTTGTTATAGAAAATAATTTAAATATTATTAGTCATTACTTTTATTTGTATATTGAACCAGTTTGTAATCTTTCTGTTCTAAGTCTCCCATGACACAGTTCCACCAGTGACGGAAACCAAAATATGCAGACAGTTATGTGAATGAATTCATTAAAAAAGTTCCAGATATCATGATCTCAAATTCTAGACTGTTAGATGTTGTTAACAACTGGGTCAATCTTAGTATATAAACTCAAAATTTAAGCTTAACATATAGGGTGTCAAATGTTGTCACGTATTTTTCATGAGTAATCCTTATGATTTTTTAATCTTGTGTTTGGTTTTCATTTCTAATTTTTTGATTAATTTAAACAATATTAGCAGAATGGTAAGGAAAAAATTCTGAAACCTGAGGCCCAATGGAAGAGCAGAGAAATACATCTGGTTTGAAAATAACAAAATGATTTTAAGATACACATTCTTCTTGGTATGGTGTTGATTTTTTTCCCCAGGCCTTCGGAGAGAAAAATAAATGAAGGCATTTCTTTTTTTCATGGGATTGTGTCTCTTACCTGATCTAACAGCCTAGAATAGCCATCTTTTCTTCAGTTCATGAGCCGGCAGCATCTAGAACTGGGAATTCTGTAATAGATTCAGAACATTGTTAATCTGTAATAAAGATACTATATTTTCCTTCACCAAATATTCTCACCAAAAAAGTATTTTATTTTACTTATTTTGGTCTTTTAAAAATATCTCATGAAAACAAAATAAATAGAAATAGTCTTTCCCTATGTTTTGTAAAATTTAGTTAATATAATATCTTTTATACTAATTTGTGTGAATATCAAAAAAGGACTTTCAAGGTGGTATTTTCATACATATATAACATTATACATTGGATACTTTCTCCCAGTTTCCATATATGTCCTTGTTATAATCTGTTTTACAGCTGATTTCTTCCCTGAAGAAATTCACTCTTGTGATTTCATGGCACATTTATTCATATCTTCTGTATCTCCCTTTCTCTCAACCATTTAGACCTATTCCTCTCATCTCATAAATTTTACTACATAACCCACATTTCTTTTGAGTGATATATTGTCTAAAATTATGTAGAAAGAACTCACCCATCATTTCACACACAGTCATTAATTGTTTTAAAGACATATATACTGCATTGTAATGTAATTATACAAGGTAACCCATAACTATTACCAATTACAATAATCATCCAGATTTTTTTAATTTGTTGTACTTTTTAGTCAGATTCTCCTGTTCAGCTACAAAAGCCATGGAGTAATAATCCTGCTGTCTCAGCTTTTTCAGTGATAGGATTGCCTAACATATTAACACATTTAGTTTGATTTTCTATACTAGAAATAAGTAATTTCTGTATCTCTTTTTTTAGGTTTGCAATATTATATAACCACCTATCAGAGAGAAAATATGATAAGGTGATGTTGATCACTTCATCAGACCTTCAAACTATCTAAATAAAAATGTGACTTTATATTTGGAATAATATTTAATACTTGATATAAAGAAGTAGTAAGTTTGGAAGTGTTATTATTGTATTCACAAAACTATGGAAGGATTTTTGTATATAATTTTACAGTCAAAACACAAAATAATAAATGTATCCTTTATGCTCTTAACATGGTTGTGTCCATAGTAAGCCTGAATAAGAGAATGGTAATATGGAAAATTTAAATTTTCTAAAATATGGAAAGTCTGACCAGCTGCAGCATTATCTGGAAGCAAGTCATCTGCTACCTCAGAACACCTTCCAGAATTCTAGCACAAACAAGACAGAAAGCTTTAATTGTAGTTTGGTCTTTACCACCTATCTGAGGTTATTTTGTTGCACTATCAAATGCTATGTCTTTTCCTCTCTGAATAATTTTGTGTTCGTGTGTGTTAATAATTGAACAATATATTGTTGTGGGTTTCAGAGTTATTCCTGTTTTTATACATTAAGTATGGCTCAGATATAACTTATCTTTGACTTTAACCTATGACAGTACATTTTTGTCTTATAAAATTTAAAGGTGCCAATATCTGTGTAGTGTTAAATCATTTTTCCTAGAAGAAATATCTCTTAATTATCAAATAATCTCTTCTCTCAAATCAGTTCAGTTGATGCGACTATGTGATTAAACATTTAAATGTCATGTTTAATGTTATAATAATGACAAATAATTGTATTCTGTGCTTTATGGGTGGCTCGGTGATTAGAGTGCTTTCAGGGCTTGGATTTGATCATCAGAAATTATGTAAAATAAGATTAAAAAAGAAAGGCAAATGAACAAGCTTAAAACATCAAACCAGTTAGTGTGTACTTGTTATCTTAGTACCTGGAGGTTAAAGACAGGAAGATCCTAATAACTTTCTGCCCAGTTAATTTGGTATGCTTGAAACATTTCAGGCCAGGAAGAGATCCCATGAAGATTTATTTTGAAAGATAATTTACATGGCCCTGAAAAAGTCATATGAATTAGCATCTGACCTCAAAAGACAGGTGTATTATTGCCTGTTATCTAAATGTAATCTAAAATGGTATTAATTGGGGCTGGAGAGATGGCTCCGAGGTTAAGAGCATTGCCTGCTCTTCCAAAGGTCCTGAGTTCAATTCCCAGAAACCACTTGATGGCTCACAACCATTTGTAATGGGGTCTGGTGCCCTCTGCTGGCCTGCAGGCATATACACAGACAGAATATTGCATACATAATAAATAAATAAATGAATATTTAAATATTTTTAAAAAAGAAAAACAACAAAGAAAATTTTAAAAAATGGTATTTATTTCTATAATTTTATGCATGTGTGGTATGGGAAGGTCTTCTGTATATTTGCTGTTTTTATTGGTTAATGAATAAAGAAGCTGTTTTGGCCAGTAGCTTAGCAGAATAGAGCTAGGTGGGAAAAACAAAACTGAATGCTTGGAGAAAGAAGGCAGACTCAGGAGATGCCATGTAGACACCAGTGTGAACAGATGAACCAAAAACTTGCTGGTAAGCCACAGCCATGTGACGATACACAGATTAGTAGAAATGGGTAAATTTAGATGTAAGAGTTAGCCAATAAGAAGCTAGAGCTAGTAGATTAAGCAGTGATTTAATTAAAACAGTTTCTGTGTAGTTATTTTGGGGCTAAGCAGCTGGAAACAAACAAGCAGCCTCTTGCAACAAATTGGTGCTTCAATGTTTATTAGCTAAATCCAAATAAAACCTGAGAAGTCTTGGAAAGAAAGTATAGACACTAAAAAACAAAATTTAGGCACAGTTTTTTTTTCTGGATGGGTTCTTCTTGCTGGCTGCATACTGTATCTCCTTTATAAGAGGTCTTGCTGATTCAGTGGTAGATAAAAAAGCCCTTGCACTCTCCTGCCATGCTACCAGCACATATGCTGGTTCTTTCAGAAAGCTGAGCATATAAATAGGGTTTGTGGGCAGTGTGCTGCAAATAACTTGGTGGCAGCACGTGCCAATTGGTTATCAGAGTTGAGGTGGTGAGGACGGCTCCCACCTGGCAGTCTCACAGGCAGTGAAGGGACCTCTGCCATGATGGACTGGGTGGAGCCAAAAAGCAAAGCAGCATTAATCCTATACAAGCTTCTTTATCATTTTAATAACCTTCCTGGTCAGAAAATAATTACAGATACACAATAAAGACAAACTCAGATGACTCAGACTTCATAGTATATTATTAAGGAAGAATACAGTCTTTATAGACTAATAATAAACAGCTAGTTGACAGGATTAATACCATTGAAAATCAAAAGTTACCTGAAAAAAATAATACTATTAAAAAGAGTAACATTAATTTGACAGACAAAATTGAATCTATATCTAAGGGTAAAGAGAAATTATCTGAAAGAATTCATACTGTTGAATTTGGCAATCAAAATTTGTTAAAAAGTTATGATAGGTTGGCAGATAAAGTATCTCTCCAAGATGGCAATCTGTATGCTATCCAAGTAATGTCCAAGAATAAGGTGTTATCTTTAAAGGAGAAACACCAGACCTTAGAATCACATATTCAAATGAGGACCAGAGGATAGGTGCCTTAAAGAAACCACTAGAAATTTATAAAGGCCAGGAGACTCAGGATTTACAAAAGACAATAGGAAAAATTTTTGAAATGATTGAGGAAATTATTAGATCTGATGAACAGGTGAAGAAGGCACAAGGACAGGATTCAACATTGCCAGTAGTTATCAGAGATGACTTACCCAGGATTTTAGCTTCCTACCTTTTTTTTTTTTTTTTTTTTTTTGGTGTTTTGAGACAGGGTTTCTCTGTGGTTTTGGAGCCTGTCCTGGAACTAGCTCTGTAGACCAGGCTGGTCTCGAACTCACAGAGATCCGCCTGCCTCTGCCTCCCAAGTGCTGGGATTAAAGGCGTGCGCCACCACCGTCCGGCAGCTTCCTACCTTTTAATCTACTCTGACAAAGCATCAATTTCTAAAGTCCTAAAAGGATACAAACAAGGTGATGGATACCTATAGGAATGAATGATGTAAAGGAAATTAAGCAAGCTGTTGTAACTTATGGCTTACATTCCACATTAGTTAGAGAGCTGATAAAGACATAGTTTTCTAACATCAAGACAACACCACATGAGTGGATTCAGTAAGTTTCAACAGTCCTAGATGATGGTCCTTAGGTAATGTTTAGAGGTTATTTCAGAGAAGAGGCAAAAATTTTTGAACAACAGGGAAAAGCAAAAGTACTTGAGACTTTCCAAAATAAAATTCTTAGTGAGGGCATTTTTTTTACAACCTTCTGGCCAGACCTCCAAATAGGACTCTCAGAAAAACCCTATCAAATACTCAGAGACTATTTGCAATTATACCACACAGTAATCTTGGAACTTATCTATCATTTTACTTTCACAGGATCCCATAGAAAGAACATCACTCCCATGATAGCTGGAAGGAATTCTAGAATACGATGTCTCCTTATCCAGCAAAGTTTGTCCTCATAATTAGGGACATAATTTAGGGGTTGATTATAATTGGTATAGGGTTGGGTGTTGGGGGAAAACTTATAAGCTCAGGAATCTCTTTTTTAAAAAAGGGAAAGTTGAATGGAATAATATTAGTGTGAGCTTACTCACACTAATAATAATAGTGTGTAATAGAGTGAATACTTTTGAGTTATAATTTATAGGTAATTACTTTGGGATAGATTCTTGTATATTGATCAAAGTTACATTGAATATTGTATGCATACATGCTTCCACCACTGCTTAAAATATTTAATATATTGATTTATATCTATTATATTGAAATGTACCATTCTACCTCTGATCAAGATACTTATACATTGTTTACATTTTGAGGTCATTGTCCTCAGTTGTTGCACAGTTGTTTAGTGTGTAATATTCTAATATGAAGTCTTAGTCTTTAAGTTATATGGGTTAAGAAATATAGGTCAACAGTCATCTATGATTGTCATACTTATAGTTAGACTAATCAGGTTAATAAGATACATAGAAATTGTATTCTGCATATATAAGTAATCTTAAATCACTTGAAAAAGTTGTAGAATATGGCATTAAAATAACTTAGGGTTCTGTTGAAGTAAGACATGATTGCTCCTGGCAGCACCAATCAATCCCAAGAGAATGTTGAGCACCAAAGACACTCCACTTGGATATTGTTTTCTTTTTGGCAAAACTGGCCTTTGAACAAAGAAGTACCCATGCCTCAACCACCAACAAGGTACATGGTGTCAGAAATGGGTAAGAAGGAGTGTCAAATCTTGCCAAGACAGGGTAAGATGATTTTGAAAAATTTCCTGACTCTGCTAATGGTCTGTCAGTTATTCTAGGCCTTAGCCAAAATTGGTTTCTTCAATGTTGCAAATGAGATTTTGGGTGATTGCCCAGGTAGCAAGTTGTCTCTGTCATTTGTTGTACATTTTGGAAGTTGCTTGATTGCACTTCCTGTTTACTCAAGTAATATTATTTCCCTTCTCAGGTCTTCAATGGTGTTGAAGACTAGATAGTTGTAGTTACTTTCCTCTCATGACTTGGTCAAGTTATTTATCTTAAAAGACAAACTAGTTAGTATAGGATTATTATTGAATATATTGTTCTTATTGTATATAATTATTATTAGGCTTATAACTCTTTTATTTAAACAAAAGGGGAGGTACTATAGGAAGTCTTAGATTCAGTGGTTAACCACCCACTGAGGTGTGGCCTTTTATGCTATCTATGCCTATGTACAGCATGCCTCTGGCCTCTCTTTCTTGGCTGCAGGGATTCAGTTTCTGATCTTTGTTTCAGCAGAGAATTCTGATTTGTGAGTCTACCCCTAAATAAATAACTGTCTAATTCTCAATTTTGAGCTAGTGTGGGATTTCTTTTAAGAGTCCTTGCACATTGGTATGTATGCATATGCTTGTTATTGTTAATCAAAATCTCTGAACTTAAAACATGTTAGACAATCTCACTATTGTGGACTGACTTCCTTAACTCTTCAAAATACATAAATGCCTTTTGACCATAATTTTATGAAAAATATAATACTGCAGTGAAAAGCATAGACAGATACAATAAAGAAGCATTTATAGATTAAGAAATTTTTCTTATTGGAAAATTACAGAAAGGAATAGATATGCAAAATCACACTACCTATTTATCTGGGAAATTAAAATATCTATAAAGAAATCAATAAAAAAATTTAATTGATGTGTCATCTTAAAAGACCCCTACTGTGGTTGCTGATAGAAAATAGATGTGGAATAGATGGAAAAAGTGTTTTGGACTTAAGACTTTTAAATAATTAAATTATCTATTTACCTAAATGAATATGTTCAGAAAAATTCCAGAGAGTATCTAACTTAAATGTTATAATAAAGCATATGAAATAAAACATATTTGAGTGTTGATATATAGATTAACTGAACCTTGAACTTGAGAAACTCTCTCGCCTTGTCTTCTGAAATTATAGGACCCACCACATACTGGTTTGATCCTTTCAATTACATTGCTTACATTAATTAATGTCATATCTACCTTTCAAAGTATATAATAATTTTATAATATTTTGCTATCATATACTTAAAAAGAGAGGTAAATAATTCATAGAACTCTAGAAAACTCCAATACAGAATTCTATACACTTATCCATAGTTTTACCTTAATTACTCAGCAACATATACATTTTGAGAAATGTTGATATTCAGATTAGAGGCTCCATAGACACAGATTATTTATTGTTACCACAATTATCATTATTAAAATACATACAAAAACTGCTGTCTTCAGAAAACCTGACATTCTTACAGATAGCAAAATTCTCCATTTCTAGTCTTTGACAATACATTGCTATACATTTTTACACTTTGCTTCAGTTTTATGAATATGTATAGTGAATAATCAAGAAAAACACTCAAAAAACCTCACAGTACCTTTTTTAATGATAATTTAGGCAGCCTGTGTATGTAGTGTGATAACCAGTCCTGAGATTCACCTGTCATTAGATTATTTATCTACTCTTACTCTTACAAACGAATTAATTATATAGTACATGATTCAAATATGAACTCTAAAAATTGTTTCTGAAATTTAGTGTTTTCATGATATCTTAGTAAATTAATTATTAGTTTCAAATTCATTTGGTGGTGTGCTTTTTTGTGTGTTTGTGTGTATGTGTGTGTTTGTGGAGTTATCAATCTGTGGGTAGGTGTGTATGTGTGTATGGAACCTAGAATATTTTGTCATTCTTTAGGAGTCTTTAATTTTAAAGGACATTCTGTTAATGATCTGGACTTCACTGATTAGGTTAAAGTATGTGACATCAGAGATTCCCAAATCACCCTGTCTTTAATGTTCTAACATTGGGTTTACAAGCATACACCACTAAGTCTGACTTTCAATGTGAAGGATGAGGATCAGACCCAGGATCTTATGTTTAATTGGCAAATACTATTTACTGAACCATTTCTCCAGTCCACTAATTACTTCTTAATATAATTATTTGTAAACTTTGCAGTGATATTGATAAAAATGGACTGGAAGACATCCCTGATTCACATAATGTTCTGAGACATAAATTAGCAGTATTAATGCGATTTGAGTTTATACAGCCATTAATTATTAAGTGTAGTCTGTTATTATCACGTATGTATTGTCTTTATTTTCCATTTCCATGACTTGGAATAGCATTTATATGAATTTATTGACCAATTTAATTAAAATTACTGTAATGAAATGTCAAAGGCTGCATCTCTTTTTTATTGGCTACATTCTCATTGTCTTACCTGTACTAAACCACATGGTCTTCACAGGAGCACAGAAAACATTTCGCAGATATTATCCTTATCAGATCACTGAACAGAGGTACAGGATATTTAACTCAAGTCCTAATTCTTTACTCAGGCATCACGTCAATTGGGTGTACATCTTTAAATTTTCTATAAATGTAAGAATATTTTTTTAAAAAGAGAATGTGTCTTATAGGCTCAGGTATCTAAAGAGTAGATTACCCAATGCTAATGCTTTTAGGGAAGTTTTGGAATTTTCAGCCTTGCTAGGGGAGGCAAGGTTGGGAGGTGGGTGGCCTTTGACAGTATATAGCTTTGTCCTAAATCCGGTTCATTCTCTCTGCTTCATACTTGTGATAGAAATGTGATCTTTCAGTTTCTTGCTCCAGTTGCTATGCTCAAGGCATTCTGTCATGATTCCCACAATAATGGGAAGGTATCATCCACCTGGAAAGATAACTCAAAGTAGTCTCTTTTCAATAACACTTTTAGTCATTTTCTATTACTACAGGAATAGAAAGATAACTAATGTAGTAATGTTTCAAATATTGGTTCAATTTAGCATACCTATAGGTTTTTTCTGTTTTTGAAATTCCATAATATTGAAAAATAGTAAATAGACTTCTTATGACATTCAAATAATCCCAATTAGCTATAAACAAGGTAATTATTTGTTACTTTTCACCATATACTTCTCTCAATTTACAAAAAAGCTTCACAAATGACTCCATAGAAAATGAGAGAATTTTGTTTTCATTTATCTTGCCTATATTTATAAGTATAATGACTAAAACATTCCCAACCTATTGATTGTTCTTCAAATGCCTTGCTTCTGTAAATAGGACCTAAAGTAATCAAACACATTCTGAATGTTTATCTTAATAACCTTCTGCATTATAATCCTGTTATTGCTGCTTTAAATATAATAGTATCTATTAGCTTTTTACATATTCAGGAAACATTTCAGTGTTTTGTCTTCTTTCCTATGTAAGTAAAGTGTTCTGGCTCTGTTCCATTTAAGGGACACTTTTATAATACTCCCTCAGTCCTCAATGCATCTCTCTGTATAAATGGATAAATTAAATGGTTGTGATACAGAAAATAGTCAATTTAATTTGTGCAGCATATAAAACACTCATAACAGATTCCATTTTTTTCAAATAAAGTAATTTCAAAAACTTAATAGTTAAAAGCAATTAGAAGATATGTGCCATTAATGGCCTGGGTGTCATATAACATTCAAACATTAGATATAATGCTTCCCTGCTGAAACATGGCTCGGCTGTTAAAATGTTTCTCTTGCATGCTGAGCAACTGAGTTCACATGAAAAAGACAGAAACAAACAAAGATGAAAAGTGGGGAAGTGTGAGATGGGGTAATCAGGATAATCATTATATTGGGTTCTTAGGTCAGCAAAGTTGGCAAATTACTGACAAGGGAAATACTGGTTTTGTTTTAATAAAAAAAATGGTCTGCGTGTGATATAATTGATAAATGACATTTGATACTATATTATGGTCTCAACACACAAGCAGACGTGTCTATTTGGGAATCTAAATATGGTTCACACAGAAATGCAAATATTCACTCACACATAAACTCAGGCCTACACAAGTTAATAGTGCTATGAGTGTGAATCAATATATTTTAAGCTTCTTTCAAAACTTGTTGATAAAGAAATCAAACAATTATCAAAAAATTTTATAATGATAAAAATATTCTTTACTTTTTCTAAGTTTATTATGTTTCATTAGTATTTTTCAAACTTACATAAGAAGCACTATTAAAGAAGAAATGCATGAAATCTGGTTTTTGTTTTAAAGTTCTATGGAGTCAACAGAAATCAAGAAAGAATTATCAACTGTTACTCTACAAATAATGACAGGAAATAAAATCAATGAGTTTAAATATGTACTAGCCACATAGTAGGAAGACTGTTTTTATTATATATTATAGAAATGTTTAGATACAGAGGAAAGTATTTAAAAAACAAACTAAACTAAATAAGAATAGTAATTTAAGAGAATATGTTGTCACAGAGAAAATGCATATGCTATAAGCCAATGAATATCTTTGGCATCATTGGTTCTAAGGCAACTGAAGTTAAATATGCAATGAGATATACGCATTTCATGGATAAAATAACAAAACATACCAACACAGACAGTATCAATCATTGATTAGTTGGGATAGATAAAATTAATTGTCAACATGACATAAGCAGAAACCTTGCAGATACAACATTGAAGGATTATATAGAATAATGTTAGCCTCTATCAATATTGGAATTACCTTGTTTATATTGACATAAGAAGAAATATATTATCTCTGGTTAGAACCATTCTCTGAGCAGAGGATGCTGTCCTGTGTAAAACAGGGAGGACTAGTTGAACACTAGCATCCATTCAAGAAGTTATTGCCCTCTGCTCTTGACTGTGGATTCAGTGTCATTAGCTGCTTCAAGTTTCTGCTTCATTGACTTCTTGCAGTGGCAGCCTGTAATTTGGACATAAAGAAAACAAAGCAAAACAAACAAAACAAAACATTCTCCATTGAAATGCTTTTGTTTTGGTAATTTGTCATAGCAACAGGAAATAGAATAAAACATAAATGTTATACTCAAATGCTGCTGCTTGAATTTTCCAGTGGTACAGGGATGAGATGTTCCAATCAAAGCTAAACTTACTTTACACTGATCCTGGTGGATATTTCAATTAGGAAAGTGAAAATATATGTCTGTACAAAACTTGGATGTCCATGGTCTTTGCAGTCTTAGTTGGAGTTTTCCAAATCTGAACAAACCAATTCCACTTCAATAGGCAGATAGCCACCTATATAAAGGTTTAAGATTTTTATATGTGTCCAAAAGAGGGATGTAATAAAAAACACGAGAAAATCAGAATGAAGTCTATCTTGTGACCAGTGATGTTTTACAAATATCAGTCTTTGGCTCTGTACTGCGTAATATATATATATATATATATATATATATATATATATATATATATAGTATATAGGAAAACCCTAGACAAAGAGTGGAACAGTTGATACTTTCTGCAACTTATTAGATTATTTTTGTTCTTATTCTATGCATTGTAATTTTCAGCTACAAATTTTAATCAATTTATTATAATGATAGAATTAAAGCAGGCAAGGATATAAACCAATGAATCTCCAATGTCTGATTATATTTTAGTGAACAATGTATGTAAATAAATTCTCAAGCAATGTAAAACAGTTAAAAGATAATGGTCGTAGTAATTAAATTATATGCAGTTCATCAGTGTAGGATAGATATATGATTAGGATCTAGTTGGCATTTTATGTGAACTGTAAGGAAAGTATATGGAAGATTTTTGTTTTACTATTTATGTATGTTTTTTTCTTATTTTATGACAGTAAAGCACATTTGAACCTGTTAGCAAGTAAAGTGATTCACCTTAGATAAATAAGACAGGTCTATATTGGAATAAAGGTGTATTTTAAAAGCTAATATTTAGCATTGTTCATATTGCTTCATTTATAGTAAGGTAAAAACTTCCATCATAAGATACTAGTGTATTTTTTCTTAGGTAATTTCATGCATAGATTTCTGTAATACAGGGGAGAAACAGACAGAGAAAAATGTGTTCATATTTGTCTAAAATTCTCACATTTCCAAGGGACTGTTGATTTCCATAGTAAAATGCAATGGGTTGAATAGCTCTTTTGTGAAAAATCTATTATATTTTTTCCAGACAGAATAATTACTTAACAACAGGAACAGCATGTTACAGAAAACTCACTATTATCTTTTGCTGAAATGAAACAGAACTTTTCTAAAGAAGAAGGAAATAACTCAACAGACCTCACCAAGCAATATGTTTAGGGAGAAAGGAGGTCTAATGAGACAGACACCGTGATAGTTCATCCTTTGTTATATAGACTCATGACTGCTGTTAGGATAAAAGGATAAAGAATTATTAGAAATTTGACATAATTATTTCAGCTCATTATTTCCTTTTATATTAAATCCCATATCTGATTTTGATGAAACGTGTGTGTGTGTGTGTGTTTGCAGCAAAAAATTGAAATTGAAAGTAGGAATAAAAACCTCTTACTCAGAAAATGAAGGCAGAAGATGCTATCCATGTCATTTGAAAACACATTTAACTGAGCTTGCCAAGCTCAGAAAGAATACATGATGGTTAGAATATAAGCTATTATTCACAATAGAAGCTGCTGCTGCATCCTTGGACACTATATTGGAGATCATTTCTTTCAAGCAATATTTATTGCTTTCTGAACATTTCCTTGGGCTTGATCTCAAATGTAGAGAGAAAGAATAGATGTACTGATGCATGCCTTTAATCTCAGTAAAGAAAGGGTGAAGGCAGGAGAAAAGCCGTTGATGAACAGATGTGTTATATGGCATATTCCAGGCTAGCATAACTTACATCAGATCATAATTCAAACAAGGTCCTCAAATAAAGCAATGAAAATCTAAAAAGAAATAAAAATCATAAAGAGAATAAACATACCTGAAAAATCCCATTTAAGTAAGTTTGAAAATATCACAATTAATACATTGTCTTAGGCAAAACTCTAACCATATCTCAACAAAACTGCCTATCATTTCTTACTTTCTGATATCTCTTAAGGTGACCTTAAGTGACATTCATGCTTAACAGTTTCAGTTAATTATGTTCTAGAACAACATTATAGATTCAAAGTAACTCTCATCTTTGTAGAAGCAGTTGTGGTAGTGGTGAGAGACTAATCTCTAGGTCTTGAGTATCTTAGATCATCAGTCTAGCAAAGAGCTATAGCATCAACAATATTGGTGTTTTTATAAGTACACAAAAGTATACAGACACACACATTGGGAAAAAAGGGCCACGTGCACATGTGTAGATTCATACCACTCTGAAGATATGTTGTTTCATTCTTTCTCTCGTACCTGATATTTGTGGCGTGTGTGCGTGTGTGTGTGTGTGTGTGTGTGTGTGAGAGAGAGAGAGAGAGAGAGAGAGAGAGAGAGAGAGAGAGAGAGAGAATCTGTAACAATTTTGGGGGTAGATCTGACAGTTTTCTATAATGGGGATGCTCTATCGGGAACTCACTAAGGCCAGCAGAACTGGGCCTAAAAAAGCATGGGATAAAACTGGACTCACTGAACATAACGGACAATGGGGGCTGCTGAGAAGTCAAGAACAATGGCACTGGGTTTTGATCCTACTGAACATACTGGCTTTGTGGGAGCCTAGGCTGTTTGGATGCTCACCTTACTAGACCTGGAAGGAGGTGGGAGATCCTTGGACTTCCCACAGGGCAGGGAACCCTGACTGCTCTTTGGGCTGCTGAGGGAGGGGGAGTTGATTGGGGGAGGGAGAGGGAAATGGGAGGCGGTGGCGGGGAGGAGGCAGAAATCTTAAATAAGTAAATAAATAAATAAATAAATAAATAAAAACATGCTTGTAGAAGGTTTCCATACTAGTTCCTATGTGAAAAGAACTCAAACCCAAAGAAAGGAACTTGGGATGTACTCACTCATAATTGGTTTCTAGCCATAAATAAAGGACATTGAGCATATAACTTGTGATCCTAGAGAAGCTAAATAAGAAAGTGAACCCAAAGAAAATCGTATAATCATCCGCCTAGAGATGGGAAGTAGACAAGATTGCCGGTCAAAAACTGAGAACTAACCGGTGAGGTGGCTTGGGGCTAAGGGGAAATGGGATGAGAAACGTGAGAAGAGGAGGATGGGAGGAGCTTGAGGGATTGGGATGGTTAGGATATAGGAAGGATGGATACGGGAGCAGCGAAGTATATATCCTAACTAAGGGAGCCATCTTAGGGTTGGCAAGAGACTTGACTCTAGAGGGGTTCGCAGGTGTCCAGGGAGATGTCCCCAGCTGGTACCTTGGGCAACTGAGGAGAGAGAACCTGAAATGATCCTATCCTATACTGATGAATATCTTACATATCACCTTAGAACCTGTATCTGGCGATGGGTCGAGATAGAGACAGAGACTCAATTTGGAGCAACAGTCTGAGCTCTTAAGGTCCAAATGAGGAGCTGAAGAAGGGAGAACATGAGCAAGGAATTCAGGACCAAGAGGGATGCACCCACCCACTGTGACATTGGAACTGATTTATTGGGTGCCCACCAAGGCCAGCTGGACTGGGACTAAATAACCATGGGTTAAAACTGGACTCTCTGAACATGGCGGACAATGAAGGATGATGAGAAGCCAAGGACAATGGCACTAGGTTTCAATCCTAATACATGAACTGGCTTTGTGGGAGCTTAGCCTGTTTGGACGATCACCTTCCTGGACCTAGATAGAAGTGGGAGGACCTTGGTCTTCCCGCAGGGCAGGGAATTTGTACTGCTCTTCAGTATCGAGAGGGAGGGGGAATGGAGTGGGGGTAGGAGAAGAGGAGTGGGGATAGGGAAAGAGGAGTGGGGGGAGGGGCAATATTTGGGAGGAGGGGGAGGGAAATGGGGAACGGGGATAGGTGGAAATTTTAATTAAAAAAGAATAAAAATAATTTTAAAAGAAAAAAGGAAATGTTATATAACATAATCTCTATTACCCACATACGCAATTGCTAAAATTCTTTGTATTCCACGCATGTCACTGTAAAAATGCAGTATATACATATATATTTAAGCTATTCTAAACACTACAAAATATCTAGAATAATACCAATACTTAATGAACTGAGCATTAATATTTTAAAACAATTCCCCAAGAAATATTTTATAATATTTGCTTAATTTCCTTTATATCTGTACATGGATATATTGATATATATCACTGATAACTCAATGTCTAATATATAGCATTCATTTATATATTGTCACTGTAAAAGTACAACTCTTTACACTTAAGATTTTTAAATGTTCTTAATTTTCCTTTTTTAAGAGGCTCAGTTTTACTATTATTAAATAAATTAATCATTTTTTATCTGCATTGATTGTCTCTCATTTGAAACTTTCAAGTCTGTTTTGAGAATGTGAGCATATCTAACAAATCTCTCTTCTTGATTAGATTTCCCTTTAGTTTTTTAAGGCCTTGGAGTGCGTGGGATTGAACTCTAGGTCTGCCGTGTGTTTAGGAAGTGATTACTTATTTCTATGTGGACAACTAACTTCCCAAACACCAATAGTTGAACAGGGCTTCCTTTGCTCTTCTGAACTATATAGCTCAATAAAAATGTGACATTTTTACAGCAGTCTTGCCTGCTTCTGATGTGGGAGTTTGTTTCTGCACATTCCAGCACAGATTTCTTTGACTTTCTTTGCTTTTCTTTTTTTCTAACATTAGTAAATATTTTATTTTATGTATTATTTTATTTTACTTTACTTTTTAAAAGAAACAAACTATCTTTTTTTTCATTATGCATACCAATCCATGTTCTCACTCCCTCTCCTCCTCCCATTCTCTCCACTTGCCTCCTAGCCCCCATCCACTCCTCAGAGAGGGAAAGGCACATTTGGGGGGAAGGTCCAAGGCCCTCCTTGCTATATTTAGGCTGAGCAATGTATCCATCCAAAGAGAATCAGTTCTCAATAAGCCAATACAAACAGTAGGGATAAATCCCGGCGCCATCACCAGTGGCCCCTCAGTCTGCCCCAGCCATGCAACTGTCAACCAAAATCAGAGGGAATAGTTTGGGCTTATTCTTGTTCCTTCTCTAGCAGGCTGTTATTAGTGAGCTCCCATTAGCTCAGGTAGACTGTTTCATTGTTTCGTCCTCTTTGCTCATATCTCATTCCTCCTACTCTTGAACTGTACTCTGTAGAACTTTACCATAGGTTTTCAACTAACTGGAGAAGCTGGGCTTCTCTGGCCTGTTGTTCTGTTTATGATCACAAATAAAACTACCTCAACTTCAGCATCAACTCCACAATCATCTTGTCACATTCATATGATATGGATTTGATTGGAATTATATTACTATAGAGATCCTTAAAGTTATATTAGAAAGTGTAGCAAGCGGGAGTGGTGCACACCTTTTATCCAAGTACTCATGAGGCAAAGGTAGGTGTATCTATATGAGTTTGAGGTCACTCTGATCTACAGGACCAAGTTCCAGGACAGGCACCAGAGCAACAGCAAAACCCTGTCTCAGAAACAAAAGCATTAAAATGTGATTTGGTATCTTTCACCAGTTAAAGCTCTTACCTCGCAAGCTAGAAGACCAGGATTTATATCCCATTAGGGTTGCAGCTGACAAAAGGGTATGTCAACACCCTTTCTAGTTTTAAAACCAAAGATGAGACAGCCTAAAAGTCTTTTCCTTTGTCCTTGAGTACTCTGGATAAGAAAATTAGCCGTTCATGTGCTTTCAGTTTAATTAAGAACGCCGACTTCAAAAGAATGAAGTATGAAAGAAATTGAGGAAGATTCTTGACATCAGCATCTTTTCAAACATACACAAGTACATTAAAATATTTTTAAAAATAAGATTTCAGGCTGGTATATCCATCAAGAGCAAGCAAGTACTGCTTTTACAGAGAATGTCAGTTCACTTCCCAGAATTCATATCATGAGGCTTATAACACCCGTAACTCCAACTACAGAGGTTTCAACATCTTTGTCACTTGTAGACACCAACACTCAAGTGCACACACACAAACGTGGGCACACATACATATAAATAATTTAAAAAATAAAATAACAATCATAAAAGCAAAATAAGACATTCATCATCTCCATAATTAATAGTCATTGCGCATATATACTTCTTTCATAAATGATATCATTGATTATTTTTCATTCTGAGACAAGGTACTGGTAGACATCTCTGACTGGCACTGGTTACATTATCCAAACTGTCATCAAATTCAATTATCATATGTACTCATTCATAAGTGGTTTTTAAACATAAAGCAAAGAAAGCCAGCCTATAAATCACAATTCCAGAGAACCTGGACAACAATGAGGACCCTAAAACAGACAGACACAGATCTAATCTACATGGGAAGTAGAAAAAGGAAGGATCTCCTGAGGAAATTCAGAGCATGGGAACCATGGGAGAGGGTAGAAGAGGAGGGGAATAGTGAAAAACATATAGCTCAATAAAATCAATAAAAATAAAAAATTCACGGTCATTTGCTTAAGTTGTCTAGTTACTGCTATTACAGTCATGAGCTTCTACAACTGAACAATTGACACCATTTTATATTTAGCTTTCTATTATTTATATGCTATATAAAGACTATAGAATAAATTTTAGACTATTAAAAGTGTATTATATAATCTGTTTAGATATGATGTTCTAAATAAGAACTAACTATATAAGAAGAAGCAACATCTGAAGAATAGACATGTTTGCATATTTTGAAAGAATTTGTTTCTTTCTGTCTCACCTTACAGCACTGGTTCATGACATTAGCTCTCTGTGTAGTAGAACTGATGGTTATAAGTATTATGTTCCTGCATTTTGAAGACATTGTGCTAGTGTTTCATCATTGTATGTAGAGTATTTTGCATTATGTGGGATTTTTTATAAAATTAATTTAGTTCCCATAAAATTTTCAGGTAATGATTTTTAACAATTAGTCAAGAATTATTCTAAGGGCTTTTCATTGCACTCAAGGCATATGTAACATAACATTTTATATTCCATTTATTTGAAAGCAAATATTGACAGAGTTTTCTATTACATAACAATATTGTATTATTCTTTCCTGGGAGAAACCTAAATTGAATAAATGCTCTCTTGAGTTTTGCTCTTAAGTTTCTATTAAATTTCTACAATATTTATATATATTTTTTCTGTCTCAAAATGGGTTTATAGAAAAATCAGCCCTCCAAATGTTGATGAAATGACTGATCCTGTTATTCCAATATTATAAATCACTTATCCTATTCAATATTAACACTAAATTATTTTACATAATTTAAGTGTATATATGTTTTTGTTTTGTATAGTGGCATATACTTATAAGTACAATGCTTAGAGAGACAACTAGAGGTCATGGACTCTCTGGAGCTAGAGTTATAAGTTGTTGCTAAGATCCAGAAGTGACTAATGGGAATGGAACTGTTTCCTCTGCAAGAACAGTTTATGTTATCACACCGTGAGACATCTGTCCAGACGCCAGACTTTGTTTTTTTTCTAATTTTTTAATTCTAACATGAGCAATGTATTTATTTTATGGACACCTAGCTCTTTCCTCTGCATTTAGCATATCCATAAGTCCCTTTAGTGATTCTTCTTTGTAGATGTATTGAAGGCTAATAACTTAGGGATGGATAATTTATAAGGAGTATCATCCCTGGAGAAGAATGATCTTAGAATCAAGTGACCCTATAGAAATATTTTATCCTTAATAATGTGATTGAACAACATTCAATCTTGAGGAAGACCTTAGGATCAAAATTGAGATTTCTCAGAAATTAAGAAATTATGCTTAGTGACCTACCTCACATTGATTATTTTCCAAAAGATTACAAAGTGATACTATGACCTACAAACGCTGAAGATGCAGCAGCTACTACCTCATTAGTAAATTCCTTGAAATCAGTTCTTCCAACTTGCTAGATTTCTATAGGTGGAAGGAAGTTTCTGTTCCACCAGCCAGTTCACAAATTACAAAACAGAAAATTCTTATTAATTATAAATATTCAGCCAGTAGTTTAGGCTTTTTACTAACTAGCTTTCACAATTTAAACTAGGTCATATTTCTAATCTATGTACTACCACGTTGCTCAGTAACTACTTTTTTTCTAGCATTGCATGTTTATCCATCTTTCTCCAGGTCTTTTGAAAACTTAACTTTCTTCCCTTCCCTCTCTTTTTCCTGCCTAGCATCTTTCTGCCTTATTATTGATCATTAGCTCTTTATTAAATCAATGAGAGCAACATATCTTCACAGTGTACAAAAGGATAGTTTCACAGCATTTCCTCATCTTTGCTCAATTAAAAAAAGAAGGTTTCTCTTTAACATAGTAAAATTATATACAACAAAAACAGTTATCAAGTAGGGATTATAGTTATAATATTCAGTCCATTTATAGTTTGAAATTTTAGAGAATATGCTTTACTATCAATTTTAATCTTTGTAAGTTAAACATTTTATACATAATTTACTTATAATCATAATGAAGGAAAACTATAATATAGCTGTTTAGTCATTAACTCCATCTAAAAAAAAGGCAAAGATTGACAGTCACTTACTTTGGCGCTTTGGCAACTTGTTGATATAGTTTGTACAGCATATACTGTCAGCAGTTGAAGCAAAGGCAGATTCTTGTCCAAATGGATAGCTTTTTCCATAAAGAAAGGAACAACATGGAGGTTCTTTAATGTCCATCATCTTCTTTTGAGGTAAATTGGTGATTCCAGGAAAAGTTGTGACTCATTGTCATAGAAAATCTCACGCTATTAAACACATTAAATACATATTTGGTAGGTTTTTGCAATGTTTGAAGGCCGTCTATCTATTTAAATGTATCTGTCTAACCTAGAACAATACCTAATATTACTACAAGTTTAATTATAGATTATTAACTATTAACATATATTTTAATTATACATTACCTTTTTAAATGAGATATATAAGCACAATGTCCTAAACAAGAGTACATATGGTATAAAACATAAGTTTAAATATGTATCAACAAGTGAAAATCAATACCAATGTAAAACATTTTGAAATGAATGATTGCTTTTTGGGTTAAAGTAGATTCAATAATCTACCCTTTTTGCTTATCATTTTATATCCTCCTTTTTCTTCAGAAAGAGATCCTCAAATCTAATTACTTTGTTTAGCTTTTTCCCTGACCATGGCTAAGAACAACTTGTAACCAATGCTGCCCCATGCACAAATGATGAAAAATGTTCATAATTCATCTTTTTTAAATGTGTGTATGATTTTCTTTTGACTATATTCTATTGTTTGGGGTACTGGTATCATTGGGGAACTCTAAGAAAAAGCAGAATAATGTCCAAGTCCTGGATAGAGTATCCTGTGAGGGTAGAACATCTCATCCCAAAGCCTTGAAGCAGCTCTGGATTCAGAACTCTAAGGAAATTGCACAGAGGTGCTCCTAGATGTTTGATCACCTGGGCCATTCAATTTTATTGGTGTCTGATCTCCTTGCTCTGAAAATATATAATCTTTCAAAGGTAACATAGCTATATCCATTAATACAAGTATAGATTATATGTTATAACATATTAGCCATAGATGATTTTTTGCTTTATGCTTGGGTAGTTAAAACTTATATTATTTATTTTTTAGTTTTTCTAAGCTTTATGTGTGTAGCCAGGAAACGAATGGGTCTTTCTTGATCAAATCTGATATTCTTCAATCCTGAATTAGTTCATATCCTTTCATTTTCTGTGAGAACAAAAACATAACTTATTTTCAAAATGGCACATCTTTTTACTATCATTTTCAAGTAAAAATACTTATAAAAATATGACCACTTAATTTAACATTTTCTATAAACCAATGTCTCTTAGCAGCCATTGCACATTCATCAACAATCTAACCTAAAACTTTAAAGACAACATAATAACATACAGGATCCAGACTCCTGTGTATTTTTAACAAGGATATATTTCCTATATATTACCCTGTTCTTTTTCTAAAAATTGTTTTTTTTTTATTTTTTATGACTGTCTACTCTAAACCAATACAGAGCTTAGCTCATTGCATGCTTTTAGTTGGTGCCACACCTCTCAGTTTCCTGAGAATCTAGTTTCATGGCAGAAGAACCAGCAGGAGCCACATTTATGATCCCAAATCTGGGAAGATTATGGGTCCAAGCTTTCCTAGGCACTTCTACCTAGTCTCATGGATGTGAGTATTGTGCTACCCACTGCTCAAAAACCTGATTTAAGTGCTTGGTAATAGGGTCTCTTAAAAAGGCCACACCTCTATTTTCTGCTAGTACCAAGCCTTCCCAAGAGAAGACAATCACTGGGAAATCACATTTGACTCTGAGTTCCAAACTTTTCTTTTCAAGCTTATTCATTGCAATCCATTTACAGTCTACAAATAACATTTTTTCCCAAAATAATGTGTGTTTCAGAGTCTGAGATGCATACTTCTTATGTAGTTTTCAGTTTAAGTGACAATATCGAGGACATATAATTTTTAATACCTTTATTTCCTAATGTATTTCAGAATGGTAAATTATTTTCTTCAAAGCATGAAGAAATTATGCTGTATGACTCTTAACGTAAACATTGGTTAAACTAGAAGAAAATAGCTATGCTATAGAAATTAACCATGAAACAATAAAATAATAGGTATTCATAAACTGCCAACAGTAATACAATTTAGAAACAAGCTGTGCTTCATAATAGACCCTTTCTAAAATTTTCTCTTAGTGTGTTCCTGATAACTACATTATGATCTTTAATAATCTGAATTATTTATTCAGTATCACTTTATTATTGTATTTTGTTGAACATTGTAAAAAAGAAAGGAAATATATAATTGTGTTTTAAATATGTTACATCAAATTATGGGAGTGAACACAACTTAAACAAAAATCTGAACTTTAATAACTCAAGGTTACTCTAATTTACATTTGTAGTAAAAATAGCAATATACATCAGCATATGTTTCCAGAGTAATTACTTTTATGTTGAAAATAAACTAATGAATTTTATAAGGAGCTTGCCCTTCGTTTAAGTAAATAGCTGTAACATTTTATTTATCATATTCTGCATGTTCTTCAGTTAAGACTATGCTGATATTCACTCAGTAATAACAGTAAGATGCATGGCATTTTCTATGGCTGCCCTTCCAAAGAAAGAGTAAATCATGCTGAGTTGATAAACAGTATAAGGAAGAACATACCAATGCGATCTTATTTTAGGACTCAAATGAGCTTTCTAAGGCTGGGGTTCTGGAGAAAGAAAAATCAAAATATGAATGGATGCTAGTTATTTGAGTTGTGAAATCAGAATCTTTCAGGAACTGAATTGACATTGACATACTGATGAAATTACCCCTTTTTATGTATTTATTTACTTTTTTTGAGACAGGATTTATCTGTGTAACAGCCCTACCTGTCCTGGAACTCACTCGGTAGGCTATACAAACCTTGAACTCACAAAATTCATCTGCCTCAACATCCCAAGTGCTGGTATTAAAGGTGTGAAGAACGACTCCTGTATAAATTAATCAAGTTTTATTGATTAAGATCCAAAATAAAATAAACTTGTTACAGTATACAAATCAATTTCAGGTTTTTATGATTGATGTTTCAGATCTAGGTGAAAGATGCCCCAAATTCAAGACAAAGTTTCAAAGTTTCAATCACTGTATTATATCAACAGTCCTTATTACTGTTATTATTATTATTGTTATACATAATCTCACTAAATTGTGTATGAAGGCCATGAAATTGTGATCTCTCTATATCTGTTTTCCCATATATGTGTGCCAATAGTACTGTGCACCTGGATTCATATCATCCCTTTGATATTGACTGATGATGAACTCACTCATATAATTTTCTCTTCTCCTGATTTTGCCTTTCTCATTTATTTAACAATTTCATTCTTACTCTGTTTTAATCCACAACATGCCTTTTATATTTGTACTCTCACAGTACACTGAATGATTTATAAAAGCCCAGTATGAATCATTTTAGCATATGTGATGATCAATTTGGATGTTTCCAAATAATATGAATTCATGATAAAATACAACTATCAATTTCTTCACATAAAGTTCTAGTTTTCTTTTAGCTGTGATATAAAATTCTGAGAGAAAAACAACTTAAAGAGGAAAGGTTTGATTTCCTCTTATGCTTCCCGGTCAAAGTAAATCACCATGGGATGTGAGAGAATGAACTCAAGGGAGAATCTATGGATACACGAGCCTTTCTGGCATACTCTGATTTTTTCACATGCCTCAGACAGTTTTCTACACAGTACATAACTTTATGGAATTTAGACTGCCAATGGTACACTAGACTTTCCTACATTAATTAGTAATCAAGATAATTCTTAGAATACATATTCATAGACAAGCATGTTGTAGGAAATTCCTAGACTTAGGCACTATTATTATTTAGTGTATGCCAAGGGAACAAATCTAAGAAATACAGACTCAAATGATATAGTCTATTTTACTTCAGAAATAATAAATTAGCTGAACACAATTATTTATATAGTAGCATACTAACATTAAAATAGATAACTTAAATATAAGTTAAAATAATGGTAATTTTTTGAAATTTTGTTATATTGATTCACAAAAGCACATTTACATGTTCACATAAACACAGAATATGAAAGGAAAGCAAAAAAACCTAAGGGTAAATGTGTTAGAATTCTTAAATTAAAAAAAGTCACTAGTTTCTTTGATGCTTTAGTATTTTAATGAACGTAACTTCTTAGTCTTGAATTTGAATAGATAATGTAATGAATTACAAGATGATATGTTACACAAAGTAACTTCTTTAATTTTCTTTCATGTATAAATCTAAGTCTTGTTTAATTAAAAATTTCTTTAGTGAGTACGATTTTGAAAGATAGCTGAAATCATGTTTTTTTATCTGAAGAATCGTTTGAGGTTTCATGCGGATGAGAAAAAGTCTTCATTTCAATCTCTCATTTAAATGATAAATTTGAATTATCATTTGGTATAACTCTTCTTCAAACATACTGACTATATTACCTCATTGACATTTTGCCTCCAGGATTACTATTAAAGATCTTAATATTAATATGAATTTACTTTTTCATTGGTTTCAATTTTTCCTTTCAGGTTCAAGGAGAAATATGAACAAAATTCACAAGTTCCCTTCTAATACATTTTTTGAATATGGCACCTGGCCTCATTTATCCAATGCTCAATTTTTTCTTCATGATATTTAACACATTTCCTCTACTCTTATAGAATTCTATTCAGTTCTTTTATAAGTTTTACTAATTTAAATATCTTCTATTTCCCTCATGGTAGTTCTTTTTTGGAAGAAGAAATGTGTTTACATTTACCTTCTTGTTAAAATAGTCAATACCTGCTTAATTTTAACTCAACAAAGCTCTAGAAAAAAACACATATACTAATTCATGTTTTATTAATATGTAATTAATTCTAAACTCAGTGAATTTGACTTTTTTCCCATTCAACACAGAAAGTTGTTCCTGTCAATTTGACCAAAGGCTTTCATGAAGGTCATATTGGCATGGTTTATTTTTCTCTTTTAACTGACTAGTTTATCATATTTTAATATTCACCATCAAACATTTAAGTGTGCAATTTCACTCAAGGCTTGAAATATAAAATTACCTTTTTCTTGGCCTTTGTTCTATATACACCATAATATTTCCCTCTATGTTATACTCTACCTTACCCTTAGAAATTGATCTTAATGGAATTATGTGTGATTTATAAACAAGACATACATAGCATTACTAATAATCTCTGTATTTTCTTAAAAGAAAGACTTGTGTAATCAGAACAAATGTTTCTTTTCTTCAGAAATGATGCTATATGTATCATTTACTCCATACAATATTTCAGAGTCCCTGTGTCCTTTTTTGAGCACTATTTCATCTCTTCAGTTTCTTCACTAATTTATACAAAGTCCTCGATTCTTTTTGCACATTATTCTGCTTTCCAATTCTTTCATTCCATGCACTTTCAGTACTTTCAATATCTTTGATCATTTATCTAATGGCACTTGGATATTTAAAGTACAAATCAGATTCCTAACTTTAGTTTTTATTAATTTTTACTCAAATCGCTGAGATATTCTCTTTTATGACTTTTGTTGACTGTGGTTTGGTCTTCTTCTAATTTAGCCTTAATCCAGACCCTATAATACTGAGGGTACAAATTTTCTGCTCATAAAATGACTAGAAGTTGCATAGGAAAATGCATACACACACACACACACACACACACACATATATATATATATACATGCATAAATACATACATACACACATATACATGGAGAGTTATACATTGCTGATCTGACCTCAAATTCACTTTTTTTAGGTTTTTGTCATTGCTAGCATTTGTAATTAAGAAGTGCTGTTGTCGATCTACAGGAACTCTGCTTTTTCTCATGGTTCCTTCTTAAACTTGCTCTTCATGCTTCTTCTTACTCAAGTGTTATTGAAAATAATAAAAATCACATTATATCTACTTGATACTGTATATGTGACCTGTATTTTTATAGTTACTCAAATGTTCATAGTCTAGTGTCCAGTAAATGGAATTAAATGCTTCTCCGTTTGCGTATAGTCAAGTTTCAAGACCTTCTACAAGGATATTCAAGTCAGATTAGTTGTTGTTTATTTCATTGTGTATGGAAATTCTGTCATAAGGCTTCTGGGAAAGCCTTAAAGTCCTGATCCCCCTGCCTCTGCTTTTCAAAAGTTGAGATTATAGGTATGTGCTACTATGCTCACTTATGTACATTTCCTTGTAAGAAGAGAATTTGGTTTGTTCTTCCTGTCATGAAAAGGGAAAAGAAAATATTCATACATTAGCCAGTAATAGAACCATCACAAAGAAATTGATCTCCTTGTAATCTCATTTTTGAAGATTTCTCAAAGACAATATGAAAGTAATTGTGAGTGTATGTGCCTATATGTGATATTTTAGTATTACTTCCAAACTAACACATCACAAAAATGTTGAAAAGACTTGAGCATTATCCTACGCTTGGCATTTCAAATATTTATAGTAGAATCATTTTTAATTTGAAATTGATTTTATTCATACAATATTTTATGATTATGGTTTCTCTCCCAACTTCTCTAAAATTGTACCACCTCCCATTCCATGCATATTCAAATCTACTTCTTTTCTGTTTCTCTTTAGAAAGCAAAAAGAAATCTAAAGAATCATAATAAAGTAAGATAAAACGAAATAAAGAAACCAGATTTGATTATTATAATATAAAATATATTACAGGTATACCAAATAATTCTACAGGTCAGGCAGTTATAGAAAGATCAAATCGTACTATAAAGGACATGCTGAACAAACAGAAAGGGACCGAAAATACCCCCAGAAATAGATTGCATAATGCTTTATTAACCTTGAATTTTCTTAACGCTAATGAGAAAGGAACGACAGCAGCAGAAAGACAATGGATAATGGAAAAGTCTGCTGAACCAAATCAACCGATTTATTTCAAAGATATGCTGACCTCTCAATGGAAGCCAGGAGATGTGCTACGTTGGGGAAGGGGTTTTGCTCTTGTTTCCAAAGGAGAAGAAAAATTGTGGATACCATCAAAATTAATAAAGGTTCGATTTGAAGAGGAGAAACCTCTTGGAAAGGAGAAATGATAACTCATCCACAATGATGATATTCATACAGGTGGTAAGAAAAACATAGAATGGGAGCAGGGTTCTGTTCTTATCTCCACAGGAAAACACTCATCTTTGAAAAATTCAAGGGACCCTGGATGTTTGGATACTGACAGATGGAAAAATACCTGCACAATAGGAACTCTCAGGACCGCGAGGGGTGCACCCACACACTGAGGCAATGGGGATTTTCTATCAGGAACTCACCAAGGCCAGCTGGCCGGGGTCTGAAAAAGCATGGGACAAAACCGGTCTCGCTGAACATAACGGACAATGAGGACTACTGAGAACTGAAGAACAATGGCAATGGGTTCTTGATCCTATCGCACGTAATGGCTTTGTGAGTGCCCAGGTAGTTTGGATGCTCACCTTAATAGACCTGGATGGAGGTGGGTGGTCCTTGGACCTCCCACAGGGCAGAGAAACCTGCTTGCTCTTTGGGCTGAGGAGGGAGGAAGACTTGATTGGGGGAGGGGGAGAGAATGGGAGGTAGTGGCGGGGAAGAGGCAGAAATCTTTAATAATTAAATAAATTAATTAATAATAAAAAAAACTGAATAGGTTGTTTTCCAGGAAGAAGATGGGGCCCCACAACAACAACTCCACCTGGTTGATATGACGTCATGATACTGATAGCGCTACTACAAGACCTGTTTTGGGTACCAGCTGCACAAGACAGTTCCAACTTGGTTAACTGAAATGGTGCACATCTTATACAACAGTCTGGCCAGACCTGCACAAAATACTCAGAGACTATTTGCAATTTTAAAAGACATTGATCTTGAAATTTAACCATCATTTTACTTTCACAGGATCCCCCAGAAAGAACGTCGCCCCCATGACAGCTGGAAGTAACTCTAGAGGACGATGTCTCTTCTCCCAGTAAAGTTTGCCCTTGTCTTTAGGGACATCATTTAGGGGTTGATTATAATTGGTATACGGTTGAGGGTTGGGGGAGGAATTTTATAAGCTCAGGGATCATTTGAAAAAAAAGAAAAGAGGGATAATGGGATGATGGGATAATAGTTTGGTACTTGTTGTTACTTGTGAGTTATTGTTTTGAGACAAATATATTGGTATCGATTCTTATATATATATATATTTTTTATTTTTGAGACAGGGTTTCTCTGTGGTTTTTGGAGCCTGTCCTGGAACTAGCTCTTGTAGACCAGGCTGGTCTCGAACTCACAGAGATCCGCCTGCCTCTGGCTCCCGAGTGCTGGGATTAAAGGCATGCGCCACCACCGCCCGGCTTTGATTCTTATATTTTGATGCAAAGTAAAATTATATTGACTATTGTATTCATGCATGTTTCTACCTCTGTTTAAAACATTTTTTATGTATTGACAAATATTGTATTGATATATATATATATATATATATATATAGTATATATTTACCATATTGCAGTGTACATTTCTACCTCTGATTAAGATACTTATATATTGTTTGTGTATCAATAGATATTTACCGTACGTCAATGTATATTTGTACATTGTTTATATTTGGAGGTCATGGTCCTCATTTGTTTCACAGTCATTTATTGTCTTAGTCTTTAAGTTAGATAGGTATTGAGAATTTTATAGATCAATAGTATTCTAAGTTTGTCATTTATAATTACACTAATCAGGTTCTTTAGATACATAGAGATTATACTCAGTATAGATAGATAATCTTCAACCTCTTCAAAGAGCTGTAGAAAATGGCCTTTAATCTAACTCAGAGTTTTATGGTAGTGAAACACAATTGCTCCTGGCAACACCGCTCTATTCCCGAGAGAATGTTGAGCACCAAAGACACTCCACCTGGAGCCTTTCTTCTTGACTGAACTGGCCTTTGGGCAAAGAAATGGCCATACCTCAACCACTGACAGAGATACAGAGCGTGCATCAATGGATAAAACAGGACTATCATATCCTGCCAAGACAGGGTAAGATAGTTTTGACAATTTCTTGCCTTTGAAAATGGTATGTCAGTTATGTTAGGCCTTAGTCAAAGTTGGTTGCTTCAACGCTGCAAACGTGACCTTGGGTGATTGCCCAGGTAGCTAGTTGTCTCTGTGATTTGTTGCATGTTTTGGAAGTTGTTTGATTGCACTTCCTAATTACTCAGGTAACATTATTTCCCTTCTCAGATCTTCAATGGGGTTGAAGACTATATAAATGTAGTTACTTTCCACTCATGACTTGACCAAGCTATTTATTATACAAGACCTAAGCTAGTTAGGATAGGATATTTGTACTTATTGTATATAATTTCATAGTAGGTTTAGAACTCTCTTACTTAAACAAAAGGGGGAGGTGTTGCGGGAGGTCCTTCCACTCCTCCAGCCAATAGCCGCTGAGATACCAGCCCATTGGGGCGTGGTCTCTCTCCCTTTAAAAAAGCAGTCACAAAAAAAAAAGGCAGTCACTTCCCTCCTTGCTCTTTAGACTCCCTTCCTGATTGCGCAGAAGGTTGTTGTCTGGGACGGTGATCTGTAAGTTTTTTCCCCTTTAAATAAATAACCATTATATTAATCATAATTCCAAATTAGCGTGGGATTGTTTGTGACTTATGCCTTTGTCTTCAGAAGGTGACAAAAACAATTAAATCAAAGAAAAGAGGCCAAAGAAAATTCACGAGAAAAATATAGAGAAGTGATACAGAAAAACATGAGGTATAATATATTTGCAAAGGAATTGTATTGTGTGAAAAATAAAAATATAGTGAAAAACATTATGAGACAAAGAATCTCTAAAAAGGCCATTGATTTTATTGTGTGGGCTCTCTATTGCTGAGTATGGGGCCTGTTTTTAAGAGTTGTGTGTATCCCAAGTGTTACTCCTTTGGAAAGACATAATTTTTCATTTGTAAATAATTATTAATTGAAGATAGCTTCTGGCTTAGGGATAAAGACCTGTCTTTTTCTCAGCTCTATGATCTCATCTGGTACAGTTCTAGACATCCTGTATCAATTCTGCCACAGTCTCTGTGAGTTCATCTGTGCATCAGTCCTGCTGTTTTTAGATGGTCTTTCTTCCTTTTTCTCTATATACAATCTGACTTTTACGTATTTCCATCTTTTCTTCCATAAGTTACTCTGCGACCTTAGGGGAGAAATTTGAAAAGATAACCAATTGGAATAAATTATTGAAGGTTTCACACTCTACATGTTCTTTGATTTTGGGTCTCTATATTTCTTCCCATCCACTGCAGGAGAAAGCTTCTCTAATTATGACTTAGAAAGACACTGATCTATGAGTATAGCAGAATACCACCAAGGATCATTTTATTGCTAAATTTCTTTCACTAGAAGCAGTATTTCATGTCTGTTAGGTGCTTGAACCATTTACTCTCATGTTCCTGACTCATAGAAAAGTGTTAGGGTTGGGTTCTATCTCCTAGAATGGGCCTTAAATCCAATCAGATATTGATTGGTTACTCTCACTAACTTTATGTCATAATTGAACTAGTACATTTTGCAGGCAGACCACCATTGTAGATAAAGGGTTTGTAGCTGTGATGGTGTTTACCTTTCTCCTTTGACAGTATGCAGAGTACTTTGCAATGTCATGAACATTAGTCTAAAGGAGAAAAGGCTCTAGATAGGCATCGGCTCAACTTTGCAGTCATCAATGAGTTGTTTAGACGTTGTCTTCAGCAAAAAGCCTTAACATCAGTTTTATTTGAGCAACCACTAGACTTTGCAACAACCTGGATTGTTTTGAGTGTTCCAATGGTATACTTTTGGCTAAAGCTTCCACTAAATGTAACCTACTCCTAGCACTAGACCCTTACCTTTTTTTTTTTTTTTTTTTTTCGAGACAGGGTTTCTCTGTGGTTTTGGAGCCTGTCCTGGAACTAGCTCTTGTAGACCAGGCTGGTCTCGAATTCACAGAGATCCGCCTGCCTTTGCCTCCAAAGTGCTGGGATTAAAGGCGTTCGCCACCACCTCCCGGCTGACCCTTACCGAAATGAAAGAAAAGGCAAACAAAAGATTAGAAGAGATCAACAAATCCCTTAAAGAAAAGCAAGAAAAAGCAATCAAACAGGTGAAGAAAACTGTTCAAAACTTAAAAACTGAAATATAGGAAATAAAAATAACACAAATCAAGAGGAACACTAGAAATGGGAATTTTGGATAAAATTAGGAACTACAGGTGCAGGCATAAATAACATAAAATAAGAGATGGAAGAGAGAATCTCAGGTATTGAAGACATGATAGAGGATATAGATTTATCTGTCAAAGAAAATGCTAAGTCCAACAAATTTTTAACAGAGAATATCGAGGAAATCTGAGACACCATGAAAAGACAAATCCTAAGAACAATAGAGATAGAATATGGAGAAGTTCAGCTCAAAACAAAATATTTTGTAATTTTATTAATGCATCAAGAAAAGGTTCAAAATATATATGGTTTTTCATATGGTTTTCAAGGTGTGGTATTGAATTCAAATTACTGGAATTTAACACACATTTATATACTTTACTATTAGCTTGTCATAGTAACTATTTTTGTGATTGTCTATTTTTAAAAATTTATAACTCTAGTGTTAAAAAGATGTGTCATAGATTGAAAACAAAATACATAAATACATTTCCAGAGAATTTGCATTTGATAATATATATATATATATATATATATATATATATATATATATATATATATACTTAACTACTCATTAACACTAGTTCCATGGAATCTGATGCCCTTTTCTGGCTTTTTCAAAATGATGTTGGATGTCCTTCTGTATATGTGTAGCTTTATTGGTTGAAAACGCTGTTTCAGCCAATGACTTAGCAGAGTAAAGCCAGGGAGAAAATCAGATCATGATCATATATATATATATATATATATATATATATATATATATATATATGAAGAGTAGGCAGTGTCACAGAGATGCATGTAACTGCTGAAAGAAGCAGATGCCATGGAGCTACCCAAGAAGCAAGAGATAACAAACCATGAGCATCATGGTAAAATAAACAATAATATAAATGTGTTACTTTAAGATGTAATAGCTATTAATAAATATGCCTAAGTCATTGAATCAAGCAGTATTCTAATTAATATAGTTTCTCTGTGATTATTTGGATCTCAGTGGCCATGAAATGTACAAGCTGTCCCAATTTACAAAATGATACTCACCATTTGGGGCATAGATCTACATAAGTTCTAAAAAAAGCTTAAGAAAAAAAATGAAGGCTTCTAGACACACAGAAATGAGAGTCAAGCACAGCTGTTTTGTAGCCACATCTTTTTTCAAATAGTTTGCTATTTCCTGGAAGCAAGCAGAGGTATGGCTCTTTTAAGATAAGTGTTTCGGACTCAGTATTAGCAGCAAAAACTGTGCGGTTTTTTTAGAGACAGCTTCCTAGTTCATGCTGGCAGCACAAATAGGACTGCCTCTTTCAGGAGGCTGAGCACTTAAATAGGGTCTGAGAGCAGTGTATTACAAACTGTTTACTGACAACACTGACCCACTGTTTCTCTGGATCTGGGGTGCTAAGTAAGGCTTGGAGAGATGTTGAATATGACGCTGTCTTTTTGTATGGCTCAGAGCAAACAGGCAGGGCAGTAGAGTGGATCCTAGCCATGCCCACTTAGCATTTTTTTAAATGGTGCTACAGGGCAGATATACAATAAAGACAGATTCAGATGAAGAAGATCTCTAAACAAGTCACATAATTGCATAAATGTACATGAGCTTATCAGAGAGAAGAAAGAAAGCAGCTAGTCATAGACTAAAGAAATAAATATAGTTAAATACTAAAAAGTATTAGAATAAAAAATAAGCCATGGAAAGATGGAAAGTAAACAGAGTCTAGATAATATATATTATTGCATTTTCTTTTAATTTATGAGTATGGATGTGCTAACGAGAGAGAGAAATTTCATTGTATGGACTGCTGAGCGAAACCAACGTATATATTTTAAAATTATCTTGACTTCAAAATTTGAGTCTAAGGATATGCTACTTTGGAAAAGAGGTTCTGCTTTTGTTTCCATGGAATATGAGAACCTGTGGATTCCTTCCAGGCTAATGTAGTTTGGTGGAACAAAACTGTTCCCAAAAGGTCTCTATGAACATGGAAAACACTTCAACCAACAATTATTAGGAAAGAATTTGGAGGAAACTATATCCAAATTGCCAGAATGATTGTTGATAAATGATAATTTAAAAATGTAATGAATAATTAAAAATAGCAGATTAATATACTCATTTATAATACTCAAACTTGTGTGATGTTAGTTAGGTTTTCTAAATATATAGAGATATATTTCAGTTAGATAATCAGCAACATTTCAAAGACTTATACAAAATGGAATTTAAAAGATTTTAAGAACTTAGACTTTCTAAATAAAGATAATTGTCTGTTTCTGGAAGCACCAATTACTTCTGAGAGGTTGGTGGGCATTGAAGAAACTCATTATGCCTTTACTATGACAAGGCTAGCCACGTGTTCTTGCCTAGACTGTTTGCTGGTATACTGTATAAACTGATGATGCAAGACCCACAGAAAAATGACTGCAAAACTTGCCTACAGAAGGTTAGTCAGCCATTCATGGTTCTTGTGCCTTCAGGTTTCTTGCTTCATGAAACAGTCTGCCAGACATTCTGCAGGACACAGAAGAAAGCAACTGGTGAATTTTGCCATTTAAAGGCAGAATAGATCTTCAAATTTCTTGCTCATGGAACATTCTGATGAATTCTATGGATCTGTAGGCTAAAGATGTATGCCCCAATGTTACAAAAGAACTTTGAGTAACTGTCCAGGCAGCGAGAAGTCTTGTCATTTTTAGAACTTTGAAAGTCATTTATAATGCTCCTCCTGTTTACTTAGGCAACATCATATCCTTCTGGGGTCTTTCATGAAATTGACAAAAAAATAGTTTTAGTTCTAGTTTTCTTTAATTATGATAAAAGATAAATCAGCTGTAAAACTTTAGACTCACAAAGATAGGATAGATAATAGAGTATTTTTCTTAATTTGTCAAATGTAAATGAACTAAATATTGTAACTATAATTATTGCTTGTTAACTGTTTCCCATATGTAATTTTACTGTGTTAAAGTTAAAACCTTCCCTTTTACTAAGACAAAAAGGTTAGATGATGTGGGATGTTCTTATGTATATGTGTTACTTTTATTGGTTGATAAACAAAGTTGTTTTGGCTAATGGCTTAACAGAGTAAAGTTAGGCAGGAAACACAAACAGAGATATATAGAGAGGGTAGGCAGAGTCATGGAGACTCTGTGCAACTGCCAAATAAAAGTAACTGGACAGTCACCCAAAGTTCTTTTGTAATATTGGCACATCTGTATTCAACCTATAGTCCTATAATATCTGGCAGACTTTTAAGTGAAGCAGGAAATTTGAAGAACTGTTCTGCCTTGTGCTGGAAATGTTCATCAGTAGCTTTCTTTATGTTCTGCAGAATGTCTGGCACCTTCTTCTGTGAAGTAGAAACCTTCAAAGACCATCCTTTCTTTTGGAAAGTTCAGCAGTTACTTTTCTGTGGGTCCTGCATGTCCAGTTTATACAACATACCATCAAGCATTCCAGGCAGGAAGAGTTTCTTGCCCAAATGGCTAGCCTTGTCACATTGAAGGTAAATTCTATAATGAATTTATTCAATACCTATCAACCTCTCTGCAGTAGTTTGTGCTGCAAGAAGCAGATATGTCTCACTGCTGACAAATGTCTAAGTTCTTAAAACATTTAAATGTCATATTCTGTAGACCTTTAAAAGGTTTGAAGAATACCTATACATCTGAAATATATCTCTGTACATCTGCTAAAACCTAACTCACATGACTACAGTTTGATTAGTATATATGACTATTAATCCAAATTTTTTTAATTATCCATTAAATTTTTAATGCACTGTATAAACATAATACTATAAATAAGTGTAGAAATATACAAAAATTATCTTAAGTTTAGAACAATAAACCAAAGTCTATACCAATGCAAAGTACTTACTTCTTTATAGTATTCCTTTTTCTTTTTAGAAAACCTTGACTGTGACTATTAACCATTTATATTCAACTCTCTTTAAATGAGAATAAACATATATAAACAATATTGGAGAATTTGGATTTAATTTTTTAGTCTACTTCCTGCTGCCTGCGGGGGGAGCTGTTGATTAGGTCTTTCATTGGGTATCTAATAATGTGGCTGGTGCATCTCAGTCATCAGTTCTGAAGCTTTCTTGGATGTTGGATCACCTGGGTAATTGCTTCGGCAGTCTTTTTTGATTAAATCATATTAGTAAGTGAGGAATTCACAGCTTTCTATCCTCTTAGTAAACAAAAGCAGAACCTTTTATCCAAAGTAACATAAACTTGAGTTTGAAGTCCAAATAACTTTAAGATACGTGTGTTGGTTTACCTTAGCAGGCCATACATAAATGTCTTTCTGTAGTTAGCTCATTAACAGGCAAAAAATTCAAAGAAAGCACAATGATATATACAATCCAGACTCTGTATTATTCATCTTTATGTGGCCTTTCTTTACTCTATATCTTCTATTTTTACCTTTTAATTGTTGGTTTTTAAAGATATAGTTTCTCTGGTATCTTTGACTGTCATGGATCTCACTCTGTAGACCAGGCTGGCATTGAATTCACAGAAACTTGCCTATCTCTGCTACGCAAGTGTTGCGATTAAAGGCATGCACCACTGTGCCTTGCTACTGGGAGGAGTTTGGGGGAATGGGATGGGAAGGGTGAATATGGGAGCAGGGAAGTATATATCCTAATTAAGGGAGTCATCTTAGAGTTGGCAAGAGACTTGACTCTAGATGGGCTCGCAGGTGTCCAGGGAGATATCCCCAGCTAGTTGGGGATATCTTGGGCAACTGAGGAGAGGGAACCTGAAATGACCCTATCCTATAGCCATACTGATAAATATCTTGCTTATCACCATAGAAACTTCATCTGGTGATGGATGGAGATAGAGACATAGACCCACATTGGAGCACGGGACTGAGCTCCCAAGGTCCAAATGAGGAGCAGAAGGAGGGAGAACATGAGCAAGGAAGTCAGGACCACGAGGGGTGCACTGTGACACCCACCCACTGTGACAGTGGGGCTGATCTATTGGGAGCTCACCAAGGCCAGCTGGACTGGGACTGAATAAGCATGGGATAAAACCGGACTCTCTGAACATGGCAGACAATGAGGGCAGATGAGAAGTCAAGGACAATGGCATTGGGTTTTGATCCTACTGAATGTACTGGCTTTGTGGGAGCCTAGCCTGTTTGGATGCTCACCTTCCTGGACCTGAATGGAGGGGTGAGGACCTTGGACTTCCCACAGGGCAGGGAATCTGGACTGCTCTTCAGACTGGAGAGGGAGGGGGAATGGAGTGGGGGGAGGGGGAGAGTGGTGGGGGAAGAGGAGGAGAGTGGGAGGAGGGGGAGGGAAATGGGAGGCAAGGAGAAGGCAGAAATTTTTTCAATTAAAAAAAAAACTTTATCCTTTTCTTTTCTCTCACAAGCCTACATATATTTTTAAACACATTCTAAACCATTTCGATATTATTTTGATTGTCTCTTTGTTTTGATTTTATCTGTCTTTACTGTATCTATTTATTTTTTCTGAGCACATGAATCATTAATCTGATAAGCAGCATGGCTAGAATTAAAGCTCTGGCTTTATAACTGGCTCTGCCCTGTCAAACATGGAAGAGATATGTTTACTGCCTCTGCTAGCCATGCTTTCTGCCCTGTTCAAGGGATGCAGTGGGTCTATTTTACAATTAAGCAACTAGAAGCATGGTGCTCACAGGCCTCATTTAAGTACTCTGTAGCAAGACCTCCTGAAGGAGCCAAAGCTGTTCATACCACCAGCATAAACCAGGAAGTAGTCTTTTAAAGGAGCTTTGCCTCTGCCAATTACCAGCAAGAAAAACCTGTTTGAAAAAAAAAAATTCAGTTACCAAGAAGCTGCAAATGACTCCTGTTTTTGTGGGTCTAAAAGTGCTGTTTTTAAGCTTTCTTAGGCTTTATGTGAATGTACATTGCTGAATGTTCAGCACCATTTTGTAAACCGAGACTGTGCTTCCCTTTCCCCGCCCATCCAGACTCAAATAATCACACAGAATCTACTTTAATTACAAGACTGTTTGACCAATGGCTCAGGAATATTCCTATCTAATTCTTCTATCTGAAATTAACCCATTTCTATTAATCTATGCATCACCACAAGGCTGTGGCTCACCGGTAACATTCTCGCATCTTTCTCCTTTGGTGGCTGTGTGGCGTCTCATAAACTCAGCTTACTCTCTCACTGCTTTATTCTGCTAAGCTATTGGCAAATACAGCTTTATTCACGAACCAATAAAAGCAACAGGTATAAAGAAGACATCCTATATCTTTCCTTCCTCCATTTCGGTCATCATTTCACTGTAGTTCAAACTGAATTAAATCTCTTGATTTTCCTGTTCTATCCTTTGGTGTTTTGGGATTCCTGGCTTATATCAGCATAGGTGGCTGGGAATGTAGTCTGTGAAATGAAAAAAACAAACGGATTATCAAAGAGAATCCATTTAATACCAGGAATAATTATAGTAGGAACAGCAAAAAGGAGAATGGAAGAGAAAGAACAATTACATCCATAAGAACATAACCTAAGATTATCTTGAAAGACAAAGTAAGATTTAAACAAGAAAATCCAAAAAGTTAAAGTTGTAGGCCTATGAAACAAGTATAAACCAAAACATGAAAGAGTGTTATTCTAAGGTGCTTTATTATTTATCCATTTTTTAAAAAGTTATATAACTGTAGCATGAAAAATAAAAACCCAGAGAAGATATTGGGGTTCAACCTGACAGAAAAGCAAAATCAGCCAAGCCTCTTCAGAGCTCTTAACTTTTTGAAATCTTTGGATTGAAAGAGAGTGATTTACTGATTCATCCTGCCTTATATTCCTCGCTAGTGTTGGCATTAAAGGCATGTGTAACCACTGCTTGGCATATATGGCTAACTAGTGTGACTGTTTTTACTGATCTTCAGGCAATCTTTATTTAGTAAAACTCAAACAATATATCACTGCAGTTTATCTTACAGACACACACACACACACACACATATATATATATATATATATAATATATGTGTGTCAAACATATAACATAAATACACATATAACACACACACACACACACACATATATATATATATGCATGCATGCACACACACACACAAACACACATATATAATGGTTCTGGCTCTTCCCACCTGTGATGGCAACTGAAGTGGGACAAAGGGTCAGTAGTGCTTTCTAGGCAATATGTCTCCCACTGTAGTAAACCAAAATTAGTAGGATGTTTTCAAGTACTTGGTTATCATTAGTAATAATATTTGTGTTATTAGTAGTATTAATAGTATTATTATGTGTATGCGCATTTTGCCTGCATGTATGTCTATATACCACATGTGTTATGATCCCTAATGTCTACCTTCTGTACCCATAGGAGGGTTGTTTAGAAATAATTTAGATGACAGGGGAACATAAAAATTCTGGCATTTATGAGTATCCTTGTACAAAAGATGGAAACCACAGGTTTTTTTCCACTATACCAGGAAACAAAGAGTAAAAAGAAGTACTCAGCTTGCTGGTACCTTACTTAATGCCAGACACTGTATGGTCAAAATTTTGAGAAAATAAACCTCTATCTTAAAAGCTTACATAGTACCATGTCTCATTGCTTCATTTTCTGCTTTTTTTTAGACTAATTTATTTATTTATTTACTTATTTATTTACTTAGCAGCCTACTTGCAATTTTCTTCTACATCCTCTTATTCTGGTCCTTCCAAGCACCTGCTCTCTTCTCAGCCACACATCCATTCTTCCTCTTTTCTATTTAGAAAAGAGCAGACCTACTACGGATGTCAACAAAACATGGCATATCAAACTGTAGTAAAACTAAGCTCCTCCCTTGTATTGAAGTTTGGCAAAGCAATCCAATATGAGGAACAGTATCCCAAAACCCATTAGAAGAGTCAGGGAGAGCCCCTGTTTCTACTGTCAGGAATATGAACCTACCATCACACCAGCCTGTGGGATGTGCTGTGGTAAGGATGACACAGGGATTGCGGGAGTGACCAAACAAGGAGTGCTCCATTTTGAGACCTATGTCACTGAGTGAGTCCACACTTATCATTGCCTGGGGTGCCAGAACCCAAACGGATGCTCCAGAGACCCAGGATAAAACCAAACACACTTGGAGAAAAATAAAGACCATGAAATAATTCCTGGTGATATTTTGTGATACTTATCAATTGGTGCTTTAGCCCAATAGTCATCAGACTGGTTTCATTCAGCAACTGGTGGAAACAGATGCAGACACCCACAAAAAACATTAAGTCAAACTTGGGGAATCATGCTGAAGAGACAGTAAAAGGATTGTAGGAACCAGAGAGGTCAAGGACATCAGCTGATATTACACTTGCCATCTTTTATCATTATATTGTTTATCAACAGCCAAACTTCCATACATATACATATGTGTGTATTGTGAGATTAGAAAAGATGTAAATTTGTACTTTATAGGTACAAACAAGTTTATAGGAAATTTATAGCCTTCTGAGATACATAAGCAAAACTGTCTTTAATAGAAAATCAGAATAAACCGATAAACACTGAATACATTATAGGACTAAACAAAAGTCATTCCCTATAAATAAATATACACAGATGTTTGCAAGGCAAGTAATATCAAGGTCTTTAGGAAGAAAATCATTCCTGCCTTATAAGCAATGTTTAAGATATATAAAAAGTTTGGAAGTTCTCCAGGATATTATATAAGTCTTGTTTAAGTACAACTTTGCTGATGTCTTAGGATTTCAAAGAGATGAAGGTGCTGAAGAACATTCATCATAATGCCGATGCTGCAGAATTGCCTGGAATACTGTGAACACCATGATTAAATTAGCATGTCACCTAATTTCACACATTTTTATTGTAGTTGGAGAGTTTGATCTGCTTTTTTTTTTCTTTTAGGAGTTCCTTTGGATAATGTGATCTGCATATGTCGAATCTGTAACAACCTTAGAATTGGGAAAGAATTCCAGACTCCTGTAACTGAGTACCCTGCTCTCTTGGGCAAATGAAGAAGTGGCACCTACTGAAGGTTTCAGAACTTTCTTTGTGAGTTTAGCAGATTTAAGATTGGAAGCCCAGATTCACATAATTTGAAATTATATGAATAATTTGAATAAGTTCAAAAACATCTGTACACATATGTCATCAAAACATGAAAGAGTGAGTACAGGATGGAATGAGGGAACCTCAAGAAATAAGAGTACATCTGTGGTCACAATATAATACAGATGACATTATAAAAATCCAACAGTCCAAGAGTTCAAGATTGATTAAAAAATATCACATGGAAGTATAAGTTAACTAATATGTTAATTAGGTATATATATTTATACACACACATATATGCAAATATGAGTATTTAAATATATTAATTATATGGGTTTGTGTAGTTAATTATATATATTTTAGGCTGATATAACACTATCAACATCTTGAGACTTTATCCAACAACTTCCGTGTTATTTGTTCATCCTCCTTTCCTGTCCTTCTGTAATAGCATCCCTATCTTCTACATAATTAAAGGACCTTTCTCCATTCCTTTTTATATCATTTCAATTTTGCTATACTACTTACTATGTCACACTATAGTCTGTTGTTTTTGTGTTTTCATTTAAGTTAGTTCAGGTGATATGCTCACATCTGAAGTTTTTGAGCTAAGAACAAATATTATAGGCACTAAAATTAGTGAGATCATTCTTAATATACTTTTAACTCATTAGCTTAATATGCCTTCTCAAATGTTTCCTTTCTTTAGAAACAGTAGTCTTTCACCCATCTATGTCACTTTTATATTTCTGTTTCAATTCCTGTCACTGTTTCCCCCTCAGTCTTTGTGTGAGTGTGTGTGTGTGTGTGTGTGTATGCACGTGCATGTATGTGTGTGTGTGTATTTGTAGAGGAAAGCACATGTCACAGTGAGGATTTGGAGGACAGAAGATAATTTGGGGAGTTTACTTCTCTCTTTCTTCCTGAGATTCAGTGAATCAACACAATTACAAGGGTAGTCAGACTTCAAAGGCAAGAATTTTTTACCTCAGATATCCATCTCTGCCAACTTTCACTAGTATATTTAGTATAACCTAAACCCAAGATTTTTAAATTATTTTTATTTTAATTTTCTAAATTTATGTGTGATTGTCTTTGTGGGTATATGCATATGTGTTTATTGCTCATACAAGTCAGAAGAAGAGTTTCAATCTAGAGTTGCAGGCAATTGTAAACCACGTGATTATAGTGAAATCCAACTGGCTTGCTCTGAAAGAGCTCAAGTTCCTTTAACTACAGAGCACCAGTCTAACCCCAATAAACTCTTCTTGAGTACAATAAATAACATTATATTTGAAAAACTGTAAGAATCACATGGGATATTATTGAAAAAAGTCCACTAAATAAACCAAACAAGAAGCCAATATAGATTTAAATTACAAAATTAATTTAAAATTCAATGTAATTATTCATTAAAAATTCCAAGCAGCTCCTGAAAAGATGACATAGTCTGCAATGTGCCTTGCCACAGAAATATGAAATTAAAAGAAGTTTAGATTTCAGGTACATATGTATAAAATCTAGTGAGGGTTGAACATGTCTATCACTCTAGCACAGAGAGGTAGAGCCAGAAAACTCTAAAGCATTTGCTGGCCAGGCAATTGACAAGTTTGTCTTCTTCCTTTCCGATTTGAATCCCCTTGATCTCCTTATGTTGTCTTATTGCTATTGCTAGAACTTCAAGAACTATGTTGAAGAGATATGGTGAGAGTGGACAGCCTTGTCTTGTTCCTGATTTTAGTGGAATGGCTTTGAGTTTCTCTCCATTTAATTTGATATTAGCTGTTGGCTTGCTATATATTGCTTTTATTATATTTAGGTATGATCCTTGTATCCCTAACCTCTCCAAAACCTTTATCATAAAGGGGTGTTGAATTTTGTCAAATGCTTTTTCTGCATCTATTGAAATGATCATATGTTTTCTTTCTTTCAGTTTATTTATATGATGGATTACATTGATAGATTTTCATATGTTGAACAAGCCCTGCATCTCTGGAATGAAGTCTACTTGATCGTAATGGATAATTTTTTAAATGTGTTCTTGGATTCTGTTTGTCAGAATTTTATTGAGAATTTTTATATCGATGTTCATGAGTGAAATTGGTCTTTAATTGTCTTTCTTGGTTGGGTCTTTGTGTGGTTTTGGGATCAGGGTGACTGTAGCTACATAAAAAGAGTTTGGCAATGACTCTTCTGATTCTATTATGTGAAACACATTAAGGAGTATAGGTATCAGCTCTTCTTGGAAGTTCTGATAAAATTCTGCATTAAAACCACCAGGTCCTGGGCTTTTTTGGGTTGGGAGGTTTTTTTATGACAGCTCCTATTTCCTCACAACTTATAGGTTTATTTAAATAAACAAAACTGTTAAATCTTGCAAAGATAGGGTAAGACGGTTTTGAAAAATTCCTTGCCTTTAAAAATAATCTGTCAGTTATTCTAGGCCTTAGCTAAAGTTGGTTGCTTCAACGCTGCAAACGTGACTTTGGATGATTACCCAGGTAGCCAGTTGTCTCTGTGATTTATTGCATGTTTTGGAAGTTGTTTGATTGCACTTCCTAATTACTGTGGTAACATTGTTTCCCTTCTCAGATTTTCAATGGGGTTAACGACTAGATAAATGTAGTTACTTTCCTCTCATGACTTGGCCAAGTTATTTATTATGCAAGACTTAAGCTAGTTATGATAGGATATTTGTTCTTATTGTATATAATTTTGTAGTGGGCTTAGAACTCTCTTACTTAAACAAAAGGGGGAGGTGCTGCAGGAGCACCTTCTGCTCCTTCAGCCAATAGCTGCTGAAATACCAGCCCACTGGGCACGGTCTATTTCTCTTTAAAAAAGAGCAGCAGCCCTCTGCTCACTCTCTTGCTTCTGGCTCTTGCTCCAACTAATAGACTCCTTTCCTGGCTGTTGGTGTTTTGTAAGTTTTTTCCCCTAAAATAAATACCCTTTTGAATCCAAACTGGTGTGGGATTGTTTCACACATTGATTTGTCTTATAGAAGTGATGAAGTCTTCACATTTCTTGATATTCAGCCATAATAACAGCGCAAACAAAATTAATACAGCAAAGCATTATTTTCAAAGTTGTTTATCTAGCTATATGTAATGTGTTAACAATAAACATTCTCAATATATTGAATATGTTGCTTACATATGTATTATGTATTAATATTTATTACTAATGCATTAATATTAAATTCTAGATTGTATTTCTGTAATGTCAATCAATGACAGCATCAATATTTTATCACATAACATTGTATTTATTGCTTATAATTTTAAATTTAATGTTATACTAAAAGTAAAAGCCATAACATGTAAATGTTAAAAACTGACATGGACTGTTTAAAACTCTGTTTAAAATAGTTAAAACTATATAGAATAATTAAATTTTTGTATGCTTAAGATAAATTATGAAAAATTGTGTGTTTTTAATAAATATCTGACAGAGAACATTTGAGTTTAAATCATGCAAGTAATGGTAAAATGCATAGTATTATGAATTATGAGCAAAATTGTTTTTATTTAACCACAATCACATTTAGCTGTAACATCAAACAACTAACTGCATATTTGGAAGAAGCATATATTAATTACAGAGACTTTATCTAGTTGGAAATTTTCATCCTTATAATTCTTTGTCTAAATATTAATCATTTGTTACAAGTTCAAAATATTGCCTTATATATTAGTTTTAAAAAGTAGATTGACTCATGTTAGTCATTACAAATTTGTCAAAACTCATAATAAGTATAATGTGCTAACAAAGATATTAATACTTAAAAGAAGATAGATAACTATAGGAAAGAAACAGCTGATATCCCCACAAGTCAGATCCCTCCCTACCTAATTTGACTCCCTCATGTCCAGAACAGGAAAGGCAAACCTCTTAGAACTCACTTTTGTACTGAGAATAATGCCAGCATCATGGCCTAATTCTTTGAAGAAGCAATTAGGAAATAATATACAAGGACTGAATGAGCAATGTTGATGAGTTTTTATTTCTTAAATCGTATCATTGAGAAATTCTAGATAAGAAAATTCAGTTATTGTCACATTTGAATGTTGATTATCCAGATGCTTAATAATTAGCAGCTGGTGATAATTGTAACTTTTTATAATAGGATTAACTATTCCCCAAACATAGATAGCACACAAGCTTCAAATAAAAATATATTCGGGTAATCAAAGGGTTTTAGAAACTTTCTTGGGAACTAGAATTAACTCTCATCAGAATGACATATTAATTCTATTCAAATGAGCAGGTTTGTTTTATAAAAACAAAGCCTCCCCACCCAATTAAAGAGAAGATCACAATGTTGCTTATGTTGCTTACAAGAGAACCCACATCTTTGGTTGCTGAAAAGCAAAAAGAAGCAGAAGAGAATAAAAGAACTATCAAGGGCTCTAAATAAGGAGAAAGAGTAGCATGTAGGAAACCTTCCCAAGACACTAAATACTTGGGTTTTAAATGAAGACTCTCAGGGCTGGTGAGTTTGTTCAGCTGATTAGAGCTCCATTTGCTGAGACACATGAACTCAGTTTCTGAATCCAATATACTTGAAACCCATTTGCTATAAAGAGAGATTATACTTTTAACATTGGTCTTTGTTTACACTCAATACACACTAGAAAAAAAATACACTTGGATACAGAAACACACATACACACACACGTGAAAGAAATGAAATAATTTGAGACTTTTACTCCTCAGACAGTATAAAAAGGGAGGCATCTAAAGATTTTCCAAACCAAAATTATCTTCACATTTTCTGGATTTTTTCTTTGCACAAATGCTATAGTTTTCCAACAGTGAAATTTATTCCTTTTTTTTCTTCTGAATGAAGATATAATGCTAACCCTATTTGCAGATAGAAAGAATATTAACCTTCAACAGGAGATGAAAGGAGACAGAGACAGAGACCCACATTGGAGCACCAGACTGAAATCCCAAGGACCAAATGAGGAGCAGAAGGAGAGAGAGTACGAGCAAGGAACTCAGGACCGCAAAGGGTGCACCCACATACTGAGACAATGGGGATGATCTATCGGGAACTCACCAAGGCCAGCTGGACTGGGTCTGAAAAAGCATGGGATAATACCGGACTCACTGAACATAGCGGGCAATGAGGACTACTGAGAACTCAAGAACAATGGCACTGGATTTTGATCCTACTGCACATACTGGCTTTGTGGGAGCCTAGGCAGTTTGGATGCTCACCTTACTAGACCTGGAAGGAGATGGGAGGCCCTTGGACTTCCCACAGGGCAGGGAACCCTGACTGTTCTTTGGGCTGCTGAGGGAGGGGGAGTTGATTGGTGGAGAGAGAAGGAAATGGGAGGCGGTGGCGGGGAGGAGGCAGAAATCTTAAATAAATAAATAAATAAATAAATAAATAAATAAATAAATAAATAAATGGTTAAATATTTGGTCTTGTGCAAGTTCCTTTACAATTAATGTTTTGTAGTACTCTGACTTTAAATCAAATCCTGCTTTCACAGATTCTGACCTTTATTGAAACACAATTAATGTTATTACACTGCTACAAGATATCTCTCTTTTTTAAATTAGCATAAAACAAAAATATTTTAAAATCTCCAGAATGTATTTAGGATTGATTTTACAATGTTCTATATGGTATTTAAACACAGAAACTAACTGCACATAAGAAATCACTGTGTTTGTGACTGCATGAATAAGACTTAGGGAAGCTCAAGCCAGATAAAATCCCAGCATAGTGGGAAGAATTGAACACAAAGTTCCATGACAAATTGAAGAGCTATTGGTAATTGATAAGTCGTAAGAGAGGGAGCATTAGATGATTTTATTTTTTTAAGAATATGAAGGTTTGTTGACTTATTAGGACTTCATGGTTATGGATTGTTTGCTTGTTGGAGCAAAAATTTTCTTGAGCTAGTCCCCAACAAGCTCAGTGCCTGAGCCAGCAACTTATTTTCTCTCAGGTTAAATCTCTGAAATACAACTGCATAGGAGAACATTAATTTCCACTAATATCTAACCTAAAACGTCATTAAATAGCATTTGAATTAGATAGCTAATATTTTTTCCTTTTATTCTTTGAGGATTTCACATCATGCATTTTGATCCCATTTATCTTCCCTCTCCTCTCATCTGCCCTCTGCCCTTGCAAACTTCCCCAATATCAAAACCAAATAAAACAACGAAACAAAACAAAGAAAAGCAAAACCAAAAACAGAAAAAAGAAGAATCTTGTGGAAATTGTAGTGTGGCCCATTGAGTCACCCAGTTTGCTACTTAGTCCACTCATCTTTACTTGCAAGTGCTCATTGCCATGAGTCATTGGTCTAGCTTGTCCTCTCTGACTTCTGCTACAACAGTGATAATAGGCTCTCCCTGGGGCTCCTCTTGGATATTCTGTTGCTGTCATGTGCCATGGAGATTCTGTTATTCAGATCTGTAAGTTTGTCCCCTTCATATGCTCCAACAGTTCATTAATGAGGTGGGTATTGGGGTGGTCTAACTCATTGTTCTGGTTCTGGGCCTGGTTCGTAGGTTGGCTGGTTAGCTTGCTAGTTTTCCCTCATCACTACCCAGACAAGCTCTCCAGTATTGCCTTGGCTACCTCATCCAATGCAGCCTATAGCAAGAAGCAAGGCCAATTCTCTTCTTGGACATTCAAATCCAGGTGATTCTCACTCATACTGACGTGGGGCAGCTCTACTATTTTGTCCAGGCAAGGTGCAGTGCCCTCTCTCCTGATTGCATGAAAAGGGATTGCAGGGTCAGCTCTCCTGTTCTCATACCTTCAGAGCTGTCTCACCTGCACCCCCCCACACACACACAACAGGGTCAACTGTATTTAATGTCCAGGCAGGGTCCAATCTCCTGTGTGCTAGAGCTGGTGGGGCAGGGCTAGTTCTCTCACTCCTATAAATCTGGGACCAAGTCTCTTGCCTGTCCTAGGTAGTGAGGGGCAGAGGAGGAAGGGCATCTTTCCCTCACTTGTGCCTCCACAATGACAGATTAGTGAGTGACAGTGGATCAGCTTTCATGCTCTCTTGTCCTCATTCCTTCATAGTTGGCTCACCTGTGTCCCTGATCACAGGGTCAGTTCCGGTATCAATTCCAGATACGGTTAACACCTACCATGAAGGATAGGATCATCTTTCCCAATTGTAGTGCCGATCATCTTTCCCAATTGTAGTGCCAAGAACTCTCCTGAGGGGTCAGGCCATCAATTCCAGATACGGTTAACACCTACCATGAAGGATAGGATCATCTTTCCCAATTGTAGTGCCAAGAACTCTCCTGAGGGGTCAGGCCAACTTGTGGTTTCCATCAAAGGGCAGGATCAGCCTTCCCAGGGTCAGTGAAAACCAGGGCCGACTCAGCGCAGCATGACTCCAATGACCCCTGCTTTAACATGGGTCGTGGACATCACCACAGACCCAAGCTGCAGTAGGACAACGGACCCAGACATGACCCTTGGTAGCAGCTCAGGGCCATGCACTACCACAGCCCTAGTGGCAGCAGAGATCACCCAGGTCAGCACAGCCCTGGGCCCAGGTAACTGATCAGACTTTGTGCAACTGCAGAGCCTTTGGTAGTAACTGGAGCCATGGACACAACTCAAGACCCTGGCCTCCATATGGCCACAGATCCACACGTGGCCCTATGTAACAGCCCGTGCCTGGATATCTCCATGGCTCCAAATGGCAGCACCCAACCCCTTCAGCAGCTTGACCTCAGATATGGTACAATCTTCAGACACAAACATGGTCTGACATGACTGACCAGAGCAGATATTTTCATCTTTGCTAAAATGCTGATAATTTGGGACTGGAGTGAAAAAATGACTCACAGATTAAGAACACTAGCTGTTCTTCTAGAGGTCCTGAGCTCAATTCCTAGCAACCACATGTTGGCTCAAAACCATCTTTAATGATATCTGGTGCTCTCTTTTGGCAGCAGGCAGAGCATTGTATACAACATAAATAAAACTTAAAAATTGTCGATAATTTGTTATCCCAACAGTATATCTAACGAATACAGATGGAACATTCTAAATGGAAACTTTTCATGCCAGTTCACTTTCTGTTGCTGTGACAAACACCGTCATCAAAAGGAACATGTGGAGGGAAGGGTTTATTGCAACTTATAGCTTAAAGTCCACCTTGGAAAGATTTTTACAGGCATGCATAACTGCTAAAAGATTAAATAATCTCTTGTGAATGACACAACATCAAATAGTAATTAGGAAGTCCTGACTGAATTCAGCTCATCTGAAGAACTAAGATGAGGACCTGGTGTTGAATGCATATGGATCTGGAAGAAAATTGGATAAGGACATGAGAATGATACAATATAATGTATGACATTCTCAAAAAAACTAATAAAAACTTTAAGGATAAATCAAACACTAAAACAATTTTAAAGTGAAAATATGATTTTTTTCTTATAAACGTAGTAAACACTTTCTTTACCTAAAAAGCATTTTTAAACTATTCTTAAATCTTATGACCAAAAACAGTAATTGTGATAAGATGATTATCAGTAAGAATAATTCTTTGAAGCACATGGAAAGTAAACAGATTTAAACAGCTCCTATCATGCAGTTCAGGGAAAGTCATGAGGTTAAAAAGAGAGCAAAGATGAAAACAGTAATACTGATTACATTTGAAGGATGGAGTTGAAGGGAAATTAAAGAGAAATGTATCCTGATGTCTATCAACTCCTACACTAAATCAAAGAAAGACTAAATAAATGTTTCTGCGCTGTCTCCAGAACAGGGCACAAGCGGAATTAATATGAGTGATCGCTGTGATTATCTGGGACATCCACGGTGAGTGGGGATGATGGAGGTTTGCTATTATAAGCTCATGTGACGCAATACATAGCACTCACATTTTTTTCTTATCTTGGAATACTTTAGTTGATGTCTGAATATTTGTACAGAAATTTTACTCTTGGTGTGAGTTTATTATTTCTATGCTGACAAAACTAATCCTTGATCAAAAGTAGAAAAAAAAGTATCTTTATCTAGAGAGAAGATTAAATATTAAGAGTACTTGCTACTGTTTCAGAAAGACTTGAGTTCCCAGCACTCATATTGGGTGTATCAGAAGTTTTGAGGCCTTGACCTCTGTATAAGTATAGAGCACCTGACAGAGAACTACTCACTTATAACACAGAAGGCATATTTCTGCAATCTCTGTCTCTGTCTCGCTCTCTGTAATACACATTCACCATCTGCACATCATACACTGACATATGCACATGCATATAATTGAAAGTAATAAAAGTAAATTTTAATAAAACATTAAAAGGTTACAACCAGATGATTGAAATTTATTCCTGAAGAAATTAATTCTATTTGTCTACCACTAGTTTTGCTCCTTTTTATCCTCCTTTGTGTCTATTATCAGATTCCATTAATATTCCTTCCCTCTTTCACCCCCTCTCTCTTTCACTCTCTGTGTCTCCCTGTCTCAGTCTCTCTCATTCTCAAACTCTCTCATACTTACTTGATTGCTTACTTCCCTCTATTTCTTTCTCTTAATCCCTCTTACTCTGAATCTTAAATTTTGTATCTAAACAAGCCTGTGTATTCATTCCATCCCTATAATTTCACATTTGAGAGGATTTCAGTTTGAATGAGAAACATCACTGTAGCATCATTCAACATATAGTGACCAGCTGGTGGCCCTATTTGGAAAAGTTAGGGAGTGTTTATGAATCAGAGCTTTATTGGAGGAAGTACAGGGCTGGGGCTGGTTTTTTAAATGTTTCATACTTGCTCTATCTCCTCCTCTCTTCCTCTGTTTTCTATATATGGAAGTATGTGATTAGCTATTTTTTTGATCATGCCACCATGTGTTCTATGCCTATTACTAAGTCTTTCATTTGATAAGAGACTGTCTCTCTGAAACTGTAAGACAAAATAAGTCTTTTGCTTTGAGAAACTTTTTTCAGAATTTTTTAGCACATTCAAATAAGACTAAGACAGAGAATATACAGCATCTGCCAGAGAATTGCCCAGTTATACCACAATATGCATATTTCTGTAATCTCTGTCTCACTGTCTCTCTTTCTTTGAGTCTATCTCTCTATCCTCTCTCTTTGTCTCTCTCCCTTTTTTCTCAATTACTGTGATCATTTTGGAACAAAGCTGTCATAGTTTCATTTCCATGGACGTCATAGAAAACCTAGAAAACAAAACCAACAAAATCAAGAAACCTAGGAAGGGAAATGTATGTTCAATTTATAATTACAAATTTCAGTACTTCTTGACAGTGAAGTCACAGTAGCAGGAGCTTGACAAACCTGGTCATGTTATCAGACTAAAGACAAGAACAGAAAGAAATATATAAATTCATGCATGCCTTCTAACTACTTTTCGACTTGATTTTGATTTGTGCCACTCTAATATGTCTCAGCATCCCATGCCTAGGGATTATTGCTGCCTGATGCGGGATGTATCTTGTCACATCAATTAAATGAAGACAATCCCCAGAGACATACCAACAAACCAACTCGGTATACATACTTCTTCATTGACACTATTCCAAGTGATTGCAAGTTGTATCAATTTGGCAATTAAAACAGTCTATCAAAGCATCTACCTAAGACACTGAATTCAGAATCCTCTAGTTTTTGGATTTTGACTGCTTTTGGCTTGAAACCTATCTCTGGTATGAAAATCGGAGACATGCAAACACAGAGTGTGCAGCTGTGGCACATGGATGCATGTAAGGGAATTTTCCAAAATTCTACTTTTAATCCTGCCCCTCATAACTTTGTTCAAAGACAATATACCTGCAAGGCTTTAAAGGGGGAAATAGATCTTTATTTTTGGAACAGAGAAGTAAACAAGGAAAGTATTTCAAAACTATAATTAGGAAGTTTTTTATGACTGATAGTCTGATTTGGCATAAAAATCTTATTTGAAATAGGTTTGTTTGTTTAACTGTAGAAGATAGATACAGAATGAAGTGAAGAGTTAAACTCATTAAGAAGTATGTGTGCCATATAAGGGTTCTTATGTTCCAGGTGTGGGAGAGTCATCCCTGAGGACCAGAATGCGGGAGAAATTGTTCAGCTGCTTGCTCATGGCTATAGGAGGTAAACTAGACTGGCAATACTTGAGAGTTCACCCTGGTGGTGAAGACAGGGAGGAGCTGGCAGCTTGACTAACTGTGAAACTACTCAGGCCTAGAACCAGAGTTGTGAGTTGGCTCACTCCAACATCAAGTCATCTGTGATCTGCAGAAGCATGTGAAGGGGCCCATTCTGCAGATCCAATGCTGCAAGATCTCTGTGATGCAGGGCAACAACAGGAAATCCAAAAGGAGTTCCAGTGAGAGACCAGCATCAAAATTGTAGGGGAAACCAGAAGCCACAAACAAGACTGATGCGTCTTAATGAACACTTGAAAGTAAAGATATATGGACAAAACGTTTACTATGTGACTCAGTGGGTCACACTACAGATTCCATGATGAGTTTTTCAGTTTTTGTTTTCTTAAATTTTTTAGAAGGGGTTTAAGGGCAGAGGGTAGATACAAAGGGACATGAAAGTTAATGGGCTCAAGATGACTGATGTGAAAGACACGAAGAATAAATAAAATAAATGTTAAAAAATTGTGTGCATGCATGTATATGCCAATGGCCAGAAAATCAGCTTTGAGATTTTGGTTTTTTTTCCATCCAAGTCGTTTCTGAAGCAGTGTCTCTTGTTTCTTCACTGCCTACACAATGCTGTACAACCAGCAAGCCTCTACCATATCTCTCTGTCGCCACCGACTATCTCTTTAATGTACCAATAAAATTGCAGATGGTTGTAGCCTTTTGCGGTGTTTTCAGAGGTCAAATACAGGTTATCAGGCTTGGCAGTGAGAACTTTTCTCTGATGAGACATCTTTTAGCTCCTAAATTTATAGTTAGGATAACTTTCATTCTTGATAAATGACTTTTGATACACACTATTCCTACATATCTTGTGTAGCTATCTTCTTAATGTTTATATTTACAAATTTGTTTAAATCATAAAATCAACTTCTATAAAATAATATTAAAATGATGACTTAAAGTTTTAAAATCATTACCTTAATCCAAACTTTAAAAAAAAACTACATTGTGAAATTGTTGGTTGAATTATCTACCAGTGTTGGAGGGAGGCCGCTTGTTTGTCCCAGCCACCCAGAACTGAAATAATCTCATAGAAACTGTACTAATTAAATTACTGCTTAGCCTATTAGCTCTAGCTTCTTAATGGTTAATTCTCATATGAATTTAATCCATTTCTAATAATCTGTGCATCAACACATAGCAGTAGCTTACCAGGTAAAGTTTTATCTGGCTCCAGTGGAGCTGCAAAGCTTCTATTTGACTCCACCCTTCTTTCTCCCAGAATTCAGTCTAGTCATCCTACCTAGCTCTGTTCTACCCTGCCCTGCTCTGCTATAGCCTCAAAATAGTTCCTTTATTAACCACATACAGCATACAGAGGGAAATCCCAGCAATGGTAGATACCAGAATTTCTTTTTTTTTATTCTTTTTTAATTAAAATTTCCACCTGCTCCCTGTTTCCCATTTCCCTCCCCTCCTCCCAAATATTGCCCCCTCCCCCCTCTCTCCTCCCCCTATCCCCATTCCTCTTCTCCTCCCCCCACACCATTCCCCCTCCCTCTCGATACTGAAGAGCAGTCCAAATTCCCTGTCCTGCGGGAAGACGAAGGTCTTCTATCTACGTCCAGGAAGGTGAGCGTCTAAACAAGCTAAGCTCCCACAAAGCCTTTGAGATACCATTTTACACCTGTCAGAATGGTAAAATCAAAAACACCAATGATAGCCTATGCTGGAGAGGTTGTGGAGAAAGGGGCACACTCATCCATTGCTGGTGGGAATGCAAACTTGTGCAACCACTTTGGAAATCAGTGTGGCGATTTCTCAGAAAATTTGGGATCAACCTACCCCAAGATCCAGTAATACCACTCTTGGGAATATACCCAAGAGATGCCCTATCATACAACAAAAGTATATGCTCAACTATGTTCATAGCAGCATTGTTTGTAATAGCCAGAACCTGGAAACAACCTAGATGCCCTTCAATGGAGGAATAGATGAAGAAAGTGTGTAATATATACATATTAGAGTACTACTCAGCGGTAAAAAACAATGACTTCTCGAATTTTGCGTGCAAATGGATGGAAATAGAAAACACTATCCTGAGTGAGGTATCCCAGACCCAAAAAAGAGGAACATGGGATGTACTCACTCATAATCAGTTTCTAGCCATAAATAAAGGACATTGAGCATATAATTTGTGATCCTAGAGAAGCTAAATAAGAAAGTGAACCCAGAATTTCTTTTGAAAACATTTTGGGTTATTAAATTAAAAGATTCTAGTCTTAATGTTTACCTGTGGATTCAAAGTAAGCTCCTGGTTCAGAAAATGTGAGGAAACCTAAATCTTAGAAACAGAAAACAAATACATTATAAATTTTCCAGAATGTTTAAATAGTTGACTCATAAATATGTGCATGCTTATTTTGTGTTGAAGTGGGAGGGGGAGAGCATTCTATACAACTGTGCTTGTTCAACAAGTGTAGTCTCTTATCAAATCATGCATTTGGCTGTTTTACTGTGTGGCCCTAAAATACAATAAATAACTGAATAAGAAAGCTATTAGATGTACTATTGCAGGAGAGAATATGTTACTAAAGTGCTCTGATTTCACGAATCTCGTGTCATCACATAGTTAGTTGTATCGTTAATGTAAGTGGGAGTGTGAATATTGTTAAGGCACTGCAGTAACATAGTGCACATAAACTTGTATTATGTAATGGGTAGTACAATAATGTCAACCCTAGGTATATTTTTATAAAGAATAATTTTGAATTATAATTTTTCTGTGCTGTGACAGATTAAGCTGATATGTTCTTTGATTTTCATTCAAAAAATGAGGTTCCTGTCAATTATTCTGAGGGGAAAAGAATTGAAATGGAGGATATCGAAGGGAAATAGGACTATATTATTTTATAAATTCTCATTTGTCCTCTAATGTGAGCCATGATTTCCTGGATGTTCAGAAGTAGAATTCAGCTAAAGCCATGGTTACTTTCCCTGCTTTCTTTTCAGAATGCCAAAGACGAACATTCAGTACTATATTAGGCCAAATTCCCATGAAGCTAATAGATTTAGCAAGATTTAAAAGGTAACATTATCGTTGGAACTGAAAGCCTGGCGGGCAAGGTTGAAAAGGTATAACTCTGGGTGTAACTCTGGGACTTTCCAGGCTTCTTTCCCTGGCTTGATCATAGAAGCTTGGATCTTCAAGACACCACCAGCTAAGACACAGGCTTTACAGTAAAGAGTGCATGACTTCTGTACCACATTGTGTAGTCACGTTCACAGAATACATGAACAGACCGGAGAAGATGAGTGAAGCCAAGATGGAAAACAGACAACCTTTGCTAATCTCAGAACAAATGAGGAAGATTTAATTCCCTTATCTCTCTTTTCACTCAGAAAATATTTAATTAAATAAAGTTATCCTTTTGACTTTATTGATATGTTTACATTTATAATTATGAATTCTATCCACCTGGAACTAGAATTTTTGATTATTTTATAAAATCATTTAGATTAACCTGATATGCATGATTAAAACAAGTATTTTTTATTTTTTACATTGAGAATATCACCACATTTAATCATAATTTTTCAGTATCATAGGCATGGTGTCATGAAAGAGTTAGAAAGAGCTACACAGATTTACCAATCTCCTAAATCCAAACTGTATTTAATAGTCAGATTCATTGAAGAAAAATTTTAAAATAATGTTCACAAAATAATTGCTAATACAGAAAATTAATTTTTTTTTTTTTTCTTTTTGGTTTTTCGAGACAGGGTTTCTCTGTGGTTTTGGAGCCTGTCCTGGAACTAGCTCTGTAGACCAGGCTGGTCTCGAACTCACAGAGATCCGCCTGCCTCTGCCTCCCAAGTGCTGGGATTAAAGGCGTGCGCCACCACCGCCCGGCTCAGAAAATTAATTTTATTAAAGTTTTTGTAATGACTTAGCTACAAGTATTTATCCATGTTATTGTTGTTATTTGTATAAATTTCATGTTTGATCTCAAAGACTTGAAGGAAATTAGAATCATTCATGTGTCTTTGTGTTTTAAGAGAGCAAGGAAAGAGATTATAAACTAACAAAGTAAATTCATTATATTTAAAAAACGTAGCTAACCAAATCCAGTTATAACTAAAATCTCTTATTTTTTCTTTCAATAGTTTGCTGATAACCAATTTGGTACCTTTGTATTATACGTGTTCAGATTATTTGACAATTGAGCTCAGAACTATTAGCAGCAATTATTTTTAAAGTTGCACTATTTCTTATGAGAAAACATTCAAGGGTTTGTTGGTCAACATCAGGATTCCTTGATTTAATGAGTTGAGATATCTGAGCCACTTTTTCTAACAAACACTAGATAATATGTTTGAAACTCCTTAATTTTATCTATGCAAATGAAATTTCTTCTAAAGAAAATCTGATTTCAGAGTAACTAATTATGAGAATATGAGTTAATATAATATACACACATACCTATTCTAATTATTATAGAGAGAATGATTATTACTAATAAAATTATTGTGAGTGATTCAATAACATATTAACATAATAATTACAGGATCGAAATTAGATAGAATCTAAGTCATTAATGGTAATTCTCAGACTGTTTTATTTTTGTCCCTAATTTGTTACCTACTGTGCCCTCATCAGGATATTTAAACAATGAGTAGCTTAATATTAAAGCACAAAAGCAGCCATATGCACTTACACAAATGAATCCATTGTCTTTTTAAAATACAAATCTATTTTTGTTTAAAAATACAGACAAATGAAACAAATAGTAAGACAAACTGTGTAATTACCTCTTTCCCATTTAGATTCTGTGAGAATGTTATCTGGTAAGGGATTCGCATAAGGAAGTGGAGAGTTTCCTAGATTTTGTTCTGCGTAATACAGGTCATATCAGAAGGGGAGAGATGTTTGCTATTCATAATCACAAAAAGAGGCACAGAAAATGAAAATTGTAATAATTTTCAATCACTGTGTTATACAATTTAAAGCCATCTAAAGACTGTTTAATGCATGCCCCATTAAGGCACATGGGTGTATGTGACTACATACATTACCTGGAAGAATTGTAATGGCAGTGGCTGTTCAGAAAACCAGTTAGGCATGTGGTTGTTTGTTAAAGCACTTATTTTCACTAATGAGAAATATGATCACTAGTTCATATTCTGTTATTACAAAAATGAAAATACATATTCCCTAGATTGAAGAATAATTTACCTTAGTAGCAAACATAGATCATCTTTTTAAAATATACCAATAATTTTAAAGGGCTTTTAAGGATTGTTTAATAAAAGTACTTGTCAGGAAATGCAAAATGAGAATGGGAAGAAATAGTGGATCCTTTCTTAAACAAGACCATAAATCTTTTGTTAACTTATTTTGTTTCTTCTTCTTAAGCCCAACACTGAAACTGACACATAGAGGTGTTTTCAGAAATCTAGATTTCAAGAATCAGCTTTTTGTATAACTCATTTCATTATTATCAAATACAGCACAGAGCTCCAAAAAAATCTTATAGTATTTTTATTTACATATGATGATAAGAAGAGATACAGGTGAAATAAACTTGTGGAGCTATCCTTTTTAATAACTTGGGAATTGAATAGTTTTCTATGTAAAATATGACTATAAGTTTGATTTTTATAAAATATCAAGCGATACCGTAACTTTAGATCATCTTTATTGAAAGAGTACATTCCTTAGTAATTCCACTGGGATTATGCTATTTTATTTGGATCTCTGTTGGTGAGATATGCATCATGGCCATAAACAATTTGGGGGAAAGAAGAGTTTATTTGTCATACAGATTAGAGTTTATGTTTGAGGCAGATACTAGAAGCAGCAATCAGTAACTAAGGGTCAATCAATTGACTCTACAGACAGGTCCACAGTTCAATCTGATGCACAGAGGTTTTAAATTAAGGTTACTTCTTACTAAATGTGTCATATTGATGAAAAAATTAACCAGGACTATGACTTTTAACAATGGTCTATTATCAGTAATTATGAATTCTTAGAAATGACACCGTCATCATTCTCTGCCTTACAATTAACAAGGGTGTGCCAAGTTTTATGCCTCCACTCTTACATCTTATATAGTTCAAAAATGTAGGGCCTTCTACATTCCATTTCAAATTTCAACTCCTACCTTAGTTTTTTCTGATTTCTCAATCTTTCAATCATTTAATTTTATAAGGATATTAACTGTAAAGATAATTTGTAATTGGCCCATAATCTTGTATTCAAGATTATAATGATGACAACACTGTTGTACTACAGAAAATTATGGTCATTTGATTTATTGCAGTTTTCAATGTCTTTCTATTCATATTTGTGCATATTTTCCTCTTCATTTCTCTTCTTATGCATTCTGTTACCCCTTCTGTCTTCTTTGTATGTAATCTCATTTCTTCCTCAACAATTATGTTGTTCTCATAATTTCAATTGTCCTTATCAATTTTTATTCATGATAATTCAGCTTTTTCTACAATAATTTATTTGTAATGCTACATATAATCTAATGTTTGTTTTTTATTTTGGGTTTTTTTTTTTTTGTTTTATTTTTTTTTATTTTTATTCTTTTTTAATTAAAATTTCCACCTGCTCCCCATTTCCCATTTCCCTCCCCTCCTCCCAAATATTGCCCTCCCCCCACTTCCCTCCCCCTATCCCCACTCCTCTTCTCCTCCCCCCACTCCATTCCCCCTCCCTCTCGATACTGAAGAGCAGTGCAAATTCCCTGCCCTGCGGGAAGACCAAGGTCCTTCTATCTACGTCCAGAAAGGTGAGCGTCCAAACAGGCTAAGCTCCCACAAAGCCAGTTGATGTATTAGGATCGAAACCTAGTGCCATTGTCCTTGGCTTCTCATCAGTCTTCATTGACCGCCATGCTCAGAGAGTCCGGAATCAACCCATGCTTATTCAGTCCCAGACCAGCTGGCCTTGGTGGGCTCCCAATAAATCAGTTCCACTGTCACAGTGGGTGGGTGCATCCCTCGTGGTCCTGATTTTGTTTTTGGTTTTTAAATATAGGATTTTCTGTGTAATAGCCCTGACTGTCCTGGAACTAGCTCTGTCAACCAAGCTGGCCTTGAACTTACCGAGATCTACCTGCCTCTGCCTTCTGAGTGGATTTTTTTTTTTTTTTTTTTTTTTTTTTTTTTTTTTTTGGTTTTTCGAGACAGGGTTTCTCTGTGGTTTTGGAGCCTGTCCTGGAACTAGCTCTTGTAGACCAGGCTGGTCTCGAACTCACAGAGATTCACCTGCCTCTGCCTCCCGAGTGCTGGGATTAAAGGCGTGCGCCACCACCGCCCGGCTCTGAGTGGATTTTTTAAAAAAACTTTTAAACACAACACATACATAAAGGTTTGACAATTATACTTAAAGAAAAGCAAATATTTAATTAATTTGAGTATTTATTCACAATTCATTTTGTTCTATATCCATTCAAAATAAATCAATTTCCAACTTTAGTAGCCCTATCTATCTGGTGTCTGCTGATTTTTAGTTTAATATGGAGGAAATATATTGGGCAAGGAGAGAGGGGGTGATAGAGACAGAGGCAGAAATGAGAGAAAAGATAGGGGGAATAAAAATGGACATGACAACCAGATTTGCTATTATGGTATCACATGCAGTTTCTCGAATAGATTTCCTGTCTGTTATATTATCACTTTAGATGGATCTACTGTGTTGGGATAATCATAGGATTAAGGCTTTCTTAACCTCAGGGTGAAGGAAGATCCTCCCACTGTAATAACTTAATTACCTCCTACCACCTGTTCATTATTATTAAGTTTGTGCTGGAACTATTGCAAACTTCATCCTGTTACCTGACCTAGGGAGAGGTTGAGGAGGAAGTGTAATTTATTCTGATGAGTCCCTTGTCTCGAAAGCTCTGCTCTCCTAGAACTATCACTTCTCCGCTAGAGCACAGAATTCATGTTCCCTCTATTAGCTTTTAAAACGGTCCCAAGTGGTATTAGGTAGAGTTTCTACTGTTGTGATGAAACACCATGATAAAAGCACAAACTGGCTTTACTTCACTCACAATTCCATGCAAGAGTTAAGCATCTAAAGTAGTGAGGGTAAGACTTCATACAGGGCAGGAACCCAGAGGCAGGAACTGACACCAAAGCCATGGAGAAGTGCTGCTTAAGGCTTGTTCTCCATGACTTGCTCAGCCTGTTTTCTTATCGAATCCAAAGCAATCAGCCCAGTTGTAGCATTACATGCAATGGGCTGAGCCCATTGAATCCCACATTAATCACTATTTATGAAAGTGTCCTACAGGTTGTGTATAGTCTGATCTAATAGAGATAATTTTTTTTTTTTTTTTTTTTTTTTGGTTTTTCGAGACAGAGTTTCTCTGTGGTTTTGGAGCCTGTCCTGGAACTAGCTCTTGTAGACCAGGCTGGTCTCGAACTCACAGAGATCCGCCTGCCTCTACCTCCCAAGTGCTGGGATTAAAGGCGTGTGCCACCACCGCCCGGATAGAGATAATTTCTTGATGATCTGTCCTCTCAGATGGCTTTGCCTCTGTCAAGCTTACAAATAACTAAGCAGCACACAAGGAAAATCTTGCCATCATTCTTTTTGGCATTTCTGCTTCAATATCTTTTATAAGCTAGGTAATACATGTGACTAGTGATTAAATTAACTTTAATAAACAAATGTCTGTAGCACAGTCATGTTCCATGATTTATCCTCTCAAGTCTGTTGCATCAACAAAACTTTGATATTCCTAGGGATTGACCTTCAAAGGGTCATCTGGTGCAACTTTCCTTGAGCGAAAGAAAACAGAAAACCTCTCTGAGGAATAAAGTCCTCCCCCGCTCAACCACACACAAATTCCGTGATGGTTTGTTTTATTTTACTGATAATATTCCCTGGTAGTTAATGTTTCACTTTTAGGACTCAAGTTAACATGTGTGCTTCTTCTCACACTAAATTTGCCTTTTACGGTTAGATATCTGGGGAGTGGACAGAAGGATTAGCAGCTAAGGTTATTTGCTTCTCTTCCAGAGAACTGGGGCTTGATTTCAAGAACCCACACTGTTGCTTACATACATACATAACTCCATTTCTAGGGGAATCAATGCTACCTTCCAGCCTCTCTAGAAAATACACATACATGATGGGCAGATATGCATGAGAGAAAATACTCATACAAATCAAAAAAATAGTGTATCTAAAAAATAATAAAACATTATCAAAATTAATGTAATGAGATTCAACCATATGCTAAAATGATAACAAGTTACACTTAAAATTATGATTTTTTTCTGAAAGTATCTATAGCTTTCATGAAAGAAGAAAGAACTGTGACTCAAGTGTAGTACTGGGTTTTGAATATCATTACACATATCCATAGTTCTCAGTCTTGACTATGAGAATCACATTGGAGCACTGTAAATTCTCAGTGCTCAAACCTCACTAAGGAAATGGTCACCAGAAGCTTCATAAGCAGAGATGAAACATAAACTTCTCAATAAATTGGTATCAGAGGATTAGGGAAAACTTTTGTTCATGATACAGTTAAAATGTGTGATAATCCCTAATAAAGTACAATGTGTATCTGTGATCCTTCTAATTTAAATGTACAGGAAAAAGTCTGATTATAGTGGATCAGCAATACTTTACAATAAAAATTATCAGAAAATTCAACCTAAGGAAATGTAATACTTTTCCATTTGTTTACTTTCATTTAATTTGATCCCATTCTTAAAAACAGACCTGATGCATGCACACCATATATTTTCTAAAGACAGAGATATTTTCTCTTAATAATGTTCAGTGGACTTTCTTGCTCATGTTCTCCCTCATTCTGCTCCTCATTTGGACCTTAAGAGCTCAGACCGTTGCTCCAAATTGGGTCTCTGTCTCTATCTTGATCCATCGCCAGATGAAGGTTCTAAGGTGATATGCAAGATATTCATCAGTATAGGATAGGGTTATTTCAGGTTCCCTCTCCTCAGTTGCCCAAGGTACCAGCTGGGGACATCTGTTTGGGTGCTCACCATCCTGGACCTAGATAGAAGTGGGAGGACCTTGGTCTTCCCGCAGGGCAGGGAATTTGGACTGCTCTTCAGTATAGAGAGGGAGGGGGAATGGAGTGGGGGGAGGAGAAGAGGAGTGGGGATAGGGGGAGGGAAGTGGGGGGAGGGGGCAATATGTGGGAGGAGGGGGAGGGAAATGGGAAACGGGGAGCAGGTGGAAACTTTAATTAAAAAAGAATAAAAAAAATAGAAAAAAAATAATGTTCAGTGGACTGCTGTGTTTTTCTCACATAATATCATAATCTTGAGTGACATCACAATTAATTCCTGCAGAGATAATTACAGTTGCACTGAGAGGATTATGATTTTGAGAAGTGATAAACAGTAGGGGCAGAAAACTCCTTTTGAGCTTCCCCAGAATTATTAGCTGGGTAAGAGCAAAAACCAGAAAGGAAAAAAAGGAAAGAAAATAAGGATTTGAATATCATTACAAAATAACAGAGAATTGTGCATTTGTTACTATTGCGAAAGGCCATTGCCTCTTGAGATAGATTTTTGTTGATTGCTTTAGCGTAATTGCTTGCTTAAAGGGCTAATGTCTTGTCAACTCAATCAAATGTTTTGATAACTTTTGATTTAAATTACTGTTACAAATGTACCTCGTGATTTGCATTTAAATATATGGTTATGGTAAATGTTGGCTACCAGAGATTTTTTTTTTTTAACTACACAGATATGTTGCATTAAACCAGAGACAAAACACATTTGGTCAACATCATAGTTAAAGTTTTCAAGAGTTAGATAAAAATCAAGTTATTTTATTTTGCTTGGACAGGCAATATATTCTTTAGAAGGATTTACTTATAAATGCCAGGAGTTCCTCGAAATGATATTTAATGGTTGTACACAGAGGAAAAGCTTGTGTGCTTTGTCTTTTAATCAGTCACTTTATTAATTGACCCACTCATCAAATTGAGCATTTTAGTGATTTGCACTCAAAGAAATTTGGATGAAAATATCAGTTATAACTTATAGTCATATGCAGAATCACAGAAATATCAGGAGAGAAAAGACAGATTAGTCTCACAATGAGCCAGGCCCAATGAAGTTTCTTATAGGTTTGTGACATTTACAGTATTATCCTAAAATCATATTATTTAACACAGTTATAAATTATAGTTTAGCGTACAGAATTAAAATTATATCATTTATGTTAGTTCCTAAGACATAGTGATTTGTTGCCCAAAAAACTCAGTTTGTAGTGATCAATTAATGGTTAATCTTTTCACAGACCTAACATTGTTATTGAGAATAACAACAAAATTGTTTGTCACTAATTTAAGGAGCCTGTAAATTGGCACTTTGTGAAAATATCTTTTTAAATAGGAAGAACTTTCTTTGTAAATACCTAAATACAATTTTCTTTCTGAAAGCTCTCTAGCTTTGAAATTTCCTAAATTATAATTAATTGATTGAAATCTTGCCTTGATGAAAGAATCCAAGCTGATGAGATTAATTGCTTAGTCTCTAAGTATCTACCTTTCTCAAGGGGCTGTTCCAAATTTCTCAGCACTCAGACCCCCTTCGATCATAATTTATATAAATGATCCATTTCACTCCAAACCTGCCAAGGAAATACAACATACACACAAATCACTGGGCTGGTGGGAACATACAAGGCTATCTAACCACCTGAGCTATTACAAAAGCTGATTTCATTATTACTTCTAGCAGTTTAATATGCAAAAAGTTAACTTCTAGAAATACCCAGACCATTGCCAGATGGCTATGGAAATTGTTTTTCATTAAATTGGATTGTTTAAATTTTCCAGACCTATGAATCCAAAGACAGTTTAAGCACAGTCCAGAGGGAATTGTAACTCAGAAAAACTAAGCAGAACCCCTCGCCAGGACCATAATGATAATGATAATGAAATAAAACCACATACTTAGGAGTCAGTGATATAGATGGTAATTCTGGTCATTCAGAATTGTACACGAGAAGCTCATAAAAAGGAAGGCCTTGGGGGAAATTCCTGAAAAAGAGAGGAATCTACTTGCCTAAAAGGAAAATGCTCCTGGTGGCATTTTTGGGAAATGCTGACATTGAGACTAGATTATAGTTTCAAATTTAATATTCATTTACTCCCTTGTGAAACATTTATTGGATAGTACTTCGCTATACAATGTTTAGTTACAAAGTAACTGATTTAGAAAATCTTCTTGCTATGTCATTCATTTATAGCTACAGTTAGTGGTTCATGAGATGCCACTTCTGCGATTCCTCAAATTTTGACACTTTTTTGTCAAAAGTATTTAGAATTAATATCAAAGCAATTTAAAATAGTAGGTTGTTTTACTTCAAACATTTTAGGAGCTTGGCTGGAATTTTGACCCGATGATTTATTCTAGGAGAAACTAATAAATGTCAAGGTGGCACGACCATCCGTTGCACAATGATGTAAGGCTTTTATATTGTTTGTGGACTAACTTTTAGGCTAGCCTGACTTATTGTATACCTACTGCAGACGACATGTAGGGAGAAGAACTAATTGGATCTGCAGAGTATTGGGTCCTTGAAGTACATTTCTTTGTTTAATAAATTATACTTCCCTTTCATATATTTCAACAACACACAAGCTAAGATTTATCAAGAGGTATCTAGCTTAATCAATATCTTCAGAACAAAGAATACTTTTATTAATGACTACACCTTACAAATAGTTTCTGCATTCTCAGTAATATGTGGATTCCACAGGTTTGGTTTTATTTATTTATTTATTTATTTATTTATTTATCTTATGGCCTTAGCTATAAGAAATTCAGTTCCACTCAACAGATAGGTATTTCTGGAAATGGTGAAGATGGTGGTTTGATTGTTATTACCATTCAATTACTTGTACAACTATTCCTCTTTCTCTCTTAGCACTATGAAGAAAAGTGACTTTCAAAAGTATGTATTTTATGTCTCCAGGTTATGGTTACTGGTTAAAACATAACAAAGTCAATTTACAACAAGCCAACATGTAACATCAAATTAAAAGGAGAGATTCAAAGCAATTCCACTAATATCAAGAACAAGAATACATAGTGTTATTAAGTATTCCTAGTGTTATTAAGGTTGTCACTCTACCTGATCCCCTTAATGCTCATACTCACTTGACTCACAGCTACTGAGAACATTTGTCACAGTTGACAAAGGGCTCCTTAAAGTAATGTTGAAAGATACAGTCTAAGAAAATGTTCCAAACCTCAGTCCCTTGTCTAGATCCCATTCACATATAATCGAAATAAGTTTTGATAAATGGTTCTGATATTTTCAACTAAGATAGATTTTGAAAAAGCAAAGACAGGAGCAGTCAAAAGTGAAATAAAAATATGTAGTGCAAAACTGGATAGTAAATCTTTGTAAACATATAACATTCAAAACTAAATTACTGCATAAGTTCAAAAGACTGCCTTAGTGGAAACTCTGGTTAATTTTCACTGTGGCAAAGCTATCAAAGGGTCTATTTGAAAAACAAAGGAAGCACAAAGGTAGCCAGGATGCTCTTCTATTTATGTGCTGCCAATTTTTAAATCTCTACTTAGCACACATGTCATAAAACAAAATCTATTTACCTCTCTCTTCCCCTTGTTTGTAAACAAATTCCTGTTAAACAAGTTGCATCAAAACAGAAAAATATGTGCAGAGAAGAGTCTAGCACACTCTTCTATCCTTATTCCTTTTTCTACATCTGCCCTTCTGATGATGAAACCCTGCAGTGTTCTGTAGTATATATCTTTGTTCTTCCTAAAATTGAATAAAGACATAGGAAGTCTTGGAAAGATGCTCTTGGCTTAAGTATTCCTGTTTCCTCAAATGCTCTAGGGCACATTTGAGAGGCTTTTTAAATGTGGTTGAACTCTTTATGTCCACAAAAATAACCAATTCTCTATGGGAATGGAATCTTAAAGAGGGGCATAGTATGTTAGGCTTTTTGAAAGAAATAAAAGGAACCCTATCATATTCTAAATATGGAATAAATATAAAGAGTTATTGAACTCACATCAGTAGATTTGACCAATGACAGACAAAATATTTGAAAAACACACTTGTATTGAAAATGTACAAACTTTTTTCTAGCATTATTTCATAAATAATACATTTGGTAATTATTTTGGCTAAAATGTTTAATATTTCATAGAGAAGTTTAGAAAAATGGTTTGCAAATGATTGAACTCTCAGAAAATTTTACAAAACATGTCTTTGTGTATATACACTTAAAGGTTAAACATGGATGTACATGTATATCTAAACATCTATATGATTCATTTTCACACATATTGGTTTTTGTGGTATATATTTCTCATCAATTTGGCAAATAGATTTAGCAGAAGAGTTTACTATGGTTCACTATTTCAGAGATTCCAATCCCTGGGTCGCCAACTTCATTATTTCTGCAGTAATGAGACATAACACTGCACAAAAACATAGAAGAGCAATGTTAGTTATCTCCCGTGACCACTAAACAAAGAGACAGAAAGGAAGGGTAGGGCAAGATCTATTCTTCAAAGACAAGCCATTGTGACCCAGTTTTTCTGGATGTTTTCCACTTCCAACATATTCCAGCTTCTTTCTAAATATTCCCATCATCTGGGTACCAAACCTTCAGAATGTAAGCTTGAAAGTCCAGCTTTATATATGAACCATAAAAGGTTACAAGTGATTTATCCAAACTGTTCTATTGTAGATGCTCAGTAAAGAGCCTTGGTCAGTTGACATTAATATAATTCAATAAATTGCTAATAAAATAACAAAGGTTAGAGTATAAGTAAAATTATGTTGAAATAACAATGGGATAACATTGAAAAAGAGCAAAATATTGTAAAAATAAAGAGTATTTATTATGACTAAGGAAATAATTTTTACAAACATTATGAATATATGCATATATGTAAAATATATTTTATCTAAAAAACAGCTTTATTAAAAATATTTAACATAAATTTTAACAAAATAGGAAAATGATTCTTGAAAAATAAATGTTGGAAAACATGAACACTCCCCCATTTATTCCAAAAGTCATAATATTCATGTCACTAACACAAAAATTCTATATCTGTGAAGTTTAAAATAAGGAAGTCACAACTAAGGAAGAATGGCATGCAAGAGTATTTCATCAGATAATAGTAATAATTATGGGAAATGATGGTATGTATAACTAAAATTTCCATCAAGAGCCTTCAAAATATGTACCACCCACAAACACACACACAGGAGAAAAGTGTAAGGCAGGGCAGGTATGCTAATTGATATGAATAGATGCAATGATTTAGCCTTAATTAAAAATTCAGGATTATAACACAATATAAGTTTATGTATCCAATATGTATATAAAGGGATAAAATATTTTGAATTATAAAGTAAAATTTATATCAAAAATATTAAAATATTATTTCATGCTAATAAGCACATGTTTGAGAAATATTTCCAAAGTTTTCTGCATTCTATCCGTAATCAAAAACATCTTTCAATCTCTGAAAAATACTTTTAATCAAAAAACTTCATTCAGTTTTACTCAGTTTCTCTAGAGTCCAAACCAGGATTATATTTCAATTTGTAAAGAAAAATAGAAAAAGTCATTGTAACACAGTATGTCTGTATTTATTTGTAGTTTTACTGCATTCTCTGGCTATATATACATAAATATAATTATTGTTTTATTTTGTCTTTTACACACAGTTGAATAGGTTTATTATAAATCATTTAAAAGTCTTTATCAATATGACGGTTCCAGCCTTGTTCTTTTTCCAGGATATTGACCTTGGGAAAATGGACTGAGAAACTGACAAAAGTGTTCATTTATATTTAGGCATAATTGTATGTCCATTCTGAATATTGTCACTCTAAAGAAAATAGACATGAGGACGAACTAACTAAATTCAATTTCTGAATCTGTAATTGTAAGAATGGGGCTAGCTAAGATGGAGAATGCATGTTCTTACTCTACTAAGTTAAGGGATTTAGGGAGTAATTCTGATCTCAGGTAAACCATTACTTTGGGATGTGTTTCTGAGTATGTGTCTTAAAGATATGAACTTTGAATTCTGTATACTGAGGAAATATCTTACCCACCAATATAGACAGACTAACCTTTTAAAAGCTTTAATAGAGTAAACAAAGAGAAAGGGAAACTTACATCCCATCCTTAACTTTGGGCACTCCCCCATGTTGTCTATTTGGGTGGGAAGTGTTTTTCTCATTCCTTGCACCTTCACACTCATGCTGAATTCTAACAACAATTTCCCTCAGTCTTTAGGGTGTAAATAGCAGGTTAATAAACTCCTCTGATTCTGACTTCTGTAATTGATGCATTCATAGGAATATGCTATGTTGTGTTAATCTGTAAGTCCTAACTAATAACATCTGACTCTTTACCCAAGGAGGCTATTACTTCAAGAGATCCCGTTTCTCACTGTATTACTTGTCGTATAATATTGTGGATGTGGTTTCTTTAAGATTAATATGTCCATATTACAACTTCAGCCATCATGGATTAAAAATTATCTCTAGTGTGTTATGTATAAAAATCTCATATAATTTAACTTCCTGCCCCCAGAGTCTTATTTCCCTTCACTCAAAATATGTCTTGCCTAGTAATAAAAATTGTAGTCATTCTTACTGGACAGAGTTGAAATCCCCAAGTATGTAACTCTAAATATTTTGTTTAATTTTTTCAAACATGCATAGATATACTTAATGTTTGCCAATTTAAGATCACAGACTGAATTTTTTTCTTTTCTTTTTCAGTTGAAGATATAACAGGGATAACATATTTATGTTTTTTGTTATATTCTCTGTTATTTTTTCTTACCATAAAGCTCATGAATGTTAACATTCTTTTCTTTTCTTTTTTTACATTTTAAGGCTAAGTCAAATTTTCCCTTTTTCTTAAATTTAACTGAGTGTCTTTAAAACTTCTCGTTGTCCCAAAGTGCCATCATCAATATTTGGCTTCTAGAAGTGATTATAATCCAAAATAAGCTCATGTGAAGCATAGCGTTTTGATGCAATGATGGTTGATCTGATAAATGACATGACTACTAGGTTAGTAATATGTGCTACATATCCTGGGTTTTGTGGGTATAGTAGACAGAATGAAGACTCATTCTTGGATAAGCAAAATGGTAAGACCAGATACTTCCTCACACTGCGTAGGATAACTAACTACTTACGAACAGATTATTTCTAGAACTTTATATTCAATGTTTTAAACATAATTGAATATGAAATTATATAATGAAATTATATAAAGTGCAAAACACAGATATGGTCTAAAGTTTCATAGTTGAGTTTACTTGTTTGTCATAACAAGAACTACTTAGGTCTCTCCTAACCTCTCCCACTGTTGTAATTATTTGGTAGAATTTCCTGGCCCATTTCAAGAGGTTTTACCATGACTTATTCTGCTCACAGAAGTCATTGTGCACAACACTACTGAAATATTGCTTCATAAATTTATGCAAAAGAAATACTAAGTCTCAGGATAAATTAAATTTAGCATTCAATATATCTAATTATTTTGTAGATGTACGTTCTCTCTCTCTCTCTCTTTGTCTCTCTCAATCTATGTGTGTGCATTGTGTGATGTATGTTTTTCAGCAAGACATGTCTCCTCAATGACTTAATTTACTCCATTAAGCCTTATGTTATAACATTTCTCCAACATCCTCTTTATGCATCAAGTTGGTGTGATCATTAAGTGAATAATGTCCTCCATAGATTCAGGTGATTGTAAGCTTGGACCCAAGTTCATGGTGTTTCTTTAGAAGGCTTAGTGGATTCAGTTAGATTCAGTGCTACTGGGGAAAGAAAGCCACTGGCAATGGGTTTTGAGAGTTTATAGTCACACTTTTTGCCCTACATCTAATTCACTTCTAGATTTTTATTTGTGTTGGAGGATATGGTTGTCCTACCATGCCTACCTTGACATAAGAAGAAAGTTATAACCCAGCAGCACTTCAGGGACAAGGCTCTGGTAATGAGAGTTTTTTTTTTTTTTTTTTTTTTTTTTTTTTTTTTTATTATATTTTTATTTTATTTGTTATATACATGCACATATATAATAGATCTTCTTGATCCATAATCACATAAATCTCAGTGTGACAGCCATCCTGATTTTACCATACTGAAACATCCCCATTTGCTTTTCTGAAGTAATTTCATCAATTTCTTAAGACATGGCAATGGTGACATCAACACGGCAACCTTAATAAACAGAGTAGTTGTTACCACATAAATAGTTCTTTCAAGTCCCCAATGATTGCAAAGAACTCTGAAGCTTTTATTGTTTTAGTGTCTTTTTAGATTATTTCACCTCATCAGAAACAGGAATCCAAAGACACTCGTTGAGAAGAAGCAGCATTTCCTGATTGCAGAGAGAGAGCCACCAGCTTTAACTCTACAAATACAGCCACAGCACCTTCTGCTATCTTCTCTATTATGTCTCACTCAGTAGAGGCCCTCTTCTGCCAGACTGGCTATGCCATAAAGCTAATACTCAGTTCTTCTGTCTTCGAGGAGATATCACTTTTTGCATAGACAGCGGAGTTCAAACCAAAACCAAACAAGACATAAACTGAGCGGGAAAAGTCCCACTGACTCTAAGTCTGCAAGAGCAAAGATTTAGTGCTGGTCAGAATTCTCTCCAAGCCAAATGGGGGTTGCGTGGAGGAGGGTGTCTTTCAAGCTGTTCAGGAGACAGACTTCTCTGGGTACAAAGTGCCCCCGGATCTGTCGGCTTACAAGGCAAAATCCTAAGTATACAAATAAAAAGAGAAGGCTTGGTGAGGATTTCATCTTATCTCATTCATTAATAAAGAAACCTGTGGCGTTTCAAGTGATTTAAGGAAGATTTAACTTATAGAGACTTCTATTCCTTACCCCCCCAAAACTGTTTACATTGTCGTGGTAGGGAATCATTTACATAGCTATAAACCAGAAATGTGTACATTATGAACAGTTCTACATTTCCAAGATAGTGTGTAGCTGTTGGCTCCAAACTGGAACATTCTCTTTGGGAATCTTAAGACTCTGGAAATACATAGAAGTTATTCGACTCAAGAACCTCAGAAAGCTACAAGTCTCTAAGGCCCTTTCCAAGGTTGTTGAGGAATGGGGAAGAAGTAACTCAGGCAGCACTGTCTCCAAGTTGCACAGGTAACTCCAGGAATGCGGCTTCCTTGAATCATCATGAAAATGAGGCAAAAAAAAAAAAAAAAAAAGTGTCATGACGCTGCTTCCTCCAAAATGAAATACTCCTTCTTTTTTTTTTTTTTTTTTTTTTTTTTTTTTTTTTTTGAGAATTAACTTACATTTATCTTTCAGAAAGAAATCATACAATATAATATGTATATATTTATCTATAATATACTAAAATGTGGTTATTATCTGGAAGCAGAGGAACAATGGTACATTTTTTTTTTTTTTTTTTTATTTTTTATTCTTTTTTTAATTAAAATTTCCACCTGCTCCCCGTTTCCCATTTCCCTCCCCTCCTCCCAAATATTGCCCCCTCCCCCCACTCCCCTCCCCCTATCCCCACTCCTCTTCTCCTCCCCCCACACCATTCCCCCTCCCTCTCGATACTGAAGAGCAGTCCAAATTCTCTGCCCTGCGGGAAGACGAAGGTCTTCTATCTACGTCCAGGAAGGTGAGCTTCTAAACAGGCTAAGCTCCCACAAAGCCAGTTCATGTATTAGGATTGAAACCTAGTGCCATTGTCCTTGGCTTCTCATCAGTCTTCGTTGACCGCCATGCTCAGAGAGTCCGGAATCAACCCATGCTTATTCAGTCCCAGACCAGCTGGCCTTGGTGGGCTCCTAATAAATCAGTTCCACTGTCACAGTGGGTGGGTGCATCCCTCGTGGTCCTGATTTTTTGCTCTTGTTCTCCCTCCTTCTGCTCCTCATTTGGACCTTAAGAGCTCAGACCGTTGCTCCAAATTGAGACTCTGTCTCTACCTTGATCCATCGCCAGATGAAGGTTCTAAGGTGATATGCAAGATATTCATCAGTATAGGATAGGGTCATTTCAGGTTCCCTCTCCTTAGTTGCCCAAGGTACCAGCTGGGGACATATTCCTGGACACCTGCGAACCCCTCTAGAGTCAAGTCTCTTGCCAACCCTAAGATGGCTCCCTTAGATAGGATATATACTTCGCTGCTCCCGTATCCATCCTTCCTATATCCCAACCATCCCAATCCCCCGAGCTCCTCCCATCCTCCCCTTCTCATATTTCTCATCCCATTTCCCCTTTGCCCCATGCCACCTCACCCGCAAGTTCCCAGTTTTTGCCCTGCAATCTTGTCTACTTCCCCCTCTCCATGCGGATGACTATATGATTTTCTTTGGGTTCACTTTCTTATTTAACTTCTATAGGATCACACATTATATGCTTAATGTCTTTTACTTATGGCTAGAAACCGATTATGAGTGAGTACATCCCATGTTCCTCTTTTTGGGTCTGGGATACCTCACTCAGGATAGTGTTTTCTATTTCCATCCATTTGCACGCAAAATTCGAGAAGTCATTGTTTTTTACTGCTGAGTAGTACTCTAATATGTATATATTCCACACTTTCTTCATCCATTCCTCCATTGAAGGGCATCTAGGTTGTTTCCAGGTTTTGGCTATTACAAACAATGCTGCTATGAACATAGTTGAACAGATACTTTTGTCATTTGATGTGGCATCTCTTGGGTATATTCCCAATAGTGGTATTACTGGATCTTGGGGTAGGTTGATCCCAAATTTCCTGAGAAATCGCCACACTGATTTCCAAAGTGGTTGCACAAGTTTGCATTCCCACCAGCAATGAATGAGTGTGCCTCTTTCTCCACAACCTCTCCAGCAAAGGCTATCATTGGTGTTTTTGATTTTAGCCATTCTGACAGGTGTAAGATGGTATCTCAAAGTTGTTTTAATTTGCATTTCCCTTATCGCTAAGGAGGTTGAGCATGACCTTAGGTGTCTTTTGGCCATTTGAATTTCTTCTGTTGAGAATTCTCTGTTCAGATCAGTGCCCCATTTTTTTATTGGGTTCATTAGCATTTTAAAGTTTAGTTTCTTGAGTTCTTTATATATTTTGGTGATCAGACCTTTGTCTGTTGCAGGGTTGGTGAAGATCTTCTCCCAGTCAGTGGGTTGCCTTTTTGTCTTAGTGACAGTGTCCTTTGCTTTACAGAAGCTACTCAGTTTCAGGAGGTCCCAATTATTCAATGTTGCCCTTAATGTCTGTGCTGCTGGGGATAAACGTAGGAAGTGATCTCCTGTACCCATATGTTGTAGAGTACTTCCAACTTTTTCTTCTATCAGGTTCAGTGTGTTCAGACTAATATTGAGGTCTTTAATCCATTTGGACTTGATTTTTGTGCATGGTGATAGATATGGATCTATTTTCATTCTTCTACACGTTGACAACCAGTTCTGCCAGCACCATTTGTTGAAGATGCTCTCTTTTTTCCATTGAATACTTTTAGCTCCTTTATCAAAAATTAGGTGTTCATAAGTTTGTGGGTTAAAATCAGGGTCTTCTACTCGGTTCCATTGATCGACTTCTCTGTTTTTATGCCAATACCAAGCTGTTTTCAATACTGAGGCTCTGTAATAGAGTTTGAGGTCAGGGATGGTAATGCCTCCAGACGCTCCTTTATTATATAAGATTGTTTTGGCTATCCTGGGTTTTTTGTTTCTCCATATAAAGTTGATTATTGTCCTCTCAAGATCTGTGAAGAATTTTGATGGGATTTTAATGGGGATTGCATTGAATCTATAAATTGCCCTTGGTAGAATTGCCATTTTTACTATGTTGATCCTCCCTATCCAAGAGCAAGGGAGATCCTTCCATTTTCTGGTATCCTCCTCAATTTCTTTCTTCATTGACTTAAAGTTCTTGTCAAATAGATCCTTTACTTCCTTGGTTAGGGTTACCCCAAGATATTTTATGCTATTTGTGGCTATCGTGAAGGGTGATGCTTCTCTGATTTCCATCTCTGCTTCCTTATCCTTTGTGTATAGGAGGGCAACTGATTTTTTGGAATTGATCTTGTATCCTGCAACGCTACTAAAGGTGTTTATCAGCTGAAGGAGTTCTTTGCTGGAGTTTTTGGGGTCGCTTATGTACACTATCATATCGTCTGCAAATAATGAAAGTTTAACTTCTTCCTTTCCGATTTGAATCCCTTTGATCCCCTTATGTTGTCTTATTGCTATTGCTAGAATTTCAAGCACTATATTAAAGAGGTATGGAGAGAGTGGACAACCTTGTCGTGTTCCTGATTTTAGTGGAATAGCTTTGAGTTTCTCTCCATTTAATTTGATGTTAGCTGACGGCTTGCTATAAATAGCTTTTATTATATTTAGGAACGACCCTTGTATTCCTAATCTCTCTAAGACCTTTATCATAAAGGGATGTTGAATTTTGTCAAATGCTTTTTCCGCATCTAATGAGAGTTTTAAGAAGAAAGTCTGCCTTTGATTTTAATATACATATCAATATATTTCATTTATTATGTATATCATATATTAATTTTAATAATATTTTAATATAATAATACTAGTAAAATCACGAATTTTGTTAGCCCAGATCTTAAAAATGGGGTTGTTTCAGTTCATTCTTCCTGGGTGGTGAATAAGTCAGAAAAATATAGATGTTACAATGAGTTTTTTGTTGTTATTTGTTTTTACCTCTTCCGAGTATTACCAAGTTTTATATTCATTATTGAGGAATGTGCTTTCTGTATCCTGCTATCAATATTTTCTAAAACATTGGGTAATGCATTATGCCATGCATCTAAGCTGTAAGAACTCCATTAGAATTTGTGTCTGCAATATCTGCTTTAAGCAATGGCCCTGATTCAGATTACCCTAAGAAGTTATTTCTACTCAGCATGAGGGAGAGAGTAGACTGATTGCCTGAGTTTTTAAATAATAGAAAGTTCATGCTCCTCCATTACTTGATTATTTAGTATTTCTTTTAGGAAAACAAAAATGAAAAATAATTTATTGATAAAGACTTCTACGCTGTTTATCAGAAGGCCATTCATAATTTAACTGTCTTCAAGAGACTACTTATATAGGTTCCATTTGTCAAAGAAAACAGACCAGGTGAAGCAGCAAGGGTAACAATATCATCGCTGCTCTATTTGTCAAAACCGAGCTTTGGTTAAATTCGGTTTCTTCTCATGGTTAATTTTTATGTTTTAATTTTTTGCTTGGTGAATAAAACCTCTGTATGTAATAACCTTATCTGTCTATGTGAAAATGGGTTTCTGATCTGGCTATAGTTATATGGGAACACTATAAACTAGATACAAATAATTCTGTACTGTCCTATTAAAATTGTTACATGCATTATTTTATAAATAGTTTGAATTGATTTCTATTTATAAATAACACAGAACTTGCTTAGAACCAGATATAAAATGCCTTCTTCAAAAAAATGGTAAGCAGTTTATAAAAAAAGTTTCTGTATTCCATTATCAGGATGTTAATATATTAAAAGATCATTACTCTAAGTGTAAGCTTTTGGACTCTACTGAAAATTAAAAATTGAAGTTGTAATTTCCAAGAACCAATACTTCAGCCAGTTTTAAAATCTCTATTCTTTTTATTCTCACTAGTATGTCTTAAAAATGGAAATGAAGTTGAGTCATTAAGCTCGAATCTTCCAGATAACTTTCTTACCTAGCTCTCTACGTTGAAATAGAGACTATTAATGTTGCAGTTCTCGATAGAGAGAGAGAGTTAAGCAAGATGTAGTGACACAGAAAAGGTATAAAACAGCTGTTAAAGCACACTACCCTGCACCATCAGAATCCTGAGACCCAGGGAGCTTTTATTGTACACTTGTGTGATTTTTAACATCACTAAAATGCCATGGAAAGTCCCTCAGCATAGTCCTGTCAGATTCCTTCTGAGGTGAGGGTTGGATATTTCATTTCACACCTCATTCAACTTCTTGCATCAATGGTCCAGAAGAGCCAGTGACCCATCTGTTTCTGCATGCATATTACACTAATAATTTAAATACATAATTTGGTCCCATTCTTAAAAAGCCTATGTGTTAGAGACTTTCATGACAAATTCTTTCAAAAGTCTTGAAAATTGAATAAAAAAGACATTTTAATTTAGTTCCTGATCATTCTTCTTCATATTTATAAGCTTCATGGAGCTTCTCTCTGCCTTCATGTATTAGGTAGTTGGATTTGACTTCACATTTAACAAACACTACTTTTAGTAAGTATAAAATACATTCTTCAATAAAGTTTATTTAATGTCTCAAATGAATTAGACAAGAAAAAATACATTATTTTTATCCACAAGTGACGTCATGCCTTAAGTCATCTATACATTCCAATCCTCAGCCCTGAAAATTTATTAATGTTAAAATGCTTTTAGTATAACATTGTTTTAGTATAATGTTGAAACCATAAATATTTAAAATGTTGTATCTCAGCTGTAGAGCCAACAGTTGACTAGTCATGAGATTTTATTTCCATTATACTACTTTTATGTGTAATTTGTATATTTGATGATGAAAATTTGAAACTGCTATAAAAGATTAGGGTGATGAAAATAGTATAAAGTGTTAGGGTTAAATACTATAGCTGCAATGTGAATGCATGATTTCATTTGAATGGGACATCATCATGAAAGAACATGTTTCCTCACTTTTTAGGGTATTTTTCTGATTATTATACCCAGTAACCCAGTTTTTCCTCACTAGTCATGATTTAGTTTTTCCCTTCTAGCAGACCCCAGGTTAAATTAGAGATTGGCTAAGCATTCACTTCAGTCCTTAGTCATTACTTTTAAGTAGATGAGAAAAATTCTATTAAATCCAATCACATAAACATATATATGTTGGACTTTTTGAGGCATAGTTTGCCTGGGTAACCCTGGTTATTGCAAAACCTTCTCTGTATTCCAGGCTGGAGAGATCAGCCTTCCTTAGTTTCACAGGGTCTTGGATTAAAGGTATATGCAACAATACTGAAATTCTAATTAGTCAAATGCTAGGACACAGGGGAGAGAAGAGATGTACTTGATGTAATAACTGTGAGATCTCTATTTCGACATGCTACAGTGACCTTGTAAGACTGGCTTATTGTCAGTTTAGGGAAAACAGTCAATCAATCATGTATTTTGTTTAGTGACATGCTCAAGTTAAACCACAAACTAAATGAAACTCTAAATTCCACATGAACACCAACTTTGATTTCCCATCTTTTATTTTTAGTCTTAATGTCAAAATCTTAATTGTCATCATTGTTTTAGGCTACAGAAGACATTTCATCAAATGTTTGATCATCAGAGCTGGGAAGATACAGGATTTTGTTTGAATACATTTTAAGACGTAAGGGTTAGTTAATAAGCATTCTAAGATAATAGGCCAAGCAGCATTGCAATTAATAACAGTTTCGTATGATTATTTGGGTTTGGGCAGGTGGGAAACAAACAAGCAATGAGATGTCTCTGTCAATTCTAGACTTTTGGAAGTTGCATACAATGCACTTCTTGTTTACTTAGGTAATATTATACCCTTCTGGGGTCTTTGGTGCAGTTGAAGAATAGATAGTTATAATTATAGTTTTTTTCTTAATTATGATAAAATATATAATAGATATAAATATTATAACTGTAATTCTTGCTTGATACCTATTTTAGTATATGCAATTTTACTGTATCAAAGTTAAAACCTTCAGCCGGGCGGTGGTGGCGCACGCCTTTAATCCCAGCACTTGGGAGGCAGAGGCAGGCGGATCTCTGTGAGTTCGAGACCAGCCTGGTCTACAAGAGCTAGTTTCAGGACAGGCTCCAAAACCACAGAGAAACCCTGTCTCGAAAAACCAAAAATAAATAAATAAATAAATAAAAAGTTAAAACCTTCCTTTTTATTTAGAGAGAAAGGAGAGGTGATGTTGGATTCCCCTCTGTATTCTGTGAATATGTTTTATTGTCATTTGTTAATAAAAAATGTTTCTGGTTAATGGCTTAACAGAGTAAAATCAGGTAAGAAATCTGAACAGAGATGTAAATAGAGACAGAGAGCAGGTGGAGTCAGGGAGACTCCATGCAGCCACCGAAAGAGACAGATGCCAGAAACTTACCAGTAAAGCATGAGCTTGTGGCAAAATATAGAATAATGGAAATGGTTTAATTTAAGATGTAAGATTCCGTTTATAAGAAGCCCAAACAAATAGTCAAAGTGATCTCACACTTAATACAATTTCTATGTGATTTTTTAGGTCTGGGCAATTAGGAAATGAATGAGCAGCCTCCACTTACACATATTGGAAATGAAGTCATTTACCCATCTATAAATAACAATATCTACAGTAATAATACTTTGAAATCTATATTAAGGATTAGAGGTATGATTAGAGGAACTAGCAAAACAGAACAAAAACATTTGAAAAAAATACACTATCTAAAGTATAAGTTTGTATCTAGCAGATCTAGTGTACAGGAAGCAGTGTTTCTCAATGGTGAAATCTTGATAATGTTAGGTGTCAAACAAGAAAGACAACATGCAATAGGAGCCTAAGCAACCCCAATTTTCTCAAGCACAAAAACAAAAGAGAATGGAGATAACAATGAGTTTTGGACCATTGGTCACTTTTAAAGTGTGAGCAAGCATGGGATTTCTACCCTGCTACTGTACTAATGCGAACTCAGAAACAGATTGGCAATAATTGGTACAACATGTTGACAATGACTTATTTATATGTGGGTAAAACACTGGGAGAGACACTGGCAACTAAAATAAAACTGAATCTCATTTGCAATCAACCAAAAGTGCTATACAGTCAAAAATATTCGGAGATTGAGCTTCTCATTTTTCCCATTTTTACTGACTGAAATGATTTTCTAAGTGTTATCTTATTTGCCTTTTTAAATTATAGGATGTTCCATTTTATAAGAAATCTGGATTATTACAAGCTGGAATATAAACTGTGACTTTTTATTTCAACTGGAAAACAGATTTGTTTTAGGATGATATTTTCTTTTCCATAAACATACTGATCCTAGTAAATTCGAAATCCAGAATGAATTCCTACAATGATATGTGAGCAAAGACATACTGTTAAAGTCTGTTACTATTAAGGCAGTATAGGTAAACAAAACACAAATTCATGAAGTTTAGTTGGTTATAAGAATCAATACTTGAAACAACAAAGTGAGACCTTCTAGTATGTTAGAATAGTCAAAATAATACAATTTTAGAATAATTGGAACTAGTCCCAAAGAGTCATAACATGTCTGGTGATATTATGAGGCATCACAATGTTTGTAAATATGTTATTTGGTGATAGGTAGAAAAACATCAGACCATTGGGTGGGAAATTTTATCATAATGATGGAATAGGAGAATTCTAAGGAGAAAGCGAGGAAGGCCAAAATTCTATGCAAAATATAATATAAGCTATACTATTTCTTTTTTTGTCTCTTTATTTTATTCTTTTTAAATTAAGATTTTCCCTCCTCTCCGTTTCCCATTTCCCTCCCCCTCCTCCCACACATCGCCCCTCCCCCCACCTCCCCCTCTCTCCCCACTCCTCTCCCCCTCTCCGGTCCAAATGAGAAGCTATACTATTTCTTTTTTTTTTTAAGTTTTTTTTTTATTAATATTTCCACCTGCTCCCCGTTTCCCATTTCCCTCCCCTCCTCCCAAATATTGTCCCCTCCCCCCACTCCCCTCCCCCTATCCCCACTCCTCTTCTCCACCCCCTACACCATTCCCCCTCCCTTTCGATACTGAAGAGCAGTCCAAATTCTCTGCCCTGCGGGAAGACGAAGGTCTTCTATCTACGTCCAGGAAGGTGAGCGTCTAAACAGGCTAAGCTCTCACAAAGCCAGTTCATGTATTAGGATCGAAACCTAGTGCCATTGTCCTTGGCTTCTCATCAGCCTTCATTGTCCGCCATGCTCAGAGAGTCCAGTTTCAACCCATGCTTATTCAGTCCCAGACGAGCTGGCCTTGGTGGGCTCCCAATAAATCAGATCCACTGTCACAGTGGGTGGGTGCATCCCTCGTGGTCCTGATTTCCTTGCTCATGTTCTCCCTCCTTCTGCTCCTCATTTGGACCTTAAGAGCTCAGACCGTTGCTCCAAATTGAGTCTCTGTCTCTACCTCGATCCATCTCCAGATGAAGGTTCTAAAGTGATATGTAAGACATTCATCAGTATAGGATAGGTTCATTTCAGGTTCCCTCTCCTCAGTTGCCCAAGGTACCAGCTGGGGACATCTCCCTGGACACCTACGAACCCCTCTAGAGTCAAGTCTCTTGCCAACCCTAAGATGGCTCCCTTAGTTAGGATATATACTTCGCTGCTCCCGTATCCTCCCTTCCTATATCCCAACCATCCCAATCCCCCGAGCTCCTCCCATCCTCCCCTTCTCATGTTTCTCATCCCATTTCCCCTTTGCCCCATGCCACCTAACCCGCAAGTTCCCAGTTTTTGCCCTGCAATCTTGTCTACTTCCCCTCTCCAGGCGGATGACTATACGATTTTCTTTGGGTTTGTGATCCTAGAGAAGCTACATAAGAAAATGAACCCAAAGCTATACTATTTCTTATCTTGCCAGATAAACACAGGAAGAATGTGACTGTGCGGTCAAATAAATTCTAACTTGGTCTGTTTTAGATTCAGTGAGTTTATTTAAGTTAGTGACATTAAGTTACTGAGCTTAGAAAATCTACCTTAATGAGGAAACTTGTAATACATATATAAAATATATGAAAGAATCTAGAATATGTCATACACTAAAAGGTTACATTATATCCTTTCACTGTTGAAAAAATAATTTGAGGGCTTTAATGTCTCATTGTTTAAAATAACTGAAAATGACTCTTGATCATACTGGCAACTAGGTTACAAAGATTTGGCCAATGATAACCAAACTGAAATATTTTCAGATTGTATCAGACAATTTCAATCGAGGTATGGCTTTTTGGCTAAGAGGAGGCTGGTCTCTGTAGGATCAATAAGAATTTCTAGAGACAAAAAAAACCTTAGAAAGTTTTAAATTATATTATATGCTTTAAAATGTATGGAATAATTTACTCTCTAATTATAATGATAACATTTGTCTCAACTTGCACTTCTAGTAAAGTTTTGTATTCTAATTATGGCACGTGAAACTGAATGACAAGGTGAGTAAATTATCTAGTGGTTGAATTGCAAAACTGAGCTGAATAACATTATTACTTCAAAGAAATTGGCATAAATAAAGCCAATTTACTGTCTATTTTCTGAAATTAGAAGGCTGTTAATACTGCTTGTGAAATATTAAACTTAAGATTTTATTTACAAAAATGTTACAAAACATTGGCAATCTAAATCTGTTTTGATGACATGAAACAAAATAGGGTGTCATTCATTTTCATTAAATGGCTTACAGACTATTTGCTGTCATCAAGAGAGGAACCTTTTCCAAGTTCACAAATCATCAGAATTCTAGGAATAATCATGCCATATCTTGATTTGGATATGCTAAGTTCATGCCATTGTGTTATATTAGGCACCCTCTCTATCAACATTAAACAAACAATAGTGATTGATAGGTGATGTAGGATTATCCTCTGTATGCTGTGAATACCATTGGTTAATAAAGAAACTGGCTTGGCCTGATAGGATAGAACAGAGCTATGCAGGGAAAACTAAACTGAATGCTAGGAGAAAGAAGGGCAGAGTCAGGAGAAGCCACATAATCCCTAGAGAGATGCTGAAAATTTACCTGGTAAGCCACAGCCTCGTAATACACAGATTACTAAAAATGGGTTATATTAAGATGTTGGAGTTAGCCAAAAAGAAGTTAGAGCTAATGGGTCAAGCAGTGAATTAATTAATATAGTTTCTGTATGATTATTTTGGGTCTGAGCTGTCAGGTGGCTAGGAAACAAACTAACAGCCTCCTTACAACAGATAGTATCATCAGGTTATTAAAGAAACATATCTCTCCTGATCCATATGATGTTTTCATTAGTCAAATAAAAAAGGTGTTGAGTATATCCCAGTTGCCATTTAAGAGCTACAATATCACTATAGCATACACTATAATAATATAACAAAATGCCATAATAATATAGTGTTTTCATTTGGTGAGTACTTTACATGGTTTGAAGAATAATATAATATATATTATATTATTGTATATATATTATATTATATATATAAGATTTCTGCATATTCAAATTGACTAAAAGTAATAAAATACTTGCAGGAAAATAAAAGCGGGTGAAGACACCCTGAAATTTATACAAAAAAAAATGGTGGTATGTTTCTCTATGTAAGGATAAGAGATTTGATAGTGAAAAAGAAAACTATTCATGATGAAAGAAAGTCCAGCTATGTGTAGATGTCTGAAAAGGAGAAACTTTAACAAAAAACTAACACTGTTATAAATTTGTATAATTAGAACTCTTACCTTAGTTTCAATATTTGGTATTAAATGCCAATAAGGTCTTTATAGTAATAGAAGAAAGAAAGAAAGAAAGAAAGAAAGAAAGAAAGAAAGAAAGAAAGAAAGAAAGAAAGAAAGAAAGACAAAAAAAACCATGGAGTCCAACATATCCTGGGCAACTGCTTCTAAGAATGGGATCTATTCTAGAGTGTTTGTATAATTAGGCTTACTCAGTTGGAAAAAAATGATTTTCCATTTCTGTGCAGCCATGATTTGTAAATGGATTCTTGGCTGAGGGCAGGATTTTGTGGTAATAGTCTAGTATCATACTAATAGGACTGCTTTTGTATATGACATAGACTTTTGCCTTATAGTTTTTAGCATCATTTCCTTGCTTTTTACATCTATTCTTTTGATTTAATATATCGTAATATATTATAAATTATTATTATTATCATTAATTTTTTTCTGCCCATCTATTTGGTGTTCTGCTTGCTTTTTCTAAATTTAAAGGCATCTCTAGATTGGAATTTTTATTCTGTGTTCTTGTTAAGTGTTACTGTACTTTGACTAGTATTCTTTCTATTTTTTTCTGCATCTATGATCCATAAATTTGATCTTTTATAGTGTCCTCACTTCATTAAGCAATTTATGTCTGTATTTTTGTTTTTGTGTTTACATTGAATATTTTCTTTGAGTCAGTTATTCATTATATTCTATATTGTATTTAGGACCTGAATGTCTCCCTCCTCCATATTATTTTCCCTGAGCTTTCACATTGATTACTGAGGATAATTTTTTCCTTGAGTTTTATTCCAGTTTGATTTGTCTTTAAGGATTCTATTTTTCCTTAATTTCTATTTTTTTTACCTTGAGTTATTTTTTATTACCTAATTAAATGGTGTTTTATAATCTTCAGACATTTTTCATATCTTGTTTAAGGTTAAGTAGCATACGCATAATGGTTACTTTGTTTTGTACCTCAGCTAAACTACTTTGGCATAACATTTACATTATACTGGTTTATGGAAAAGGCATATTGTCATGGTTATTTATGTGTATGTTTCCTGTAATCCAGGTAACTGGAGTAATGACATTTACACTGTTTCTCTTAGCTTTGCCCTTCTGATCTTTAGGCAAGTTTTATTTATTAAAACATAAATAAAATATCACTAAAGTGGCATAGTGAAATCTTGCTGAAAATCAACTAATGAGATAGAGTTAGAAATAGAGGTTGATCCCAAGTTAGAGTGAAGTCAGCGCCACAGTCAGCACCAGAGTGAGAAAGATCTAAAGAGCAAGAGCACGAAAGTGAGCAAAAGGGAAAAAGAGGCAAACAAGTGAAAAAGAGGGAATCGCAAGAACACATCTTTGATGATAGCTATATAAAATGTTCCAATCACAGCAAATGTACTTTATTTCTACTCCTAGTAAATATATAGCTTTGTAAATATATAGTTATGTAAATTATGTCAACAGTTTAGTATCTATATAAATTTATAATTTTATACTAAGACATTCAATTAGTTTCAAAGACATATATGGAAACCTTAGTTAATAATTTTTTTAAAATATAGTGATTACATAAAATTATTTTGTTCCTTAAAGCATGGGAACTAATGTTCAGGAATCTGTAGCTAGTGACTTGTGTTATTTTGCAGTAAACATGTATGTGTGTGTGTGTGTGTGTGTGTGTGTGTGTGTGTGTGTGTATTATGGTGACCTAATGCCTAATGACTTTCAGGCTCTCTGAGTGGAACTAGACAAATGAACTTTGTGTGTTATCATCTCATTCACTTTGAGCTTGTTACTTTAATTTTCTTGGGTTTCCATTCATTTTTCATGTTTTACTTTATTGATGGTGTAAATATCAGATCCTTATTCAGAAGTTCTCATCTTTCTATAGGAATTTTTAGCTGAATGTTTTGATAATTTCATGTGGGTCCACCATATAACATTTAACTGTAGCTACTGAGATTGAACTTTATCACCAGTGGAGAGAAAAACTCACATCTGGAATGACCATTTCATAGGTAGGCTATAGTTTCTTTATCAAGCTGAGATATAACCTCCCTTTTAGAGGAAATTTTTATTACTTTTGTTTATGTGTTTTCTCCATGTATTTGCAGATTTTCATCTCATTTTCTCATTTTAGAAATAATTTCTGTGTTATTTGAGCAAGTAGAAATATTCCATCAGATGTGTTTTGTGTAAATTTTTCACCATAAATCTAGCTTTGGAGGCTCATGAAAAAAATGGCAGCTTTTAATTGGCTTATGCTTCAGCTTGATAAGGTAACAACTAGTATGAATGTTATGAACTAAGTCCCTTTGTCTGAGGAAGTTTGGCACAAAACCAGTTGCAAATGGAAGTGATTATTAGTAGAATTCTCTTTCTGCACCTACCTAATAGCAGGAGCATGGTTTCTGGAAAGTGGTGAGTCCAGCAATTTGCAAGTACATACAATGCTCAATTGAGCTAAATTGGTTTTTTAAATTGTGGTTTAGCTCAAGAGCAGGTAACAAAATAGCTGAGTAAAATAGGTCTCATGGTGTTAGTATTGTTTTAAGATGGAGAGGTCTGAAACACAGACTTCTCAAGTTATATAATTAATTCAAATGTAAGTCATTGGAATGGTCTGTTTCTACTTAGATTTTAAATATGCAAATAAGAAAGTCCATTAATTCATCCATTTTTATTTATTCCATTTTCAGAAGGGAACATAACTAATTGCAAATTCATTTTTACTTTGCAACTCTTTGTTTTACGGCTTCAAATTTGAAAACAAATTGATGCTTAAATATTACATTTGAATTTTAGCCATTGTAACTTATCCCAGTCTGAGGTAGCATGAATTTAAAATTTCCTACAGGGAGATATTTTTCTAAATAATTGCCTCGTGCAATTTGGCTTTGTATTTTAAGAATACTTGTATAAAAAATAAAAATTTTCAAGAGTAGTCCAGAATTATAATTTCATATACCTAAATATTTCACATTAGCTTTAAAAACACATCATGCCTTTGTGTAATTTTAAAAGTTTTAATTTAATTTGTTGGTTAAGTAGTGCCTTTAACTATTAAAAATCAAAGTACATGTGTCCAAGTTTTCCAAGTATAATTATGCAGATATTATTTGCTTTTTGATTAAGGATAACTGTTTTACACAAATAGTTCATAACATATCTATGCAACAGAGCTTCTTAAATGAGACAAATCAAGTTTATACTTAGGAGCAACTTCATGTTTTTGAACTACATTTTTATTAACATTTATTCATTGCAATTTGATATTTAAGTGTAACCGAAAGTTTCAGATTATTTTTATAAATGATCTTTCTTTAAAATCTTTTCATCCTTTTTCTTATTTTTTCACTAAAATTCTGAATACACATAAACAGGCTAAACATCACTTCCAATTTTTGCACATATCAATGCTGAATTTGAAGATTTATTTTGGTATTTAACTGTTAAAACCCAAATACACATCTACAAGTTAATCATGATTACAATCTTTGCTTATTGTTCAACTTCTGGAAAATTTTGTATTTTATCCATATATTGTTTCTACATATAATCATTTCTGTGGTGAAGTTTAAATTATTAGAGAAGCATATTAACATAAAAAGTATTTTATGTATTTCAAAGTAATAGGTCAGTATGGATCAAGTTTTCTATGCTAAATCAGCCTAAGTATTTGAGTAATAGTAATTTCAGTGGACATAATTATAGAAGTTTAATGAATTCTAAGTCATAAATGTGCTCCAAACACGCTATGTGATTAAAATTGAACATCTTTAAGATTTCATGTCAGTAATCTACTAAATAAATCAGGGAGAATATGTCCTTTTGCTGGTGCTAGTACAAATCCCTTCTTTGCTGTAGACATCTTTGTTAGTTGGTTCCAGGTACATAGGAGGTTCTGTCTTCTGTCCCTGCATTGATGTTCCCAGTCATTATTCACCATTCTCCTCTGTTACATTCCATGACCCTAATTCCTACATCAAGATGGGCTATGGCTCTTCCTATAAAGCCAAAATGGATACAGTTTGAGGACAAGCTCTTCACAGTGTGGGTCCAGCTTCAGGCAAGGTCAAAGCATCAAACAAGAGAGAGTCAAACACTAGTGGATAGTCTGCTGCTTCTGCCTGATATCCCACAGCAGGGCTGAAACCTGAGAATACCAAAGTCATTTAAGTCCATTCCAAATAAATGGCACTTTCAAGCATATAGCTTGCTTATATTTCTGATTAATATCTCAGTTTTTAGGCAATAACCATGATGATGTTGACTTTATGTGAGCAGATAACATAATAAAATTTAATCCCATGCTTGTGTCAGCCAAATTTGTGCTGGACTTCTCTCATTTAAGAGACACTATTAGTTGCATCTCCTATTTTGTCATATTTGAAGATGTATTAGTTTTCCTTACGTTGATGTTGTGAATTTGCATGAATTTATGCAATTTCACAAGAGTGTTAAATATTTTCTATTTTCCAATTTCTGTTATATAATTATTTAATTTTGATATTCTGTATTCTATGACAGTATGTTTCTGACTAATATCATTTAATTGATTTTTTCAATAATGTATTTAATCATTTTAACTTTGTACTGTATATTTAAATTTTTCCTAGATAACAGAATTAGTGACATATTTTTATTTAAAAAAGATGCTACATTTAGAATTCTCCTAGTTCATATTATTTTCTCATTAACTTGTTTTAATTCTACTCTTTATTATTATATTGTTTATTAAAATCATATAGAACTTATAAAAATAAGAAACTATATTTTATCCTTCCCCTTGCATATAATATACATTTTCTTGGATAGAGATATATTCTTCCATATTGAAATTTCTTCTTTTAAACTATTCAAGGTTCTTAGTATTTTTCTAGTTATGGTTCCTCCATCATTACCTATGGAATTTTCACATTTAATAATCATCATTATATGTTGCCTCTAAGACATTTCATCTACCTCTTAGAGGGTGAATAGATTACATTTGCATTTATTTTCCAATATTTTAATTTGGTTGTTTTTAATAATTGTGAATTGTGAATGATTTTATTTGTTTTCCTGATTTAAAAAAACATATCCTCTGTGAGATTTCTAGAAAATACAAGGGTTGCTTTGCAAAGATATCAATCTGCTCATCATTAGCGGTGGTTCGCTCCTCTTAATCCCTGCTTGTGTCCATCATGATCAATTGTATTCTTTGCAATTTATTTAAATTGTATATCTTTTCTTAATTTTTAAAACTTGTCCTTAGCTCAAGGCTTTCATTCACAGCTGCATTCAAAAGTAAAAGACTTACTAGTCAATGTAATTTTATTTTAATATATCTTATAAAGTACGTGCACATGCGCATGCATGTTTTGAGCCCCAGTGTACAAGTGGAGGGCGGAGAAAAAGCTACAAGACTTGGTTAGCTCCTTACAACCGGGAGGGTCCAAGATACAGAGCACAAGTGATGAAGATTTGTGACAAGCATATTTTCCACTTAGCAATCTCACTGTCTTGCATTTTCCGTCTTAAGTTTTTAATAACAATTTGTGTGTGTATGGAATTGGAAGAAATGGCAATTTTGATTTTCACTTAAATTTTTTATAGTTTTAACTTAATCCTATTTTAATTAAAAATTTCCACCTCCTCCCATTTCCCTCCCCTTCCCCCCATCCCCCTCCTCGTTCCTCTCCAGTCCAAAGAGCAGTCAGGGTTCCCTGCCCTGTGGGAAGTCCAAGATCTTCCCCCATACATCCAGGTCTAGGAAGGTGAGCATCCAAACAGACTAGGCTACCACAAAGCCAGTACATGCAGTAGGATCAAAACCCAGTGCCAATGGCCTTGGCTTCTCACAGCCCTCATTGTCCACCATATTCAGAGAGTCCGTTTTGATCACATCCTCCATCAGTCCCAGTCCAGCTGGCTTTGGTGAGCTCCCATTAGATCAGCCCTGCTGTCTCAGTGGGTGGACGCACCCCTCGTGGTCCTGACTTCCTTGCTCATGTTCTCCCTCGTTCTGCTTTTCATTTGGACCTTGGGAGCTCAGTCCAATGCTCCAATGTGGGTCTCTGTCTCTAGCTTCATCCATTGCCAGATGAAGGTTCTATGGTGATATGCAAGATATTCATCAGTATGGCTATAGGATAGGGCCATTTCAGGCTGCCTCTCCTCAGCTGCCCAAGGATCTAGCTGGGGACATCTCCATGGACACCAGGGGACACCTTTAGAGTCAAGTTTCTTGCCAACCCTAAAATGGCTCCCTTAATTAAGATATATGCTTCCCTGCTCCCATATCCACCCATCCTCCATTCCAACCATCCCATTCCCCCAAGCTCTCCCCATCCCCCTTCTCACTTTTTTCTCCCCAACTCCCCTTACCACCACCCTACCCCACCCCCAGTCAAATAAAATTCATCCAATGGGGAACTTAATCCTAATGCAGAGGAATATAAATTCATAGAGATACACAGAAACCAGATATGTTCAGTTGTCTATATGTATAAATAGAAGCTTACTTAATACTGAGTGGAGTTAGACAGTCTTTGATTTATTGGGATTAAGTTGATTAAAAAGTTAATCAAAAAGATTAATTTGTATAAAACAGAATTGTTCAGAACATGGATGTCATTTTTCCCTTACTCTCAAACATGTTTGTTATGTGTCTGTGCCTACTGTGTTTACTGATTTCAAAAATATCTACGATTAATATAGGTAGTCATGATGATATCAGAGAAGACAGAACAGCATGAGAAAAAGGTTTTGATCCTGTCTTTAGAAGGGTAATAATTTCTGTAGGAACAATTTCCATACTTTGAAATCACTGAGGTTGGTATCCTCTTGAACTGGCATGCTCAGTCAGAATAGTTTATATCTGATATGTCACATCTACTTTTACTAGTATCTTTGAGTTTGGGTAATGGTGCTCTTGATAGACTAAATTTTGAGGGATAGAACTATGGTGAATCAGTGCTTCTCAATAAATATATCAAAGCCAAAGGTAATGTCTATTGTGTAGATTTGTCACTAGGAAAGGTCATAAGCAAGGCCTAGTTTTCCAGGGAAACTTGAGCTGAAGCAATAGTACATGCGTTTCACAACAGAATTTTGCAAAAAGTCACAGGAAAGTTTCCACTATGATCTAGGCAATGTCTAACATAAACATACATAAAAATCCATTGCATTACACTGGTAAGAATAAAAAAAGAAAGGTTTATACTAAGTTCAATTGTCCTGGATGTATTCTAGGTAAGAGTGATGAATATGTGTGATACTGTAGAAACCCAAGGTGGGTTGTTCATGTATTTCCAATGTGCCCATAATTGTCACAAATTGAACTTTTATGCACAGCATGATGTAGTAATTATGATGTATATGTCCCAAATAAATCAATTAGCTGTTAATAGAGAATCCTACAGTAGTTTAGAAGTCAAAATATGAAGTTGCTGAAATAAATTTAGTTGAACTCAAAAAATGGAGTCAAAATTTGGAATGACTTTCCCTTAAAAATGTCTATGGTAATATAAGTTATAACATTTAGGTAATACCTGATATTTTTGATCTGCTCAGTTAAGTACTAATGGGATCATGAAGTACAATGTGTACTTTAAGATTATAGCTATTATCACAGCACCACGCACATTCAGGCACGACTGTACAGTTCTGGGCTGAAATTATATAGGATTGTGACTACCTAATATGGATACTTATTAAACGAGGAAGTGGAAATGTACAAAAAAGGTTCATAGATAGTTTAAATCCATTTCTTTTTGTTCAGCTAAACCAAAGGCTTTTGAATAATACAGTTAGCAATCAAAAGCTGAATACAGGCTTGATTATTCAGACAATCTAGGGCTTTGTCAATCCTCTTCAAGAACACTTTGATGTGATCATAAAATGCAATTTCATTTACAAAGTTAAATATAAATAGAATATGTTTGCAGGTATAAGAATATGACAGCATTTTGATCAGGTTGCTGTTTATACAATTGCTTTGTGAAATTAATCAGGCTATCCACTTTTGATTTTATTCTGTTTTATACTTAATTCATTCCACAAAAACATGATTTGGGTAAAATATTACAGTCTTATTGTTATTCATGCTTATAATATATTCACTCATTACTGAATGAGGTAATGTTGACATTGTCAGTTTAAGAATAATGAGAAAAAATATATATAACTATAAAGTAAGAATGTATAAACATATATATGAAGATTGAAATATATATTAAAAAGGTGGCATTGAAGTTTTTATTAGATTTATTTATCAAGTTATATGCATGAGTTTTTGGACTGCATGTGTTTATGGACATCATATTGTGCTTGTTGCCCACAGAGGTCAAAAGAGGGCATTGAATCTCTTTGAACTGTAGTTATGCATGCTTGTCAACTACCATGTCTTGCTGGGAATCAAACCAAGGTTATCTGCAAGAACAGATGCTCTTAATCACTCAGTCATCTTTCAGTCCTTCGAGATATTTGGAAGAGACAGTCTCACAAATTTTATAATAGTGATACATCCATGTACAAATCCCTATCTTTTGCTATTATGTACAGTTCTCAGTAAATTATATAAGAAGGGTATGTGTAAAAAGGAAAAAAATACAATTTTTTGATTCTTGTTAAGTAGAATGAAAAATAATATAATAGCATGCTAATTTGAAATCAGATGACTGAGCTTTTACAGCTACTTGGAGCTACATAAACACAGTTTTTTGTGTGTCAATTTGCTTTTTAGAATTATGATGCTCTTGTCTACAAAAAGGTTAATTTTCAAGTCCTCTAATGAAAGTGAGAATTGCTATTAAGGAAAAGTTTGCTTAACACAAAAGACTCAGTTATTATCTCAAAGATTATTGAATATTTACTTTTAAATAAAGATAGATAGATAGATAGATAGATAGATAGATAGATAGATAGATAGATAGATAGTTATTTTGTAGTACTGAGGTCAAATGCAGGGTTTGAAGCACACTAGGATTATATTCTTCTGCCAAGTACATTCTCTGGTTCATAAAACATAAAATATACAGCACAAAGAATGTGCTTAATGAGACATTTAATGATTAAGAAATTTCTCCCAGTGATTCTTATAGATTAAAGTGTACTGTGGATCATAGAGTAACCTTTGTTCTTTCGAACTCATTTTATTTTGTTTTAAGTCAAAATATTGCACTCATTTCTTGTCTGATTAGGAAAAAGTTTTGTTTTTAATATTTTGTTTAAAGGGAATGAACATACAGTTTGACATTACTATTTTTTACTTTTCATGACACCATTATTTTAATGATTAGAGGATGTTACTTTTAGCTTTTAACTACAAATAAGAAAGCCGCAAAACATATCATAATTAGAGTACACAAAACAATCTGACTACAATCTAGATTACTCTAATTGAGATTTTCTTTCTTGAAGATGTCCGTTTTCTTTACCCAGTAGTATCTTGTATTTCTCAATTTCGAGTGAGTATTTGAATATAAAGATAGATTTGTTCTTGTCATAGCAAATGACAGGTCCAAAATGGCACTGATTTTTCATCCATCAAGAAAAGAAAGAGGCCAAAAATCATTTTCATTTCATCAAATGGGTTTGTTTATTCAAGATTAGACAAAAGTATACATGGTGTTTTATATTTAAACTTTTATCTTTAGTGCTCAAGTGGGTCAATGTGTTAATTTCCTTTTCCAATTAAAGTCTAGGAACACCAAACAAAACCTTCTGCCTATTAATTAAAATTTTCTTCATGACTTTTGGTTTTAATTTTTTAAAACAAACATTTTATTATAATTGGAGAGAAAAATTAAAAGAAACTTGGAACTATCCATCACTAATATTTTCAAATAGTTACATAAAATTAATAACATATTCAGGCAAAATAAGAAGGACTAATTATTCTTTAATACATAGTTCTCAAGATGTTAATCTGTTTTTACTCATTTTGGAGGATGACTGTTCTGACACTGTCAGGAGGCCAGGTTAAAAAAATTAAGTACTTGAGAGAGAATAACAGTGATTGTTACTAAATCACATAAAAAGCCTATATTTACTCATTAGTGGAGGAGCACTTAATGAGTTGAATCTCTGCTTTCTCTAACACCTCTATTTTAAAGAATTATGTAAATTTGGTATTCAACCCTTACTACAATTCCAGCTATCTTCTTTTCCTTTGCTGTGAGTGCATGCAGAGGAAGATCAGCAAGGTATCCTGAGTATCGAGTTAGCTCTGTCTACCAGCTATCTCTACCAGCTATCTCTCATTAGTGAAATTAATCCATAATTAACACATTAAAAAATTGTGTTCTTGGTATCCTAGCATTCTTTAGTGAGACATCAAATGGGATAGATAGGCTAGAATCGACATTTAAGAACAATCAGAAAAGCACGGAGAGAAGTACAAAGTTCACAAGCTATTTCTGAGTTACTCTGTTCTGAAACCCTTAAACTGATGATGGGAAATACAGTAAAATTACACTGGCATGAGGATATCACAGCCAATTGAACGTTCTTTAAAATATAATTTCATAGTACTTTTAATACTAGAGTGGATCACAATTTGCTTGGGATATATTTATTGGCCATGCCATTTAGCTGCAATCCAGTGTAGCTATGAGTGTGTGGAAGTGATCAGAGAAAATGTACAAAAGCAACAAAAATACACAGCTATGTTTATCTAAAAAAAGCTTATGGAAACCAATTATAAGTCCATATATATCTTGAAGATTTCCCAAATGTTACAGCATAAATAATAATTCCTTTACTGCTCTTTTCTATTTTTCATTTTATACATGTTGAAGAATAGACATAGGTTAAAAGGGACCGTGGTGAAGACCAGTAATTAGAAACTTATCATCATGTTACTAATATAAAATTTATAGGATTTCGTCTTCCATTTTGTGAAGGTTTTCTCTGCATGGAAAGATCGTTTATTATGGTTCTGATGTCCTGAATTGTTATGACATTTATGGACATGCACACCTTGTAGTACCTAAAAGAAATCTAATATGGCTAACTAACCATGTGATAAATTTTAGGTAAATTACAATGTAAACTTTATATTTGTGTTTTAAAAATAAGCATATAATTGAATTTACTTTGTGTCAATCTTTCTTCCACGTTAGATTAATCTACATATTTCTTTTTGGTTGTTTCCAATTTTTCTTTATTCCTCATATAGTCATTCTAAATGAGATTTTTTTTTGAGATTTCAACACAGAATCCAAAGAAAAAGAAAATTTAAAATTTATAAATCAAAGGGAGATGTGCCAAAACTGAGTTAAATATAAACAATATCTAGACCTATAGTGAAAGGCTATTTTATACTTCAGAAATGTTGTGGATGAATTCCATACTTTGGTGAATCCTCATTTTCACCATTTGCAGATTTATAACAAGTGCTTAGTGACTTGTTTACCACCCAGTTGAAAACCAGCAGGATTAAAAAATAGTATAGCACCAGTCATACTATTTCCAACTTCCTGGAGCATGTGTAACATTATACAAGTCTGAAGTTTCTTTCAAGAGTAATTCAAATAACTTTCCTACTGTGTTGTCTTCCCAGACTGCTGAACTGGTAGCTTGTTTGTCCCTGAAATACTCCACCTAGTCACAGAATGCTTCAATTAAGGAATACATGAGGCAATTTTGGCTGGAACAATGCTTAGTATCATGGAGAGAACATAAGGCTGCCAAAGCTGCTTTCCAAGACAGGGACTCTTGCTGTATTCAACTCTAATCCTGGAGATGGTCCTTCTGCCAAATTATGGAGGAATGAATGCCTCATTTTGACACCACAATAAAATAAGCAGATGCAGCTCACTAGAAAAGACAGAAATAAGATGTTAGACAATTGAAGAAAGAAAATCTGGAAACCCACCATTTGAAAGATAAATATTTTAATGACAGTTGGAATAATAGTGTTTTTATACATCTTTGAAAACAGAGAAGCATAGATTCTTTTTTGGGTATTGTTGAGTGTAACTGTACCATTAGGAGTAAGGAAAGTGAATACCAATGAACAGTTTCTTTGTTATTACATAATGCACAATTAGCCCTTCTCCAAGTATATGCACAACTTTGATTTCTATACCTCACATTAGAAATCCTTAACATTATTATGCAGGAACACTGATTTTTAGCTCTAGAGAGTATGACTTCTCTGAATAGTGTGTTGACCAAAAGAAGTGTTCTTAATTCTGTCTATCTTGCTTTTCTCTGTAACACAGAAAGATGACTGAGACACTGTATATCATTTACATCTCTCAGAGATAGTAAATTAGGAGTGCATAATTTGAAAGACAGAATACCACAGGCGATCACGTTGATGGTGTTGCTGTGAGCAGTAATAGCTCTTATGTCCCACATCCAGTTTTAGGTGTGTCTACTTCAAGATACCAACATTAGAGACCCAAGTCTAATTCACAACTAGAACGCCCTCTAATGTGCACCCTTCAAACCTACCTACCATGTTCCTAAAATATCGGTGAGCTACAGTCTGTTTCAGAAGTCCCTTCTATTGCTCTTTGCATGTAACTTGTAACATTGCTGATTTAAAGTCTCTGGCCACAGAGTTAGCCAACTTCTATCAAAGGGCAGAAACCAAATGTATTATTTTAAAAGGCAATTACACAAATATTCTTTGTTAATTCCTTTTCAAATCTTACCTTAAGAACATGAAAGGTAGTTTGCTAGGAATAAATTTTCTTATACACTTTCGGTGTTATTGCCCCGTACTTCAAACTCTCAGTTACCCTCTCTGCATTATCAAAGCAATTTATTTGTCATTCGTCATCTTCTTGATTCAAGGTCTTCTTAAGGACAGCTTCACTAAGGACCCTTAGTCATTTGACCTTGTTGGAAGTTAAGTAGACAAATTCTTCGCTGACAAGAGCTACCTGCTAGAAGGAATGCATTCCCTATCCTCTAAGCCTTCCACCCAAGCCTCTGCCAGAAAACACACTGTCTAAAAGATCCCTCCCTTTTCCAAATCCATTTCTGTGCAATGATGACACAGATAGAAGAACCAGTGGAATAGAGTTTGGAATGCTTCTTTTTACATTTTAAATGAAATAAATCTAAACTTATCTCATTGGGCTTTATTCCTATCTAAGTGTATGTGGAGGTAAAGTAAATACACTTTAGTGAAGGTAGTAGAGTTCCTGCATGGGTTCCTTACTGTGTAGAAACTGCCGATGGCCCTGTCTGGGTGATCATCATCTGACAACAAGGCATAGTGTAATCACAGAGGAAAACCTACAGTAAGGAATTGCCTAGAAGAGATTGGCCTCGAGGCATGTCTGCAGGAATTACTTTGATTGTTAATTGATACAGGAGAACCATTCTTACTGTATATTAATATTAATATGTTGATACTAATATGTTTGTAAGAAGGATGGTATAATGGTGTAACATGACAACCAGTGTGGATCAATCTTTCTACTAAAACACAACTTCAGGTTCTCATTGGTTTCACACTGTATTGTGGTTTCATTATATACTCAGATATTTGAACAATTTGTGTCTAGGATATTTGAAAAGTCATCTATGAAGTTGTAGCTTCTTTATGAGATAGAGCCCCTTTAAAGAAAATAGATCACTGGGATGGATGTGGCCACTAAATGTCCAATTCCACTCCCTGTTCAGCCTCTCCTTCCTAAGTATGGATGTAATTTAACCACCCAACCTCCTTCTTCTGCAAACAAGATTAACTTTGCTTTTGTCCATTACTTTTAGTCCTATTTGTATGCAGTAGAAATAGCAAACACAGTTGTTGGCCTTACTTTCAAGAAGTCAACATTTCAAAATTCTAGCCCTTTTCATTGTCAGTGTTACAATTAAAAATACCGACATGGTGGCATTAAAGCACACATTTTAATAGAAAATTCTCAAATTATTTTTTGAGATCATAATTGATTTTTATTCCAAATTATACTTCATTTTATGTTTGCTAAATTATTAGGGAACTATATACAGATCCATGATCCATGAGCCAAGAAGGAAACATCATTTTTTTTTTTACCTTGTCTTTTGGTACAGGGAAAGTATAAACTTAAATAATTTTGTTTAATAATGGATTGATTTAATGTGAACAGATTTTTTTCTATTTCTTCTCAGCAATAAGGCTGAATTAGAGAATAATTTGTTTTTATATATTTAAGTATTGGACCAAGTGAAGGTCTTTAGTGGCTCAGTCATTCATATCTGATTATTATGTTTTCCAGTGAATGAAACTTGATTCAATTAGACCTGAGTCATTTATCTGAAAGCCGACATTTTGTACATTTTTGATTTAGATTTCCAATAGTTTCATAAGACTATAGGTATCTTAAGAAGTTAAATTAATGCCTAGTCACTTGCAAAGAATCTTCAGAATTTGAGGAGTGATGTCAGTATGATGAAAAATACCATTGGTAGCCTGGAGGTGGTAGTCCATGTCCTGTAACCCAGCACTTTGGAGGCAGAGCTCGACAGATCTTTGGTTTCAGTCTGAGACCAGCCTTGACTACAGATTGAGCTCCAGGACAAGCAGGGTTACACAGAGAAACCCTGTTGTGATTTTTGTTTGTGTCTGACAAATAAAGCTTGCCTGCTGTTAGAGGGCAGAGGTAGCCACTAGTTAACCATAGGGATCTGGAGGTATGTATAGAGAGAAGACAGGAAGTGACAACAAGTGGTAAAGACAGGAAGTGATAAGATAGATCATAGATAGGGTCTCGGCCCTTTCAGTCTGAGAATTTGGAGAGGTAAGAGGTAAATGACTGTGAGTGTTCCTTTGCTTCTCTCATCTTTCAGCTTTTACTTTAATGCCTGACTCCAGATTTTCATTAATAAGACTAATTAGGCTCATGTTTCAATACCCTGTTTTGAATAACAAAAAGAAAAGAAAAATAAAAATGCCCAGGTGATATTTAGTTATCAGATATTTAAATATGATCCTCTGAAAGCTCTGGGGATATTAAAATAACATCCGTTTTCACCACCATGCATTTCACTCAGAATATTGATTTTAATTATGTAACAAAATTTTAATGAAAAGAGAAACTATAAATTGGATATTTTAATATTTGTGGTTGTTATATTCTGTTAGTAAAAAAAACATGCTCCCAGATTCAAATCCCTGATTTACAATTTAGAAGCTATGCTATTTAGGGCATGTTACTAAATACTTTGTTGATGAATTTATGTGTAGGCCATTTTCCTCTTTATGCTGACAAAAACATGACTACTGATGAGCAGTGATCAAGTACTGCCAATTATTCACTACAACACATTACTACAAAGAATTGCTTTAGGTTCAAGTGTTACTTCCTACCACTGTGTAATGCTATTGGTCAGCTTGGGAATATCCTATTTAAATTCTGCAGAATGAGCATCTTAGTTTTTCATTTGTCAAAAAAACCAACAGACCAAGTACAATGGTGATTCCAGGTTGGGGAGGAGAGACTGGTCAATGGGTGGTTTCAGGCATTTCTTGTAAAATATTCTCCTACTAGTTTAACTTATATGCTCATGACAGTTAGTAACAATGACCTGTATATTAAAAAGCCAAAAGAAAGTGGATTGAATACTTTTTATCAGTTTTATAATAATTTTACAAATAGTAAACAATTCATTTATTACATAAGTTTATCTGTATGTAAAAATTGCACAATATAGATACATTTACATGTTTTTTATATTTACAAATAACCTTCAAAGTAAATTAAAATTAATATGGAACAAGATTTGAGGTTTTTTTTTTTACCAAATAGCTGAACTAGGAAATTAAAATGTATTTATTACAACAATAAAAAAGTGCAGTATATTTCCAGAGGACACATATTTAAATATTTTTTTTTCTGCTACAACAATCTCCTGATAAGTATTTTGAGTCTCATTCTATTCTTAAGAGCTTTTTGTTGATCATCATAGTATATACCTCACTATAATAATTATTATTAACAGACATATGAATCTATCTTCACAACTTCAGGTTTGTCAGTTTGAACAAAGTCAGGAACACTGACAAGATTAGCATTTTGGAGTAAACATGTTCTGATTTGGCCTGAACTTGTTGGAGCAGTGCATTGGCAGGACATGAGGGTTGGGGAGTAGTACTAGCTAGAAAAAAAGCTTGCCAAGCTTTTAGGCCTCTGTCTCCAGTTAGAAGTATGATGAAAAGACTGGAAATTTGCCATCTTCATTATCTTCTTGTGACTTTGCTTGCTGCCTTTCTGCCTCTCAGTGCCCATCTAGAAGCCTACCCATAAACTTCACTTTTTGAGACCATCTTAGTTACTTCATGGATGTTCTGATAAGAAACTGAAAAAAAAAAAAAAAAAACACTTCAGGGAGAAAGAGTTCATATTAGCATTCATTTCCTATGTATAGTTTTTCATGGTCAGGCATTCGTGTTTGTAGCAGATTCCTGGAAATGGTCCCATTGTGTCCACAATCAGGATGCAGAAAGTAATGAATGTATGCTGCCATTCATATCCCTGTGTCCAGGATCCCAGAAAATGCCCCTCCCCATAGTGGATAGGTCTTCACTTCTCAGTTGCTACCACCTAAATAACTCTCTACATGAATGCAAAATGTTCCTCCCAGAAGGAACATTGGCCTAATATTAGGCCAATCAACAATTAACAGGAAGTACTACTTAAATTTTAAAAATTCTGTAACATCGGTCATATTTTTACTACATTGTACATGACAGTCATGAAGAGCATGTTTCTATAATGTGTAAGTAAATTAACTATAAATTATATTCAAAATATCAATCCTAGGCATCAAAACTTATTGCTAATATTTAACTAACTGTATGTGGCACTTCTAGAAAAATCTACATGTATTTTAGTTATGTACCTTCTAAATTTCTATAAAGTTTCTCACTAAGTAGGGATGTAATTACTTTTTGTTATGCTCGCTGATATTTTAATTGAAGCATATTATTATCTTATTTATTCAAGATTTTTCAGATATCTTTGGGAACAACAATCACCAATTTAATATCAATTTTGAAAGCAATATCATGTGTAATATGTTTTTGTCTTATTACATTGAACTGGAAAAGGAAGCAGAAAAGTGATTTGGTTCTTTTTAAATTTAAATATGTTAAAAAATAAACCAGGAAAAGGAACATAGGCCAAAACTTTTAAGAAGATTTTCTAAATCTTTTGGACATTGAGAATTTATGAGCTACAAAGCTTAGAAATCTATTTAAGTCTTAATGAGGTTTTCTACTGTTATAATAAAACACCATGAACAAAGGTAACTTGGTGGGGAAAAATTTTATTTCATCTTATAGCATGTAGCTCATCACCAAGATAATTCAGGAAAGGAATTCAGGGCAGGGACTAATATAGAGGTCATGCAAGATTGTTGTTTAATGTCTGTCTTATGGCTCCAAGGACCACCAGACTATTCATGGAACCATCCACAGTGCTGTAGACCCTCCCATGTCAATTATCAATCAAGAAAATCCACCACAGGTTGCACATAAGCCAATTATGTGGAGGTTCTGTTTTCAGTTGAGGTTCATTTTTCCAAAATGACTCTATCATGTGTCAAGTTGGCATAAAATTAGTCAGTAGAATTTACAACTGAAGTCCTTGATTATATATGTGTGTGTATGTATGTATAGATACATAAAATCATTGTTAATATATTTACCAATGGTTTCTTTACTTTTTAAAGCTTCATAATTTAACCAAATATTTTGTTTTCTTTCTTTTTTCTTTTGTATATATAGGAAAGTTTTTACTCTGGCATCAAACATATAATGTATATGTATTAATGGTATTACAATAAAATTAATATTTCCAATAGTTACCTACAGGAAATTTTATAAAAAACAAGAAGAATGAGGCTATTTGTGATTTTATTCTGTCTCAATTATGGACAATTTTTCCGTACTTATATATGGAACTGTTTGGGGACAGTAAACTTGCCTGTTCTTAGCTAATAAGCAATGTCAAGATTTGCAACAAAAAGGGGATATATTTTCAGAAGTGTGAGAAGGAACATTGTGAAATAGCATTAGGTTAGGAGACACAGTTAAATACCACAAAACAGGTATATTTTCAATAAAAAATAAAATTAAAAAAACAGGTGTATTTTTAATTTTGGGGTATAAAGAAGAAACGAATAGAGAGTAATGATCTAAAAGGAACATTCTTAAAATTATCTATGCCCACACACCACTTGGAATACTTCAATTCATCTTTTGGGATATGTATATGAATTTTCCAGCCAGTCCTTTGATATAGTTATAAATGAGCTATAATGGAAAATGCATAGACTTTGCAGTCTGACTTCCTTTTGAATTCTGGGTCTGTAATTTGGTACCTGTGTTAATTCCTTCATCATTCTAAGATTAAGTTTCTTCATTTTCATTTTCTGTAAAGGAGGTATCAATACCCAAAATGACATGAAATTCTGTATAAGCAGTTATGTGAGATTAATAGCTTACTACCCACTAATTATTCAGTACTTAAAAATTTAATTATTATTTTCTCCTCCAATACTACAAATAATTTGTTTGCTCTGTTAAAACAAGATGTCAAATACCATAATAACTTATTTTCTTTCATTGAAAATTAATTTTATATACTCTCATAATTTTTTTCATAATACTTTTCCTACCGCTAATTCTCCTAGTTTTTCCATACTTTCTCTCATTGTTTCTGTCTCTCATTAGAAAATAGGCTTCTACTGGATTATAGTAGAAATTAAACAAAAAACAACATATTGGAATAATGCAGAACATATAAACAAAGGAATAGAGCCCACGAAAAGTCACACGAATCAAATATAGACACAGAGACCTATTGTTTGCACACTCAGGAATCACATAAATATCATAAAATCGGTAATTTATAATTGATAATTTTGCAAAAATTGGCACCTGATTTTCGAAATTGGTGTAGCCGTTTCTAAACATTTTACTTAGTGGATTTTGTTTTGGCATCAAGTCTATAAATTTTTATGGTTGTTAGTATAGTGGTATATGATTTGTATATTGATAAATAAATGTTGTCTGAAGATCAGGAAAGAAAAGCAGCCAAACCACTAGAGAACTCTTACCTCTACCAAAACTAGTTGTCCATAAATGAAGCACACTCTAAACCTCTCTCTTCTCTCATTCCCTCTAGTGCTGAGATTATGGGTTATGACTCTTTAGGATTGGGATTAAAGGTGTAGGCCACCACGACCTGGATTTGTTTCTGCATTGATCTTGTGTAGCCCAGGATAGCCTTGAACTCACAGAAATACATCTGCCTCTGTTTCCCAAATCCTGGGATTAATGGTGTGTTTCACCATTACCTGAACTCTAGTGGCTCTAGCTTTGCCTCTGGTCTTCAGATAAGATGTCTTTATTAAAATACAAATAATACACTAGTATACGTTAGTGTAAAAATTTAATTCCTGAGTCATGCTTAGAATACCATTGTCATTTTTTTCCCATTATATTCTCTCTTTTGATGCCAAATTCAATGAGACACAAAACTGGAATATTTATCTCCGTGGAGAGAATAAGAAAGAAGGAAAAAGGCTGTACCGTGAACAGGCTGCACGATTAAATCCTTTGATGGTATCCTGATATACCTTTTCTCACAGTGATTGCATTATTAATGGCACAGCAAATATGTAATGATTTTAGACTAAAATAACTTCACCTCCTCCCGTACGGAATTAGCTTTTTACTTCATGCAGTTGTATTTGAATGAAAATCATTGTGGGGTGCTTTGTAATCCTTACTTTTTGTCCTATATTATTAAAAGATGACTGATTCTATTGGGACTTGTCCTTTCTTTATTTCATCCTACTTCACAGTAAATCTACACAATTTATCTTACAAATGGTGGCAACACATTAATATAAATTACTTGATGCATTATTGATTATTTTTTTTCCATAACTTAACTCAATTTCCCTATAGTATCTGTCTTGGTTACAGTTTCTATTACTGTCAAGAGACAACATGACGATGCCAACTGTTATAAAATTTTTAATTTGGGTGGCTTAAAGTTTCAGAAGTTCAGTCAATCATCATCATGAAAAAGAGGAAGGCTGCAAGCAGGCAGAACTAGAGTAGGACTTACATCTTACAGGCAACAGAAAGTCAACTGTGACACTGGTCAGTATCCCCACACTGACATACTTTCTTCAAGACCATACCTACTCCAACACAGTCACAAGTCCTAATAGTGCCACTCTCTTTGGAGGTCATTTTTTTTCTCTCAAACCATTAGTATCCTAATTACCAACATTTAAAATATGTCATAGAAGAGAGAAGAAACTGGAGTTGAATATAGGCATAATGCTTTGCCTGGATAACCAAAATGAAGTTTGAGGTTTTCTAATGTTGTCTTGAAATAGTCACTGAGAAAGTAGATTCAACATTTCTGTCAGAATATATTATTCCATGAAGATTAATCATTGTTATTATTATCTACCTTCTGAGTGCTCATGGTAAACTCAAAATCATATTTGAAGGTCACATACTGTATATTTTAAAGACTAAATCAAAGAAATATGTCTCTCTAAAATTCATTATCAAAATAATGAGATAAATAAAAGAATATATTTAAAATTAAATTAAAAGAAAAAAGAAAGGGACAGAAACTTCAAGAAAATTTTCAACAAGTAACTCACTATCTGAAAGAGCATTTTGTAAAAAAAATAAAGTGTAAGCATACTTTTAAAATTGAATATACATTTGTCTATTATACAGTATATCTCAACATCAGTTCCCCCTCCTTCAAAAACTCACAGCTCCCATTTACCTCCTTTCTCTCCCACATCCATTGTGATTTGTTTCTTCTTCAGAAAAGAGCAGACCACCAAAAAACAGACAGATGAACACATAAAACTAAGATTCAGTATGGTAAGACAAAAGCCTTATATTGAGGTTGAACAAGACAACCCAAGAAGGAAAAGAGTCACAAGAACAAGCAAATGAGTCAGAGGTACACCAGCTCTTGATGTTAGGAGTCCCATAAAACATTATGGTAATAGCCATAATATATAAGCAGAGGACCTGGCACAGTTAAATGTAGGCCCCATGCTTGCCCCTTCAGTCTCAGTGAGCCCATGTGAGCCCTGATTAGTTGATTCAGTGGGCCATGTTTTCTTGGAATTCTCCATCTCCTCTGACTCCCCTCTGTGTCTGGTGATTACCATTAATGAATAAAGAAACTGTTTTGGACCTATAGCAGGGCAGAACTTAGCTAGGCAGGGTAAACTAAACTGAAGGCTGGGAGAAAGAAGGCAGAGTTAGAGAGAAGCCATGGGGCAGCTGGATACAGATGATGGGAACTTTACTAGGTAAGCCACAGCCACATGGCAATACACAGATTAATAGAAATTGGTTAAATTAATATAAGAGTTAGCCAATAAGAAGTTAGAGGTCATGGACCAAGCAGTGATTTAACTAATACAGTTTTTGTGTGATTATTTAGTGTCTAAGCTAGCTGGGAAGCCAGGAACCAACAAGTGGTATTTCCTCCAACACTTTCCTCCCCGTTTTCAACAGAGATTCTCTTCTAAAGGAGAGATCATGGACTCCTTAGGTTCTTTCTCTGCATAATGTTTGGCTGTGGATCAATTCCATTTGCTGCCAGAAGAAACCTTTCTGTTGAAGACTTAACAAGGCACTGACCTATGAATACAGCATAATATTACTAAGAATGATTTAATTGCTTTTTATATTATTTATATGACCACCATCCATCTGTCTATCTCTTTCTATCTCTCTATCTCTCTCTCTCTCTATCTATCTATCTATCTATCTATCTGTCTATCTATCTATCTATCTATCATCTATCTATCATCTATCTATCATCTATTTGTCTGTTTGTCTAACATCTATCTATCTATCTATTTATTTATTTTTGGCAAGTCTTGTTTGGTTCAACCATAGGTCTCCTCCATGGGCCTCATGGGCATTAAATAAAGTCCCATAAGTTGATCACTCCCACAAGTTCTGTGATGTAATTGCCCCAGCACTTCTTGCAGGGAGGAAGACTGTAAGCAGAAAATTTTGTGGTATGACTGTAGTCCAGGATTGTCGTTCCTTTGGTAGCAGAGTAACTTCCCAAGCCAAAGAGACTAGAGAATAGGTCTCAAGGTTGCATGCAGGCACTAGCTTGAACTCTCTGTGTTCAATCTGGGTTGCTTGGAGATCTCCATGTGCTAAGCATACTCTTCTTAACTGTAGAAAGTAAAACATTTATTATGTTATGTATTTTTTTGGATTTATTTGAAGAAAAAAAATGTTCTATACTTTGGAAATTTAATAAAATAGATGCGTGTCAGAATTATTCCAAAATGTACAGCAAATAATTATTAATGTACCTCGTCATTTTTTAGTCTATATGATTGCATATGATTTGCAGTTCATAAATTTGACTATTGATGAGGCATGTCAGTACCATTACAGCACGTTTTTTTCTGACTCCAGCCTGTGAAAATACTTATTTATTCTGCTTTCTGAGTACAATTACATGGACTAACAATCTTAGTAGCAATACTTTTAATTAGAAAAATTAAGAAAAATGCAAAATTAAAGATTATAATGAACATAATGAATATAAAATGTATATAGTTGCTGAACTATTAATCTAGGCATATATTTTTAATAAGCCCTCATATTGAAGTATGTTTGAGACTTAACTACTTTTCTGAACTTATTTATACATTTTATTCCCATCTATAGTCTTCTTCTCCATCCATTATTGTAATTGCTCAAGATTTAGAATTATCTATTTAATGTATTCACAAATAAATTTATTTAAATTGATTACTTTTAAATATGATTTTATTTTTTTCCATTCCATGCAATTTATTTTTTCTTTTAAATTGTGGTTTTAATACATTCTCTAATCATGTATAGGAAAGCTCTGGTGGAATGATTATATGCATAGAGACCTGCCATAACAATTATTGCAACTAGATAACTTATTACTTAGCTATGTTTTGGTGTGTGTGTTTTTGGGAAACTAGAAAGCTGAAATGAAGATTTGACAAAGCTATATTCTCTCCATGATGAAGGCATTCTAGCAGGCTTGAGCATGACAATCATTACAGACAGGTTTTGCCCTTTTACCCCATATCCTCTCCCTTACTAAAAAACCTTTATATTCCTAAAGCTAGCCCTCCTAAGACTGTCTACCAAGTCTAGTTATCAAAGTTTTGAAGTCCAGCAATCAAAAAATTTATTTAGCTAACCTAATTAAATGCCCAAGCAAAATTAGACAGCCCATCCTAACAGTGAGTTGGCCTTTACATTAATAAACTGCCATTTGCCTATGGGCCATGTCACTCTCCTCTCTACCCAGAGGCAGTCCTTGCTTTCTCTGGGCAAATACCCCTTCAGATCCCCCTCCCTTGCCCCCTTTGCTCCTGTCCCTTGTTTCTCTTCCCTTCTCTCTTGTCCTCTTTCTCCTGTCTTTGTCTGTGATTTCCTATCCTCTGTCCCTCAGGGAAAAGAATTCTTTTATGATAAGATCCTGATTTGGGGGTGTCTTGTGCTGACTTTGAGGTCCATTCACAAGGTTTGTTTTGTTTTTACTGAATTTATATATTTTTTGTCTCTTTAAGCTTCTACCAGTCATCTTAATTTTTTCCATGTTTCTGGACATATTGCTTCCATCTGACACTAGTCATAATGAGATAATGTGTCAACGCTAATAGCATCCTCTTTGTCTGAATGCATCTGAACACATTGTATTACCAAAAAGTTCACATGGATTTAAGCCTCTAATACATTTATTTAAAAGTCACAATAACTTATCAGTAGACTAAGGATCTGGCACAATGAGCTTTGTGCTAATTACATGCATAAACGAGTGTGCATCCATACTCAATAACCTGTGTTATTTACTTTTCTACTTCTCTGATAACACACAATGACCAATACTACTTGAAGAAGATAGGTTTATTTGGACCCGTGATGCCAAAGTAATAAGATCACATAACCATCATGGCAGGAAACAAAGGAACAGGAAAGCATTATGACAGGAACAACTGAGAGCTCACACCATCAACTGCAAGCAGGACGTAGCAAACAAACTTGAAACAGCACAAGTCTTTAAATTCTCAAAGCCTACCCCCACTGACATCCTTCTAAAAATACCACAATTCAGCAAACTACACAATTAGTCCCACCAAGAGTATACTAAGCATTTAAACATCTGAGCCTCCGGGATACCATCGTATTACCCGAGTGTAAAATAGTCATCCTGGAAGTGCCTATAATTCTAGCACTGAAAAAAAATAGTTTAGGATGTACCAGGAATTGGCTGGCCAGTTGTTCCAACCCACCTGGTGAACTTAGGTTCAGTAAGAAAGATTCTTGGAAGTAATGTAAAAAGAGAAAAGACTTTGACCCTGTACATACTGAAACATGGCTGGCTCTTTGTGCACTCATATCACAATGAAATATTTGTGATTATCACTTTTCTAGGATGAAAAGGAGAAAATTTAAAACATCTTCTAGAGTTGAGAATAAAATTCTTTACCTGATTTCCTCTGTTGTTTTGACTTTCTTTTGTTTCCTTTTTGTGGGTAATTATTTCAAACCTTCCATTTTGATAAACTCTAGAAATTCAGTTTTCCTACATTTTATGGATTCTGACTCTTAAAATGTTTTGAGTGTACTGACAAAAAAATGAGCTAAGTTATATTTTCTTTGTCCTTTTCTCTTTTAAATAAAACTCTAAAAGAATCAAATGTCAAGTTGGTAAATTAGGTTCACTGTGTAAAGTTGCCTTCTGCCAAGCCCAAGTTCATTCCGTAGATTTCACATGGTGCAATTAAAGAACCAACTCCATAAGGTCCTTCTCTGTCCTCCACACATATGATATTACATATATGAATCCTCACCCCCCCACACACATTTTTAAATCAATTTTATTCAGTTAAGAATCATACTTGGTTCTTCTTTTGAGAGCTACATATTTTGAAAATAATGTTTTAAATTATGTTAAAAACACCACATTCTTAGCAATATCCTGAAGGGGTATCCCCTTGAGCACCAGCAAAGGAAGAAAAGACATCTTGGTATAATTCACATATGGTTCTTTACTTCCCTCGAAGCTTTTCAGGTTCATAGTAGCAACTGTCATGGTTTGGACTTATACAGTGGTTTTGACAGGGTGTCAACCATGGATAATTGGAAAATTTTAGAGAGAAGAATCTTTACCAAAAATCGTAGGATGTGCATAGTAACTTAATCACATTATTCTGGCTGTCATGGTAAACTGTCAATACAGCAGCCTGCATAAGAACTATGGTCCAGAATTTAATTACATCGTCTCTTAATTAATGTAAACTCTTAACTCCATAATGAAAGAAAAATCTTTTCAGAAAATGGATCAAAAATTACTATTTCTAAAGTATTCCATTTACCAAAAACTACATTGAGGAATATTAAGAACATACAAAGAAAAGAAAAAAGGGAGAAATAGTAGATATTAGCATAGCCAAATAGGTTTTCTAGAGCTCTGATTTTCTGATATGCACAATAATATATTATCTATGAGTATATTAAATAAACACAATAATGTTATCTGTATTTTATACATCAACTCTAAATGAAACAATGAATCAAATGTGTCTTCGCAATGTCAGAAAAATCATTATTATTCTTTATTTAATGAATCTTCCATGTAGGATATAAATATACTGATAACAAATTTTATGGGTAAGATCACAAAATACCAAATGAGAAAAAGAAGACTTCATACTAAGAGAGGAAACAGTCATTACATTCTGCAGTGGAAATTATAAAGTAAGGATACAGACACAAAAATAAAGATGAACCTGAGAGATGTAATTATATGGAGAGTAAGATAAAGAATGACTAAATAAAACAATAAAAGTATAAAGAAAACCTGAGGAAAAATGAAAGTATCTTAATGGCATTAGTAGGCCAGGCCATTTAATTTAGAGTGGATTAAATGCCTCTGGACAGTCAAGTTAGTATTTTCAGTTTGTTGTGTAAAATGAATAGCCACTATTTGTTCCCGGCCTGACACAGAAATAATAATTAATGACATTTTATTTTATAGAAGGGAAGACTGGACAGAAGGGATGCAAGTAAGCTGTCCCAACCTTCTTTAGGGAGTCAACAAAAAATTGGAGACAGTCAATCCACTTCTCTATTTCTCCAGTTTCTCTTATTATCCCAGTTACATTTATGTATTCAGTGAAAACTTCTCCCCAGAGTAGCACAAAAAAAGTGTATTTGGTAGTGGAAAATCCTTGTTATAATTCTTACATGAGCAATGAAAATTGAGCCCAGGAATTTAGGACCCCCCAATCATTGTAATATTGAGTCTAGTGAATTAACCCAGCAGCTATAAGATGTCAAATTCAGAGGAAGTTAGATAAAATCACTTTCTGAGGAAAGGTTCAAATGTGGGCTGGGTCTCATTTCAAAGTGCACCAGAGAATCACACTGAAGATTAATAAGAACTGCAGCACAGCCATAACTCAGTGACCTTAAAACAGTGGAGAGAATGGTCCATTGAGAAAAACCCAAGCAACTTGTGTTTCTCTCAAGTTGAATGTGTCACATCGTAAACATTCTGTGAGTCCATTCTCCCATGAAAATAGACTGCAGATGCAGAGCTGAACAATGGGAATGATTTCTGGTGATGAAAAGTTAGGGAAGCAGCAAGCATCCCTCATTGTAAGCTATTGTCTGCGCCAGTGGCCATCTGCTGCCTTACAGGACTCTGGCACTTGCTGAGAAGATTTACCCACCAGCCAAGTCAGGGGACGCTTAACTTTGTCGACACTCATAAAACTATAGAAGAAACACAGCAAATTTCTTGCAGCCTTGAACAATATTTTTTAAGTTAAAAGAAGTTACAATTAGGAGTCTTGTTCTTTTGTAAAGATTCAAATGCTCCACCTTAGTGTTTATGAGTTCGTGCTGGGTTAAAGCAACGGGATACTTCATTGTAAGAGGCTCTAGGAATAGAAGCTGTTGTTAACAAATTCAAAATTCGCAGCGCAGACACACAGACACAGACAACATTAAGACAAACGCTGGCCAGCTTACCTCCCAATAGTGGGTCGGTGGTCCCTGGGCAGGGGTCTCCATCTTCCCGGCCCATGCACCACTGAAAGACCCTCAGAGAGTGTCTTCCTGCTGAGGAGACCCTTCCCCAAGGAACAGCGAGACCACCAGTGGCTGCAATCAGCAAGAGGTTTATTCAGATACACGGGTACCTGGGGCGACAAGTCTCTCGGAAGACTTGCGCGCCACATGGTTGGGGCAGGGGGTTTTTATAGGGTTGGGGAGCAAAAAGCGCGGCTACAGAAGCGAGATGCCTGGTTACAGGGTTCTGATTGGGTCATACAAATGTGGCAAGGCTTAGGCTGAGTTTGAGCTGAGGACAAGTTCCCCGTTCCATGGAAATCAGATAAGTCGCTGAGTGGGCACAGTCTACCCGGGGTGCTTTCTGTTCCTCCTGACCACAGATATCCTGTTTTGGCAGGCTTGCCTGATTTAGAATTGACCCTTTTCAGCCCTTCTGCTACTATGAGGAACTGGCCTTGCAAGCGGCGTTACAATGCTAGCAGTTTGGGTGATATACCCGGGGTGAGGGTCTTTCAAAGCAACCATGATCATACACAACATAGACAACTCATCCCTCCCACCTGTGGTTCCCTAGGTAAATGGGGGCTGACGGAAGTGTTTGGAGAAGACAGTTAATGAGAAATAATTCTGTGACTTCAGAAGTTAAATTCTGAGATGGTTTCACACATGACATTATTAGTCATATATAAGGAGGTTAAAAAAAAGATTAAAATTGATTCCAGAGACATGAAAAATCTTAAGAGATGCCAAACTTTGAGCATAAAATGTTTCAGTTCTAATTTTTGAGGTTTAAGTTCAAATAAAATCTACAAAATAGTTTTGGTGTGTATTACAGTGAGGCCTTCTAGATGATGGTGGCAGTTCCTTCTAGGTGTTACATAGAGTTTTATTTGGGGAGAGATTAAGGCTCTATAAATGCAATCTTCCATCACCCCTAACTACATAATAAACTAATCTATGTGTACTTTAAATATAGTTTGAATTAATGTCAGGAATCTTATAATTGTGTAGATATTTCTTAATTCTTTAAACACTTGAACAATGCCATCATTCTATATTTAGCCAATTTTGCCAGGCATTTTTATAGTTCATGGCTATTTTAGCAAGATCTATCTATAAGGCCCTTTATTAATTTTAGTCCAATAAATACAATTAAAACAATAGGCATCAATGTTCCGACCTGCTTCATTATGAATGCCACTTCATAAATCTTTAATTGATGAACGTTCAAGAATCTCTTTAACTGTGACAGTATACATTAAAGTCCTATGAAACTCTGTTTCAGTGTCCAGTTTTTCTAATCTCTTGAAATCATTTCCCGTAACATTTCTGTCCTTGTAATGTTTTACTGTATACATTGTTGAAATTCAAACTTTATTTGTTACAGTGTTATTCTCCAATATTTTCCTTGCTTGAATGATGATTTGTGTTTAATATTCTGAACATTCATACATGCAGGCAAAATCCAACATGCATAATAAGGCAGTCAAATCTTTTAAAAAATTAAAATCAAGGGTATTACTTCAATTGATTCTTAGACCACAAGATTTAGATAGTCAAAGTTTAAGTCATAGTTTGTACTTTCTTTAGTATGGTTATTCTATTTTTAACAACCTTCTTTACAATCTTAAGCATGTTAAGCTGTTCAATTAGTAATTTAGGGTCTAAATATTCATTACTGATATGTTCCTCAAAACAGTCATAGAGCAGGAAAATAAAACCCTCTGTTCATCAATCTCTTTATCAATATTACTCTGTTTAGTAATTTGTCTTTCTACAACTGTGGACATTAGCAGTATTGAAAGCAAGGTAATGCTCTCTGAGTGAGATCATATCATACTTAATTTTCAACATAAAGAAAAAACCTACTGTAGAACTCTGGCTTCTTTAAGCAAAGTGACACAGTTTAGTCTTGATATTGTGAATCTGTGGATGACAATGAGTTATAATGGGTCTCCATTATACTTTTCAAATTTCTTACATTTTAGAGGGCCTTTTGGGTCTCCAAATTATCATGTTCCTGTGTATTGTACATGGTGTCATTAATACTCATTCTTATTTAGCATAAGGAAGGTAATATATAAAATGATATATTAATTTGACTCTAATATTGTATTGTATATTATAGTGCTGGTTCTCACAGCACTTGCAAAACATAGCATATAGAAGCCTTGAAATAGAAATGCTCTACTCTACTTGGAAAATAGACCAGAAACACCATGTCTGTAATTTTTTAGTAAACAGTAACACTTTGTATTCTTGAACAATATGTTACTGTGTGTGTCAATTTCAACTTCCCATGTCCCTGAACTCACAGTTGGCTAAATAAACTTAAATGTAACTTTGTAGACAATTAGAAAAAAATATATGCTACAGGACTGCTTTAGAAACGTCAGAGTAGAAGGAGACTGTTTTGAATATCAGACCATCAAGATACTTGGTTTCTATGATCACTATTATACATGAGACATTCTGCTAATGATATTACCCTGATTATTAGTGAAAACATATTTTAGGCAGAGTTGATACTGTGCATATATATCTATTCAACTTTTAATGTTAATAAAGAAAAATAGATTTCCTTAGTGAAATAAAACTAGGAAGTATTACTTTATTTGGGATAAACTGAGGAAATATCTTTTCATTTCTTTTCTGTATGTCATGATGGTTATAAATATCACGAACACTAAAATCACCATAAAAAGGTACTTCATTATATCAACTCAGTGCAGTTATTAGTCAATTCAAGTGAAATAAATTTTACAGGTTTTTAAAATAATAAAGTGAGACTAGAAAACTTTACATTGCATGCTTAAAATTACATATTAAGGAAGGACATGAATCAAATTTTAATTAAATAACTATATTCAAATTGAGCTTCTTAGATAGCACATTCTACCGACTGCATGACATCTCTTGCTGTAAAAGACTAGATGAAAACCTGGGAAAATCTTTCTTCAAGAAACACTTTTTGGTTAATTTATATATTTTCTTTTAAATCTCAGAATATCTGATTTTTTCAAAATTCTGTCATATCTATTTCTCCCATGATTGTCCATTTTTCACCCTCTGTGCAATATTCCATATAGTTCATTTTAGTTAGTTCTGAGGGATAGATACAATTTTAGATTATATAATATCTCCCATGAAATACTAATAAGATTTCAATCAAGTGTTACCTTACTCTGAAAGCAGTAATAATTTCTCAAACTTGTTCTGATTTTGTGCTACACAAGGTAAACACACACTCTGTTTTCTAAATTGAGGTTAAAAATAACAAGTGCTTGTAGGATCTTTTTGTCAAAAATATGTTAAGGATGACATTTTAAGTATTCAGCATAGTGTTCACTAATAATCTTTCCTTGACTAAACTTAATATTAATATTTTCAGAGAAAACTTTTTCTTTATGGAATTTAGAATTCACAGTTGCGTATGCACAATTTCTAATGTGTGGTAATATATTTATAAATACTTTTTTTACAGTAAAACATTTTCAGGCAAGAACACAAAGAACAACTTAAATGTTATATAGCTCAGCAATAGTAACCATTATTGATAGTGTTTAATAATTGTTTATTTTCTCATGCTTATTCAAATATGTAGAAACACTTGAGTATAAATAGAGAGAAAATTTTTGAAGGTACTTTTAGATAACTTTCAGTGCCATGTTTCATGATTTTTTAACTGCTATAAAAATATAATTATTTCTTTGTTTTAAAAGCTACAGAATATAGGCACTAAGTGTTGTAAACTTTCTCATATGGTTGTTTTCATTTTGTTTCATAGATTGTAGAATATTATGTTTTCATTTTCTTTTAACAACAAGAATTTTCATTTTTTTTCTTGATTTCTCCTTCCACCCATGTGTTAGTGAACTGGCATAAACTCATGAATTTTCTATCTTTTGTGTTGTCAGGCAACATTAGTCTTTGGTGCTCTGATAGAATTCAGGATGTGATTTCATTTTTCTGGTGTTTGTTGAGACTTACTTTGGATCCTAATATGTGGTTTATTTTAGAGAAATCCCACTGAGTATTGAAGCCTTCCTCTGTGTTGCTACTGACAATTGTTAGCTTCTGGGAGGAAAGACAGTTTACTTTTGTCACGTTGTCTGTTTTCTCTTGTATCACGGCAACTACATGTTTCTTTGCGATTTATTAAATTATGTGATGTATATAATTTTCTGGGATTAGAAGTTCTTCATGTTTTATCATACAATTTCTTTTTTAACTTGATTTTTTTCTAGAGCTTTGAAATATCTTTATTTTTCCCTATTTGCTGAGGTCTTTTAGATTATTATTATGATGTAGCTGTTTCAATCCTGGTAATTCTGACAAGATGTATAATAGCAGCAATTCCTATTTCACCAGTTAACAAAGAGTGGGTGCACACAGATTTCAGAAATCTTTGTTTTTTTCTCTCTATCCCTAGTTGAAGCTGATGTTAACTGCTACCCAGTAGAAACCACAATTATTTTTCAGGTATATCATCAGACCAAATTCTATTACATTGCACATATATTGTGGGCTCCTGGGCAAAGGAAAATATGCATAGCTATGTGCAAACATTAATGAAAATCCCAAACACTTAACAACAATACATTGAGATGAACCCATGTCATCCAAGGTGAGCCCTATAAGACTGCATTGGTCACACATGTGAAATCAGCACTACCTACCTTTTCTTGAAAGGAGAAATTTCCTTACATTTAAAGCCATTGTGTTTCTTGTCAGAGTTTCATTAGATCGCATGCAGGACCAAAGTGTTTTAAAAGACAAAGCGTAAGATGAAAGTAAGAAGTAATCATTAAAAAATAGTAAGACAGTGTATGTGTTTTTTTCTTAGATATACACCTAATTTTTACAAAAAGATAAAGACAATTTTCTATTTTCACATAACCACAGCTTTTTCTTATATCTAAAAGAATCATTAGTGTCAATTTTTACTCCTTTTTAAGGAACCTAAGTTGATCTCATTGCTATCAAAGCCACCTTCACTACTGTAATAATAGAAGGAAAAGACAATCTGCATCTGGCTGGAGTAGGTCTGAGCCACAATCTCCAGTCTTTTTTCAGGCTTATCTTTCCATGACATCAAATTAATGTTTCTGCAAATGACAACGATGTTTGTTTTCACATGAGATCATCATTCATTATAAGGCTTCCTTGATGCCAGGAGATTGGTGGACAGTAAATAGGGTACCAGTATCAGCATTAATGACTGAATTGCAAAGCCACTTTCAATTTGACTCATTATTTTTTTGATAATGTAATTCTTACATCTGTGTATTGCATGGGTAATTTTTATCTCCTTTACTGTAACATAGAAATATTGCATCATTAATTGGCAAGGCTTTTAAATTTGACTTTCTTGTCTTTTATTAAGATAGGAAGTCAGGACTTATAATCACTCCATAAAGCATAGATTATGCAAGAGAATATATAAGGTGTGCATTGTGTGTGTGTATACTGCTATCTTTCTTTTATCTTATTAAAGTATCTGTATTATTTCCATTAGTTACTTAGATTACTCACAAAACCATAAGACTATTAAAGACATTAAATTATTTGAAAAATAGTTATTAAAAAATAGTGATTTTATGCTTGTACATGCATTTGAAGGAACCATGCTACAAAGCCATCTGCATCAAAATCTCTATTTTTTAAAAATTTATTTTGTACCTGCACAGCCTTTCTCTTTTCTATAACAGTAGCTATTAACCCAAGGAAATTTGGTACTATTTCCTACTGGTTTTCTAGCATAAAGTCTAAAATTTGTTCAAATTATACAGTTACTGAATTATAACACTGAAAAATAGAAAGAATTCTTCCCAGTGACTCCCTGGTTTTAAATTTCATCTCTATAATGCAGCAGCTGTGTGACCTCCAGCAATTTTTACCTCCATTTCCTGATTTACACAATTCTGTGATAATCAGAATAATTATGGCATTTACTGAATGTAGGTGCAGCTAGCATTAAATGAGTCAAGACATTTAAAGTCTTTAAAACTAGTATTTGTTACAGGTCACAGTATTAAGTGCTATTTATCAACATTTTCTTACTTCATATTACACCATATAGTTGGGAGCTGTACTCAAAGTAAAGTCTAGGCAACTTTCCTCATAATTTTCCAAATACATTATATTCACCCAAGTCTTAAATAAATAAGCTAGGAGGTTATGCTTTTATGGTATCATTTTTAAGGTTTATTAGAAAAACAGTGGATATTGTGGAAATAATTAAGGAAAATTGGTTCAGTAATTGTTTCAGTAAATCAAGAATAAAGATATAATTTTCAAGGTTATGTGAAACTATATAACTTCATTAGAAGCCTCAAATAATAATGCAAATATATCCTTAATTTTTAAGGATTCATTTTAATATATTTTAATGTTTATCGAGTAACATATTATATAATGCGGTAGCACAATGGTCTTGTTGCCTGGAAGATTTGTCACTTGGTTTAATAAAATGCTGACTGACCAGTAGCCTGGCAGTAAGTATAAGCAGGGTGATCAGAACAGGAGAATTCTGTGAAGAGTAAAGGTTCAGTCTGCAGTTGTCACCCAGACACAGAAAAAGTAAAATTAGAATGCCTTGCTGATAAAAGGCACCGAGCCACATGGCTAACACAGACAAGAATTATGAATTAATGCAAGATATGAGTTAATAATATGTCTAAGCTAATAGGCAAACCAGTTTAAAATTAATATAGGCCTTTGTGTGTTTCCTTGGGACTGAATTGGCTGCAGAAACAAACAGAACAAAAACCTCTGTCAACATATAAGACCAAGACATTTTCAGAGTAATATTTTCTATACTTTGCACTCACATATGTGCCAGACATGATGCAAGTCAACATCTGTAGATATCAATTATGTATAGAAATATCCTTTCTCAATTTATAGCAAAAATATTCAACAATTACATTCATTTTGTTATATGTAGCATTATTTAACAACCTTATCATTAATATGTAAATTATTACTTCCTCAATGTTGTGACAAACATATAGAAGAAGCAATTTATTGCAGCGAGGGTCTCTATTGGTCATTGGCTTGAGATGACTTCTATCACTATAGTACTGCTTGCATTTTGTCACAAGATCCATGTCAATGGGCCAGGATGAAGAATTTGTGCTTGAAACAGGGTAGGATATAATCAAGTCTCTTTTCTTAAAAGGATCCACATCTTCCCAAACTGCACCGGCATCTGAGAAACAAGTGTCCAAACATAGGAAGCTGCTTATGATATTTAACATCAAGCCCACCCCAGTACGAGTGATGGCTCACAAATAGTGGGAATACACTAAACAGCCTGCAGGCAGGTATAAAGGATGGGAGTAGCCTTTCCAAGTGATTCAGTTTGCCTAAACTTCTTCCAGACAGCTTAGCTTGTTTCTGCTTCTTCTAGATAACTGGTCTGGTTTCACTCTTCTCTGCAGCTTGGTGAGTTACAAAGATGGGGTATGGTGGAATTCTAAGGGTAAGGTAAGAAGTGGTCTGGGAATTGCCTTGAAAAGAAAGCTCAACAAGCTATTTTGAAAGTTAATAATGGAAATTATTTACTCTGAATGCTGATTAAAATTAGCTAATTAAAAAGAAAACAAAGTAAAGAAAGAAGGATGCATCATGTGATGATGCAAGACACAGGAAGAAGTAAGCTTCACACTAGCAAAATAACATCTCTTCTAGAAACTAACTGAGTTTCCAGGAGAAATCTGTTATCTGAACTCCTTTCTTGAGGACACACCACAAATAACCTGGAATCTCACACTCAAGAGACCTTTAAAAAGATCCACTACTGACCATCATTCTTTAACTCAGAACCGGTTTCTGTCATTGAATTCCTCTCATAGAAACAAGAAACACACCCAATACACACTTAAAGAGAGGGGGCAGAGAGGGCTCTATCGTGCTTCATTAGCATATTTTTACATAGGAATTGTTTTTTGCAAAGGTAAGAAAAGGTGAGAAAAAGACAAAGATGTCAGCCTAGAACCAGGAGAGGAATAAGAACTGGGGAGGGAATGAGGTTATAAATAAGAGAAAAGACAGCATTGAAAAGAAAGAGGTGTAGAACGCATTTTGTTTCCTGGAAGAAATTTTAATAATTCTCTATAAAATGTCATTTGACAGTTTTGTTTTCAACACATGCATTTCAATTTTTATTAATATTAATTGTACAAAGTCCTTTCGTTTTATCATTCTTATACATGCATATAGGGAACTTTAACCATTGCTACCACCTCCGCTACTCACTTCCCTTCCTCTCCATCTTCTGACTAACAGTACCTCTTTCATTTGTATTTCATTTTTCTTTTTTTAACTCTGAATTCCACAGATAAGAACAAGTAAGTGAAACTTGGCTTTGTGAATCTCACTGACTTTGTTTAAGGTGCTGGCCTTTATGGTTAGCCATAGGTCTGTGAGGAAATTGCCTACAAAAATATGGTAGAGAACAAGGAATGACACCTGAGGTTTTTCTTCTGTTTCCATAAGCACATGAGCAAATGTGACACCCAGAGACACCCTCACTGACACATGGAAATTGTGCTGTGCATCTGTTTTTATGTTAAGTCTTACTTCAACCTTCCCTCTCTGAAAGCATGCACTGGAAACTGTTGCTATCTCACAATGACAATCAGTCCTCATCTGCACATGAATTGCATTATTGATGATAATTACAATGAAAAGACACTTCCATCAATCTCATCTCAGATAAACTCACATTCCCTACTTGCTAAATATTATGAACGCAAAGTTCATTACTTTGATAACAAAACAACATAAGTGAGTCAAATTTTTGTTAGTTATTATTTTTGTGTGTGTGTGTGTGCTTGCTACATTTCTTCACCTTACAGTTTTTAGGACAAGTGATGCATTGCCAAATATGGACTGTGACGCCAGTACTCAGATGCATGCTCTCAGATGAATCCCCTTCTAAAACAAAATACAAAAATCCTCCTTTGGACAGGTATAGAGTTGTGAAGCAGAGCTCACCTGGGTAGTTTTGAAATATATCACCATCTGGCAACACAAGTGATAATCTGTTGTCCCATCAAAATGTGCATATGTTTTATATGATGCATTTATTTGTACATTAAGTTCCTGGTTTCAATAATACAAAGTTAAGACTCAGCCTTGTGTTAGATTGTGTGGGTTTCTTGATACTTGAGCCTTTTTTGTTCTTGTTTTTCAGAGTCGATTATGTCTCCACACACACACATTGCCTCTGCTTTTCCCTTCTTTTCTCGCTTTCTTGCTTCCGTACAAATGCCTAGGCAGATACATTTTAGTATGTTGGCTTATTAATGATATTTATTATTGTCAGGTATTTAAACCTTAATAGAGTTAAAAACAAATGATTTTTTCCTCCAAAAAAATTCAGTCAAGCATTGGAAAATTTAAGTTTCCAATCAAATTCTCCTTACCAATATTCCTTCCTGGGCAATGAGCTGAATCCCAAAGATATAAGAGCGTCTTTGCAATTGTCTGAGAGATTGAAATTACCTTGATTTTGATAGTTCTCTTATCCCTTTCAATGTTCTAACTCCTTTAATTGCTTGGTAATGGTCCCCCTCTCATACAATGTGTCTAGTCAGTAAATTTGCAAAAATATTTGTCATTTTGGATAGAGTTTTGAAAAATACTTCTTTCCGTCTCTGAAAGAGAACTTGAAGGTGGTGCTGTTCATTTCTCTCTGGGCTGTTTGTTTCCTAAAGTCATTTGAAACAAGATTAACAGTATGTCTTTTGAAACTCAGCTTTGGAAGTTTGTTGATATTGGACTTGATGGTCTGCTGCTCAAAGGCAGGATTTGTGTCAGGTACCGATCAGCCCTCCTACCTACACAATTAAGACATGGATTATGGTATTCTAAACAAATCTAGAGACGTAGGGGTCATCAAGCCCTATGGGTTTTGGGAGTGCATTTCATTGCCTGAATGGATTGTACCACATTTTTAGGAAGCACCTAAGCATAGAATTATGGAACTAAAGCATCCAGAGAAGTGCACAATCATAGCGTACAAAAAAATGTATGAAGGATTTCCCATTGCCTACACAGCTGCATATCTCACTGAGTTCATGCTGAACAAAAAGATCTAAAGAATATTGTATGAAAGAGACTATGAAATTCCATGGTTGCCTTTTAAATATCAACTTTGAGTCTATGGCTACTTATCAATTGCAGTGTAAATCCCCAGTTTTTTTTTTTTTCTCTAATGGTATTTGGAAACATTTTATAATAAGAAACAGATTTGGGTAATCCACATTGAGCTCAAATTACTTTTCTCAGTGTCTTTTCTTGAGAAGTTATCAAATATATAAAGTCTTATTTGATGTGTTTGAAAAATGTTCATTTCCAAGCCACCCTGATTGTCAACTGTTGGTGACTGATATAGAATAACTCATTGTGGAAACACAATTAGTATCTTAAAAATGCTAATGGAGGAATTCATAAATGGAATTCACGGATTTTTTAGAGCCATTTAATTCCCTAAAGCGTATGTGAATTTAACTCATAATGTGTCTATTCTCAATGCTTTTCTATAGAACAAATGAATTAACTGAAAATTGGAAAATCCTAACCAATGGCCCAGAAAGTATTATTTACTATATTGCCCCACATTAAGAAATTTTCATTTTTTTTACATTCTTTTCCCTTCAAAGGACTGACATAAACTAATCTGTTTCCAACCATTTCATGGCTTTTTATATAAGAGAAAAAATATGTTAACAGTACTGAGCTGGTAATAAAACTAAGTCTGCTGGAAACAGGAAACAACAAGGTGAAATCTATAATATATGGGACCTTTTACCTTCTATCACCATTAAGGATAAGGGTCTTATGTCTCAAATTTTTATAGAAACGACAGAGGTGAGGCATCAGGTATCACCACACCTCCTATTCTGAAGAGAGATGATGGATCTTTTATGGTTGCATTAACAAAATATAGAAAAGTCAATTCAAAGGCTCTCAGTCTTCATCCGATGCCTTTACCCCTCAGCAAAATTAGAGTAGAAATCTGAAAATGTTCCCTCACGTGGACACAAAAGGACACAGGCTAGGCATTAGACCCAAGGACTCATGTTCTTTTTCCCACTCTTTGATTAAAAGCTCTGGAACTTCTTAAATTCCTCAGACACTTTTCTGTTAAAGATGTTTATGCATGGCATTATGGGTTATCCTACCGTCTTATATAGACTCCCACATCTTCAAGTACTCTTGTTACATCAACTAAAATTAAATATCATCAACAACAATATCAATTTCATGTTGTTTAAAAATCTTTCTCTGCTTACAGACTGGATCTTTACTCAAATCAGTACAAACCAAATTTTAATAAAAGCAAAACAAAATATTCGTAGAAGCATTTATATTTCTATTTTTAACTGAAATACAGAATGTAAAAAAGGGATGGTACGTTTTCTTTCATTTTTCCTGTTCTATCTTCTCATTTTAAGCAGTTATTACAATAAAATGAACAATGAAAAATATTAAGCACATGATAATTTTATTTTTATATTTTTTAAATTAAATTGATTTATTTTACAGCCCAACTGCAGTTTTTCCTCCCCACTCTCCTCCCATTCCCTACTTCTACCTCCTCGCCACCTCCCCTAATCCACTCCTCTCTCTTTTTGTTCAGAAAGGGGCAAGCCTCCCATGGATATCAGTATAGTATGACAGAGCTGCTGAAAGACTTAGAATCTCCCCTTGTATTAGGGTTGGGTAAGGCAATCCACTAGGAAGCATAGATTCCCCAAACCAGCCAAAGTGTTAGCTACAGGCCCTGCTCCCACTGTTAGGAGCCCCACAAGTAGACCAAGCTACACAGCTGTCACATACATGTAGAGGGCCTAGCTCAGTCTCTTCCATACTCCCTGGTTATTGCTTCAGACTCTGTACGCTTATATGAGCCCAAGTTAGTTGTTTCTGTGTGTGTGTGTGTGTGTGTGTGTGTGTGTGTGTGTGATGTTCTTGACCATTCTGGTTTGTATAATCCTTCCTCCCTCTCCAGAAGATTTCCCTGAGCTCAGCCTAATGTTTGCCTGTGGGTTTCTGTATCTGTCTCAAGCAATTTCTGGGTGAAGCCTCTCTCATGACTGTTGAAGTAGGCATCAATTGATGAGTGTAGCAGGATATCAATCAGCATCATTTAAGTTAATTATATTTTGACTTAAGTGTGTATGTGGGGAGAGTGTGTGTGTGTGTGTGTGTGTGTGTGTGTACATGGGGGTGATAAGTCCCAAGAATTTGAATGTATAGATTTTAACTACTTTTTATAGTAGAAACTGAATGAGCAATATATGCTATCTGCTAGCAATAGCAAAAGTTAACCAAAATAAAAGTTTGAAGATTCTCAAAATTCCTATAATAGTTATAATTTATAAAAGGCTAACTTTTCAAAGAACAATCACCATATAGTACCAACTAAAAACTTTTTTAGGAGAGAAAAATGTCAGGATTCAACCTTAAATTTTCAAAGCAAGCTGTAGGGAGATGGACTCAGTGGCTATGAGAACTTGCTGCACACATACGTGGTAATCAATTTGCATCTAGGGCTTTCTCCTAAAGCATGGGGTCGCTTCTGACAACTTTAAAGCCCAGTGCTGACTGAATGATGAGGTGAAAACAAAAATAGTGCAGAAATTTTATGCCCAGCCTGCCTAGACAGCAAGCAGCAAACATCCAGGTACATTGAGAATCCCTGTATCAAAAGAATAAGGTAGAAAGCAGTAGAGGAGGACACCAAACATTTCCTCTTACCTCCATATGTGTGCACATGGATGTTGATAGCCACACATGCAGATTTACCCACCCACATCTACACACACACACACAAAATATACACACCGACTTCAAAACCAATGAGGACATGGTTCCATTTTTGCCACACCTCAACAAAATCGCTTTCAGATGCTACATCAGATTATGTATGGAAATGAGAAAGATCTCCTGTTCAGCAAGAATTCCTATGGGTTTTCTTATAACCTATTCATCCCTATAAAATAGTTTCCTGGAAATCACGGTACCTTTATTAATTTGGTGGTTAATTTGATTAGGTTTTCAATTGCAAAAGACATAGTAATTTTCTTGTTTTTTTTTTTTTATAATTGAGTAGAAACATAAAAAAGAAACATTATCCATTGTCTTGTGTACTGGATAAATTGCTGACAACTACTTAAATTCTTCATTCCCAATATATTTAACTGTTTTAAGAACAATATCTTCATTTAAAAATAAATATCACTAAGGTACAATTTTGACATTTTTTCATTTAGTAGCTTCCTTTTCCCTCACTTTCTTTGAAAGTTGACCAGTATTTCCAAAACTCCAGTGAATCAAAGTGAACAACCAGTTTAAATTTCCTTTGTTCACATTAAATAGAGGAATTCCAAACCTTGTATTTATATTGTTTAGGAATAAGGTAAAATCAATTTTCTTATTTTCTTTATTTGGCTATCAGAAAGTAAAAGTGTCTTTTTAACTTTATTTTATTTGCAAAATATGTGTAAGCTTATATTTGTGTGTATATGTATGGCATACATTTACATATATCATATTGTATTGTGCTATTTAAAAACCAATGGATCTAAAAGGGTATGTTATCATCTTGCAATCTGTTTCCTAGAATTTTATATTAATGCATTCATTTTGCAGTATTGATCTGCTCACCACCAAAGTATGAAGGTCATATAGACAAGTATCTGCATTGCTACATAAATATATGGAAAAAAACACAGTGGTAGACAACTAGTTTTTTTATTCATACTTAATGAACACAAATTTTAAATCTGTGTCTGTATTCTTTGGGATATACAAGTGACCTCCATTTCCTTATTCACTGATTCTGCAAATTATCTACCTTGATTACTTGAGTGGAAATTAAAGAACTAATAAATGCAAATAAATTTCCTTAACAGCATGTAAAAAAATTGTGATACTTATAATCATGGTGATTGTGTAAGTATTAATAATAATAATAGCAGTAGAAAAAGGAGTGGGGGAAGGATAAAAATTTGAAAATATTTGGGACCTCTTTTCAATAAAAAGCAAATTTTCTCGCATGGCTTGGAAACACTATTTTCTGTTGTGCCTGAACACTTAGGTAGCAACTGGTGAGTCTTTTTACTCAGCACTCCAGCTGATATTGGACCTGAAGGACTACAGAAGTCGTGATCAGAGACCTCACAATGTGGAGATGTGAGCCCTGGGCTGTGACTAAAGCAACTTTCCACATCTAGTGTGGGACAAGTAAAGTGAAACTTGGTATTTCCATTCCTGGGCAATGAAAATGGCATGCTTGTTTTCTGAGAACAGCTGTGGAATATTCGCAGCCACAAGGTACCTGGTGACTTTTAAAAGCAATTCCAGGTAATAGCTTCCATCTGGGCTGGGCTCTGATCCATGGCAAAAGCTAACACTGAGGTCACTGGGATGTAAGCCGAGTTACTAAGGAGGAAGTAGAGAGCTGAATCAAGAAGTGTGTGGCTTGGCTTGTTGTTCATTGGGCATAAAATAATGTATTCAAATAGAAGAAGAAAATACAAGATATACTTTTTGAAAAGATAAAAGTAGGAAATCTATATATTAATAAATAAATATACTATTACCTATTATTTCATTTTGAATAATAGTAGCTCAACATATATTGCAGCCAGGCATATGTATGTATGTGCATGTGAGTAGGTATATACATGTGTATATTTGTATATAATGTATGTGTGTATGTATGTGAGTACAAGTGTATATATATATGCATATGGACACACAGATGTGCGTTTCCATGTGTATGTATAGGCATGTACATATATGCCTGTATGTTTATATATGTGTATTTGTTCATATGTGTGTGAATGTTTGTGATTTCCTTTGTGTGTATTTTTTGTATGTATTGTGTTTGTGTGTATAGATGTTTGTGAGAATGTGTTTGCCTGTCCACAGGTGTGTATGTTTGACATGTGTGTATATATTTGCATGTGTGTATACATGTATATATGGGTATATGTGTGTTTTTACGTGTGCCTGTATATGTATGTATTTATGTTTGTTACTTTTATATATGTACCCACACAACCTTTTCATTTAGCTACTTCATATGTTCATCCTGAGGTTTACCTTCTGATAAATAACATCGTGTCAGTAATATTATCTACAGTTTGGTCAGGAAATCTGCACCTGATATTCTTAATTGTACGGGGAAATGTGAAACAGGAGGATTATGTGGGACTGAATAACATGCCACTTTAGAAAATAAAACTAAAAATACAATTACATTTTCAGGTTCTACAACTGCTTTCATATCACACTGGTCTGTTCCTCTGACACAATCTCACAGGGAATAGAAAAAAATCAGAGTGTGGGATTGGATCAGGGACACACTAGAAAAAGGAGGAAGGAGAAAGAAGGAAGGTAAATGGAAGGGGAGAGGAAGAAAGAGAGAAAGGAGGGATAGAAAGAGAGACAAAGGAAAGGAGGGAGAATAGAAGAAGCAAAAGGGAGGGAGGAAGGAAGAAGGAGGGAAAAGAAAGGAAACAAGCAGAAGGGAAGGGAAATTAAAAAGAGGTTCTAAGAAGAGATTTCATTCTGATAGGAAGTTTGATTACTTTCTTAAAACATATTTTGATTAAGTAAAAATCTACTTAACACGCAACATTTCCATATGATATCACTAAGAATTAAACATGAAAATAGGCGTACTAAAGAAAAGAAGTAAGAATATTGAGACCAGTAAGAGACTTCTGAAAGTCTTTTTTAAAAACATAATATATACAACTATTGGGGATTGTTGTTTTTGAAAACAAGCATTGTAATGGTCCCATTGTTCCAATGTGGGCACCATTGACAGCTATGTATCCTAAGATGTATAACTTAAAGTTCAACTTAATTTTTCATTTTATTTTTTATTCCAAAGCAGTTAACTAAGCTACCTAAGGCCATATGGATACACAAAGCATGCTTCTATTTTTGCCACTGATTCTTTTTCAGACTAGCTTAGTTTTAGCTAATATCGTTGGCTAGTTCATAAGTGTTTCATTACTTAATAATTGCAAAATTAATAACGAGAAGGACATGAATGCCCACAAGTGGTCCAATGGGGGAAATTATGTAAATATTTTGTAATATTCATAAAATAGAATAATTAAAAAACTCAACAATCAATAGAGTTCTAGAATATTCAGATGTCAGATTGTTTTGTCCAGCAGATTACTATTCTTAGAAACATTATTAATTGCATGCACAGGCTAGATTTATCAGAACTCTGTGAATATCTCCAGAAATAAAACCGGTAATTTTGTGAAGTAAAGGTCGTCTACTGAGCTTCTAGACGCAGTCTGATGACAGAGAAATCATGTCGTCTGACTACACAACCATTCTAATATTTGTCTGAAGCAAGAATTAACATGATTCCTGTTAGAAGACATCTTACAAGTTATTAACTCAAAGCTGGAGAGGTGACTCAAAAGTTAAGAATATTGACTGCTCTTCCTGAGGTTCTGAGTCCCCTACACAGAAACGTCACGTGGCCTCACAACCATCTGTTATGAGATCTGATTCACTCCCTTGGCCAGCAGGTAAGCACACAGACAGAACACTGTTTACATAATAGTTTTTAGCTCAATGATTCCAGTCATATTCATTTATGATGAGGGAACCATGTACACATGAAAAGCATGATTGGTCTAAATTTATATTAGAATTAAAAATATTTAAAATCCTACGGAATCCCTTTCTATATTAGTTTTCAGCACCTACTTAGATCTATAACACACTCCGATGACACAAACTATTTTGATGGGATTATTTAAATGTAAATTTCGCATGGACAGGGTATGTGAAGATTGGAAGACAAGGTTATGATTAAACAAAACATACAAACAAAACAGATAAGCGTAGGGCTAAGAGAAAAGGATCCATTGTAGCTAGGTAGGTGTGAACAATAATTCATCTAGAGGCAGATGCCTTAGATGTCACTTTGGTAACTGTGCACACAGCTTGTGAGGGGAGTTAGAGGAAAACTGATTTAAGCGGCATGCCTCCCGCACAGTGTTCCGAGTAGAACTCCAGTTGTACAATTGATTGTGTCACTATTTGATCATAAACAATGTATGGAAGTGACTTAAACTATTAGCCTATAATTTTCTTCTATCCAGGAGCTGCTAAACCTTCTCGGTTATATTGGAGGTATGATTAATAAAAAAAGCTTCCAAAGTAATTTGAACACTTACTTGCTCAAGTCTCCAGGCGGTAGGCACATACTTCCTCTTTCAACTCTCATGGTTTGATGGAAAGGAATTTGAGCATAAGTACTGGTTATATTTTAGTCGTATTACTTGTGGAACACAAAATACCAAACTAGAGTCAGTGAAAGTAAAATGCGGAAATTATCAAAAGGTACAGGTTTATGCATTTCAGAAATAATTGCATGTTTCTAATTTCTTGTGGATAATAGTTGATTATTTTGCAGTTTTGTGAGACAACTGAAATTTAAAATGAAGACACATGATCCAAATTGTATCATGATCATATTTAATTCTGAAACATAATCCCCAGTCCCATGCATATTACATGTACACACACATAAATTTATTCATACATACATACATAATAATCTATTTCTTGAGAGCTTATCAAACAATCCTGGTATTATTATTCTCTAGTCCTTCTCCCCTCTCCTTCTATGTTGAGTTTTTAACTTCACAGCTGGAGCACCCTCCCTGTCTATATGAAAGGACCATAGGTTGGATGGTGAAAGAGAGGAAAATAGCAAGATGCAGGTGTATGAAGTAGAGAACAAGAAACAGAGAGGGGGATCAATATTTATTTTATGTTTAATTTCAGTGCTCAGGATAAGTCACTTTCTCTCTAGAGGATATTTGACAATGCCTTCAATCATTTTCCCATCAAACCCAAAACTTGCTGTTACTATGTAACGGATAGAAGAGAGGGCTGTTTCATCTCCTGCAGTGTGTCTAACATTCCTGGTGACAATTAGGTAACATGATGCATCAGTGATGTTGATGCTGAGTTGGAGCAAACGAATCCCTAGAAATCCAGCGATTCAGACACATGGAAACCTCTGCAAAGTGCTGTGCTTGTCTTTCAGTCTTGGCTGGATGACTCCATTTCACTTTATTAAGGCATTTACAAAATAAATATGTTGCTATTGCTCAGTGAGCAAATTGAGGCCTAAGACAGTTACAAGAGATGGGAGTTGACTGTGACAAACTGCTCAGGGATGTGACCGATTTCTGCCTGTCACATTATCATTAGATTTGAAAGTATAATGTTCCATTTGCATCTGTATGTGCCACTGAGAAATGGAGGCTGGTTCTTAGTAGCAGAGACTCAGAAGGCCACCAGGGCATCCCTGGGTAGAAAAATGATGCATTATGTATGAAATGGCTCCTAGGGTTGAAGAGGCCCAAAAAGAAATGGGTGCCACATTGGCAGAATTTCTTTGTTTAACAATTATACAATGTTGTTCAAATGAAAAAAAAAAAAATTGGTGACCCATTTCTAGTTTTCCTTAAAAAAGGTGTCAGGCTCCTATCATCCCTACACTATGCCTGTACTTATTTCATAAATGAACCTCTGACACACCAGGAATTAAAATCTGTGTAAAAATTCAAAATAGGCACTTCACATAATAACAATAGGGAAGATTTTATTGGTATTTTCAGACTGTTGATGGGCATATAGTTACAAGGAAACACGGGTAACGGGATGGTAGAAGACACTGCTAAATTCCTGAAACACAAGCCTGAATGAAAGCGAACCCCTAAGACCTTGTGAGCCTGATGAGCAGTGGAGCACTAAGTCAATCCCTGATTTTGAACACCTGCTTCCAAAAGAATTCAGTAAGGAATCACAGGACATTATCAAAAAGCAATCAAAGAATTTTACACAAGAGGGGCTCTAACATTAGTTTTGAATGTCGATATTTATAAGAGTGAATTTGTCATTTTTAATGTCCTCTCACCATATAAACAGTTAGAGATAGGCATAAGTATAAATGACTTTGAAAGTCATGACTTGAAAGATATGTGATGTGCGTTTCCACAGTAAAGGCTGTGACGGTGTCACTCTCAAAAATCATCTTCTACCGTGGTGTTAGTACTTGGAAAACAGTCATTTTGTAGAGCTGAGTCCTGAAAATGCCCTAAAGGAAAAGGAAAAAAACTCTAGCCAAGATGTCTGTGTTATTTTTTTCTTTTTTTAAAAAAAAAAAAAAAAAGCTGATTTGTGAAAGAGGGAATTTATGGTTCCGGAGAGATAGCGTCCAAATGGAGCTGAGTGAGCATGGCAGCAGGTCACTGGAGCAGAACTTTGAGAGATTACAACTTTCCCCCCAGCTGGAAACACAGAGAAAGAACAGGAAATGGGTAAGACTATAAACCCTGAAACCATGCCCCCAGTCAATTGCTTTCTTCTAGGAAGATTCCATATTTTAAAAGTTCCCCAACCTCCTCAACCAACACCACCACATTGGGAAGAGTTAATCAAGTATATGAGGCCATGTGGGACATTTCTAAAACAAGCACAATAAATTAGTTTGCAGATTCACACAGGAATTTTTGAAGAAGGGTCCAGGCAACTCGCAAGTCTGAGTACAACATCATGGGAGGTTTCTTTTAGTAGTTGGGCAAGTTCATTGAGCAGAGTGTCATTTCTTTTGCAGGCACATCTCGCTTTTTACCACCCTGCAGTCTTCCCCTTCTTGTCCCTCTTTATGGGGCCAACATGTAGGGTGCCATAACAGAAGTATGACTCTAATCCTGATTTCTCAACCTGTGGGTCCTATTCAGAGGGATCCTCTAGGACCATCCGGAATATCAACTATTTGCATTACCATTCCTAAGAGTATCAAAATTACAGCTGTGAAGGAGCAAAGAAAACAATTTCATAGCTGGGGTAACCACAAATGAGTAACTGTGTTAAAGGGTCTCAGCATTGGGAAGGTTGAGAACCACTACAATCAGTCTGCAGATTTTGTCGAGGACTGAAGTAGAATTGTTTATGCATTTAGTTGCCCTTGCTTTTGCCAGGACAAGTGAAATGCTTAAGTAGATGCTCAAATGAGACACGTAGGGGTCACCCAGATCTACTCTTCTTTCTATTCACTTCCCATATCCAATTAGTCACCAAAGTGAATTCTTCTAATTTATCTCCTGTCGTTCCTTTTTTGAGGGGAAATGGAGGAAGGATCTTAGGTACAAAGGAATTCCTAATTACTGAACTACATATGTTAAAACAGGGACTCCTAGTCCCGCCACTGTTGACAAGTGGGGACGTATTTAATAGTTAGGAAATGTGACGTCCTTCTCACTGAAATTTTCAGGGAAGCATCATTAAACTCTCCTTATCAAAGGGGATAGCCTGCATGTACAAAGCCTCTCAAATGAGTAGATAGATTTGATTCATGAAAAAAATAGGTCTTTCTTAATTTTAAGACATTAAACAAAGCATAATTTTAGTATATATGAAGTATCAAAAACATCTTTGATACATAGTAATTACTTAATTAAAGTAACACAAAGGTACAGCAAGGAATTGGAGGGTGCAAATTTATGTGTGTTGCTCATTATTATTGGTAAAAATTTTTGTGTGTTTCTAACACATTGCATGCTGGTAGAATTGTGTACTTTGTGTTTACAAATAAATTAATGCTAACTTATGCCTTATGGCACTTGTCAACTGAATCTGCTTTCTTCTACAAAAATTCCACTGATGTTTTTGTCAAGTTCTTTAAATGTGTTAAGACTAAAGGGAAAATAAATAAAAGGTATGTTATAATTATGTTCTCAATTCAAGATAGATAATTATATTAATAATTATATTTAAGTGTAGATAATTACACCAGTAAGGCAGGAGATCCATCCTTTTATCTACAGATTATTATTATATGACTTCTGGAAATTCTTATTACACACAATTTTACATTAAAGTTGATAATAATATTATGTTCTAGTATATGTCCCATTCTATATTAGACCACATACATTATATCATGAGCTTTCGGTTTCAGCATTGCTGAAATTTGGGCTCACATAATTTTTTCTATGTATCTGAGGATTCCTGTCTCTATAAGATGCAGAGATAAATTACTGGACATCATCCATCAACTTTCAGCAGCATATCTCCTTATGAGAAAAATCAATGTTTCCAGACATTTTCAAATATCCACTATGGCACAAAAATATTTCAAGATACAATGCACCAAATTACATTGCATAGGTCTCAATCTATGTAAAATAAGTAGCTAAATAAATAAAACATTGTGGAAAGTAATGCCTGTGATAAAAACAAGGGTAAATAGTTTGATTATGTTCGTGGAGTTAATGTGAAAGTTCTTGTAATTATTTTTAACATATCACAATATGGTACTGTATATATAGTAGCATATATACACTTAAAGAATATAAGTATTCAATTGGTAAATAAATGGTAAATTGGGAATTAATCATGCCTTAGGGCAGGAGATTAGGTTTCAAGTGCTGAAGAATTCACCATAGGGGCATAAGTTTTTAAAATAACTTTCTGGACTCCCCCACATGTTAATGCCAGTATTCTCCTCCTCTGTTCTCTCCTTATCAATGATCCCCATTAAATCATTTGTAAAATTACTCTTTCATTATTTTTTCAAAATTACTATGAAATCCTGACCAATTTCAAACTAAATTTTGCAATTATTCCCCTTGTCTTAATAACATTTAAGTAATTGATTAAGTACCATTTTGGACTTTTGTAAAACTAGTACACAATATTTCATTGTATGCTGATTTTCCTGATCTTGGTGTCTTTAGAAATCCTTTGATTCTTTGGTTTTTTTGTTTGTTTGTTTGTTTTGTTTTGTTTTGTTTGTTTATTTATTTTTTGTTTGCTTTTATTTGGTTTGGTTTGATTTTCCCTTTTGTTTGTTTCATTTTGGAGGGGTTGTGGATTTTGTTTTGTTTTTCCAGGCAGTATTTCTCAGTCCTGGTGTCCTAGAACTCTCTTTGTAGCCTCAAATTAGAGGTCCTACTGTCTCTGCCTCCTGAGTGCTGGGATTAGAGGTGAGATTCCACACCCAGCTAGAAATACTTTCTACACAGCCAAGGCCTGTCCTTTTTGGTTTGTTTACTTATCTGTTTTTGTTTTTGTGTTCAAAATTGATTTTACAAAATTTCCTCTAAAATTTTAGTCCACCTATTCCTTTGAGTCATTTTAACTTCTTTTATTTTACATTTTAAGTAAAATATAATTATATCACTTCTCCCTTCCACTTCATCACTTAATGCCTTTTGATACTGACTCTCTCTAGCTCTTTATATGTCCTCCTACTGTTAAATTAATGGCCTTTCAAAAATGATTGGGGATGAGGTGTCAGTGAGTTCAATGCTCCATCACTCTCCACAATGTCATTTATGTGGGACTCCAATCTATTTAAAATAATAAATTTTTCTTAAGTGATGATTACATTATGTCCTCAATAGTATTTAATGCCATTAACAGTTGAGTACAACTTAAATTTGTTATTTTTAATAAATGCGTCTATAAAATGTATTTGATTAATCATGGTTCCTTTTAACTAAAATGAGTCAATTATTAATAATCAGAAATCCTCAAAAAAGGATGAAATTTTCTAGAGAACTCATTTGTAGATATCATCAAATTACTAACTATCATCAAATTCATTTCCCCGTATTTAGCAATGGATATATCTATATTATTTTGTTCTTGATTGAGCAGTTCACATAAAGCAGTGCTTCCAATAACTTTTGATATCATAATGGTTAATCAAGTAATCTAGACATAGAACTTCTATTTGATTTAATAGTGGCAGTTTGCATATGTGTATGTGTGTGGCCTACATATTGCTCTAAGAACTGAGAGAAAGAACAGAGGTGAAAGGGGAGGGAGGTGCATCCTCCATGAGGAGACCCAGATATGTCTGAACTCCACAGTGAAGTTTAAAAACATTGTCTTTTCATAAACTTGGTCTCAGAATACGTGCAATAACATCCTACCAGTGATTTGCTGGCCTTAGAAACTGAAAGAACATTCTCTGCTAGGGAGTAATTATATGACTAAGGAAGCCTACCAGATCTACCGCAAGTATCATTCTAAGTAAATGCTGGAAATATAGATGGGCATAAGCTTATGCCAGTGTAGACAGAGATTGATTTCAGTTTGAAGTATTAGTATTTATTCTGGCATACTTATTTTCAAAAGTTATTGATTATAGAAAAGGAGAGAATTACTATAGAGCCTTGCTTTGTTACTAAGAATAAATATGAAATCAAACCAAGAATAATTATTGCATAGGTCAAAAGCCCCTGTGGAAGGAATATATCTTGTAATCATTGGTCTGTCCTCCATTCAAATATGTCCTTTTATTTGTAATCTGTGATGGTCCTGTTGCAGATACTATCTATGTCAGTTTGTGTTCCAGTATTGTTGATGACTATATCTTGGGCTTCGAAGACTAGTACAGCATTTTTAGTTTACTTTCACTGGTGGTCCTTTTCCTCTATTAAATCTAGAAGGAGGTTCAGTCGGCTAATCATTTTTTAAAGAACCCAACCTGCAGAAGTCACGTTAGTAAAATCAGAGCATAATTAAGCAGAGAACTATCAGAACCCAATGTTTAATTACTACCTGAAATCCAGCTGCCTTGTCTTGGTAATACAAACCACCTCTACACTATAATTCTGGAGGGAAAATCTCTTCTGGCACATTTCTGCTTGGATTTGACAGTCAATTGAAAAGTGATTCCCTGACTCTCTGCCCCAAATTTACTTAGCATCACAACTGTTCTGATGCCTCCTTAAAGGACAGCCTTGTTGCTCTTCCCTAGTATCCACAGAAAGTGACTTTTCATATAGACTGCTGCTTATTGCCCCAATATGTTTGATCCTGGGTGTGCTTCATCTTGCAAGAGTCATGGCACAGTTGCTGCACATTCAGTCACTCTCCATGGAGGGGGGGGAAAGGGAAATAATGTGGATTTAGCCATTCACTATTCTGGTGGTGTTGAAATCTACTCAGTTATCAGAACTACTATGTTCCTCCTGATTGGCTTGTCAATGCCAGGTAACAGATGTCCATGCCCTTTCTCTGTCTTTCCACACTATTCTTTGTTTCTTTACTCCTTAATATCATTTCTCTCCTTGCCTTCTCCTCTCCTTTTCTCTCTTGTCTCTATCTTTCTTTTTCTCCATCTCACTTATTGCCACACTTATAAACACAAGCAGTTCAATCATTTTTTTCATTCATATAAATTCATTGAGAACAATTTTAGGAAATGTTTCAACCATTTCATTCTTTGTTGTGTCATTTGTTTGAAGTCAAGGAACACCTGCTCATTTAGCTGTTGACCACAAAATTAAATTACATACATACAAAATTGATTTACTTCATGTTACATATTTTTAGTCCTTATATCTTCTTATTACTATCAAAGAGTTACAAGAAAGAATTTGTATTTACTTCTATTGGTAATGTTAGGTAGCACATTTCAAATATCTGTATCATGTCACATTAGGATACTGTAGAGGATGGATGGAGGATAAGATAAAGAAGAGGGAGGGATATAGAAGATAAAAGAAAGGAAAGAAGAATGCAGAAAAAGTGGGAAGAATGAATGTTATCCTAAAGTAAAAGGGGGGTCTCAAATAATACAACATCTAGAAACACCTCTGAGAAAAAGCAATGCTGATTGATATCTTTTACCTTGGGTTTATAGAAAATAGACTATCTACCAAACTGGTGATGCTTGTGTGTACAGTATATATAGCTGTCTCCGAAAGCAATGAATTAGTTACTCTTTTGCTGTCTCAATAACCCGAAGATATGCAGTATAAAGGACTGAAGAGTTTATCTTGGCACACACTTTGATACATATGACATTGATCACATTTTTTTTCTGTAGTCAGTTACTATGCAAAAACCTAATAAGTGGAGCTACATGAAAAAAAAATTTCAAACCTGATAACAATGATCTGTTTCCCACCAATGAAGTTTCACTAGTTTAATGATTAACAGCTTTCCCTAATAATACCTCTCTCTGGGAGCCATGTATATAAACACTAAGTCCAATGGAGGACACTTCATATTCTAACTATAACACATTGTATTATCATACTAAATTTACAAAAAGAAAATATTATACTGGAGGAGAAAAGTCACACACCAAAATTTGCACACATGCAGATTATCTCTGAATGTGTGTATACTAGCATTTGTGAGAAGAGATGCATTTAATTACACAAGCATGTACTTGTGTATATGTGCATGCATGTGTAAAACTGAGGTCAATGTTTGGTTTCTGCCTTGAACATACTCAACCTTATTTATTTTATGTGTGTGATTGTGTGTGTGTGTGTGTGTTTCTGGTGTATATGAATTATCTTCTATTCCTGTGACATAGGCATGCATTACAAAAGTACATGCTTGAGAACATAGGTTGAAGCTAGGTATCTTGCTACAGCTTTCATTTTCTGCATTACTTTTTGAAACAGTATTTCACAATAAATGTGTAGCTTGCTGATTCGCTCAGGCATGCAGGGCAGCAAACCCTAACATTTTTGTCTCCAAACTTGCATTACAATTATATATTGTTGTGCCTGACTTTTATATGAATACTAGGGATCCAAACTCAGGTAGACTTATAAAACAGCTTGTCTGCAAATTCTTTCTGGCCCTACAAATGCACCCAATCTTTCAACTCTATCTTGCTAACTTTCGAGTATTTTGTACAGAGTTTGAATATTAAAGTTTGAGCTCGATATTAATACAAGCTAAATTTCCCTAAACTCTTCAAATATAAAACCGGATTGATTCATTTTTTTTAAATGTATAGAAAGAGCCGGGCGGTGGTGGCGCACGCCTTTAATCCCAGCACTCGGGAGGCAGAGGCAGGCGGATCTCTGTGAGTTCGAAACCAGCCTGGTCTACAAGAGCTAGTTCCAGGACAGGCTCCAAAACCACAGAGAAACCCTGTCTCGAAAAACCAAAAAAAAAAAAAAAAAAAAAAAAAAAAAAAATGTATAGAGAGTTAAAAATGCTTAGGCTTTCTGCCTTTGCTCACAGCATCACAGATGGAGTCAGGAGAAACTCCTAGTTCCCAGCAAGCAAACCCCACTGCTGCAGAATAATCAGCTACAGTGAAAATCATATAGACCTTTGTAAGCAGGCAACAGGCATGGCAGTTAGAAAGGCAAGTCCAAGTTATGTTCAAAATCTATTTTAAAAAGCATTTTAATGTTTTCCTGTATGCTAAAAGTATATATAAACTGATTTTTGAAGAAGAAAATGTTTTATCATATAGAGAATCTTTTCCTCTAAAAGCAATTCACTCTCTCTACTTTCATTATTTGAATAAAAGCTCACCTTAAAATATTCTCAGCTATTTCCTGTGTGGCCAAATTCCTTCCTCCTATATGTTATAAAGCTTTCAAAAACTCACTCACTAAATTTGATTCTTCTGTCTACACAACCAAGAAGTGAAAGGTGATAATGTTGATGTCTGTTTAAATAAAATGTCTCTGAAATAAAATTAGACATAAAAGGTTCTTTTTATTCCCTATATTCCCACCTAAACTGATAGTGCTCTTTATATCATCAGCATACTTGAGTCTAAAATGATGCATTTATCTACTTGTACTTACACTCATTTATACCCCAAATGGCAAAGTTTGATACAGACAGCAAGAATTTTGGACATTTTCATTTTCTAACATCAGGATCTCCAGAGATATGTAGACCAAGTCCAATGAAGAACCTAATGTTTCTTCCATTTTTAGCCACTATAAGCTTCTAAGATTGTTGAGAAGACCTTGTCATTAATTACTATAGAGAAATGCTTGGACTCAAGCAGACTGGTATTAACTCCTTTTTATGTATATTTTTCTTTACATTTGAAAATTTCATACATGTATACAAAGAAATATAATATTTACTCTTCTGTTGTTGCCCTCTCCAATTACAACCATGTTTTTCAAAAATTGCCCTTCTGAATTTCATGTTCTTTTGAACAACCCACTAAATCTATTTAGTACTTTCCATACATGTGTGGCCATCCACTGGAGCATGAGAAACCTACAGGTGGCCACTACTTCAACAATAATAATGAGCGTTCCCTCCCTCAATAATTATTCACCATCTACAGTTTCCCATACCATCGTGAGTACTGGATATAATCTGCATATATATTGGATATATACGTGTACTAGAATTTTTTCAGGATTGGTCATATATGGATCTTTTTCACATAACCATGACGTTATGTACGTTTGTGTGTAATAACCCACAACTGTGTCCAGAAGACAGCATTTCATGGTGCTCTTCCCAACCTTTCAGCTCATACATTCATTCTTCTTCTTCTTCTTCTTCTTCTTCTTCTTCTTCTTCTTCTTCTTCTTCTTCTTCTTCTTCTTCTTCTTCTTCTTCTTCTTCTTCTTCTTCTTCTTCTTCTTCTCCTTCTCCTCCTCCTCCTCCTCCTTCTCCTTCTCCTCCTCCTCCTCCTCCTCCTCCTCCTCCTCCTCCTCCTCCTCCTCCTCCTCCTCCTCCTTCTTCTTCTTCTTCTTCTTCTTCTTCTGGGATATGCTCTAACCTTTAATAGTGAGATTGGTGGTTTATAAAGATTACCTATTCAGGGGATTTTAGGAGTTTGGGGCTCAGCGTTTTGATAAGTTATATATCTATTGACAGCTGGGCATTGAAAAAATAACTCATCTGACTAAGCTGAGAGCAGTCAGGTCTACAGGTATAAAGCAAACATAAATGTTTCCAAGGCGAATTGCCAACATGACCATTTAACAAAATTTAAATGTTAGGTTCTACCAAAGGGCCTATGACCTCTACAACCATGGGCTTTTAACCTAGCTCACATTCATAGGAATGTAATCCTCTCTAATGTAGAAGCCATAAAATCCAATCAGAAAATGCATAGCTACACTATGGCAGTCATGCCACTTATGTACTAATACCCCCATGTTACCTGATAGACTGGTATTATAGCACACAGCATCCAATTTTAGTAAAGACATCGAGTTTTCCCCATCAGCAGCCTATACACCATCCACCTTCTTACACTACAAAAGCATGCCACTCTGAATAAAGATTCATGGTCAATTTGACATTCCTTCCTTCCACGCTCTATAGCTGAAGCATATGGTGTCTTCAGCAATAAGTTTCTTACCTTGTTGCTATAATGGGTAACTAAAGGCAATGACAAAAATCTCATATTGTTTTAGGAACCTCTGCGGCATTCCTGACAATCGCTCATAGGGATGGATCCCTTGCATGACTTTGAGATTTTGATTTAATAATCTATATCTTTGGGGAGCAAAGTTTTGCACCAATGCAGAGGAATACTATTATAATTCAAGTTTGATTACATCTTTTTTTGGCTAACAATTCCACTACCGTCTGTAAGCTCTCTCTTTTTTTTTACATCTGTCGTACTGAACATTTTGAATACTAGTTTCATTTTCTTTCTCCCACATATGTTTTATTATTCCTGCTCTTGTTAATTTATAGTTTGGGTTGTGAGAAAGTAGAATTCCACATAGCTTTCATTGCCCCTTCAAATAAGTTTTGATCTTTATTTCCTTACTTCCCACTACTTACATTTTTTCTTTCTGCTTTGTACCTGGCAGTGTTCTACTTTCTGGCTACATTCACGTACTTCATGACTATACTCACCTAAGGTATACTTCTTTCCCCTTGTTTAGTATGTTCACTCCCAAAAATGCTTCCTTCTAATTCCCTGACTTCCACTTGTGCTACAAGTGACACACACAAGCAAAACTACTGAAGCTATAATCTACATGGGAAAGAATACAAATTACTATAATTCTTTTCTGTTCATTTCCATAGCTCACTTTTTAATCAGATTATTTATTTTCTCAGTGTTTAGACTGCTGTAGGATGAATATGTACTTAAGAATCTATGGGATGAATATATGCTGAAAATGGTTTCCATTATGTGGGGAGTCTATTCAGTCACATCAAAATTTCCTGTATTCTATAGATGTCTTTTTGCTTTGTGAGGTCATTTTGATCATTGTTGAACTTGTTTACAGTGCTACTGAGGTCTTATTCTAGAAGTTCCTACCTTAACTTAGACATTGAAGTGAGTACTTTCAAAACTTTCTACTGTCAGTTTGGGATATCAAATTTCATGTCAAGATTTTTAATTATCAATAGTTAAATATTTCTCATGGAGAGTTATTTTTTGCATTTTCTGCATATTGAATCCAGTATTATTAGCACAAATTTGCTTCAGGAAGATTTACAGCCTGTAACTACCCACCTACTGGGGTGTGGTCTCGTAGACTATTGACCCAGAAGCAGAAGCACGTCCAGACCTTTTCTCTCGTCCCCCTAGTTTCCGCTTGACTAGTTTGGATTGTTTTTGATCTCATCTCCATCCGCTGTTTAGGCAGAGAATCCTGATTTTGTAAATTTCCCCCCTAAATAAATAACTGTCTATCTTTCAGTTCTGAGCCAGTGTGAGATTTCTTTTAAGTGCCCAATATCTCTGCCCATCACCTGGCATCCCACATAGATTTAAACTTCATGCCTCTCGGGCAGATTGCCCGCTTAGTTTGTCCTCAGGCTTAGGTACATCATTTAGGGGTTGATTATAACTGGTATATGGTTGAGGGTCGGGGAAGGAATTTTATGAAGGATCTTTTTGGAAAAAAAGAGGAAAAATTGGATGATGGGATAATAAGTTGGTATTTGTGAGTTATTATTTATCAACAATTACATTGGTATAGATTCTTGTATATTGATACAAAAGTAACTTATATTAAATATTGTATTCATGCATGCTTCTACCTCTGTTTAAATTATTTTTTATGTATTGATACATATTTACCATAATGCAGTGTACATTTCTACCTCTGATCAAGATACTTATATATTGTTTATGTATTAATATATATTTACCATATTACAGTGTACATTTCAAGCAGAGAATCCTGGTTTTGTAAGTTTTCCTCCTAAATAAATAACTGTCTATCTCTCAGTTCTGAGCCAGTGTGAGATTTCTTTTAAGCGCCCAATATCTCTGCCCATCACAAATTGTTGAAGATATGGTCATTTTTCCAGTTTATATGTGTAGAATCTTTGTCAAAACTCAGGTAAATGGGAATGGGATTTCTTTGGTTATCTCTGAGTCCTCAACCTTATTGAGTCTGTTTTGTCTTGGTGCCATTCAATACTGTTTTTATTACTATGGTTATGTAGTATTATTTGAAATTAAGTCCAATGGTACTTTCTAAATTTTTTTTTTGGTATTGCTTTGACAATTGTGTCTCCATGCAAAATTTTGGCTTATTTATTTTCTGTGTCTGATGAGAACAGCATTGGAGTATGTTTTAATAAGGACTCACATTAAACCTGTAGATGAAGTTAGTACACTGTAATTTTTGTATCAATTCTTCTTATTCATGATCTTAACTTGTCTCTCTACCTTCTAATATCGTCTCTATCTTCAGAGTACACCATAAAACTGTTTTTTCCCTAATACATGGAAAATCTGTTGCAAGAGAAGTTAAGGAAATTCTGCGATATCTTTTCAATTCTTGGATGAGCTCATTCTCTCAGCAGCTAGCTATTGAGTAACCATGGAGTGGCGTAATGGTTTGGAAATAACTGGAAAATTTTAAGCATAGATGGAGTAATGTTAAGAAGCTGTCAAATTAAATGGGTCTTAATTGCATTTGTCTTGAAGTACTTTCAGGCACCAAACTAAAATATAATATATAAATATACATGCAATATTTTAACATTATTCAAAAGATTATTCAAACAATGCATTTTAAAGCAGTGTTAATTGTGTACACACATATTCCCTGTAGAGAAATATTTCTTTATCAATCATATTTTGACATGGTTCAAACGAAAATCAAGTATTTTCTTTTTCAAAGTATTACTGGATTTATTGTGAATAGAAATAAATGATAGATAATTAATTACCATGTTATTATTGATGATACTTTCAACTATAGTGAATCCCAAGAACCTAGTACCTTGTGAATTAAGACTATGCCTATTTTTCATTCATTGGTAAAATGAGTAACAACAAAAACCTTTAAGATGACTAGAAATCAGATGATGTGTCAGTTTGTCAATCAAAGTAGTTTAAAGTGAAACAGGCAATTACTGTTGGACTTCCTTGAGTAAGTATTGTTGTCTACGTCAGGTTGTACTGGCCTTTGCTCAAGATTACTGTTTTGACAGTTCTTTGTTAGCATTATTGTGTTCTATGATACTTTACCAAGTTCCTCTACTAGGAACTACACTTGTAATTATGACAAACCAAACTCTAGATTTTAATCAATAGGGTAATATTTTAAAAGAAAAACATTATTGTAAATACTGAAAAGGGCATTTACAATTAATCACATTCTATGTCAATAACAGATAATACAATTTTAATCAAGGTTTCCCTGCAAACCACACATATTACAAAGTAGATGGAGTTCTAATTATCTCAGCTTGACATAACAGTAATAGTAATTAATATTTATACTTAGTAATAATTGCAGGACAAAGAAATTCTGTAGTTCACAATCACTCTACTGTGATGTGATACATAAAAAATATTCCGTGTATAGAATTTGTTAGCAGTGAGCAAAAAACATGTAATTCCTGCTTTTTTGTACACAAATCTGGAAGCTTATCCTATTATAATTCTTCATTAATGCATTCTTTATTTTCAACTAAATCCTTTAATTTCTGTTCGAGAACATTATTTCATTGTGTCAGAAGAGTAATTGTTACTTTTATATTATTAATTCTTTTACAACATTCTTGGTAGTGTAAGTTCTTTGTAAAAAAAAAAAAGTCGATCTTCAAAATTTAGTATCTCTGTAACATTCTTCACATAAGATATTATAGCATCTGTGGAAAAGAATAAAACTTAAAAGGTTGTAGTAATTAACATTGGTTCGATTGGTGGCCTGGTAATTAGTCAGAAAAACAACCTTAGACTAGTTCTTGAGTATGTCTGTATCACACTTAACTCATTTACAAGTGGATGGAAGAGGACTTTATTGTTCTTATTCTGTATTTGTAGTGATCATAAGTGTTATGATAATGATTTTTATAATCAATAAAAATGTCAACAGCTCATGGATGTGGGGGAGAGAGAAATGAAATACTTATGTTGACTGGAGGATTAATATAGCAATCTAAAACAAAGGATACAGTTGTTTCACAGACTTGTACCTGCCATAGTCTCAAATACTGAAACAAAACTAACTTCTTGCATTATTTTGCTACCAGGACAGCATACTTACCAGTCAAAGTTAGGTGATTCATCAGAGACATACAGGTCATTCCACTGTTCAGAGTCTTATGGCAGGTGGTGCCAGAGGTTTTGTAGATCTATTGAGTTAGGATTTAGGGTCTTCAATGTTTTTTTTTTTTTGTTGTTGTTGCTGTTGTTGTATTGAGGCATAGGCAGAAGTATCTAAAGAAGAGCACTATCCTTGGCTTAAGATGTAAAGATCTAGGCATGAAGATCCCTGATTGATGTGTGTAAAAAAAACCTAGTCACCAAAGACTCTCCAAATATAACTATTCTTTACACCAGATAAATCAATGCACCATGGCAAGCGGAAAGAACAGCTTTCTCCTTTGAAATATGCCAGGTAAAGGCTTAGTGACTTAGTAATAACAGCCTGAATACACACTTGGACTTTATACCAGGAAACAGAATCCTCAGAGTGTCCTTCCAGTGGCTTCTCATGATGAGTGCGTGCTTCTCATCCTAACACTTGGCTACCTAGAAGCTTGTGTGAAACTTGCTTTCCAATCACCATAGAGAGGAAAGAGGCAGTATAATGAGAAAGGGGAGTGGAGGCAGCTTTTCAACTGCCTATGATGGAACGGCAGGCTTCTAAGTATTTTTACAAATGATGCATTGTTTTAATTCTCATCAAAACCATTTTATTATCTGCACGTTCATTTTACAAATAGAGACGAAATAGAGGTTAATATTGAAAAAAATAATACCTTGCCCAAGTTATCAAATGAGGAATGCCAGTGCCATAATTTGAGGCCAAGAAAACGGAAATAACATAAATAGCATAGGGGCTATACATTTCATTCTTAGTCAAGAATCTCTTTCTGTTTCCAAATCAACTTTGGGCAATTCTGTGAAGTTACAATCTATTGTGGGATTTTTAGAAATGTCTCTAGCACATAAAAAGTTTGGATCTATATTTTTCTAACTTACCAAGAATTATTATTTCTGACAGTCAAATATATAGTGACATTACTTACAGTACCTGAACTGTCAAAGAAGGAACCCTAACAGAGAAATATCTCCATCAAATTGGCCTCTAGGCAGGTCTGTGTGGCATGTTCTATATGAAGGATGGATGTGAGAGGGTTTAACTCATAGGCTAGTGTTATGTCTGGGCAGGTCATCCCAGGTTGATAAGACAGTAGGATGAGCAAGGCATGAAGAGAAAACCAATAAGAAGTATTTGTCTGTGGTTTCTGCTTTAGTTTTTGCCTCCAATTTATTGTCTTAATTCTAGATTTCTCTTCACACGATCCTGGACTATAATCTCTAAGTCAAACAAACCCCTTTTCTCCCCCATTATTTTTGTTTTGTTTTTTGATTTTTCTAATCAGGATTTCTCTGTGTAATAATATTAACTGTCCTGGAACTCATTTTGTAGACCAGATTGTAGGCCTTGAACTCACGGAGTTCTGCCCCTGCCTTGCAAGTGCTGGAATTAAAGTTATGAACCACAACCCAATTTTTAGTCAGTATTTTAGCAGAGAAAAAAAATGAAAACAATATGTATTTGTGTACTTAAGTTTCTTAGTGAATACAGACAAATTGAAATGAATATTTATTTTCTAGGTCATTTCATCTGGAATTTTTTATAAGTCAGGTTTATTGGGATATGATACAATTTACTAAAATAAACATTTTAAACATGCTTCTATTTATTTTGGTAAACAGAAGCAAACCTATGTAGTTACCAACCAAAGACATAAAGCAGTCCTTTCAATCAATCTGACTCCCTGTTAGCCTTGCTATAAATTTGATATCTATTGCATAATACACTGAAAGTTTTGTAGTAATTCATTTTCCTTTCTATCTTAAGCAAAATTGCAATGGTCGGATACATATCAGGTATTTAACTTTTCATTCATAAAGAGCATATAAATTGATTTCAATATTAGATAAGTATGAGTAAAATTAGCATAAATATTTACATGTAATTTACTTCTAAGAGAATATGTACATGAATATTTATTTGGATTTTGTTAGATATTAACCTTAAAAGTAAAAATGCGACTTCAGGTGATAAGTACATATTTAGCTTTTCGAAGAAACTGTTAATTGGTTTTGCAAAATGGTTGTATCATTCTATATTCTCATTGGATGCTTGCAAGGTATCCTATTTTAACTGTGCATTCCTAATTTTAACTGAAATCATTTAAATTTAGAGTATTATATCATGACACTAATTTGTATTTGCCTAATTGAGTATATATATTTTAATTGTTAAACTGTCTTTTCTAAAGATGTTTTCCTAAGTGGAATGTATGCTAATATTTTCTTTGATATACTTCTTATTTCTGAAGTCTCAAAATAATTTGTCTCAATTGTGGGTTACCTTTTACCTATTTTTTCTATGATTTCATTTGAAAAAAAAAGTAAGTTTTTGTTTTTGATAAAGTCACATTTTATATTTTATTTTTATTTTCATGAATTTGGTCATTTCCTCTAAGTTCACATGGATCTAATGAGAAATTAAGATTTTTTTTCCAGTGGTGACCCTTAGGAATTTTATACCGCAGGGTTTAAGCTCTTATGTTTAGTCTCTGAGTTGTGGGTTGAGAGTCATTTTGACTTTTAGACCTTCATTGTTCCAGAATCAATTGTGGTAAGTTGGATTCTCTCACTTTCTCTAAATGAACTGGCTGATGCCTGTATCTGTTTCAGAAGATTCATTGTGTCCACTTGATCTCAGTCTCTAGTCTGCCAGCAACACACTACCTGAATTACTGTGTCTTTGTGTTAAGTTTTGGAATCAAACACTGTCCGTTATGACTTTTGTCAAAGCCATTTGGTCCTTTCTATTTCCTTTGCTTTCCTATGGGATGATCAAAATCAGACAGAAGATTTCAAAGAAGAAAAGCAAATCATGACCTGTTCTTTCCAATGGAAGTTATTCCATCTTCATATTATTTTGTGGACAATAGGTAAATTAGCCATACGGAATCATTTGGTCAATTCACTTACATCTCCATTTGTTTAGATCTTGTTTATTTAATTTTATTGACCTACAGGCTAAATATTTCATTACAGAGATATTACATATGTTATTAAATCTATTGAAATGTACTATCAATAGCATATGTTCATATAAATTTCAAATTTTATTGGCATGTTATGAAATATATTAGATATTAAAATATTTACCTTATGCAAGGCGATGGCAGTGCACATCTTTAATGAAAGCACTTGGGAGGCAGTGGAAGGCATATCTCTGTGAGTTTAAGGCCAGCCTGGTCTACAGAGAGAGTTTCAGATCAGGCACCAAAGCTACACCTGTCTTGAATAACAAAAATCAAAAGACAAAAAATTACTATACAACCTGTAAAACACAAAGTAAGGGTCCTAATTCTAATAGCTTTTTGTGGGAACTTTGGGCTGATACACCTAAACGAAAAAGATGGGAATTGAGAACTTTGCAGCATAAGTAATAAATCTCAGAATGACAGGTCCTGGTCTCAATTAGAGCTTCAAAAAAACCATGGTGCCCAATGACATTTGATTCCAAATGTTTTAGGTCCTAAACCAAAAAGTCAGCTAATCAATTCCTGAGATACTGACTTTCAAAATATGTATAATTAAAAATAAATAAATATTGTTTGAAGAATCTGAGTTTTGAGACGTATTTCTTTGCATCTATACAAGACTAACTCTATACTTTTCACCACACCTTGGGTCTGAGTTCTATTATCCTCTTTCGTGCTTGCAATATGGAACTATACCTATGGCTACTGTTCTTAACTCAATAAATTCTCCACAACAGGCTGTACTTACATAGTCTTGCCTCACATTGTGAATACTCCTAGGTCTGGGTCTCCTGGATGGTATAATTTTTTTCATTGTTTGATTACTAAGCTCTTCTTAGAATATTTGATGGATCTTCTGCAGCAGAATGGGTGATTTCTTCCCTTCTCCAATCATAGAGGATCACTTAATTACAGGCCCAGAATTACTCCTGATCATATCTCAAGGAGAAATATTTTTTACACATTTTACTATTACCAGTACACTTTGGAACTTTCCCTATGACAACAGTGGCAAGGTTTATCGATATTTCACAATCAAGTTGATTTTTTATTTAACTACAAGTGACGAGAAGGAAGGATCAAGATATCAAAACAGAACACTTGCTTTTCCTGTATAGGCAATGAATCTCTTCCTCTTAGGACACAAAGGAATCTTTAGTACAGTCTCCCAGACTTCTGTCTATATTCATGATTGACTGCCAGTAGAGACTGATGGGATTATGAATTTATGACTATAGTTCCCAGAGGTTCTAGGCTCCTATAAAGTTCTGAAACCTCACTCAAATATGAGTTAACTGCCTTATTTGAATAAATGTTCTCAGATACTTTAGTGGATCTTTCATTACTCTGCCACAGTAATGCCGAGTCTGGATTCCGTCTCTTCTGTGTAGTTGTATATTACATATGAGGTCACTTAGTCCTCTTATTAATGAAACTTTCTGAGGTAATTAAGAAGAAATTTACACTATCTGGCCTTTCATGTCATGAAAGAAGTAACGTGCTTTCAATCATTATTGTAACCCAAAAGAAAAAGTCTCCCCAGTAATTTAAATGTTTTTTCTTACTTTGAGTGCTTTGTGTAAGCACTAAAATACGATAAACCTTTTTTCCTAAGTGTGTAAGTAAATTACATTATCTGTTATTTTTTTCAGTATACTTAATAAAAATCTGATATGAATGTTTTTTATAACATTATCCATAATAGCAATATAGGAAAGGATATTCAAGTTTCCACAACTTGGTGGTGTAAGCAACATATGCTAAAGGGGAAACCTAACTACTGATGTATGAGACAGCATGGTCACATGTCAAATCATTATGTTTAACAAGACAAGTCATTCGAAATAGGATGTGCATTATGTGATTTCAGTTTCACTTATTAATATTAAAAAAAGATTGCTAACTGGTTTACAAGCTCCTTCAAGATGAGAAGAATCTATATAGAATAGTAGTAGGAATTTAAGAACCACAGAGGTCTATCCAAATTTATTTAATCTGTAATTTAAATTGACAGTTTATTTTATATATCTAAATGTATTTTTAAAATCATTCGATTCACCTTTTTCATATTGGTGTACTTAGAAAATAAATAAATGAACACTATTAAGATTAGGCAAGAAATATTTGAACTCTGACACTCACTATACAGCATATCAGACTTGAATTTAGCCATTCTGACAGGTCTAAGATGGTATCTCAGAGTCATTTTGATTTACATTTCCCTAATGATTAAAAATACTGAAAAAATTTTAAGTGTATCTCTGTTATTTGAGATTCTTCTGTTAAGAATTCTCCATTTAAAACTGTATTCCATTTTCTAGTGGGATTAGTCAGTATTTTGATGTCTGGTTTCTTGAGCTCTTTATATATTTTCTAGATTAACCCTTCTGTCAGATGTGGAGTGGTAAAGATTTTTTTCCCATTCTGTAGGTTGTGGTTTTGTCTTATTAATAGTGTTCTTAGCCTTACAGAAGCATTTCAATTTCAAGAAGTTCCATTTATTAAATATCAGTCTTAGTATCTGTGTTATTGGTATCCTGTTCAGGAAGTTATTCCCTGTGCCAATGCATTCAAGGCTCCTTCCCTTTTTCTCTTTTATCATGTTCAGTGTAACTGGATTTGTTTTGAGGTCTTTGATTCACTTGGACTTGAATTTTGTCTAAGGTGATATGGGTCTATTACTGTTCTGCTACATACTGACATCTTATTATGCTAGCACCATTTGTTGAAGATGTTTTATTTTTTCCATTATATAATTTTGCCTTATTTGTCAAAAACAAGGTGTCTGTGGATCTATGCAGAGTCGTCAACACAATTCCACTGTTCCCTCTGTCTGTTTTTAAGCAAATACCATGCTATTTTTATTATTTTAGCTCTATAGTAGATCTTGAAGTAAGATTTTGTGATTCTTCAACAAGTTACTTTATTGTTCAGGATTGTCTTAGCTATCTTTTATTTATTTTCCATATGAAGTTGAATATTGTGTTTTTGAAATGTGTGAATAATTGTGCTGGAATTTTGACAGAGGTATGCATTAAGTATGTAGATTGGCTTTGGTAAGATTACCATTTTACTACGTTAATCCTACACATTCAAGCATAAGGGATCTTTCCATTTTCTGATATCTTTTCCAATTTCTTTTTTAAAGAGTTAAAGTTCTTGTCATACAGGTCTTTCACTTGATAGGTTTAGAGTTACTCCAAGATATTATATGTTGCTTGTTGCTATTCTGAAGGGTGATGTTTCTCTGATTTCTTTTTCAGTTCATTTATTATGTGTATATAGGATGGCTAGTGATTTTTTGTGTTAATATTATATACTGCCATGTTACTGAAGGTGTTCCCTAGTAGAATTTTTGGAGTCAGTCATGCATATTATCATATCATTTGCAAACAGTGATTCTTTGACTTCTTTCTTTCCAATTTTCATCTCCTTGATCTACTCTTGTTGTCTTATTGATCTAGATAGAACTTCAAGTACTATATTGAACAGATACAGAGAGAGTGGACAGGCTTATCTTGTTCCTGATTTTAGCAGAATCACTTTGAGTTTCTCTGTGTTTAAGTTATCTTGGCTGTTATCTGCATGCTTTATTTGCCCCTTGACATCTCCAAAATCAACTTTTAAAACAATCTGTGAAAAACTAAAGAAAACAGAACAATTTTAGGCAATACATGAACTGTGATGCTGAGATTGAGTATGAATGGACTTTAACACTTCAAAACCAACACACAGCAAAGGATGTATGCAAGGCATGAATTAACTTCACTTCAAACATAATAGTATAGAACTTCTGTCTGAGAAGTACCTGAGGATGCACCTGTTTGAGTTGGCTAGAATGAGGGGGAGCTCTGGTTTCATTGGATGCTAAACATTTCCCTTAGGCAAACCATTGTGCACCTCCCAAGATAAAAAAAAAAAAAAAAAAAAAAAACAGTCTTGCAGCAGACACTTCTGTTATTCTTAAATATCTAATTTATCAGTTATGCATTTCCTACACCAATTATTCATTAAGCAAGCTCTATTTAAATTTTCTCCATTTTTGAACATGACATAAATTTCATTCCATGTGACATAGCAATAAAAGCAGGATAGCAATGGCATAGTTCCTATCTCTATAACATTCTCTATAATCTCTAGTGTATTTTTTTCTTGGTTCTCTCAGATGCTGAGTAAGAAGGTGCTGCTGATCTTTTCATTTCATTTGGGAAACAACTTAGGTTTAGAAAAGTTTTATTCTCTTGATCTCATAAATAACTCAAAATTTTTCAGGTGTATTGAACTCATGTCTATTCAATTGCCAGTACAGGATCTCAAGCAAAGAAAGTAAGTGAATATCAGATGACTGATTAATTGACAAACATGATTTTCTATAGGATATAGAAATAAAATCATAATAGTTGTATTAGTCATCTTTCTAATTTTTATCTCAGTGAAAATTGAATCAAAGCTATATAATGCTTTAAAGCTTTAATTATAGTCTCTCAGTTTGGATTCTGTCTACTTTCTATTCATATAGTTTTAAATGTCTTTATATTCTTCCTATAATATTAAATGAGATTAATATGATCTTTTTACTAATATTATATCCTTAAATAAGACCATTGACATAGTCAGGTCATGCATTGTTTTTCAATGTCAGCATTTGCCACATCTTCTACCTATACCTGAAGGCTGCTTTGTGGCACAGGAACAAAATTTCTTCATCTTAAAGAGCTTGAACCAGTGGGTCAGTATAAGGGCCTTTGCCAAGAATTTGATCTTGGGAAGTCTCTAGGCTTTTTGCTTTTCCCTATTGTTCCAAAATTTTTGCTTTTTCTCTTAAATAACATGAAAACATCAATGCCAGCCCATCATCCAGGACTGCTGAACTAACTGAATGTGGTTTGATGCTAGAAGCCCAAGTCTTTATCATCTCACAAACAAATGCAGAATGCAAGCCATAAGTACAATACCTTGCTTAATTTCTTTTAAATCATTCATTTGTATATGTATCTATCTACCTTCTTTGGATCCTTTTGGGCCTTTAGAACTTGATGCTAAGTCAGAGTAGATACAGGGTAGGAAGCTAAAACCCTGGGTAAGTCATCTCTGACAGCTACTGGTGATGTTTAATCCTATCTTTGTGCCTTTCCCTGTTCATCAGGTCCAATAATTTCTTCAATTATTTCAAATCCTTTTACTATTGTCTTTTGTAAGGCCTGAATCTCCTGTCATATATATAGATAGATAGATAGATAGATAGATAGATAGATAGATAGATAGATAGATAGATAGATAGATAGTGATTTCATTGAGACACATAGCCTTTGGTCTTCATTCTTCACATGTGATTCCAAGGTCTGAAATTTCTCCTTTAAAAATAACATCTTATCCTTGAACCTTACTTGGATACCCTGCAGATTGCCATCCTGGAGAGATATCCCATCTGTTAACTTATCATAACTTTTAACAAATTTTGATTGTCAAATTCAGCAGTATGAATTTTTTCAGATAATTTCTCAATACCCTTAGATATGGATTCATTTTTTTCTGTAAAATTAATGTTATCTTTTTTAATAATATTAATTTTTTTCAGGAAACTTTTGATTTTTGATGGTATTAATCTTGTCAAATAGCTGTTCATTATTATTCTATAAAGACTGTATCATTCCTAAAAGTGCCATATTCTTTCTTAATGATAGAATATGAAGAAGAAAACAGTTCCAATACCCAATAAATTGAACTATCACCATAACCATATAAGTCTCATGTAATATAATCCGTAGTATTACCAAAAAAGTTACTAGAAGTTTCAATATTAATGTAATCTGCCATATTGATTTATTAATTAACTGTAATATTACAGATATTTGTTAATTATTGGTAAACTGTTTTAGATGTAATAATCATTACGGTCCTGCAGATGTTGTGGTTTCAGAGTCGCGATGGTGACAGGAATGGTCCTGAGCCACTTTAGTTTCCTGCCTTGGTACTGGATAAATACTGAGAAATATGCTTTGCTTAACAAATTAAAAGCAATTAAATCAATTCTATACTCCGAGCAAGAAACTCAGAACTCATGGGCTGGGAGCAGAAACAGGAAGGTGCACAAGTTGCCACAAGACAGGGAACGGTGCCTGGGAACCATGCCAGGGAATGCAGCAGTCATGCATGTGCTTGGGAAATTTCCCAGTTATTGCATGCAGTAAGCTCCGCTGTGTGTGGGGGAGATCTATTAAAAAACCCACTTAGTTAAAAGCAAGCCAAGTGGGCAGGGATGAGAGAATTTTTGGACCATGGACCACCTAGACCTTTAGGCCTTCCACCTGGTAGGTGTGGAGTCCGAATCCACATGGGTGCTAGATGATGAAAAATGCTTAAATGAAATCCCACACTAGCTCAGAATTGAGAAAAATAGATGGTTATTTATTTACAGGTATACTCACAAATCAGAATCTTCTGCTGGAATGGAGAACAGAAACCAAATCCCGCAGCCAGAAAAGAGGCCAGGTGCATGCACTACATTGGCATAAATAGTACAAGAGGCCATGCCCCAGTGGACGGGTGACTATTGGCTGTAGGACTTCCTACAGCAATGCATTTACTAATCCTTTAGGTACTGAAGTACTTAACTCAGTGAATAAACAAGAGTAGTGTCATTAAATAAAATGTATTTCATTTTTATTTTTATGAGTATTCCCTCATTGCCTACTCTGAAAATCTGTAAAACACGCTTCAGTTGAGCCACACTACCAACAGTGATTTTTCTTCCTAGAGGTTACACATCAGAACAAAGAGAGTAATTCCTGAAAGGTTTTAGTAGTTTAGATTTTCATTCTTTCCACTATTACATTGTCCAAACAAAATTTGAATTGTGATATAATTATGTGTAAGAATGCTCAACATTTCTTTCTCATATGGCCAGGATAAACAAAGAAAAAGAAGCAATATTCAATTGTTACATATGAGCTGGGTAGTGGTGGTGCTTGCCTTTAATCCCAGGACTTGGAAGACAGAGGCAGTTTGATCTCATAGTTAGAGGCCAGCCTAGTTTACAAGGTGAGTTCCGTGACAGCCAGCACTGTTGCACAAAGAAACTCTGTATTAATAAACAAAATAAAGAACAAAACAATCAATTGCTACATATGTATCTATAATATTATTAGGTGTCTGTATTTAGTTTTCATGTAGGCTTATACAGCCTTATGCCCACACACTAGTCAAGCACACATTATCAGTTTGATAAATTATCACAATTAAATGTGATTGCTTAATAAAAATTTAAAGATTTGTTGTTTCTTGTGTAGAGTACATTAATGCTCACTTTCTGAATCATTGGGGTCATTTACACATCTCCTCCATGGTGTGGTAGGTCCTTATGTCTATGTGTTGCTTTTATTGTTTAATGAATAAAGAACTGGCTTGGCCTATAGCATGGGAGGAGGCAGATGGAGTCAAAGAGAAACCGGAGCCCCTGGAAACAGACGCTGGGAACTTTAGCTGGTAAGCCACTGTCATGTGGCAATACACAGATTGATAAAATGGGTAAAATTAATATAAGAGATAGCCAACAGTTATTTAATTAATAGTTTCTGTGTGATTATTTCAGGTCTAAACTAGCTTGGGTGGCCGGAAACCAATAAGCAGCCCCTCCTCCGACAAGTCCCTCTTCTGGTCTTGGACTGAGCATGGTATAGATTTACTCCTCTTTGAAGTTTAGGTGTATATTATGGCATGCCTTGGCAAATGTGGACAAATATGACCAATCAGCTCTGAGGAAGCTTGAAGAAAAGGAACACCATTTGCACACTGCTGTCTCTCTGTCATCAGAATCAAGGAGCACCCAGATGATGGACATTTACATTTAAGGCTCAGTCTGGTTCAGTAAAAGTATTGTACACAAAAGTCTTCTGTTGACCCAGTAAGATAAATAGCTGAGGAATAAATATCATGTATCATGTTACACCACAGGGATACAAGGATGGCACAGTCATACCTGTCCTGGGATAACAGTCTCCAAGTTAACTGATGATAAATTTTTTTATTGGTTAAAAGGATGACTTTTCAGGTTTCCTGACCATCCAATTCTCTACTGCATGAAGTATAAAATTCACTTTTCTTGATTTGCCTTATTATACTCTTTATAAATTTAATTTAATCTATAATTATTACAAAATGAATAGCTAGAAAATCCTGCAGTGGGGATTTGATAATCAAAGAATGCGTAGCCCAATTTACAATAATTTTCTTTAATTTTCACATACTGACAAAGTTCACATTTGAAACTGAATTGAGAAGTGAATTGGATTTTTATTATAATTTTCTTTTGATCTAAAACTGTTGTAAATATAGTCTGTTTAAAATGGGGGTGTTTGTGAATTTCTACTTCCTTTTTTATTATTTTATTTAAAGTGTGAAGCAATTATCTTCCCTCCCTAGACGGTTATATTTTCTTCATTCAAACCACTCTTACTCACTGGTTCTCAACTTAAATATAATATACACAAGAAAATATTTTTTAACCCTCTGCTTTTTAAAATTTTATGATTTCCTAGCATTCGGTGATTATTTCTGAAGGGTATATTCTAAGGGTGCTTAATTAGCAACAACCACATTTCACTTCATCCAGTGTGGATATTTGCTCATAACAGTGGGCCAAACTTAATCATGATAACTCTATAATAAGATTGTGATTGAGTGCACTATTGACACCAGTATTATTCATTTTTTCCTAGTATTTCTTTGGCTTTTAGAAGCATATTGTGTTTCTACATATTTTTAAAGACTGTTTTTATTTTTAATTACATAATTGTATAATTTCCCCATTTTCTTTCTAATTCATAACTTGCATAAAAAATTTTAATTTTGTATTTCTATCTACTTGCATAAATATTTCCATAGGCACTTAATTGAACTTATGTTGATTCTGTACTGATGTGCCAAGCTGGTAATTTTCACAATAATAATTCTACAAATCCATGAAAACAACTTACGAATGTCTTGATTTTTCTTCAAAGATTTTTGTATGGTTTTCTTCAAAGTTTTGTAGATTTCACTAATAGATGTCTTTCAATTTTTTATTAAGTTTATTTTAGCTTTTGAGGCTAATACAAATGGGACATTTTCCTGGAATTGTATCAATGTGTTTCTTCTTAATATACAGAAATGTTATTGACTTTTGTGTGTTAATTCGTTTTCTATCACTTTAACGAAATTGTTGATGATTTCTACATGTCTTATGGTTATATCTTCTATGTACAATCTCATATGATATGTCAACAAAGTTATTTCAGCTTATTCTTTCTTATTTGCATTCTACTTTATCCTCTTTTGTCCATATCTAGCTAGGACTTTGAACTCCATATTAAATATACGTAGTTACAGCAAGCCATCCTCCATTTTCCTGATTTTAATGGGACAACTTAACAGTTTTCTTCATTTAAGATGACATTGACTGTGAAATTGTTATACATAGTATCTGTTATGCTGAACTGTTTTATTTTCAATCCTGTTCTTTCTAGAAAATTTTCATAATTTGTTTTTAATTTCACTGAATGCCTTTATAATATCCTCTGAGTTGGCTGTGTGACTTTTTTCTTTCAGACTTTTCATGATTTATTCTATAATAGACTTGCATGTTTTGAGCCAACCTTCCATCTCTAGGTTAAATTCAATTTAATAATTATAAATGCTATTTTCCATGTATGACTGTATTTAGTTCAACATAATTTATTGAGAACATTCATTATATTTTTTAAGGATATTGCTCTATTTTCCCATTTTATATTGTTGCTGTAGTTGTTATGTTTTTAACTTTTTTTTAGTATAATAATACTGGATTTGTAGCAATAGTTAGAAAGTATATTTCTTTTTTAGAATAATTTGAGAAGTATCGGCTACAATTTTCTTAAAATGTCTAGTATAATTCTTTTGTGAATCCTTATTGTTCTGGGTGTATTTATTCATGATGCTTTTTAGTAATTATTCAATCTTGCTGCTTGTTATTTGTCTTTCTAAGTCATTGATCCCTTCTTGGTTTAACTTTGTGATTCAGACATATCTAGAAATTCACTTATTGAATTTGGGCACAAGGACCTCATCATAAAACCTGAGACTCTGCAGCTGGTTGGTGACAAAACAGGGCACATTTGCCAACATATAGATAAAAACTGTGTGCTTTATTTGCTCAAGAATCTAGGTCAATGATAGACAAATGGTATTTCATAAACTAAATAGTTTCTGTCGATTGGAAGAAGCAATGAATAGAGTATAGAAGAAATATAAAAATTAGAAAAAAAACCTGTCACCAGCTACACATTGGATCAAATTCAATACCTAGAATAGAAATAGAATTCAAAACACCAAGATTCCAAATAAACAAACACAATAAAATTGGACTGTATGTTGGAACAAAGGGTCCTCAAAGGGATAGACCTGAGAAAACATCGCACTGACTAAAGTAACCAAAATCAATAAAGGAAATTGCTGCATGTTCTCTTTTATAGGTGAATCCCATCTGCAAATTTCTTGATCACAAATTTCTTGACCAGAAAGACAATATTGGTACATCACCATATGATGTGGGGGTTGAAGAACAATGTGTGTGGAATGAAATAAAAAGAGTGTGTTTATAGGGGAGGTAAGGTTTAGACATGGAGTGTAGAGTTCATGGAAAGAAAAGGAAGGGTTAATCAAACAAAAGGTGTCTCAAAGTCATGTAAAGACCTCTCATCTTATAATCAAGTTTAATATATATCAATATATTTAAGGAATGAATCCAAGGATTACTGGATGCAGCTCCCTTTAGGAATCATGGGTTATCTGAACAAATGTCCAGTTCCTAGTATGAGATACATCTTTTGGGAAGTCAGCTTCTGAGGTCTACCTCAAGGAAACCATGAAAAAAATCAACAGTACAGGCTCTAGCCATTCTTCTTGTTTGACACTAGGAGTAGATAATGTGTTTGCAGAAGATAAAACACTTCCTGATTGAAAAGTACTGAGAAACAAAACAAGAACTTAGATGGGTTCTCAGTAGTCCTCATTGTCTATTATGTTCACCAAGTCCAGTTTTATCCCATGCTTTTTCAGACCCAGGCCAGCTGGCCTTGGTGAGTTCCCGATAGAACATCTCCATTGTCTCAGTGTGTGGGTGCACCCCTTGCGGTCCTGAGTTCCTTGCTCGTGCTCTGTCTCCTACTCTTGATTTGGACCTTGAGATTTCAGTCCGGTGCTCCAATGCGGGTCTTTGTCTCTGTCTCCTTTCATCGCCTAAATGTTTTTCTTTGGGTTCACCTTCTTAATTAGCTTCTCTAGGATCATGCATAATAGGCTCAACGTCCCCTATTCATGGCTAGAAACCAAATATGAGTGAGTACATGTTCCTCTTTTTGGGTCTGGCTCACCTCACTCAGGATAGTGTTTTCTATTTCCGTCCATTTGCCTGTAAAATTCAGGAAGTCATTGTTTTTTACTGCTGAGTAATACTCTAATATGTATATATTCCATACTTTCTTCATCCATTCTTCCATTGAAGGGCATCTAGGTTGTTTCCATGTTCTGGCTATTACAAACAATGCTGCTATGAACATAGTTGAGCATATACTTTTGTTGTATGATAGGGCATTTCTTGGGTATATTCCCAAGAGTGGTATAGCTGGGTCCAGGGGTAGGTGGATCCCGAAATTCCTGAGAAACCGCCACACTGTTTTCCAAAGTGGTTGCACAAGTTTGCATTCCCACCAGCAATGGATGAGTGTACCCCTTTCTCCACAACCTCTCCAGCAAAGGCTATCATTGGTGTTTTTGATTTTAGCCATTCTGACAGGTGTAAGATGGTATCTTAAAGTTGTCTTGATTTGCATTTCCCTGATCGCTAAGGAAGTTGAGCATGACCTTAAATGTCTTTTGGCCTTTCGAACTTCTTCTGTTGAGAATTCTCTGTTCAGCGCAGTGCCCCATTTTTTAATTGGGTTGATTGGCCCTTTACGGTCTACTTTCTTGAGTTCTCTATATATTTTGGAGATCAGACCTTTGTCTGTTGCGGGGTTGGTGAAGAACTCAAGAACAATGGCAATGGGTTTTTGATCCTAGTGCACGTACTGGCTTTGTGGGAGCCTAGGCAGTTTGGATGCTCACCTTACTAGACCTGGATGGAGCTGGGTGGTCCTTGGACTTCCCACAGGGCAGGGAACCCGGATTACTCTTAGGGATGATGAGGGAGGGGGACTTGATGGGGGAGGGGGAGGGAAATGAGAGGTGGTGGCGGGGAGAAGGCAGAAATCTTTAATAAATAAATAAATAAATAAAAATAAAAATAAATAAATAAAAGAACTTAGATGGAAGTGTACAGATTGCATCCTGTCTTTCATAGTATCTGAACATACAGTATGGGTCCCTGGACAAAGTACCAATAACATTATCTCACACTACACTCTGTGAACTCAAACTCCTTACCTGGAATGTCAGACAAAATTTGTCTAATTCTGTAATAATGGTATGCCATGAAGTAATAATATTCTCTGATTCTACCAGAGATCTGATCCACAATATGTAATCCTCTTCTGGTACCGTAGACTCTGGTCAAAAATAGTATCTAGGGAAGTAACAAAAATAATGTCCACTACTTCTCTTTCATTAAATTGATACAGCATTAAACTACCTTCATTTTATTTAAGATTATTTCAACTGACAAATACTACCCTCAGTCTTAATCAGAGAAGCTTCTCTTTGAGAGAAAGGTTATTAGTGCAGTAACATGTGACTGCTCAATGTGCTTACAACAAGTGAGAGGAGTTCACAGGCAAAAAAAAAATAAAAACAAAAAAGGAATATTTTATTCTACTTCCTATAATACTCAAGGAACTTTGTAAAGAACAGGCAGAAACAATGTTGTGTCGTGAATGACAAGAAGAAAGACCATGAAATTCCATCTTTTGGGAATTACACAGTCAGACCAGTTATGATCTCAGTACAATGATACTTAGCTTTACTGAGCTTCTAGAAGAATGAGCCTCTCACATGGGGATGGAACTCGAGAGGCCCTGTCCAATCCTTACTGAACTTATAAATTCTTGGGAGTATGAAGCCACTTCCATACATTATGTAACCACGATGGAGCACATCAGGCTCCTTTGAAGAACATCCAGCTGATGCCTCCAGGGATGGCCCTAGTGAAACTTACTGGGTTAAAAAAAATGCATGAATATGGACAGACTTGCAGGACAGAAAAAGCTTGATAAGAATGAGAAAAAAACGAAAGAGTTTGGGGTGACAGTAATCAGTATCCATTGTATACTTGTATGAAAATTTCAAAGCATAATTTTAATTTTTTAAGTAATTGATTTTATGAAAAACATAATACACATTTAATAACTAAGTACATAACTTTCTCTTGGAACAAAATTGAAAGAGAAAAGAATGATATACAATAGTGGCTTAATTTTGTTATTTTGTTTAATTTTAGAAAATTTTGCATGTGTATCAGTGGGATCTGGTGTGGTTAAAGGGATTTACAACAGTGAATTCAACTTACTGGTACAATAAGAATGGAATCCTAAGAGGGAAGCTTACCACATAGAATTGTGGTATGGGGGGGGTGCTATGCTTCTATATGCCATTTGATACTCAAAGAAGCTGGCACATCTCCTGCACAGGGGAGTTGATCAATAGATAGATGCTAAATGAATATATATGATTATTTTTACAGACAAGATCTGAGGCATGAGAACTAGACTAGTGTTCTCACTGTGAAAATGCACTCAAAGGGAGGGCATTTGGAGCAGAATAAATGAGGTGCATCAGGAAAGATAAATAAGACCATAGTAATTGAAATTTAGGGAGAATGTGATGATGCCAACGTTCAACTTTTTGATTGGGGAAACGTAGATCAAAGATGCTTGAAGGAAACTTTTACAAGTTATTTAATTAAAAAATATTATTATTTGAAAGGGGAGATACTGGGAAAATTTAAATCACATGAATCTCAGGAAACACAAAGAGAAAGAATGGAAAGAAAGATTAAAATTTCCAGTAAAGAATGGCAATCCAGTTTAGAGGCTGTTCATAATAAGAGACAATAATAGTATCTCATGATCATGAGAAGGCTAATACGAATGAATAAAATTGTACTCTGACAAATGTTTGAAGAATAAAAATTCATTCATGGTGCCTTCACCAAAACCACAAATGCAACAGCAACAAGAAAGTAATCTTCCATAGACAAAGGAGACAAAAGACCTTCTACTGTAAAACTATGAAAGATGTGGTCAAGTGTGAAGGTACTTTTCTAAAGAATGGTCAGGAAGATTATCACAGGGGAAACAAGTAAAACAAAGTATGGAAGGTGATCATAATACCCAGATATGCCAAGAACTTCCTTTAAACACAGACATCCAGCTGGAAGACAGGTGAGAATCAAATATCCTTTAAAAATGCCCGTAGGAGCATCTTTTGTTAATGGTTGAAAGTTTCACCTCAGCAATGCTGGGGCAGGAGACTGTCTTAGTTAAGGTTTTTATTGCTGTGAAGAGACACCATGACAAAGGCAGCTCTTATTAAGGAAAACATTCGATTAGATAGTTCACTTACAGTTCAGATATTTATGTATTATCATTATGGTGGGAAGCAAAGCAGCATGCAGGCAGATATGGTTCTGGAGAAGGAATTGAGAGTTCCTACATCGTGATCTGAAGGCAACAGCAAGTGAATTTAATCAATGTGCATTCATGACTTGAGCATAAAAGAGACCTGAAAGCCTTCATTCTCAATGACAGATTGCCTCCAACAAGGCCACACTCACTCCAAAAAAGCCACATCCCTTAATAGTGTCACTCACTTTGGGGACCATTTCTTTACAAGAACCAAAGGAGCCTAGAGTTCTAAGCTGTCTTTGCATGGCCCAGAGGATAGGGTTATAGCCTTTAACAAGGTCAGGTGTGAGCAGTACTACTGATGGAAGGAAGGTATAAATAGCAACAAATGGGGACCAGACCTCAGGTATCTGAAGAGTGAAGCGTGAGGTAGCTCCTAAAAATCAAGACACACCACCACAGCATAGTATAAACCTGTGCCTTAAATTTTCTACTTTAAATTTAGTCTGTGTGAAATGGACTATACATATTCACACTCTATATATTTTAATGCAGTCAACACTTCTGGCGTGGCCTTCAGTCCCTTCCAGCTGTAGCAAATAAGATTGATTTAGCTTCTCCTGGTGGTTTAACAGAAGGAAAGATTGCATTCAATATTAGTATAAAATATTATATTTCTTTACTTTATTTTAATAAATATATCCATCAATTAAAGAAATAACATCATTGATCACAAATTTACTTTTTAACAGTGATATACTGCAATAAAATTCTAATTTTAAAAAAAGATTTCTTGATAGAAAACCTCAATTCATTTCAGGGTAAAACTATAAAGCTAATATATATATTAAAGATTAGTGACTGAAAACAGTAAAAATGTAAAAAGTAACAAAGCATTTTAATATTAAAATAATAAAAAACATATTAAACAACTCTTGGGTCAAAGGGTGAACACAAAAGGCTGCAATTTTTTTTTAAAACGAGGACAGCAATATTAGGGTACAAAAGAATTTGTGGCGTATGTCCAAACCAATTGTGAAGAGAAGCCCAATAATATTGAACACCCTTGGCAATAAAAATGAGTGGAAAATAGAATAGACTGTCTCTCAAAACCTCTAGGAAATGAATGTAACAAAGTAAGTGAGGAAAAGAATTAATGGCAAGCCTTAAAAATGGAGCCATAGATACAGAATTGAAACTACAACCCAGCAATTTACTGAGGCAGCAAAATCCCTAATTATATCCTAAATAGTTGTTTCTATATCCACAATATATGCCGTCCTTATCGCTTGTCAGGAAGATTTTTCTTTGCAACTGACAGTGAATGCTGTATAAAGCCACAACCAATCAAAATTCAGAAATGTGGAACCCAATGCCAGTGGACAGATCTACAAACTATTCCTGCACCAAACCATAGGAAACACTGCTGAAACGGGGGCAGAATGATTATAGTAGCCAGAAGAGAATGTAGTGTGCTATGAGATCGAATCTATTAGTAATTTCAGAAATTACACTCATAAAGTCTTACCAACATGTCTGTCTAAACAAGAGCTCATCATGGATGTCAACAACAGACATGCCAAAGCAGACAAAGAAAAGCCCAAGTTGTCTCAATCCTACACAAAGAACTCCAAACAAGTAAGGAATGCTGAGTGCAGGAGAGATACTCTTCTCTAGGGAAGATAACACCAATTGGTTATCCAATAACAAATGGTGAACTCTGAAAACATAAATATGAGTAACATTATTCAGAGCAAGTTATATATATACACATATATAATATGTGTATAATATATACACATATATAATACACATATATATAATACACATATGCATGTAATAACAATCAATGAAAAAGGAGGTTATGTATAAGAAAGAGAGGAGGAATATAATGTAGGGTTTGATGGGAGTAATATTATAGGTTCACAGTTAAAAGAAAAAATTAAATAAAAGGAAAATTGATACATACTAGAAGTAATAACTACTAAATCCAGGTTCTATCTAAAATAATTTTTTCAAAAACAAAACCTAGGTTAAATAGACAACTTTTTGAGACATTTATCCTAGGAGACAAATTATAATTAATTTGTATAAGTATGAGAAATTTTATTATAGAATAATTGTGTAATTGTTTATAGACTACCTACCAAACCTCATTCATCTCAGTGTACTTCATAAAGGAGTTAAATATATGTTTAAAAATCAAGAAATATTAATGAAATATAAAATTTTGTAAAGCATTGGAAAAGAACAACTAAATTTTTTAACACATGCATATGGACAGACATTAAGCTCAAATATTGACTAACTTGCTAAAATATAAATAAATCATTTGTAAAATATCTGTATGATATTCTTGTTAAGTTTTTCTGTCTTAGTAATATATTTCTTTGGTCAAACATGTCACAACTCATGCAGTTAATTTACTGGAAATCTTTGTGAAGTCAGTTCTGTCTGTTCCCACTTACTAGGACTCTGAAGACTATCCTGGGTCACCATATTCTTCTGCAGTAAGCACCACTATCAGACTTTGAACTTCCTTCTGACCCACATTGTAATATTCTCAAGTATACTAGTAACCATAGAATCTAAAGTGCATTAAAACAGAACAAAATAAAAAGACTATTAATTTCAGTAAAGTTGATAGAGTTCAATGGAAAGGTGGTCATAAATAACCCCATGAAAACAGTTATATCAATAGAGCTTAAATGCAAAGGATATGACTGTTTCTCATAATTCAGAGAAATCTTTTGCCAAAATTTACCATACAAAACTATAAAATGTTTTCAATAAAATGAAAATTAATGGACATATCATTAACATAAAAAATATATTCCTAATCAATAAACAAGCACTTTAGTTAAAAGGAGAGCACTGGAGACTTTATAGACAGAGCCAAGGAATGTCTTTTGTCCAGAAAAAAAACAAATGAATAAGAGGTCCCAGCACATGAGATCTAAGGCTTTAAGTGAATCTTACCCAGTTACACTGTAACAGAATGTATTTATTCCCAAGTTAGAAGAAGTCTTGTGTAGAACAGAAGCAGGGCTAAAATGGGCATAGGCCTTCCTGGATTAAAGCCATGTGGCACTAATTTATGGATGTGGCAGAATATATGATGAAACCCTTAAAAATATAGCTGTCTGTAGAGATGGTATTTCTACTGTTCCTTCAGCACCCTGCATTCAATTATAAATGTGTAACACACATGTGTGCACACATACACTCACATGGAGAGAGAGAGAGAGAGAGAGAGAGAGAGAGAGAGAGAGAGAGAGAGAGAGAGAAAGTGTATGGTTAAAAACAATAGCAGATAGTATAAATAGATATAATCCAAAAGCAGTTGGTTCATTATAGATATTTGTGTGGAACATCCAGTGAATGAACTGTGTTGGGGAAACAAAACAAGTGTAACAAACTTACCAAACAATATGAGTCCCGTAAAAAATAATCAATGAAGAAAATTTAATAAAAATATATAACAGTAATACAGATTTGAATAAGTAATATTTAACTGATGAGAAAACACAAAAGAAATCAGTGAAAAAACATTGAAAATTCCTAAAATATCATGTACAGACAGAACAAGATAGAGTAGAAAGTTGGCCATAGCTGGAATCCTGGAAATAAAAGAGTAAAAGGCAGAATCACTATTGGAAAAAATAGTATCTGTGTCTTTTTTTCCAAAACTGGTTTGTATCATTGGCATTGTACAAAGAGTCAGAATAAATGAAGGACAACCTGTGATGGGTACATAAAGATATTATAAGGGAAGTTCAGGAAGCTCTTTAACAGTAATAAAAAATTGCAAAGGCTGCCATTCATAAAAGACACTGATACAAAAGAAACACTGGAATCAGTTCTTCATGCATAAGGAAATAACTTCAGGGAAAGACATAGAAATTCAGGGAGAAATGAAGCAAAGATGTACTGATTACAGAGTTTGTAGCACCATTAAGTATCACACAGAATAGCAGTACATGACTGAAATGAGTTTGTAGGTCCTTGGGTAGTCTGCAAAATTGTGCAGAGAAGGAAGACAATGCATGAAATCAAATCATGAAATGAGATGAAAAAGGCCTAGCAGGACGCTGAAAAAGGGTTCAAAGGTTCAAATTAAATATAATGAAAAGTAAAGGGAAACATATTCATTTCAATCAAATTATAAAAGTGTTCCATATGTGCAAAATGCAAAAAAAGGATAAGGATTATATTTCATATAAATATAATAACCAAGTTAAAGTAAAATAAAGAAAAATAAGATATATATGTATGTATATAAATATACACATGGATAATATTCCTTTCTTTCTTTAGTTTATGGTGTATGTAGAAGAAATATTCATATCTCAACTTTATGAAACCCAGGACTGAAAGAATGCTGAGTTAGAGAATGCAGAGGAGTGCCTTAGAATGTAGTCTGTGTGGTATGACAAGTCTGTTGCTTACATGAACTCACAGTGTTGTAGTTACCTGTACAACACATGAAAAAGAAAGAGCTATTTAAAGTTACAAAATGCATGGGGAAGGGAAACCAGGACACCTTGACTAATGGAGGAGCACTACTGAGAGTTAGTTTCTAGTGGAGGAGGGACTAATATTATTGGGTGATATGACCAGCGGGAGATTTTGCATGGACAAGTGGATGGCCACATACCAAAACACATGTCAAGCAGGTAGAAGTAATTAGATGCAGGGGGTTATTAAATAGGTAAATAAATTATTTGCTCTTGAAAGAAATGTATGTATGCAAAAAGTTTGAATATGTATCCAAAATTTAGTTTAATAAAATTTCTAGATTTAAGGTTATTTAAGTAGATAAAAGAAAAAATGTAAGACTCTAACACCAAAAACTCGGGAGGGTAGCACAGGTCTTTAATCCCAGAACTTGGGACACAGGAGGATATCTGTGAGTTCAAGCCAGTCTGGTCTACAATGTGAGTTATAGGCTAACAAAGACTGTTTGCTATACAGAGGACTTCTGTCTCAATATATATATTGAAAATTACAATTATCAAAAACCAAAACAACAAAAAATCTTCAATAGCAAAGAAATACCTCATAACCACTGTCTTCTGAAATCAATTTTGAGTACATAACGATTCTACCAAATTTGTTCTCTATAAAATCTAAAGTAAAACACAAATTGTATGGGTGATTGACAATGGTTTAGAATTTACATGGATAATGGAGAATAGAAGGCAGTGAACAGCCAGTGAGCCAGAATTTGTGAATTTAAAAACACAAATCAGAAGTTGAGGCATTATTTCTTATTTTAATATTAAGGTTGAGAAATACATGAATATGGGTCCATTTAGTGTCAATTGATCTATAGCACTGGTGAGAGGGAGATAAAATATTTGGTCTATGTAGTTGCTGTGGGCATTCTATGTCAGAAACAAAGATCCAACTCTCTCTGTCAACTGTGTCAGAATGGAAAGAATAACAATGCAGTAAGGGCGCCTAGATTCTGTGGGAGACTTCAACACAGATGTTTTACTCAAGGTCCAAATCAAGTGCAGGAGACAGAGCACGAGCAAGCAACTCAGGACCGCCAGGGGTGCACCCACACACTGAGACAATGGGGATGTTCTATCGGGAACTCACCAAGGCCAGCTGGCCTGGGTCTGAAAAAGCATGGGATAAAACCGGACTTGCTGAACATAATAGACAATGAGGACTACTGAGAACTCAAGAACAATGGCACTGGGTTTTGATCCCACTGCACGTACTGGCTTTGTAGGAGCCTAGGCAGTTTGGATGCTTACCTTACTAGACCTGGATGGAGGTGGGTGGTCCTTGGACTTCCCACAGGGCAGGGAACCCGGATTATTCTTAGGGATGATGAGGGAGGGGGACTTGATAGGGGAGGGGGAGGGAAATGGGAGGTGGTGGCGGGGAGAAGGCAGAAATCTTAAATAAATAAATAAATAAATAAATAAATAAATAAAAGACCAACTGAAGGCCATCCATTGGGGGTTGTGCAGACAAAGCAATAATTTGAAAGAGGAAGTAAAACTGGGCTCCAGGCAACTTATTCACATAAATGCTATCCTAATGCAATGATGAAACATTGAGAATTAGGTAGGTACAATGTCTGAGATGCAGGAAAAATTATGCCAGGTTGGATGCCTCAAGGACTGTTCAACTAGAAAGCAGCTAAAGGTGTATTTGAAGCATCCATAAATAAAACCACTAAGATGTTTAGAATAGACATGATTAAGAAGTGGTAGACTTTGTTCCAAAGGGTCACAGCACCCAAAGTGCAATGCATCTGAAACATTCAGGGTAGAGAGCCATGACAATCTTTAATACTGATGAGATCACAATGACAAAATATAATCATATCTGGACAATATTAATGAGAAATTGAGAGGAGAACATAAAGTTGAAAAGATCACGTGAGGGACCACCAGAGAGAGTTGGAGAAGGTAGTGGTGGAGATATACAATTCAAATACTTTGAATAAATGTTTAAAAATGTAAAAGAATAAAATAACATTTAAGCATATAAGTATATTTTTAAATATATTTGTAAATTATTTTCAGCTTTCAAGTATGCTTGATTATTAAACAAACACAAACTCAACAGAAAGAGGCCTCTTCTTCCATTCACTCAACTTATATTGAGGACTATCTCTGTCCGCTGTAGCAATGACTGCATCCTGGCACCGAGCCAGCACCACAGTTCTCCCAGACAAAGAGCAATGACTCCCTAAGTTTTGCTGTCAGATCTTCGGGCTTTTGTTTTCTTATTTTCACCCTCACACTCCATTTACATCTCCTCACATGTGGAGAAATTTTTCCTTATAAGTAGATGTAGAAAATGCTTTGCTTATGAATAAGTTCAACGGGGCTACAAATTAGTCCTTTTTATATATATAAAAAATTGGCCTCATAATAATACCCCCCTTTATAGAGGCCTCACAGGGGATTTTGCCCCTTTCCATGTGGTATTTGGAGATTAATGGGAATGGTGTCCACAGATTTGTGTTCCAGCCAGACTATACCACTTATCTGCAGCCGGTGTCAGGGTCTTAAGACGATTAATCACCTCTCTGGTTCCTGAAATAAAATCTACATTGTATAATTCTTGGACCAAGGAGGGGAATGGGAATGGTTTGGTTTGGGGCTGCTTCTCATCATTAATTTTCAATTATGATTTCGAGAATCATCGCAGTTAAAATTCACATTGGAGGGCAGAGGGTAAAAAAACCCCAGGGAAGATTAAAAGGGGCCACATAGAGGAAAAGGTCTGGGAATTATAAAGTCTTCTTTCTTTCTTTCTTTCTTTCTTTCTTTCTTTCTTTCTTTCTTTCTTTCTTTCTTTCTTCCTTCCTTCCTTCCTTCCTTCCTTCCTTCCTTCCTTCCTTCCTTCTTCATTTCTACCTTTCTTTCTTTTTAGGGAATTAAAATAATAAAGAATTATAAAATTTCTTACAGGATGGTATAATATATATATATATATATATATATATATATATATACAAACTAAAGTCACAGAGAGGGCAAAATAAAAAGACTTTTGAAAGATATAAATAAAAAGAATTAAGCTTCAACTTGGCTTAGAATTAAAAATGTGAACCCAACCTTTGTGACTACATCCTTAGTCCTACTAAAACTTTACTCTGCCCAAGGAATATGTTTTGCCATCTTCAGAGGTTTGTTCTTAGTCATTTTTCCTAGTATGAAGTGAGCAAACCTAGGCAATTTTACCAAATGTGTTAGTTGGAATGCAATTGGCTCCCATATGTTCTTTGGGAGTGGCACTATTAGTAGATGTGTCTTTGTTGGATTAGGTGTGTACTTGTTGGAGGAAGTGTGTTACTGTGGGGGTGGCCTTTGAGGTCTATGCTCAACATATATTAAATGCCTCAGATCACTTTTTATTGCCTGTGGGTCAAGATGGAGAATCCTTAGCTCCTTCTTTAGCACTGTTTTCCTGAACACCACTATGGTCTGCCATGATTAAAATGGACTAACCTTCTGAAACTATGAGGCAGACCCAATTAAATATTTTCCTTGATAAGAGTTGCCATGGTCATGGTGTCTCTTTATAGCAATAGAACCCTCACTAAACATATAGGGAAGCTGAGTAATGGAAATGTGTTCAGAACTTTAGAAATGGCTTTTATAAAGAATTTCCAATCTTGTAACATTTTAACTTTCATAACTAAATATCATTTTTGTACAGAAGTAACTGAAGATGTGGAAACAAAATCACATGGAGCATATTGTAGGTTAGATGCAGCAAAGTCAGCATAAGTGACTGTCTTTCTCTGGTCTCTGAGTCCATGATGCCTTTGAATCTTTAGCAACTGAATATGAAAGTATTTATTTGGAGTTATATGTTTATATCAAAAAGAAGTCCTCATTTTTGTTGACAGAGAATCCTATAACAATTATGCACTCCCACACACTATGGTATTTAATACATACCATATTAGATATTAGTCAGTCTTTGTCTATCTTTCCATTCAACACCTCCATTTCCTTTGTGCACGTGTACATATGTGTGTGAAAGTGTATATGAATGTGTGACTCTGTTAATGTATTTGCAGGCATATGCATATGGAATCCAGAAAACAACCTCATGTGTGGTTTCTTGAATGTCATTCACAGGTTTTTTTTTTTTTTTTTGAGATTGGGACTTACCATCTAGATGTTACCAAATATGCTAGCCTTACTAGTCAGTGAATCTCAATCTCAGACCTCAGGCATCTAACAATTTTAAGTGTGTCCCAGTACACAAGCCTTTTATATATTTATCAGTGGATCATACTTAGATCCTGGGTTTGCAAGGCAAAAGCTACAAGTTGAGGCATCCCCCACCAATTTCTACTTTATTTCATTTTGTTAATCTTTAAAAACAACCCTCATTATAAATGTTTTGGAAAGATCAGCTGTTATCTGCAAAACCTTTGAAAGTAAATCTATTCTACATTTATTGTTCTTAATTGTTCATACACACCATCTCAGCATATTGAATTCTCAATCACAGAAGGAACAGTCTTTCTAATGATCAAACTAGGCAGTCAAAAGGTGAGATTCTATCTACTTCATCATAGCTGGTGTGAGAAATTTGAAGTAAATCTCAAAGTTAGAGGAGATTCTGATGACTAGTTTAATGTCAGTTTGATATGAATTATCTAAAAGAAGAGAATCTCAGCCTCCATAAAATCTGGATGTAGGGCATTTTTTTTAAATTAGTGATTGTTGGGAAAGGGCCGAGTTCATTGTATGTGGGGTCATCCTTGGGCTTGTGGTCCTGGGTTCTGTAAGAAAGTAGGCTGAGCTAGCCATATGTAGTAAGTCAGTAAGCAGTGCCACTCCATGGCCTCTACATCAGCTTCAGCCCCCAGGTTCCTGCCCTGTTTGAGCGATTGTTCTGACTTCCTCTAACAATGAACTGGCAGATATACCAAATAAACACTTTCCACCCCAAGATGCTTTTGATCAAAATCTTTCATCACAACGATAGTAACCCTAACTAGGCTAGTTTCTCATTTGAATATTCCATCATGTACTTTTCTGTCATTCTACCCATTTTTTTTAAGAAATCAATATTCAGTAGACTAAACTCAGGCATGAATTTTGCTCTTTGCAGCCTTGAACTTCCAAGGATTGTAATAACACTAACATGATGCTTATATACCTGAGTTAAGATTGCACATTAAAACAAAAAGTTAATTTCTCTGAGATATTAAATTGAGTATCAAGGCACTGGAGATAGACTATATTGGAGATAGACTAGAGCAGTCTGCAAACTATCTACTGGTACTAAAAAGCAATGTTCTCAAGAAAAATGCTGGAGCATTTCTACCACTATATTCCAATAAGAGTTTTAATCTTAAGATTAAATTTGAGTTCCTTGAAAGAGGTGTTTGTTCATGTTTTTCAAATCTCTGTTTAACTCTGATTTATGTAGTTTATATATGTATTAAGAAATGTGCATGGTGATAGATATGGATCTATTTTCATTCTTCTACAGATTGACATCCAGTTTTGCCAGCACAATTTGTTAAAGATGCTCTCTTTTTTCCATTGTATACTTTTAGCTCCTTTATCGAAAATCAGGTGTTCATAGGTTTGTGGGTTAAAGTCCGGGTCTTCTATTCGATTCCATTGGTCGACTTCTCTGTTTTTATGCCAATACCAAGCTGTTTTCAATACTGTAGCTCTGTAATAGAGTTTGAAGTCAGGGATGGTATGCCTCCAGACGATCCTTTATTGTATAAGATTGTTTGGCTATCCTGGGTTTTTTGTTTTTCCATATAAAGTTGATTATTGTCTTCTCCAGATCTGTGAAGAATTTTGATGGGATTTTGATGGGGATTGCATTGAATCTATAGATTGCTATTGGTATAGGCATCCTCCTGAATATTAACCTTCATCAGGCGATGAAAGGAGACAGAGACAGAGACCCACATTGGAGCACCGGATTGAAATCTCAAGGTCCAAATCAAGAGCAGAAGGAGAGAGAGAGCACTAGCAAGGAACTCAGGACCGCCAGGGGTGCACCCATACACTGAGACAATGGGGATGTTCTATCAGGAACTCACCAAGGCCAGCTGGCCTGGGTCTGAAAAAGCATGGGATAAAACCGGACTCGCTGAATATAGTGGACAATGAAGACTACTGAGAACTCAAGAACAATGACAATGGGTTTTTGATCCTACTGCATTTGTACTGGCTTTGTGGGAGCCTAGGCAGTTTGGATGCTCACCTTACTAGACATGGATGGAGGTGGATGGTCTTTGTACTTCCCACAGGGCAGGGAACCCTGATTGCTCTTAGGGCTGATGAGGGAGGGGGACTTGATTGGGGGGGGAATGGGAGGCGGTGGCGGGGAGGAGGCAGAAATCTTTAATAAATAAATAAATTTAAAAAAAAGAAATTAAAAAAAAGAAATGTGAATCAGTGGTCAAAATTGGTAGTTAAGCTCAAATCCAGTAATGAACACATGATGTTAGTCTTTAGTGGATATTTTAAGGATTGGAAGAAAAGAGTATGAGTATATTCATCTCCAAACTTTAATCATCCAAAATATTACCATTTTCACTGTTATGCTTGCATATTTTTAATTGCATAGTCTTTGTAAATATAAAAAAGCATAACAAATGCAAATTACATTTTGTGAGAAACTTTCTGATTAACCAAGACTGCAAACACATTCATGTCTCCAATGAGTAACATTTAAGTTTTCTTCCCATTCCAATTTTCAGTTTGATCTAGATGTCTGTTTTTTTATTATTATTATAAATAATTGTGGCCCAGGGGTGTGATAATGACAAATTTCATGAGAAATGATCCTGTGTTGGTAGAATTTTTAGCTTTATTTTCAAGTTTTATTATGATCCCTTTGTGTTGTTAAGACTACGTTACTAAATGTGCTTCTATGGTCATATAATGCCAAAGAAAACCGCTGGAGAACCGGAGATTTACATAGTCAGTGTGTGAGAGGAAATCCCTCAGTCAGTGGCAACAACATGTGTTAAATCTCAAGTTTGATGAGGCTGACACTAGCCATGATTTATAGAGACAGCTGCCTATAAGCTGTGCAGACAAGCGAGATGAAGAATTTCCTGATGTGTTTTCTTTGACGATCATGTGGCAAGAAGGACTCAAGATATAGTTATTATAGTAATACATAAAAATTCTGTTCACTACTTACCTCTAAGAAGTAATTGTAGCACTTACAGTTTAAGGGGCAAAATGGCCTAGTTAAAAAATTATCAAGTGCCCAAACTTCATGCCAGGAAATGCATTAATAAAAATTTATCTTTAGTATTTAAGTTCATATCAACAAGCATTGAATTTTATACACAGTGAAAAATTTAAAACAATAAATATTATAATTTCTACTTTTTAAAAATGTATTCCTTATGGGAAGAAAAGGTGGGGACCAAAAATCAGGGGGAAAAAAAGAAAATAGAAAAAATTAGAAGGGGATAGAATAATTGAATATGAATCAAACAATGTGGTCCAGAGACTAATTTATGACATCCCATATTAAAATCATGCTTTGGGTTGTGCAAGCATTGTGATTCCAGCAAAACATTAGAATTTAAAGTGACATAGCTTACTCATCTACAATATAGATTTAAGTTGTGCTTCATGAAGTTTATTAGAGACAAGAGGGAGATGGCCAGAGTGCTGACAACAATGCTTGGAATATTGAAATCAATGTTCATCTGTTATAATTCGTATCTACGTGCATGCTGATTGGCCACTTAAAGTGACTATGTACGTGCTAAAATCAGTTCCAATCTAATTTGGAGACCTAGTATCCTTTTGACCTTTACCCCAGAGTCAAAATTTATCCCAAAGTTAACAGGCATAAATTGTACTCTGTTTTCTGTTTTTCCACACATACTATTTTCTTCTGTTTGTTTTAGAAATTTGTAACTTATAATTGTTTTAACACTCAGGCAGTGGTGGCACCCATATTTAATCCCAGCACTTGGGAGACAGAGGCAGGTGGATCTCTGTGAGTGAGTTGGAGGCCAGCCTAGTCTACAAGAGTTAGTTTCAAGACAGCTAGGGCTGTTACACAAAGAAACCCTGTGTCAAACAAACAAATTCTATCTCTCTTCAAAGTACCTTAACTTCTTTTAAGGATTAATCTGTGTTCTCCACAAATCCATATATTGAAATTGGGAACTTTAATGCTACAAAATGATACAATATTTAGAACTACATCCACATCGGACATAGTTAGCGAAATTATCTAGAGCCCCTATTGAAAGGGGGCAAACTGCTAATCCACTAGAGGTATAATTTCTATAATCAAGCAACTCTAAAATTCCAAGAGAGCCATGGCAAAGACACTTTTTCCTGGCCATGAGAAAACAGAAGCCCTGTAATAGTTTGATTTCAGACTTAAGGCCTCTGAAGCTATGAAATAGCATGTCTTGGCTGTTACAGCTGAGCAGTGTGGTCTCTTTGATATGAAAGTTGCAACAGAGTCTCATGGAGAGTAGTCACTAGCTAGTAAAACTGCAAAAGTTTATGCATGTGGGAATACTTGCATGCCTAGAAAAACTTCCTCCTGAAAATGGTGTTGCCATGCTCACAATACATGGACAACGTGTAACTTGCTCCCTACAGTAGAACATTTTCCTCCAAGTATGCGGGTAAGATTAAGGGGTGTAACGTGAGGCTTCTAAGAAATAGGCTTTCTCTAATGCTGCTACATGATTCAACTTTATACTGAAGAAATACATAAAAGAAAAGCTGTTAAGCTTGCAGTTTGTATTGGTTTGCTCCACAGTTTGAGAAAGCATACACAATAAATTATTTATCAAATCAACCTGCTCAGTAGTAAACAAATAGGTAACTTCAATGCTCCATTTTAGAACATCTAGGAATTGTATGGGGATGAGCAGATGATTGTATCAGGCATGCGTGCTTATTCAGTATCTATAATAGCTGCTAAACCAGAAACTGGATTTAAAACAAGACCAGCAGATAGCTTACCTTTGAGACACTCACAGAGAAGCACATGCAAACATAATTAGAGTACTAACTTTGAAAAGGCTAGAATAGAGCTGTTTCAGCCACAATGTGAGCATGGCCGCGGAAAGTGTGGATATTGTTGATATATTGATTTACAGTAAAGCTGGATGTGCTTAGATAGGGTTCAGTCATACTAGTAATTAAGAGAAACTATAAATTTCATGGCATTAAAACTGAACTTTGAAAAGCGAATACCAACTTACTCAACTGAAGCAAGATTAAAAGGGCAGAAGCGCACAGGCTGTGCTTACTCATGCAGACATGATATTTGTGGAGATGTGAAGACAAAAGATGGATTCATGTACAAATGTCAGGAGATAAGGCTGGGAAACAAATGATGTCTAAGGCTGAAAACCTAAAAGAGCTGATCGCAATTGAAAAGGGCCTTTCTTACAAATTCTGGGAAAGGGAAGATTAACATTTCATCAGCCATATTTCTAAGTTTGATCAGAAAAAGTTTTAAAGTCATCTGAATCTACCGTTGGCAACTTGTATTCCATGTCCGTGTGTCTGCAGCCTGCTCATTGTAGTGACTCAGCATATAAGGGCTGAAACTTCCCCAAATTATTCTTGCTTAAGCCTGAAGACCTATGAGCTCCAATTTGTCTTAAACCTTGCCTAAAGTCCGTTGTGGCTGTGTTCATTGATACTAGAACTTACAACTATCTCTTTTGGTTAGCAAGCATTAAATCCAGGTCTGATCCCATATTTGGACACTATTTCATGCTTTGCTAATTATGACTCCTTCATTTGCTTATGTATTTACTAAACCTACCTCAGTGTGTACTAGGGACCAATATACTTGTTTTATGACATGTGGGAGCTGCCCCAAGAGTTCTTCCATTAGGCTATCTTATTGCTAAGCATGCTATCCCAATAACATGAGCAGCTGTAGGAATGTGAATAATTGTTGAGTATGGATAATGAGATACACATTGATCTCCCGGCTCACATAATTTTTACTTTTTATACATTTCACTATTTTACGGTTTTACATTTTTAATGTCCCTTATAAACATGTGTTGTGAAATCTTGGCCCCAGACTATGGGAAATGGTGGAACATATAGAAGGTGAGGATTCAGAGGTAAAAGGCAGGTCATTGGGGATACATTCTTGAAGCAGAGAGCTAGAATATGGTACTTTGTCTTCTGTCTGTTTTTAACTTACTGTTGATCATAACTAGAACAACCCAATCTCCAACATCATGATGTATAAGGCTGTTACAGGTCCTAAGCAGTAGGAAAATGACCCGACAGAAAGCTTTAAACCATTACAAAGGAAATAAAGCTTTTTCTTTACTAAGTTGATTAACCATGGTGTTAGTTATGAAAGGAAAGTTAACCAATACACAATACCATGATATTTCATTTTCCGGGCAAGATTGCCGCTCCAAAAGAGCTCGTGGATTTTGCAGAGATATCCTTAAGTTTGACCTGGCTTTGTAGTGAATATTCTTGCATACACAGGGTCTATAACTTTCAGTAGTACATTAGAAAGGCTTGGCACAGCAGTGTATCTGCCTGGATAAAGTATGAATCGACTCCGTTGCTAAATATGAAGCTGAAAGTTAGCCACACACTGCTGCCAGAACTGCAGGTCAAATACAAACTCACATGACAAGCATATTTGCATGTTTACTAAAATCATAACAATTTGAAAGAAATTTTCTTTAATAGCTCATTTAAAACATTTTTGAAATTTAGAAATAATTGTAAGTTATTGTTTTCAAATTTTAACATGCAATACAAATATATTGGTATATGTTAAGTTATATGAGATTATATATTAATACACTAGAACTGTTTACAACAAAATTTTGAATTAACTGATTTTGACATACTTTATTACAATAATCCTCAGTACTTAAAACTGCCAAATTTTTGTTTTACAGATAAGTAGAATTAGGAATAAGTTGTGAAAATGATACAGGGATCTGTACATAACACAGTGATATTTTTATGTACATAGTTAATTTTTAAAAAACTCTATCCTATAAATTAATAATGAAGAAAGGGGTACAAAAATCCCTGACATTGCTCTACAATTTCCAGTCTATTTCTTTTAGAGCAGAAAGCGATTGAATGCCCCTATTTTTTGTCATGAAGTACAATTAATAATCAAGTATCAGAGATTTCTCTATATGTTTTTCAACTTCAGGTCGAAAATAATATCTGCTCTTGACAATCTATCCTTGTAAATAAATGTAACCTCCGCAAATATTTCATATCCATGCCACAGAGAGTGAGGTGAGATTGAGAAAATCAACTGTGATACTGGTCATGCCCTGAGAGATGCTAATTGAATGATAGAAATTGCTCCTAACATATGAAGGTTCAATAAAATCTACCTCGTTCATAAGATTGGAAAGTAGATAGACAACACAGTTATTTTTATAACACATGGGAAGCTCCTGAACTGTGACAAGCAGCTAGCATCAGTTTTGATTTTTCATTTTATAGAATTCCACACTCTAAGAAGTACTTGCTGGCATGTCAAGAACTAGGATGTAGAAAGAAAAAATGTTAAATAATCTCTTTTGTTCAAGGTCGTTTGAAATAAGCCTCTTGGGACATAGCAACAACATAGGCTCTAATGTGACAGCATCAAAGAGCTTATTAAAATGAATTACTTGAGAGGATTTATTGGTTACGTTTCCCTTGCCTGTAAAAACAAACCAAAGCTGAGAAAGGCAGAACACAGTCTTGAAGACAGGAAGCACAGGGCCCAAATGTGTTTCAATAATGCAGAAGGACAACGTGTTTCTACTCATATCTTCCATGTATGCTGTATACCTCAGTTAAGGGTTAAAGAGGCAGTGTTCAAACATGTAAACAGCTGGAAAGTTGGTTTTAATAAATAATGAGGACAATATTGAAAGATTTTGATTTTGAAATAATTCTACATTGACCTAAGAATGACAATGATCACCCAACTGCAGCTAATACAATCTTCTATATCCTTAACTACTCAGGAGAGCTAAGAATTGGCGATCAGATATGGTATTGGACAATTTGTCAATTCATTACATCTTTTTCAGATGATTTACTAATGTTCTTTGCTGGTTGTATCATTTTCCCTTCAATCTCTTGCCACCTGAAAACGTGTGAAAGGATATACCTGCTGTATTCTGGTGCTTCATGAGCTATATAGTGTGTATTAGAATTAATTGTCGGACATAAAATCATTCAAAGTTATTCTGTGAGGAGCATACAATTCTTCTTTATTCCCACATGCACCTTCTATGGTCTTTGCGCTGAGCATACAGCAATTGGCATTTAAGTCAGCAGTTCATGTTAAGAAAAAGTGAGGTAAAAGGAAAACTTGAGCAACTTTAACCGTAGGCTCTAAGATGTTTGACTAAGATACCAAGCAAAACAACATTTTTGGTGGAAAAGTCTTTATTAATAATGGAGCCCCTGTAAATCACCTATGTGAGAAGGTAGCAGCTCAATACAAATAGTGTAGGTCACCTGAAAAACACACAGAATAATTGTAACTGCTCTAGGAGACTTTGAAGTTATAGATTGAGCCAGTGGGAAATTAGCCAGATTGCCATTATAGCTGAAAAGTGCCGGAAGGCCCCAGCAGCCGGTGTAATTATGCAAGCTTTGTGAGCCTTGAACATTTTGTGATTGTAATGTGTCCTCTCAGCGTTCATAAAGTTCTCTACCAACCTGCATCCTTTATGCTTCTCTCTGGCCTAGGGCTGAGTAAGGAAGTAGGAGAGAAAACAAATATTACATAATATTTTCTTCATAACAAAGGTGTTTCTGCTTGGTGTGTTCATGGCTTACACTCATGCTTTGCTCTTCAGTGGTCAGCCTGGCTCAAAAACAACTGCTTTTTGCAAGGAGCCTTTGCTTAAAGAACAGACTTACACACAGCTATGTGTGATTATGACTGGAAGCTGAAAAATAAAATAGGGCGGCTGGGGACAAGCAAGGGTCATTGATAAGGCTAGAGCCTCATCACTGTGTTAGCTTTGTACAGGGAATGTTGTAGGATATAGAAAAAGGGCTTGTGAGTGACGAACATGGCCTTTTTGAGAAAAACAGAAGTAGAATAATTAAAGGAAAGGGTAGAAAAGAGAATATACTTGTCTTTGCGGGCGTTACTATTGCAGTGATGTAATATCATGAGCAAAGCAACATGGGGAGGAAAGAAATATTTTACTTACACTTCAACATCACTGGGCATCTTGAACATCTTGAGTTCATGGGAGGAACTCAAACAAGGCTGGAACTTGGGGACTGTAGTTGATGTAGAGGTCTTGAAGGAATGTGGCTTACTGGCTTGCTTCTCATGGCTTGCTTAGCCTTATTTTTTTATAGAACCCTGGGCCACCAGCCCAGAGGTGGTAACACCGAAAATGGGTTAGGCACTCACCCGTCCATCATTAATTAGGAGAATTCCCTACAAACTTGCCTAAAACCCAATCTTACGGAGGCCTGTTCTCCGTCTTGGTTCCATCCTCTAAGATGAAAATAACTTGGGTCAAGCTGACATAAAACTAGCCAGGATGGAAATTTGTACAATCCAAATACCTTTATATTCATAAAAGACAGAACCCTAAATGAAGAAAAAAGTGACTGTTCTCATGAGAAAGACTTCCATTGCTTTTTTTACATGTGCCTGGAGAAAGAATTCCAGATGAGCTTAGACAAGAGAATGAACGCGTGTATTCCATCAAACTCATGGGGTAAAATGTTTCTTACTTGTGACCTTTGATACAGAGCCCTTGCCAAAGATAGCACTACAGACAAGGAGCATCTGTCTGGGAATATTCAGTTCCAATATTGTCTAGGACATTCACCTTGAATTTTGAAGAGCAAAGATGACATTAAGAATTTAGAGAAAGTTATCAGTTCCCCCATACGCAGTTCCCCATGCACATAAAACTCATTAATCAGGAGTTCCAAAGGTCCTCTGATGCTCTACTGAGGCAAATAATCCCACTAGTTCCCATAAGCAATAACTGAGGCAAGCCATTTCTTATTGCAATTTCTCCCAGGAATTAAGGAACATTTCTCTCTCTCAGTTAACCCATGTTGACTGCATAAGGGAAGCTAGATTTTATAGATAAGAACTCCTCGACAAAGAGAGGCCACTGCTGCTGGCTAGCTGGCAGGGATTCAAGAGTGAGACATGTGGCCATCCGTTTCTTACTCTTTTGTTCACAAGGCCATTGTTCACATCCAATCTTACCCTTGCTTTTCACACTGTCAAGAGAGAGCTAGAATTTCGCAGATATGTCTCTGGAGGCAACAATTCAATCCACAAAAGAAGTCTAAGACATAGTTCCTTACTGTTTTGCCATAACTTAACAAAGTATTAACATGTTGCTGCTCCTTTTAAAGAAACATTTCTGAAATGAAACATACATTAAAACAGAAGACCTCATTCACAATGTGCAAACTTAACTTTGTTATCTATAAGAATTATAGCTACCAATTTACACTTAAGGAATGAGGAAAATAATGTCAACTACTGTCTAGTTCTTTTTCAATTTTAATACAACATTCGAAACAGTGAAACATGAATAAAATGTGATAATGATTTTAAAATAGTGAGAATAGTGATTATATAATTAAATATAATTTTAAATAATTTCCTCATTTTGCATTCTCTGCATTATTCAGTGATCTGCTTTGGTAGCTGGAGATGAACACCCACAGTAACAAAATTATTGCTCTCTGAAGATGTGTTCACTTTTTCCCAAATGACAAGCAAATTTTATAGATTCTGTATCTAACATTCATATGTGATCCATTTTAAAGTGTGATCTACATACATACGCTGACATACATGCCCACAAACATGCAAGCAGCACACGTTCACACACATATACATACAAACACACAGTTTACTCACAGTTTACTTTATTCTATTTCAGTTCTACACAGGATTTTTTATTTTATTCCCTGAACAAGTCACTTAGATTCATAGATGTTTGTGGGGAAAAGCCAAGTATATTTTTGGTCAGTTGTTTTATTTCCCCCCTCTGTCTCTCTGTCTCTCAGTCTCTGTCTCTCTGTCTCTCTGTCTCTTTCTCTCCTGTGTGTGTGTGTTTGTGTGTGTGTGTGTGTATAATGTTTTGCTTTGTGTTGAATGGAGAAATCCTATTCTAGGGTAGCCAGAACTGGTCAGGGACTCACACAATCTTTGAGACAGGATCTCTTTTAGACCCTGATGACCTGGAACACTTGGCCCTACTATCATCTTGTCCCAAATGTAGTTGCCACCATGAACAGCACCATTGTTTTTGTTTTGTTTTGTTTGCAGTTGTTGTTTACTTTCTTAGGAATAATATTTTATGGCACTCAGGCTGATGTAAAGTTTATATCACCAGAGCTTACTGGAAGCATCTGTTTAGTTATTATGTATCAGATCTCTGGAAGATATTATTCTATTGTAGTCAAAGATACTTTTTGCAAACACTGTATTTCATCAGTTAGCTACAGCAAAGAACAATATTTTAATCTTACTTATATAGCATTTACAATCCATATGCTTCTATGTTTTGTAGCAGTCATTTTTTGGTTCTCCTTTCGAAAAACGAGAATTTGTGTAGTCTGACTTCTTAACTGTTATAGTATCTTCTGAGTTCTACATCCAAAACACATGCAAGACTGTGGGCTGATGTGATCTACTCTTACAGAATACTCTAGTCAGGATTTGATCATAAATCTGAATTTTCTTTGCATCCCCATAGGATTCTCACAGACCCTCAGTCAGCAGGAAGTAGCCTAAAAAAACTATGCCCACATTCCAAGAAAATTGGATTATGGATGATTGTTCTTGTTTAGTGGGTTGGTTGCAAGTTGTTAAGAATAATGGTCAGTAAAAAAGCCAAACAAAGGAGATTAGATTCAGATTTTTTTAAAGCACGGGGGTGTGGGGGGTGGAATGCTATGTGATAAAGCTCTTTAATGCTGTAAAGATTTGTTATTCATATCACTTTAATAAAACACTGATTGCCGGGCGGTGGTGGCGCACGCCTTTAATCCCAGCACTCGGGAGGCAGAGGCAGGCAGATCTCTGTGAGTTCGAGACCAGCCTGGTCTACAAGAGCTAGTTCCAGGACAGGCTCCAAAACCACAGAGAAACCCTGTCTCGAAAAACCAAAAAAAAAAAAAAAAAAAAAAACACTGATTGACCAGTAGCTAAGTAGGAAGTATAGGTGGGGCAACCAGACTAAAATAATTCTGGGAAAAGGAAACATAGAGAGTTAGTCACCAACCAAATGCAGAGGAAACACCTGATTAAATGTAGATAAGAACTATGGGTTAATTTAACATGTAAGAGCTAGTTAATAATACACCTGAGCTAAGAAGTCAAATAGTTTTTAATCAATATAAGCTTCTGTGTGTTTCTTTGGGAATGAACATCTCTGGGACCAGGCAGGACAGAAACTTCTGCCTAAACTTAATGTTCCAGTCTTTTTTAAAATTTCACACTATCTTGCTTTCACATAATTATGGCCAAAAGAACCCTGAGCAGGTGTTTTTCAGTCTCCACCCCGCCCCCCCGGCTTGTGTTTAATACTAATTTACAACCAGTTTATAGTTAACAGAATGGGTAAAATTAAGTTAGAGGTGGAGACTTCCCTCATTGTGTCTTAGAAGCTACATAATAACCGCTGAATTATTACTGGTAACATGAGTCTTGGTCACTTGTACAAAGTGGCACTTGTCTGGTTTGTTCTAATATAAAATTTCTGTCTCTTTCCCTTCTTTTCTCTTTGAGTCTGCAGCAAGCTCTCAGGTGCAGATTATTTTCTGAGAACTAACTCAATTTGCAGAAACTGTGCTTCAGTGTATGATCTTTAAATAGTTCGTGAATAATTTCGTTCTTAAATTTTAACTTTGTCAATAATTGCACATTAAGAAAAAAAGTATAACTGCAGTTACTATGATAGGACAGTCATAATGGAACTTCACTAAGGAATACATAGTAATGCTGAGTTTACTTGGTAAATTCTTTTTGAGCAATAGTTTTAATCAAGGTGCCTGCAGAAATAAAAATACCAATTCAATAACTACATATACATTATTTATATGTAATTTGATTTATGTCATGGTTTTATAGACAGAGTGCATATGTTTTATCACATGAAACTACAGCAAAAGGATTTGTGTTTTATGTTTACCAATTTTCCAAACTACAGACTTTCAACCACAACAGAAATTCAACTATTTTACTCTGTGTCCTCTTGAACCCACCCAAGAATATGGCAGCTTTGGAAATCACTATAATAAGTATAATTCACACTGAAAAGATCTGACTCTAACATCTACATGGATTCCATCTAATCTCCACTGGAAATTCTTGAAAATCAGTCTCATTCAGCTGCAGAGAATTGCTGTAACATCAGCTTCAATGAATATTTCCTCATTTTCAGAGAAGATGCATTTATTCAAGGATGGAAAACATGTTATTTTTTTTCAGGTTACTTCACTCTAACTAGAGAATTTCTCTGGAAAACCCATATTCTTCATAGTTCATTGTGAATACATGGTATGGTGGGTGAAAATAACTGTTCTAATTTGATTTGTAAGGAAACTTAATTTTAATTTTTATCACTTAAATTACTAAATTATCTGGCCTGATTGTGGAGTGATTGTTCTTTTCATGTAGTTTGGTTAATGCATTAATTGCTAATCCTCAAAGGTGCATTTAATCTGCCAAAAGGATATCTTCTAACCCAAAGAAGAGTGTTCTCCGTTTGTCTCTGAGGAGCAGTGGTGATTTAAGTCAGGGCCTTTGATGACATGTGCTACAATCACCATAGAAGATGAAACATCCTTCATTTTTGTAGGCATAGTTTTTGAGAAAAGTGCATGGTAGTGCCACATATCATGTGTGATACTGCAACAGGGTTATTCTTCCTTGGCAAAGGACACAAATCCTGGACGGCCTCCTTCTGACACAGCAGTGTCATTCTTTTTATAAATAGAGTCACATAGATCAAGTTAGAATAAAATGCTCTGAGGATTGAAAGGATTGATTTCTCTCACCTTACAGTGAACTGGCTCAGAAGACTCTGTGTCTTGAATACATCACTCTTCCATCCACTGACGAAGACTACCAGATCATCGATGAAGCCTGAAGTTCCTTTCTAAAGCTGTAATGCCTCTAGCACCACTCACTATTTCATAACTCTGGTATTTTCTACAAAATACTTTCTGCTTGTATTGTGTATTTCATTTTAGGTAAATTTTTGTTTCCATATTCTATGACGTCTAAATGAGGATAGATAAAAGAAGACAATAATTGTCTATATTATTACCTATTACATTTAAACATCGAATAGTATTTATATATAGTAGGTATTTAATATGATGTGTTAATTTTATTTTATTTGTTGGTAGTTGAAATGGAAGCCAGGATACCCTGAACACTTGGTAACTCCTTTTCCACTGAGTCTCATCCTTAGCCATAAGTAAAGTCACAAATGTTTTGCACTCAGCAACTGGTATTTTTTGACCTTTAGAGGAAGAGGAAGTGTGTATTCTTCACAACTTTTAGGTCCCTTAAATCTAAAAACCAATAGTGAATAATTTTACTTCTTCCAAATAAATTATTGAGATTTATAATACAAAGGTCCCCCTTTCAAAATTAAATGTATAGTTTATCATATTTTCATCTTCATTGTCTACATTACCTATTTATGAAAGGGCAGTATGATATCATTTCTCTACCATATTCTTATGGTGCTAGAATATCAAATGCTTAAGTACTTTTTGTAAATTAAAATAGGATATTATTTGAGAGGTTCACGAATCCTGAACAATATTTATCCATAGCAAATACTCTGTTGAAATATCTTTGTGAGAACCAAAATTTTATTCCCTGGGGTTTGAAAATTATATACTTTTGTGTCAATATAGTTATATCAACTATTACGAAGGGGCAACATTCACCCTATGGGATTATATTTAAATAACTTGCCCATACCCACCATGTCGCCTTTTTAGATATGTTAAATTTGCTTATATTGGTATCAAATATTACAATGTTGTCAATGAAGACAGGAAATGATTGAGAGTCACAGGTAACTTGTAAATGCCTGGTTTGTTTAATATACTCCTTTGAAAAAGGCACAGTGTATGACTTTGAAATTATATGGAGTTATTCGATATTGATAATTGAAGATGAGAGAGAAAGGTATTAGAACAGCATAGATCATTATCTTTAATGAGCAGAGACTTCTGTAGGGTGGCATTCATATGTGAAATATCACTTTTTGTTTAAGCATACAGTGAAGCACTGCATTATTTCTGAATCTCCTGATTACCGGTGTTACCTTTAAAAGTCACTTGCCAAAACTATACGCTTATACCATTCAATCAAGGCTGTGACTTAAGTTCCTTGGGGTAGATAAACCTAGTTGCATTTGTCTACATTCTTGCAAGTGTTCCACAAAAGGATATGTCACAAGTAATAAAACAGTGCAAATGGTTTAAGGCGGTAGAAGTGACAGTACTTCATCTTGTGCCATTTTGATGGTTACTAGCTATGGCAATCATTCCATACACACATTCCCAGCCTTTTCATTTTCAGTGATGCTATGAAAATAGCCTCCAGACTGAGATAACATACATGTCATCACCATTGCTTTGATGGTTTCACCACTCAAAGCTCTCACTGGAGAGAACTTCTCTTGGGTCCACTGGATTCCTATGGTTTATCATGTTTCTCAAAGTACCACATACTCTTCTAGTTCCAGGGCCAATAGCTTATTATTTCAAGCAGACTTCTTATTGCAGGAAACTTTCCATCAAAATAGAGTTCAATGTATAACCATTTACTTTTAATGTGTTTCCATCACTTTTCTTGTCACTGTTCTTCCTTGTCAAAATGAAATGGAGACAAAACTTTCCCTTTAAGACAAGGATGACCTTATTGGCTCATTCAGAGGCCAGGACTCTGAAGACCAGGAGGAGGGAGTCCTTTTATCCCAGCTCTTTTCTTCACCAATCTAATATGTCAAGATTTTCATTAGTGCATTGGTGCTATACGTTAAATAGAAGATATTTCAGACTCGGGGTCAGGCTCTCCTTCCTCTACCATTGGCAGATCGTAGCCCAGGGAACAAAGACAGGATTTGAATTCCTGATGGTTCAGCCAGCCAGACTTGTCCTTGTCAGTGTTTGAACATCATGCTGAATTCCTTGAGGGCCTCCTCGGTCACGCCTGTTGTGTTCCTGGGCTGGATCTGCTGCTCCAGTTTGTGCTGCATGCGCATGCCCAGCTGGTCCACTTCCTCTGTGCTTTCAAGGAAAATATTCCAGACAGTGTTACTTTCCAGTGTAACCGTAGGCCTTCTTAGCTTGGGTAAGACTTGGTAGAAAAGGGTGCTTCAGTAAACCGCTTACAGTCCAATCACAATCGCCATGTTGCTGTGGGACCCAAACCCTGCACAGCCAGCTGCCCTCATTCCCACTTAAAATCAAAGCAGCTGGTTCATCTTCCTTATTCTCTCTCCTCCCTCCCCAAATTCTGTTTTCATGTAAAAGACAAATAAAGGACTCAGTCCCCCCCCAAAAAAAGAAGATATTTCAGAAAGCTGAAGTATCTCAAGCATAAACAAAAGGTTTTCACTACAGTATCAGTGGGCACTAGAGTTCAATATCTTATACAATTTGGAAATAAAGAATTTTGCTACAAAAAATAATAAAAAGGCTAGCAATTTAAATTTTCCTTGTGCTTATTAATTTTCTATAAAAAATTGTTAAAATGTGTCAGGAAAGTCAGTGCTGATGTCAAACAGTAAAGACTATCATCTCATTGACACTCCTTTGAAAGGATTCTCAGAGAAAAATAAGTTTTAAATACTGACTTTATTACCAAAATCTAGTTTGCACACATATGAAAAACCCACATTGATCCTAGTTATGCTTTTTAATTAGCAAGCAAAGGAAATGCTGAAATTCTTTACAGTTATTTTTTTAGTGAGTTTTTGTTAAATATTCTAATCTGTCAGAAAAATAATGGGAAGTTTTAATCTCTTTTCTTTTCTTTCTATTTTTTTTGGGGGGGGGGTGACAGGGTTTCTCTGTAGCTTTGGAGCCTGTCCTGGGACTACCTCAAACTCACAGAGATTCACCAGCCTCTGATTCTCAAGTGCTGGGATTAAAGGCATATGCCACCACTGCCTGCCTTATCCCTTCTTAAATGATGTTGCTTAGCTACTTCCTATAAACAACAATCAAACTACTCATAGAACACAGTTTCCTAAGGTGTGGCATTATGCATCATAAGTCACCATAACACAGATACTTTCCATTAACTCAAATAGAATAAACATCCATTGAAGATTTGATGAAAGCTTTGAGTGAAATCTTCTTTTCCTAAGGTTGTTTTGTCTATTTTTGTCACTCAGTGGTTCTTCTAGTATTTGTTGAGCAGACAGCATGTTAAGGAAGATAAGCACACAGTGTTGCAAATGATCTCTGATGTCAACTTCTAAGACTTCATTCTTACAAATGCAAACTTAATCTCTCAGTACATCGTTTCATTATTACACATCATTTTCTCCAGGCGAGTAGAGCATAGGACACCCGTATTTTATTTAACGAGATATTTTTGTACTATATAGAATATTAAGTCCCCGGCCAGCTGGCCTTGGTGAGTTCCCGATAGATCATCCCCATTGCCTCAGTGTGTGGGTGCACCCCTCGCCGTCCTGAGTTCCTTGCTCGTGCTCACTCTCCTTCTGCTCCTCCTTTGGATCGTGAGACTTCAGTCCAGTGCTCCAATGTTGGTCTCTGTCTCTGTCTTCTTTCATCGCCTGATGAAGGTTAATATTCAGGGGGATGCTTATATGTTTTTCTTTGGGTTCACCTTCTTATTTAGCTTCTCTAGAGTCACGAATTATAGTCTCAATGTCCTTTATTTATGGCTATAAACCAAATATGAGTGAGTACATCCCATGTTCCTCTTTTTGGGTCTGGCTTACCTCACTCAGGATAGTGTTTTCTATTTCCGTCCATTTGTATGCAAAATTCAAGAAGTCATTGTTTTTTACTGCTGAGTAGTACTCTAATATGTATATATTCCATACTTTCTTCATCCATTCTTCCATTGAAGGACATCTAGGTTGTTTCCAGGTTCTGGCAATTACAAACAATGCTGCTATGAACATAGTTGAGCATATACTTTTGTTGTATGTTTGGGCATCTCTTGGGTATATTCCCAATAGTGGTATTGCTGGGTCAAGAGGTAGGTTGAACCCGATTTTCCTGAGAAACCGCCACACTGCTTTCCAAAGTGGTTGCACAAGTTTGCATTCCCACCAGCAATGGATGAGAGTGCCCCTTTCTCCACAACCTCTCCAGCAGAGGCTATCATTGGTGTTTTTGATTTTAGCCATTCTGACCAGTGTAAGATGGTATCTTAATGTTGTCTTGATTTGCATTTCCCTGATTGCTAAGGTCTCGCTGAACATAATGGACAATGAGGACTACTGAGAACTGAAGAACAATGGCAATAGGTTCTTGATCCTATTGCATGTAATGGCTTTGTGGGAGCCCAGGTAGTTTGGATGCTCACCTTAATAGACCTGGATGGAGGTGGGTGGTCCTTGGACCTCCCACAGGGCAGAGAAACCTGCTTGCTCTTTGGGCTGAGGAGGAAGGAAGACTTGATTGGGGGAGGGGGAGGGAATGGGAGGTGGTGGCGGGGAAGAGGCAGAAATCTTTAATAATTAAATTAATTAATTAATAAAAAAAAAAAAAGAAATTACCATCATCTCTAAGAGTCCAGTTCCAGGAATGAGACTACAGCACTGTCTTTCCTGGCCTTCTGTCTTTTTGATGGCTAATCACAATATTTCTGTATTTCAAGAGACAACTGAGTCAAACCCTTATAATAAATTGTTACTTGTTTTTGGCTTTTAAAAAAAAAAAAGAGAGAGAAAAATAAACATGTGATTGATTCTTCCTGGCAAAAAAAAAAAAAAAAGAATATTAAGTGTCCAAGTCTGGTACTAAAATTGAGAGGCTGACAGGGAATGCATGAAATTAGAATTCTTTCTCAGTTTAAAAATCTTAGTGACTTGCTATGCTTTTGTTGCTCATTTGGTGTGTAGGGGGGTGGGGTATAGATAGACTCGTCAGTTTTCCTTGTAGACTCTCTAACATTTTGCCAGCTCACAAGTTCCTGGTACTTTTACTCAAATATGCATGTACTGCAATTGATGGAGGCCATCTGGAGGAACAAAAATGGGTCATTTTTAACACGTGGAATTTTTCTTTGGGTAATGGGCAGTAATAACTGTCCTGTCAGGCAGGTACCCTAAGGCTCCTGCCACTTCCACCAGTGAATTTCTTTCTAATAGGTTAGAGGCGTGGGAAAGACTAAAGAGGTGAAAATGATTTTCTGTTGCAAATATTCATTCTCCAAATCAGAGTAAAGGTGTCTAGAAACCATACATTTGAATGCAAAGCAAGATTCTGAGATTTAAATATTCTGACCTATAGTTTGATTTTCTAAATGAAAATGTTAACATTAACTCATGATATTATGATGACTATTTTTAATACAATATATCAATTACTTTATTATTAAAAGAAATGGGTTATATTGTTATTTTACCATATCAAACTTGAGGAGATTAAATAATTGCACATTAGAGACAAATGTAACACATGAAAGTATAAAGGTAAAAATTAAACTACTCTAAATTATTAAACTCTGTTTAATTTCATGGATGTTGAAGTTTTTCAAAATATTTGCAGTTATAACAAAAGTATGGTAATGAATGTCTGAACAATTAAAACTTACAATCGCTTTCAAATATATTCATATGACAAATCCATTTATAAACTGGTGTTTCAAACTCAATATTTTAAAGTATATTATGTACATTATCATATTGCTTTTATTCACTATATATTATAGCAATAGCACAGTATATACTGTATCATAGCTTATCTTGTTGATTATTGTATGTTAAATTTTCCTCATTTGAAAATAGGAGAGTCCATATTTGTGCTTTTAAAATATATTTATTTTCAGGAAAAATAGGAAATTTACCTCTCATTTTTTTTTACCAATTTCAGATCACCATTCCAATTTTATGCTATCCAAGAGCTCTATCACTTGCCTTATGATTTATCTTAGTTTATGTACACAATAGGTATCTTACTATTTTTGTTAATTCTGTACATTTCAAGTTGCAGTTTTTCTGAATTTTTATCATTTCCTTTTAAACATTTTAAAGTCAGTCTCTTAAATTCCTGTGATTATTGTGGACACTAGAAAGTAGATGAGTGATTAATCCTGTAATCCATATTCTATTTAGTGTAAAAAGAAGGCTTTAGGTAAATATTCACAGGATAAAATTTTCAACATGCACTTTGTGCTGTTGGATTTTTGGATAGCTTTATTTTTCTTCATTTTAGCTAGAAGCACTTGGTGTTGTCCTCTTGTCCAATGAATCTCGGGTTGTTTTTCACACACACACACACACACACACACACACACACACACACACAAAAACAAAAAAATAGGTTTTTTCTTTTAACTATACTTGACAATTTAAAATATGGGTTTTCTGTATAAAATCTTGTCTAAATTTTTTAGTCTTTCTTATTTTCCTTTGTATCATATTTTAATTTTCATTATTCAAGTCATATTGCCTTTAAATTTTCTATTCCCTTTAAATTCTACACAGTATCATTTACAATTTAGCAACCATCAATGTGCTACTATCCAGGGATTTTAAGTACTGAACAGTGGATTTTAAATTTTGATCACTTATATTTCCTTAATATGTAAGTTTGATATGTTAAATATGTTATCTTCTTATCCATATAAGAAATACAGAACTGTCACTATAAACACAAGATATTCACATGCTATTCCTCCAATTTTTTATTACATAAAAAACAAACAACCAAAATCAGAAAATAGGGATTAACTCCTAAAAATGTTTCAGAATCAAATGAAGTGAAGTCAGTTGTCATAAACTTCTATGGGTGGCATTTTCCAGTTATTATCATTATTATGAGATACTTTCAATCTCTTTACAGATAGGTAGTAATTTGACTGTCAGGAAAATATTTGCCAATATAATTCACACCCCAAATCTCTGAATTAGCTGTTGGCAGTTAAATATGTTAGCAAAAGAAAAACTGAAGGTAACAAGGATTTTTGATTTCAGTGTAATTTGTTTGATATTGGAGATAGATATTATATTACATATAATGTTGATTCCATGCATAATAAAAAGAAGTATGATCTTTACAAGATTGCTGTCATGGTGAAACATTTCAATGTATGAAGCACAAATAATAAAAACTCAGTGAGAGAAATTGAGGCTCCACCTGAAGATCTGAAATGTAAAACAGCCAGCCACTGGCTCTTACCTTGACCTCAGACTGAAAATGGTGAGCCTGCCTCCTGGAATCTCAGAATGAGACTGTGTCTCAGAGCTCCCCTCCCCATTTTGTATTCCTCTCTATGGCTGGGATTAAATGCATGCACCACCCAATTTCTATGGCAACTAGTGTGGCTACTGGGATTAAAATTGCATGGCATTGTGGCTACTGGGATTAAAGGTGAGTATTACCATAACCCGGTCTTTAAAGCTGACCAGTGGGACTGTTTTATTCTCAGATCTTAAAGCATTGCAGATATTGTCAATGGAGATTCAGGCAGATTGCTCTAGAATATAGAGAAGTATGAGCAGGCCACAAGAGGAATGTCCTGCAATCACATTAGACTTTATGCTTCCAGATAATTCCTGAAAATCAATATTTAACATCATTATCATAATTTACAAATGGATGCATTATTTAAAAGAGGAGCTTAAAGTGGCAGTTCTACTGACCTTCATATTGTGGGCCACTTGGCACAACTCAACTTTTTGTTCTTGCTACTTTAGTAGAAGATGGAAAAGCAATATAAAGGCATGGACATTTTCCATGAGTTCTCTCTGTATCAGGAGATAAAAATATGTATTGGTATCTCCCAAATTGGTTTTTAGATCTTAATTTTCATCATAGAAAAGGGATTAGTTCATTAACTGTCTAGTCTGTAATTCATTATTCTGGTATCAGAACAGACTTGAAATGCATTGTTTCTTTTTTATTTCTGTAAACAATTACATGATAGAGACAACTAAGGAAGGCATTATTTCAGATTTATTTTTATGGTTTAAGAAGTTAAAGTCAACAACTGCAAGGAAAAATGTAGGTTGTGGGGTTGACAGTCGTGCTTCATACCCAGTCTGAAAGTGGTAATGGTGAATACTGGTACTCAGTTTGCCTTTGCCGTTTTTTCTCTCTGCTTAGAGATAATAAGTACCCTCTATATTCGGGCAGTTTAATTTTTAGGGCTTTTGAATAATTATAGTATATTTTTTGTAACAAATCTTGAGATGATTCTTCCTTATCTATGTAGATATATTACATATTAGATTTACAATAAAGATTAGTAATCAAATGAAGTTTGGTGACAAGGAAGATACAGGATTTTGGAAAAATAGCTCAATGGATAAAATGTTCACCATATAAGGAAGGACACTTGCCGGGTGGTGGTGGCGCAAGCCTTAATCCCAGCACGTAAGAGGCAGAGGCAGGTGGATCTCTATGAGTTTGAGGCCAGCCTGGTCTATCTACAAGAGCTAGTTCCGGGACAGGCACCAAAGCTACAGAGAAACCTTGTCTCAAAAAACCAAAAAAAAAAAGAGAGAAAGAAAAGAAGAAGAAGGAGAAGGAGAAGAAGGAGAAGAAGGAGAAGAAGGAGAAGAAGGAGAAGAAGGAGAAGAAGGAGAAGGAGAAGAAGGAGAAGAAGGAGAAAAGAAGGAGAAGAAGGAGAAGAAGAAGAGGGGGAGGAGGAGGAGGAGGAGGAGGAGGAGGAGGAGGAGGAGGAGGAGGAGGAGGAGGAGGAGGACTTGAATTTGTATTACAGCACCCATGCAACAGCCAGGAGCAGTGTTCTACCTGTGATTTTCACAGTGTAGCATGGATTTGAGGATCTCCAAATCTTACTGGTCATTCAGTCTACATGAACAGAGAAAGGGCTGTGAAGGGGGAACATATGACATACATAAAATACTTGGAAATATAACTTCTTGATTCTAAAAAGAAAAAAGTCTGCAGGTGTTATAGGTGCACAAAGTCTTAATCCTTATTTAATTAATACTACTTTAACTCTGTTTTTCATATCTATCTATCTGTATACAAATATATTTGTATATAAGTATGTGTATGTATGAAAAATGCATATATAATATATCTACATAGAAAAAGAAGTTTATTCATCTCAAGAGTTGCTACAGAATAATATAATTATTCACATGCCCTAAAAATTAAACTTTAGGTTATTTTATATTTGTTAAATCTTAACAAATTTTCCTTTTGGGCTTCTTATTTTTTGGCATTATTTACTCTAAATATTTATGCATTAATTACTATTTCTCTTAAAGTGTTTAACTCTTTCAACACACACGAGAGAGTTATGAATAAGTAAGTGATGTATGTTATTTGAGAATTCTAAAAAGATACCAAGTCTCCGGTTCAAAACTACTTTTCATCACAGCCAAATAGAAGACAGTCTACACATATGAGTGACTGCCATCATGTGTTAGTTTATGCATATTAGCATATCTTTCAGGGTACAAAATAAAATAGAATTCCCATACTGTATTATTCCAACAAATATCTTCACAAAACTTCAGAAGGATTAATAAGCTTAAATTAAACTTAATTTGAATTTCTCAAAGAAAAACAGACTGTTCATGAAATCCTAAAGCATTATCCTGGATTTTTCACTAACTTACTTTCACATCTATGAAAGTAAAGGTAAATAACTCCCACCATCAGTTAGGGAACTGCTCAGTGCTTCCAAAGATCAAGCTCTAAATCTTATAGGCTTAACACAGCCTGTTTTCCTCTCACCTTGCCTTGATGAAATCTAAACAAGGGCTTTAGGTGAATGGAGACAGTCATTTCTCTTGGCTTCCAGGCAAGATCAGGCTTGGCTGTTGTTTCAATGAACACTTTTACAGATTAATAAACTAGTGAAGGCAAAAAGGGCATGCAGGAAAGATTATGAAATCTTTTCATATATAATTACCAGAAATAACACTCAATCTATAGTCTCCTGACTGTTTATTGACGATACTTAAATCTAAGATCACTCCCTACCACAAGGGAGTCTGGGAATAGTAGTCTAATCTCTTGACCAGTTATGGGTTTTTGATCCTACTGCACGTACTGGCTTTGTGGAAGCCTAGGTAGTTTGGATGCTCACCTTACTAGACCTGGATGGAGGTGGGTGGTCCTTGGTCTTTGCACAGGGCAGGGAACCCTGATTGATCTTTGGGCTGACGAGGGAGGGGGACTTGATCGGGAGAGGGGGAGGAAAATGGGAGGCGGTGGCGGGGAGGAGGCAGAAATCTTTAATAAATAAATTTAAAAAATAAGTAAATAAATAAATAAATTGTTATGCAATGTGATATATGCCCACAATATTTACCTGTACCTCATAAGGGAATAAATCCTTGAGGCCTGCTTAAAGAAAAAAAAAAAAAAAAGAGTGATTTGAAGATCAGCTGTCTTTTTTCTCCACAATGTTACAATGTTTCTAACTCACCCAGAGTTCCCTGTATATAGTTGTTGTAAAGTGAAGAAAATAAATATGCTATGTATCAACAATCAACAATTTAAGTATTTTCTTCATTTAATATTTTATTTTTCATTGGGTTAGGTTACAAATGAACAAATTTCTATATAGTAATATATTTTATATTATTTTTTTAAAGAATCCTTTTTATTTATATACCAATCCCAGTTCTTTCTCCCTTCCCTTCTCCAGATTCTCCCACCACATTCTCCCCAGCCACTCTTTAGAGAGTGTGAGGCCTCCCATAAGGTGTCAACAAAGCCTGTCACATCTTTTGAGACAGGGCCAAGCCCTCCCCCTGTATCTAGGCTGAGCAAGGTATTCAGAATTCCATAGGCTATGTGCTCCAAAAAACAGTTCATGCACTAGGGATAAATACTGGTTTCACTGCTAGTGGCACCCAAAATGCCCAAGCCATACAACTGTCATTCACATTCAGAGGACCTGGTTCAGTCCTATGCACTTTCCCCAGCTGTCAGTCTGAAATCAGTGAGTTCTCACTAAGTTGTGTCATCTCTTTCTGGGGATCTCCCTATCATCATCTCGACCCCTTTGCTCATATTATTGCTCCTCCTCCTCTACAACTGGACTCAAGCTGAACTCAAGAAACTAGACACCAACGCGACCAAATAACCCAATTAAAAAATGAAGTAGAGGTCAAAACAGAGAATTCTCAACAGAGGAATTGTAAATGGCCAAAGGCACTTAAGGAATGCTCAACATCTTTAGCTAACAGGACAATGCAAATTAAAACAACTCTGATACACCATATTACACCTGTCAGAATGGCTAAAAATCAAAAACACTGAAGATAGATAATGCTGGAGAAAATGTGGAGCAAGGGGAATACACTTCTACTGCTGGTGGGAGTGCAAACTTGCATAGCCTCTTTGGAAATCAGTGTGGTGGTTTCTTAGAAATTTTATAATCAGTCTACCTCAAGATCCAGCAATATCAGTTTTGGGTATATATTCACAGGATACACACTCATACCCAAGGACATTTGATGAATGTTGTTCATATCATCATTATTAGAAACAACCTAAATTTCCCTCAACCAAAGAATTGATAAAGAAAATGTGGAACATTTATTTAAACAGGAGAATACTACTCTGCAAAAAGAAAAAAAAAATCTGAGATCCTGAGTGAGGTAACTCAGATCCAAAAAGACAAATACTGTATGTTCTCACTCATCAGTGGATATTAGACATAAAGAAAGGAATAACTAGCCTACAGTCCATAATCACAAAGAAGCCACAAAACAAGGAGGATCCTAAGAGAGACATACAAGGATATCCCTGGAGAGGAAATGTACAAGATCTCCTAAATAAATAGGGAGCATGGGGGAGGGGAGAAGATGGCAGGGAAATGGGGAAAGGAGAAGAGGAGGAAGTAGAATGCGAGGGATTGGGAGCGTCAAATTGGGGGTGGGTCAGAGTAGGACAGCAAGGAAAGAGCTACCTCGATTGAGGGAGTCATTATGGAGTTAGTGAGAAATCTGGTACTATGGAAATTTGCAGAAATCCATAAAGATGACCCCATCTAAGAATCTAAGCAAGAGTTGAGGATACCTGAACTGTCCTTTCGCTGTAATCAGGTTGATGACTACCTTAATTGTCATCATAGAACCTTCACCCAGTAACTAATGGAAGCAGAGGCATAGATCCACAGCAAAGCACTGGGCCGACCTCCTATATTTTACTTTATTCATCCTGTCAGTTTCAGTCATCCACTCCCTTTACCTCCATTTCTCTGCTATCACTTTCCCTCCTGCACCTATTTGCCCTCAGCAGTCCTGTTTTTACTCTATTCTATTTCTCTCTCTGCTCACACTTTCCAGTATTTTGTTTTTCTTTGTTCTACTTCTTTTCCCATTCCCATTCTTCAAAGCCATTTCCCCCAGTATCTTGGGCCCTGATAGAATTGTTTCACCTTTATTTATATTAACTCCTACCTGGATGTACATACCAAAAATGCTGGTCAACCATAAAAAAGGAAATTGTGTCATTTGTGTTTCTGAGCCTGGGTTTGCTTTCTTAAAGTTTTATTTTTAACATTTTCCGATGATCTTGCATACTTATGATTCCACTTTGGTTTTTGGATGAATAAATTACAGTTGTATGTGCAAACTGTTTCTGTTATCCACTCATTAAATAATGGTCATTTTCTTTCTTTTGGGAACCTTATAGTAATAAACACAGTTGTGCAAGTATATCTGTAGTGGGGTATAATATAATTTGGGTATACGCCCTAGAGTGGTATATCTGGATCTTATGATAGTTTTGTTTTAGTTATTATTTTTAAAGAATATTTCACAATGAGAAGTGGTGGCACACACCTTTAATCCCAGCACTTAGAAGGCAGAGACAGGCAGATCTCTTAGTCAGAGGCCAGTGTGGTCTACAGAGTGAGTTACAGGACAATAAGGAATATACAGAGAAACCATGTCTGAAAAAACAAAGAGACAAATAAAATAATAAGAAATGTTTCAAACTTTCTCTAGGTCTTGTGTTAGTTTACAAGCCTACCAGCAGAAGGAAGAGGTATCTTTCACGCTTTTGCATTTATTAGTATATGTTGCCTCAAAGTGATTTTAATTTGCATTTCTCTAATGACAAGAAAGATGAAAACTGAGTGTGTGCATGTTATTTGTGTTTTATAAATTCTTTGTGTTTATATATGTATATATGTAGGCTATTTGTGTTTGTTCTTTGAGTATTGTCTGTTCAGAATATTGTCTCCTTTGTTGATGAATAAAGTTGTTATGGATGCATAATTTTTTAAGTTCTTCATAAATTTCTGAAATTAATCTCTTGTCTGAAGTATAACTGGCAAAGACTTTATGTGTTCTATAGGTTTTCTTCACATTCTGCTGATAGCTATTTCCATTAAAATTCTATCCAGACATTCATGCTTATTCCATGCATCTAATGCTTGCCTTCTGTATTCACAGCATTTGAGGTTTCAAATTAAGGTCCTTGGTCTAGTTAGAGTTGATTTTTTGTCCAGTCTGAGGTTTATGGATTCAATTTCACTCTTCTGTGAGTAAACATATAGCTTGATCAGAACTTTTTTCCCCAGTAGATATTTTTGACAGATTTATTCAAAAACTGGGTGGCAGTGGCTGTGGAATATATGTTTTAGTCTCATTCTTCAGTCCCTTGGTCAGCCTATTTGTTTCTAGGTCAGTGTCATGCTCTCTTTACCCAAAAGGAATGTTTGAGGTCAGAAAATGTGATGTTTTCTGCTGTGATATTTGTGCTTAGAAATGCTTTGTCCATCTCGACGTTTTTTTTGGTTTGTTTGTTTTTTTTTTTTTTTTTTTTGTGGGTGTGTGGGTGTGGATGCACTGATTTTTTTTCACGGTTTGCATTGCATATTAGAATTATATCATTGGAGTTTAGGTAATGATTGCTTAGAGTTAGAAGATTTTTGAATGGTGCTGGTGGAATCCTTTATTTTCATGGCAATATCACATAATTTGACAATTTGTAGTCTTTCCATTGTCTAGTGTCCATGACTGTAAGTTTTTAAGAGTCTTAAGGCTACTGCTATATATTTATTTTACCTTCTTGGTAAAGCTGATTGCTAGATTTATTTTTGAGGCTAATATGAACAGGAAATTTTTCCAACTTCTTTTTCAGAAACTATTGTTTCTACATATAAAAATAATTTGAGACCAGTGTGTTCTACAAGAGCTATTTCCAGGACAGGCTCCAAAGCTACAGAGAAACCCTGTCTCAAAAATCAAAACAAAACAAAAATGTAATCACTAATTAAGTAAATAAATAGTATTTAATAACTCTCAATATTAATCTATTTTGATTAAATGTAAAAATTATTTTTCATTTAGAAAAGAAATTTCAAAATTTAACTTTAATATAGCTTGATAAAACATATTATTGAATTATAGGTGTGTGTGTGTCTGTGTGTGTTTGTGTGTCTGTGTGTTTGTCTGTGTGTTTGTAACTTTACACTAAGGACTAGTGCATGAGATTATAGAAGTTCTGATCATAAAAATACAATTAAAATGTGATATATATACATACTACAGAATACTACTAGCTATAAAGAAAAGCAAAATCATAAATTTTTCAGGTAAATTGGTGGAAGCACAAACAGCATATTTAGTGATGTAGCCCATATCCAGAAATAAAAATATCGAATTTTCTATCTCATGGGAGGATCCTAGCTCCAAATGGTAAGATGTGAGTACTTTAGCCTGTAGCAACTTCAAAAACCAGGGAAGTCAAACAGGATTGTTTTCAGGACAGGGGAATTGAAAGGCAACATAGAGGAAATTACTTGGATAAATAATCTAATCAGGGAAATGGGAAAGGGGGTATTTTAGGGAAGAGGATTGGAGGTAAATATAGATGAAAGAATAAGGTATGTAAAATAACCACAATGATGTCTAAAGAGTCTCAAGAAATCACACAAATTTTTACCAAAATCCCATATAATACATGTCACTTCATTGATAAATATACACATATAATTTTAATGGACCTTTTACATCTGAGTGTATGGTGTTCATTCCACCGGCCAAAAATAATCTAACAAAACATCAGTATAAAACATAAGAATCCCTGTTTTCTGAATCATCTTTTTGTGAGCCCATACTCTTTTGAACAAACTGGGGATTCACCTTGATCTCCTGGTCCATGGCCTTCAGTCGCTCATCCAGCGCTATGCACTTTAGCATCTCTTGATCAATGTTATAAAGCATGGCTGGGTTATTATATTTTTCAGGATTATCATGGAAACTGACCATACCATCCTTTTGATTGATACAATAATTTCCCCATCTTCTATCATGTGGAGAACATACCTCCAGTTACTCTTGAAACTAACGCCCATCCTAAGTTAACAGAATTGTCACCTTGGCCTGGTGAGTGTGAAGAGGGCAGCAGGAAGTACCATGCCAGTCCCACGCCGGTTCCACCTGGACATTCAGAAATTCAGTTTTACATCTCCAGCCCTATTGCTTTCAGAAAACCAGTCTGCAAAGAAAGAAAAAAAAATCAAAATAAAAAGAATCCCTGTTTTGATTTTTAAACAAGCATACCAAATATCTTCCCAAAACATGCACAGTTTTACTGTTGCCCTTGGTTACCAACCAGTGGTAGAAAGTAAGTCTCAATTGCTAAAGAAACCATGCATTTCAGAAACAGGACCCAAAGATACCTGAGCTAGAATTGACCTGAAATTCCTCTCCCTGAGAATTTACTTTCATGAAAGAAACGACACTTTGAAAGCTTCCAAACAAGGTAAAACAAAGAAAACCAACAATGATACCTATGATAATGCCTATAAAATTTATCAATATATCAACATGGCACCAATCGCCCTAAGGATCGAGCAATGCCATTCATACCTTGACAGTTATCAACAGGCCTCCAGTTGGACTTAAGACATAGCAAACAAGATAGAGACCATTCCAGGTACTGGAAGCATACTAACTACTCTGTACTAGTCAAGTCATGACTATTGGAGGGATATCTACAACCACAAATTTACTAATCCATCATAATCCCTAGGAAAAAAATATGTACGCAGTTTTGTTTATATCCAGAGAAAAGTGTAGCCATTACTCCTTTACCGAGGAAACATTTCTTTGCATTTGAAAGAGACCATAACAGAAAAGCAACCCAGCACAACCCAAATGCAGAGTTGTGTATCTCAGGTCCAATGAATATATGTTTACAACACTTCTGTACTGAAGGCTCTTGAGTCATTTCCAAAGAGAGGGTGGAGAGATTATAAGAGCCAGAGGATGCTAAAGTGTGCTGTGTCATTGTTTCCTAGAAACATCAGAAGCAATATCGATAAAGTGTCAACAACCCTATTGGCCTAAGGAGAGCTTATTAAGGATGATACCAACAGACATGGAAAAGTGGATGGGGAAAATTCCATGAGGACTCAACAATACACAAAGAACAGCAAGCAAATGAGAAAAGTTAAAAATGTGAAAAGCGGCCTTCTCCAGGGAAGAGTACATCAATTGGCTGTCTAGCGTCAAATGGTCATCCCAGAAAATGTAACTACAGATAGCATATCAACTAACCAGGTAATATTTAGAAAAATATATGTACATATATTGTAGAGAGCCATCAATAACTTTGGCAAAAGACTGGATTAAGTGCAGGTTCCCAAGAGATCCTATTGATCAATAACTACATTAGATAAAACCCATTCCTTGTACTATGCATGAAACCATGTAGTTGGCCTGGCATAGCTGCCTTAAGAGGCATGTGTCATGGGTTTTCCTTGCCCTCTGTGGCTCAATGCGCTTTCTAGTTCCTGAGAGACTGATGTGCCACTCAGGCAGCCAAGGGTGTGGGTCACTTTGTGTTTCTCTGTATGTTCCATTAGTAGTCAAGGAAGCATGAAGGCTTGCCAGGACAATTGGTCTCAAACATTAATTTTGTCTACCCTGTATGGCTTGCAAATGTCCCTGTATTCTAGCAACTACAACTGTATTAATCCTAGAAATGGTCATTTTATTCTGTTTCTGATGAACCCAGAAGTCGGCTTGCTCTCAATAAAATTGTCACAGCCTCAGTCTTGCTATATCTACTTCAATCCAAGCTTGGCTTTATTACTCATGGCCACATCAGGTGATCTTGACCAAGTGAGGAAGCACCTGTGTTTACAGTACTGAAAACATGATTTTGTTATGATGTATGTCCAGTTGGGGCTCTCTTCCCTATTATTGGATTATTTAATTAGATCACCTTCATATTCTTATTTATTTTAAGAAGCTTCTACCATATTTTATAGGATTTCTCCATTGCCCCAGTTTTTAGCTTTCTACCCCATATTCCCTCCCCTGACCCATTTCCCACTCTTCTGCATTTCACCCTCCCATTTCAGTCCATGTGTACATACACATGTATGTATGTATAATTTCCATATATACATATATATGTATGTATAATTTCTTCTTCAAAGGAAATCAGCCCATCCCCACAGTCCCTTACTCTCTACTTAACAAACATGTTTATGTAGAGTATGCCTTGCTTCCAGTAGTTTTCTTAAAATCTCTTTCTTTTTGAATGGCACTTACTGTATATAAGTGTGTGTGTGTGATCTTGTCAACAATGCTATAAAGGATCAAACAATTTAATGATTATGTTTCAGTATTAGTAATGATTACTGGAATCACAATACATATTTATATTTTTAACAAAGGAGACAAAATAATATGGATTTTTAATTACACAGTGGGATAGTTGTGATGTTTAGCAAAAGCGTCTGAATATTAAGGCATAAAACATGTAAACATTCATTAATATATTGGTAACTACCACCTAGGTACACAATTAGTTAAGAAAGACTTCAGATGAAATATTTTTCTTGAGCAAGATCACATGCATCAAGTATGATATTGTTACAAACAAATCATTATTGTGATTTTCCCAATTAAAATAATGAGTATTAATGAAGCTGATTTTCCTAATGTTAATTTTTTTCCTCTTGACACACACACTTTGAAGGCAAATTTTCAACAGTAATACCCATTGTCAAAAGCTAGGATATAAACAATTGTTATTTAATGTTGAAAAAACTTCAATTAGTTGTTTGCGTCTTAGATTACCATGGGATTCCGATGTACTAATCAATAAACACAGATGTGGTGGTTTAAAGTTGATGCAATGGGGAAAAATGTGTTCCAAGAACCCCAGAAACTAGAGAGAACTTTCTAGTAGACATCAAGTACATCTTCCATTTGTTTGTTTGTTTATTTGTTTTTTTTTCAAAGATACTCACTGCAACTCTGACTTCCCTGAAACACATTGTGTAGAACAGGTTGACCTTAAACTCAGAGATCTACCTGCCTCTGCCTCCCAAATGTTAGGATTAAAAAGTTGAGTGTCACCATGTCTAGCTATACATCTCTCTTGAATTCAGATTGTGCTATAATTCTGTAATTAACAGCTTCATGTGAAGAATCATTGAAATGATACGACTATCTTACATATATGTGGATAAATGGTTAGACTTGCATACAGTTCAGCTTGCCTAGAACTCATTAAATTAGACAACATAGACTAGATTCAGTTCCTATTTACATGTTCAGCACTGATCCTAGGCAAATTAAGTATTTGAAAAGTAGATATGTTATTTTAACATTCACTTTGGAATAGAAATGTCCTCATGTGAATTCCTATCAAATTTGTCTTTTGCTTTTAGAGTAAGGTTTCTTTGTAAATACATATTTCTGGTTAATGGCATTTTTAAAACCAAAATGAATGATCTTTGCTAAGCCTTAGAACATGCATTACTATAAGCAATTGCCTACACATTGCCAATTAGGATGCTCAGTATAAGCCTGAGTGCATAAAAGCAAATGTAGGAGCTTATTTTAACAAGCCAGCAACTACTACTGGAAGATTTGAAATCATTTCATAATCAAGACTTCCAGAAATCATTGCCTTTGAGTCGTTTGCATAGTTGACGCAGTTATTGTGAGCCCAGGAATTGCCAGTAAAGTACAATTACAGGCCTATAGAGATGGAGCAGTGGGTGAGGTGCAAGTTTCACGAGTATGAAAAACTGAATGCTACCACTTGGAACTCCATAAAAGTTGAATTTGGAAACGAATTTCTGTAATTTCAGTGCTCCCACAATGACACAGTAGGTGGAGAGAGGAGAACCCTCAGAAATTGCAGCCCATCAAGTCTAAGGTAAGTAACAGTAAACAACAAATCTGTCTCAAAGAATTTAGAAACTGAGCACAACTACCCAAAGTTGACCTGTGATTTCTATGGTAGGTGTAATGGCCCTAGCATTCACACATGCGAGCAAATACATGTACACACATGTACGCCTAATTTTCAAATGACATTGCATATTTGGTGATCCATTAAAAAATATTGTAAAGAAGAGTTTTGAATATGTATTTCTCTAGCAATGAATAATTATTTTTATAGCAAAAGAGCTTATGGTATTGAGGGGAGTGAGAGATTTAATTTGAATAAATAGGATCTAACATTGACTGAAGTCAATATTAAAACTTATATTTCCTTATAACAAATTTTCTTGTGTTACTGTACCAAGTATATTTTCTTCTATCTCATAGTCTTCTAAGAGACTGTGTTCTTTTTAAAATACTAAAGTATGACTAAACTCAGGGCTGAAATCAATAAATTATAATAAAAATAATACAAAGACAATGAATCAAAGTGTTTGTTCTCACAAAACATCAGTAAGATTTACAAGAATTATTTAAATTTACCAAAAGGAAGAGAGAGAAGACCAAATTTGAGAGAGGGGGAGGATTAAAAAAAAAGACACTGAAGAAATCCAGAGATTCATGAGGACATACATTAGAAACATATGCTTTATCAAAACAGAAAATGTAAAAGAAGCAGTTAATTTTCTCAACACTAATATTTATCAAAGATAAATTAATATCCGACAAGAAATTTAAAAGGACCTATAGCCACCAGTGAAACAAAAGAGGTTAATAACTCCTCTTAAAACAAAAATGACACCAAATGGATTTAGTACAAAAATTTACTAGACTTTCTAAAAAGAGTTAACATTAATGGTCCTAAAATTTTTCCTGAAAATAGAAACAGGAGCATTGCATGATTCATTATATGAATTCAGAGCTACTCTATTCTCAAACATAAAAAGACCCAATGAAGTATGAGCCTTTCAGAATAACATCCTTTAAGAAGGTAAATGCAAACATGCTTGCAAAGTTAATCCAATACAATTTGAAAAAGATCATCCCCCATGATCAAGTAGGCTTCATTCAAGAAATTCAGGGATGATTCAATATATGGAAATATATATGTGAAATCTTACATATAAACAAAATGAAAGACAAAACCACATGATCATCTCATAAAATACCTTTGACAAAATCAAGCACCCATTCATGGTTGATGTCCTGGTGAGGTCTGAAGCCTGACACCTACGATTTGTTGTGGAAAATCAGCGAAATTTGGAGAACATAAAAGGTGAACAGATACGGTGTGTGGCATAAAGGACATTATCAAATATCACTGTATTTAGAAATCTGTGATCCTCTTCCAATGCAAGGGATCTTCTTAATTGTCATAATTGTTCCTCAACCCCAGATGGAATCGTAGCAGTATGTTTTGTTTTGTTTTTTGCTTCCTGTTGATGTTCAACCTGAAGGTATTGTACTGACTAAATAAGAACTTGACCATGAGATAAATCTCCAATCTCATGTCAGGTCCTTGTATGTATTTTCTATTTCAGTATCCCAGTGTTCTGGAAGTAGAGATCATATTCATTCTTATCAAAGTTTAATACAGGAAACAATCAAAAACGCTGAGTCAGTTTTTACATTGAAATTATAACTGGAGGTATTTTTCTTGTCTTTTAGAGCCATACACTCTATTTCACCAACCAAAGAACAAAGGAGAAATTTTCTTTGTAACAAAATACCTTTTGATTTTACTTTGTAGTTTTCTCTGTCCTCAATCAGTAATCCTGTGTTAATGTAACCTCCCCCACACAGTGTGCGAGACACTGACATAATATATCAAGTGAATATGTTAGTTCATAATGCTGAAGTCACCAAAATAAAAAACTGAATGTAAAACATCCACAAATTCATTCTTCCCTGGAAGAGTTCCTAACGAATGCTCTCGTTACTTACTAAGTATTCATCTTTATAAAGAACATGGGAACCACTCAGTTTGTTAAATATAAAGTTTTTGAAGAGTATATTGTCTCAAATTATATATATTGAGATTAGCTGATGAATTGATGTAATCGGAACATAAAGAATGATCTTAAGTATTCTATGCTTTAAATTTTGAACATTAGTAAGTTTTTAATTGTTTACATGATCATTCCTGTGACTTTTTAAAATGGCTTCTTTAAAACTCATTTTTAAAAAGCATTATTTTTCAGTGACTATGAACTAAACCTCTGTTGCTTGTTCTGTCCAGAAGACCACCACTTTCTGGAGGCAAAGTGGAATTAGATATTAATACTATTGACTTGTTGCACATAAACACGAGGTTAAAATCATCTGCAGATTTAACTGGAGGAAACAATTTTTTTCCCTTGGGGTATTCTGGCATTTTGGCAGGGATCTTGAGCTACTTTTTCCTCTAGGCTTTTGGCTGTTCTCCCCAGGGCTCAGGGCAGGGACTATCCATTAAGATCAGATGCATGCAATCATAATCAATTTCCTGCAAGTGTGGAAGGATGGTGCACTTGCAATGCTTGGCATCATATATTTTATTCTGTTTCAGTGGGTTGTGTTTTTCTACGGTAATAACAGCTGGAATCTAACTATGCACGGTTTCAGAGGGAGAAAGAAAATGAAACTCCTCTTAGGTATAAAAATATTCCCCATGTCTGGTTTCTTGGTCTGTACATATGCATGTGATGAAAGAAAAGGGAACCCAAGCCTAACGTAAGGCTCAAAAATTTGATGCTGCAAATATGGAGAAAAGTCAGTTTATTTCAAATGACAGAATCCAGTGGTTCCTAGAGAAGTTACTTGTCAGAAATTTCCAAACCACCCATAACTGGTTTCTGGGTTGCTGGCTTCAAAACTCAGCGGTGAAAAAAATTAAAGCATTCATTTTTATTGATATTCGATATATTTGAAACTGGAAGGACACCTGGTACACTGACGAATTGTGTACTGAAAGCAAAAGGAAAACAGGCACATTCTCTCACCTCACTTCGTCCTTTTCCTACTCTCCCTCTTGCCAGCTTCCTCCTCACTTTCATCTGTTTTTCTTCTACATTCTGCCCCATACACAGATATATCTGTTTTTACCTAATAAAATAAGATTTGTAGCTTTAAAATATGGTTTCTGTAAGATTAGGTATTTTAATGCTCAAATGGGTAATTTAACTCATTCCCTCAGAAATTCTCCATTAGAACCATAATTTTCTGATTATTCTCACCATCCTATGAAGAATGAAGTTATTAAAATATGGGATGTGTTTTTTACTGCTGATTAGTACTCTAATATGTATATATTCCATACTTTCTTCATCCATTCTTCCATTGAAGGGCATCTAGATTGTTTCCAGGTTCTGCTATTACAAACAATGCTGCTATGAACATAGTTGAGCATATACTTTTGTTGTATGATAGGGCATCTCTTGGGTATATTCCCAAGAGTGGTATTGTTGGGTCCAGGGGTAGGTTGATCCCAAATTTCCTGAGAAACTGCCACACTGCTTTCTAAAGTGGTTGCACAAGTTTGCATTCCCACCAGCAATGGATGAGTGTACCCCCTTTCTCCACAACCTCTCCAGCAAAGGTTATCATTGGTGTTTTTGATTTTAGGCATTCTGACAGGTGTAAGATGGTATCTTAAAGTTCTTGAATTTTCCATGCAAATGGACGGAAATAGAAAACACTATCCTGAGTGAGGTAAGCCAGACCCAAAAAGAGGAACATGGGATGTACTCACTCATAATTGGTTTCTAGACATAAATAAAGGATATTGAGCCTATAATTCGTGATCCTAGAGAAGCGAAATAAGAAGGTGAACCCTAAGAAAAACATATAGTCATCCTCCTGGATATTAACCTTCATCAGGCGATGAAAGGAGACAGAGACAGTGACCCACATTGGAGCAATGGACTGAAATCCCAAGGTCCAAATCAGGAGCAGAAGGAGAGAGAGCACTAGCAAGGAACTCAGGACCACGAGGGGTGCACCCCCACACTGAGACAATGGGGATGATCTATCAGGAACTCACCAAGGCCAGGTGGTCTGGGTCTGAAAAAGCATGGGATAAAACCGGACTCGCTGAACATAGAGGACAATGAGGACTGCTGAGAACTCAAGAACCATGGCACTGGGTTTTGATCCTACTGCACGTACTGGCTTTGTGGGAGCCTAGGCAGTTTGGATGCTCACCTTACTAGACCTGGAAGGAGGTGGGAGGTCCTTGGACTTCCCACAGGGCAGGGAACCCTGACTGCTCTTCGGGCTGATGAGGGAGGGGGACTTGATGGGGAGAGGGAGAGGGAAATGGGAGGCGGTGGCAGGGAGGAGGCAGAAATCTTTAATAATTAAATAAAAAAAGAAAGAAAAAAAGAAAGCTGAAAATTGAAATGGCAAAAGAAAATATGGGATGTGATTATATCTATGTCTGTTGTGACAATTTGTTCATCAAAAATCCTTCAATGTGTTATTCAATTCTTCTGAGAAAAGCATTTCTCTTTACAGAGTGATTATTATAACAAATAAAACTCTAAGAGAGTTATTTCTTCACATGCAAAAAACCTTCTACTTCAGTTCAGTCACACATTGTCAATGTCTTTATATCAAACGTAGTGGTAAAAATCCTTTAGTAACTAATGATGATGATAATTACAATACAGAGTCCTAATTCTCACTACCAATGACCACAAGGCAATGGGTGTGTTGGTTACTGAAGAAGCACTCTGGAATGTAATAGGAAGACATCATTCTACAGTTGCTGGAATGTCCCCAAACTGAATACACAAGGGCTTATATCCCTTAGTCCTCTTAGTGGCAGAACAAAAAGAACATTTGGAAGAAGTATCTAGAATCCCATACTCAAATAATGACCAGATGGTTAAATTAGGTGGCCCTAATTTTCCAGTTATGTACAAACTGCACAGTCAGCTACTGAGGAATCCTAGACTATAGAGTTATGGGAATGTAACTATTTGGCTTGAAGCAAATTTCTGTTGGCCAGACATTTCTGGCATGTCCTAAACAGTTGTCTAAATCTTGCTGAAAAAATTTTCTGCCTCAATCCTCCTTTGCACTGCAGATTCTCCTATCCAGGGTGTTTGGCTTGATGCACATACCTTTTCATGCAACCAGAACAGAAGTGTCTTGTTTCTTGAGATCCAGAGTACCCTGTGGATTCTCAGGAAGAACCATAGAAATCTCCTTCTACAGTCAGTACACAAATTAGCCACTTACCATGTGCCTCACTCATTCTTGAATTCAAAAAGTGGTATCTTCATGAACAAGAACCAGGGGCAGTCAGCCTGCTGGGAAGATTCACCAGACAACAAAGTACTAAAATGGCCTAGGAAAATTACTGTACTGGATACATAAAGAAGATGAGTTGAAATTTCAAGCATTTTAAGATTGCAATTCTGCTGATGTCTGAAGATCATCAGTTCAGTACAACTCAATTAGATTTTGCATGCAGCATCTTTAATCTCATAAAAATGATATACTGTTTCCCTGGGTATTCAGGAGGTGAAATAGAGACTAAAGGAAATAATAAAACACTGGGGCCTTGAGGGAGAAATTGGAAAGCTAGCCATCATGATCTGTTTATTTCTCATTCACATTTAAAGCACATAGGCGAGTTTTTAAATCAACTTTTTCTCATTGTATGTTAGTGATTTTAGTTCAGATTTGCTCCTTTCTCTTTGCATTGTGATGGAACTCTTTAGTGATTAATAACTGAAAATAAGATGCATAATACTCTAATTAGCCTAAGGAATAGTGTTTGCATTTATAAAATACAGCAGAAATTCTGCCTGAACTAATAATTAATTAAAACATGGGGCTGTAATTGTTGACAACTTGTTTCCACGGGTAGAAATCACTAAAATTACATTGTATTTATGAAGTAATAAATGAACTCATAGATGATTCTGATTGTTATTCTAAATTTTTCTGAAGATTTTACTCATTTAAATGGTGTGAACTTTTAGCTTCTCTCTTTCTTTTTAAAGATAACTGTAGGATTCCAATTAATTATAGGAAATGCAAACTAATTAATTATGATTATTAATATAAAGCAAATCACTCACATTTGTTGTCTGCAGCACCCAATACTTCCATATGGCTTGTGTTGAAGCTATTTTCTGTAAGAAAAGACTGCTCATTTGTTCCCAGCTGCCCAGACCCAAATAATTATACAGAAGCTATATTGATTACAACACTGCTTGGCCTATTAGCTCAGATTTTTTAATAACTAACTCTTACACCTTAAACTAACCCATTTTCATTAATCTGTTTATCAACATGAGACTGTGGCCTACTGGTAAGTTTCCATCATCTGACTCCTTCAGCAAGTCCTTCACTCTGTCCACTCTCTCTAAGATCTCTTCCAGCCTTGTTATATTCTGCCCTGCCATAGGCCAAATAAGCTTCTCTATTAACCAATGGTAATAAAGAATACAGAGAATGCCACATTATCTCCACTTTTCTGTCTAAATAAAATTAAGGTTTTAACTTTACATAGTAAGATTATATATAACGAAATAGGTATCAAGAAAGAATTATAGTGGCAATGTTTCTTTGTTGATAAAAAGTTTCATATCTAATTTATCTTTTATAATTTCTAAGAAAAACTATAACTACAGTTATCTGTATTGAACTCCATCAAAGACCTCAGAAGGATAAAATATTACCTAAGTAAGCAGGAAATGCATTGCAACTTCCAAAGTTCTAGAAATGACAGAGATATCCCACTGCCTGGAAAGTAAAGTTCTTTTGTAGTGTTCCAGCATCCATCTTCACCTTATCGGCCCAAAATATTTGAGGGACTTTTCAGTGAAGCAGGAACTTTGAAGACCTGTTCTGCCAATATTAGCAGTTTGTCAAATCACTTTCTTCTATGTCCGAAAGAGTGTCAGGCAGTTTCTTTGGTGGAGAAAGAACCCTGAAGTACTGTCTCACCTTCTTTAAGCAAGATCAACAGTCCTTTTTATGTGACTCCTTCATGGCCAGTTTATACAGCATACTGTCAGGCAGTCCAGGCAAGAGCAGTTTCTTGCCCAAATGGCTAATTTTATCACATTGAAGGCAAATTCCATAAGGAGGTTTTTCAGTGCCCATCAACTTTTCTGAAGTAATTGGTGCTTCCAAAAGCAGGAATGTCGCATGGTCAAAAAAACTCTAAGTTCTTAAACATTTTAAATGTCATATTCTTTAGGTCTGTGAAATTGTTTATCTAACTGAAATATTTCTGTATATATAGAAAACCTGACTAACATAATTACAAGTCTTTTATTATAAAAGACTATCTATTAATCGGTAATTTTAATTATATATTACATTTTAAAATGAGCTGCACAAACATAGTACCTTAAATAAAAGTAGAAATATATATATAGCAAAATTGACCTTAAATTTGTAACAATAATTCAAGAGCCATACCAATGCAAGATATTCATCTCTATATAATGGTCTCCTTTAAATGAAAACAAACATTTATATACAATCATTTTCGAATTTGGGCACTGTTTTCTTCAAACTCCTTCCTGTTGTTTATTGGGCAAAGTATTTTAGGGTTCACAGAGACATTTAAGGGGGTCTTGTTCTATCAAACCACACTAGCCTTGAAGGAATACATAGGTTCCCATCTTCTGTGGAAACAAAAGCAGAATCTCTTTTCCAAAGAAACATATCCTTAACTCATATTTTGAAGCAAAGATACTTTAAAATATATATGTTGGTTTAGGATAGCAGCCCATACAATAAAAATTTTCTCTGTAGTTATCTCATTTGCTATCAAAAAATTCAAAGAAAAAACAGTACTTTACATAGGCTAGATTCTCTGCTTATTTCCCCTCTTTACATGGCTTATGTTTTCTCTATTATTTTTAATAATTATTTATCTTTACTTCTTTATGACTTTCCGTACTTTCTTCTCTCTCCTAAGCCCATGTATATTTATCCAACACTGTGACTCATTTAGACTTTTTTTTTTCATGTGAATCTGTCTTTATTGTGTACCTATAATCATTTTCTGACCAGGAACACTACTTTTTAAATGCTTAGCAGGCATGGCTAAGACCAGTTCCATGGCCCTGACTGTTGACTCAGTCTGGTATTTTCACAGTCTCTGTGAGCCATGCTCACTACCTAGCTCCAGAGATGCAGTGGCTCTATGTCACCATTAAGCAAATAGTAGGACTCTGCTCACAAACCCTAAATGCTCTGTAGCAGGATCTCCTGAAAAAGCCAGAGCCATTCATTCTGCAGGTATGAAGAAGGAAGCCATTTATTTTAAAATGCTACACCTCTGCTTGCTGCTGTAAACAGAGCTATCTGAAAAATAAATAAATAAATAAACACACAGCTACCAAGAAGCTGTGATTGGCTCCCATTTTTGTGGGTCTAGATGTCCTCTTTTTTTTTTAAAATTCAAGTTTTATTTAGGTATTATATGGATCAATGCCCCAGTTGGTGGGTGCCATTTTTAAAAGATTATAACTAATGAAAGAAAACTCTATACAATAAGTGCAATGACTATATATAATATATACAGGCAATAAATAAATCAGCAATGTCTAGTCCATTTTAATTTGACTAGTTCAAAGAAGATACTTCATATCTATACTATCTTAGTGAGTCCAAAGTCTCATACCTAACTTACTTTCTATCACAACTTGCTTTCTGCATCTGATAAACTGTAACAATAACTACCTAATCTTCAACTCCCTCAAGGACCCACAAAGTAAATAATATTAACTTAATAAGCAAGAAATGTGAGCAAGCAACTTCCAAAAAATTATGAGTAATGAATGACAGAAACAGCTGGGTTCCTGGACAGCCACCCAAATTTCCTATGCAATATTGGGCATCCATCTTTAGACTATAGGTGTAACATATCTGACAGACTTTTCTGTGAGGCAGGACTTTTGTGTTCTACTTGTTTAATTAGCTAAAGAAAATTTAGGATTATGATAAAGTCCTTACTAGAGTATTCTGTGAGGTTGGATCATATCAGTCTTTAATCTGTTTTGGATGTAGAACTCACTGAAAATTAAACACATATACTCTGAACCAGTGGATCATCTGAGACATCTGTTCTCATTAGAAATATTTCAGGGGGTCTTACTTGATCAGTCCTTATTTTTATTTTATTTATTTTATTTATTAGATTTTTAAAAAGTAGTAATCTAAGTTCCCACTCCCTCCCCTTCTCCCATCCCTAAAACACAACCCCACCTACCCCTATCTAATCCTCAGAGATAATAAGATAGAAGACCCTCCCTACTATATCTAGGCTGAGCAAGGTATACCTCTAAAGAGAATAGGATGCCAAAAAGCCAGTACGTGCAGTAGGGATAAATCCTAGTGCCACTGCCAGTGGCCCCTCAGTCTGCCCCCACCATGCAACCGTCAACTACATTCAGTGGAACTAGTTTGGTTCTAAGCTTGTTCCTTCCCAGTCCAGTTGGAGTTGGTGAGCTCCCATTAGCTCAGGTGAACTGTTGCAGTGGGTGAAACCATCATGGTCTTGAACTCCTTGCTCATATTCTCATTACTTCCACTTTTTAACTGGACTTTGAGAGTTCAGTCAAGTGCTCCGATGTGAGCCTCTGCTTCTGTTTCCACCAGTTGCTGGATAAAGGCTCTATGGTGATATTTAAGATAATCATCTGTCTGACAATAGGGCAAGTCAAGATCGGGCCCCCTCTCCTCTATTGCCCACAGTCCTAGGTGGAGTAATCCTCTTGGATTTGTGGGAATTTCTCTAGAGCCAGGTTTCTGAGAAACCACCATACTGAATTTCAAAGTGGTTGTACAAGTTTGCTTTCCCACCAGCAATCAATGAGTGTTCCCCTTACTCCACATCCTCTCCAGCATAAGCTATCATTAGTGTTTTTGATCTTAGCCATTTTGACAGGTGTAAGATGATGTCTCAGAGTTGTTTTGGCTTGCATTTCCCTGATATATAAGGGTGTTGAACATTTCCTTAAGTATGTTTTGGCCATTTGAAATTCTTCTGTTGAATTCTGTTAGTTCACTACACCATATTTAATTGGGTTATTTAGAATTTTAATGTCTAATTATTTGAGTTCATTATATATTTTGGAGATTAGTTCTGTGTCTGATGTGGGGTTGGTGAAAATCTTTTCCAGTTCACTAGGCTGTCTTTTTGTCTTATTGACTGTATCCTTTGCTTTACAGAAGCTTCTCAGTTTCAGAAGGTGCCATTTATTTATTGTTCCTCCCAGTGTCTGTGATACTGAGACTGTATTTAGGAAGTGGTCTCCTGTGCCCTTGCATTGAAGACTACTTCCCACTTTTTCTTCTATCAGGTTCAGTCTGGTCAGATTTATATTGAGGTCTTTAATCCATTGAGACTTGAGTTTTGTTCATGGTGATAGCTATGGATCTATTTTCATTCTTCTACATGTTGACATCCAATAATGCCAGCACCATTTGCTGAAGATACTTTCTTTTTTCCACTGTATAATTTTAGCTTCTTTGTCAAAAATCATAGGTTCATAGGTGTGTGAATTAATATCTGGGTCCTCAATTCGATTTCCATTGGTCAATGTATTTTTTTTATGCCTGTACAAAGATGTTTTCACTACTGTAGCTCTGTAATAGAGCTTGATGTCAAGGATGGTGATGCAACTGGAACTTACTTTATTGTACAGGACTATTTTGGATAGCCTTTTTTTGTCTTTTCATATGAAGTTGATTATTGTTCTTTCAAGGAATATCAAGAATTTTGTTGGGATTGTTATGGGGATTTCATTGAATCAATAGATTGCTTTTGGTAGGATTGCCCTTTTTACTATGCTGATCTTACCTATTCAAGATCATGGGAAATCTTTCTCTTTTTAGGTATCTTTTTCCATTTTTTCAAAGACTTAAAGTTTTTGTCAAACAGGTCTTTTACTTCTTTGGTTAGTGTTACCCCAAGATATTTTATGTTATTTGTGACTATTGTGAAAGGTGATGCTTCTATGTTGATGTTCTTCTCAGTTTCTTTATCATTTGTGTATAGGAGAGCTACTGATTTTTTTATTTGATCATATATCCTGCCACATCACTGAAGGTATTTATCAGCTGTAGGAGTTCTCTGATAGAGTTTTTGAAATCACTTATATACACTATCATATCATCTACAAATAACAAAAGTTTGACTTTTTCTTTATCAATTTGAATCCCCTTGATCTCCTTTTGTTGTCTTATTGCTGTTGCTAAAACTTCAAGAACTATGTTAAAGAGATGTGGAGATAGTGAACAGCCATGTCTTGTTCCTGATTATAGTGGAATGGCTTTGAGTTTCTCTCCATTTAATTTGATGTTGTCTGTCCGCTTGCTGTATATTGCTTTTATTATATTTAGATATGTTCCTTGTATTCCTGATCTCTCCAAGACCTTTATCATGAAGGGGCGTTGGAATTTCTCAAATGCTTTTTTAGCACCTAATGAAATGATCATATTTTTTCAGTTTATTTATATGATGGATTACATTGATAGATTTTCTTTTTTTTTTTCTTTTTCACTGTTCAAGGTTTATTTGGTATTTGCACTGGCATGACACTGGGTAGTTGGTTGCATCATCCATATGCAGATCTTTACTTTACACAATGTTTCAATGTACACTACAGATACATAATACACAAAATAATATCCTTTAGAACAGTTATGCACAAGATATGCATAATGGATTTACACACTGGAGCCAGGTTACGACTAACTGGTCTAAGCATGTCTGGTGAGGGTGCATAGCAGACACAGCAGGTTCACAGGGTAACTGAAGCCTGCACACAGTTGGCAGTGTCACACCAACCAGGTTACCACCACACAAGTACCACTCAGCATCAGGGTAGAGCTGTGGGAACACAACCGCCCTAACCACAGTTCAGATGAGGAGACAGTGTGCGGTCTCCATAGAAACCCTGCTGCAGCCTGGACAGTGAAGAGCTAGGACATCTGGGAACTTTTAGAACTGCAGCTCTTTCTGGATCCCCCAGAGCGTGTCTGAACTCTTCTTCAAGCGGGCCTCCTCTTCAAAAGTCAGAGTCACCTTCACAACATCTGAGATTCCATTTTGTCCCAGGACACAGGGGACACTGAGGAAGACATCATCCTTGATTCCATAGAGACCCTTAATCATGGTGGAAATGGGATGCACCCGCCTCAGATTCTTCATTATGCTCTCTGCCAAGTCGGCCACAGAGAGGCCAATGGCCCAGGACGTATAACCCTTCAGTTTGATCACCTCATAGGCGCTGTCAACCACCTGCTTGTGAACCTCTTTCCACTGCTCCTTGTCTGCATCGGAGCCCAGTTCTGGGTTCAGATTCTTCAGGGAGACCCCAGCGACATTCACGCCGCTCCACACAGGCACACTGGAGTCCCCGTGCTCCCCCAGGACCCATCCATGACAGCTCAGTGGGTGAACACCCAGCCTTTCTCCCATTAGGTAACGGAACCGAGCTGAGTCCAGATTGCAACCCCTCCCGATGACTCGGTTTTTGGGAAAGCCACTTATCTTCCAGGCCACGTAGGTCAAGATATCCACTGGGTTGGAGACAATAAGCAGCTTGCAGTTTGGACTGTATTTCACCACGTTGGGAATGATGAACTTGAAGATGTTCACGTTGCGCTGGACCAGATTGAGCCGACTCTCTCCCTCTTGCTGACGGGCCCCCGCTGTGATGATAACCAGCTTGGAGTTTGCAGTCACGCTATAGTCTTTGCCAGAGACAATTTTCGGTGTTCTAAGGAAAAGGCTGCCATGCTGGAGATCCATCATCTCTCCCTTTAGCTTGTCTTCCATGACATCAACAAGGGCAAGCTCATCCGCCAAGTCCTTCATTAGGATACTGATGGCACAAGCCATGCCAACAGCACCAACCGCAACAACCGTAATCTTGTTCTGGGGGGCCTGTTCTTCCTTAAGGAGATTCACAATCAGCTGGTCCTTGAGGGTTGCCATCTTGTCTGACTTTGAAGCTTTTGGGACCGCTAGTGCACGATGAGCAGCTTCGGGCGCACAGCAGCGTGATCTGGGTTCGGCGACAGAGGCTCCAGCACCCATTGATAGATTTTCATATGTTGAACCAGCCCTGCATCACTGGGATGAAGTGGACTTGATCATGGTGGATTTTTTTTTTGTATTCTTGAATTCGTTTTTCCAGTATTTTAATGAGTATTTTTTTTTTCATTCATGTTCATGAGTGAGATTGGTCTGTAATTCTCTTTTTTTGGTAGAATCTTTGTGTAGTTTTGGTCTCAGAGTAAATATAACTTCATAAAAAGAGTTTGGCAATGTACCTTCTGTTTCTATTATGTGGAACACTTTGAGGAGTATATGTATTAGCTCTTCTTGGAAGTTCTGGTAGAATTCTGCACTAAAATCATACAGCCCTGGGCTTTTTTTGGTTGTGAGGTTTTTGATGACAATTTATATTTCTTTGCACTTTATAGGTCTATTAAAATTGCTCATCTGGTCTTGATTTAATTTTGGTATATGGTATCTATCTAAAAATTGTCCATTTCTTTTACATTTTCTAATTTTGTGGAGTACAGGTTTTTGTACTTTGATCTAATGAGTCTGAATTTCCTAAGTGTCTGTTGTTATCTCCTCCTTTTTATTTCTGATTTTGTTAATTTGGATGTTTTCTCTCTGTATTTTGATTAGTTTGGATAGGGTTTTGTCTATCTTGTTGATTTTCTCAAAGAACCAGCTTTTTGTTTCATTGATTCTTTGGATTGTGGCATCCCACTGTATGGCTGTTCACTTACCTCTTAAGTTTCCTCAGTATTGGAACAAGCTGTGTTTCTAAACTTTATTTTCCTTAACCCAGAATAAATCCACAGTCTTTCATTTCCTGTAAAAACAAACACAAAACCTCTTCTCCAAAGTACCATATCTTTTAACTTAAATTTTGAAGTCAAGGCATTTTCATTATATTTTTCATCAAATTTTGATATTATTTTTCTTTTTTTTCTTTAATTTAATTTTATTTTTTTAAAAAAGAAAACAAGCTATCTTTTTTTTTTCATTTTATATAGCAATGCAAGTTCCCACTCTCTTTCTTCCCATCCCTTCCACCTTCCCACCTATCCCACTCTTTATCCACTCATTTGAGAGGGTCAGGCACATTGCTTTGGGGAAGGTTTCTTAACTCAGAATGAATCCACAGCCTCCCATTTCCCGTGGAAGTAAAAACAGTACCACTTCTTCAAAGTAGTATGTTTTGACTTAATCTTTGAAGATAAGGTAATTTCAAAATACATAAGTATTTTAGCAGCTTTTGTTTCTTCTTCAGCAGTCAAACAATTCAAAGACAACACAAAAATGTACAATATCCAAATTCTCTGTGCATTTTTCATCTTTACATGGAAGCTAAACACAGGTGAAACCTTGGGTCTTAGGAGTCAGGAGTCAGGGAAAACAGCAGTAGCCATGTGGGCGCTGCATGCACATAGGTGCACATAGGGCTAAGGGCAAGTAACAGAATTGTAAGAGTTACAGGAAGCTTCAGGGACCACAGGAAGCCTGTGGGTATCCTGTGGAGAGGCAACAAGGATGGTCTCAGCAGGAGAAGTTAAGCCTGGGTCAATGGGAGGTAGGAGTACTATCTCCATACCCAGGTAGCTAGATTTGGGTTCTGTTTACTAGAGTTGGACATCTAATCCCAATACTGGTTGGGTTGGTGGCTAAACAGTCTCAGGCAAATGACTTTCAAAAATTCATGACCCACATTGGGCACCAAATAAAGGATGATTAATAAAAATTAAGAGAGAGAAATCGGGGTTTAACCTGAAGATCTGAAAAGCAAAGCAGCCAGCCGTGGAAGTTGATCAGTTTGAAATGGTAATCCTGCCTCCAGAAATCTCAGAATGAGAGCTATCTCTTCCTGTTTTATTATCTTCTCTTGGATTAAAGGCATGCACCTCCCAGTTTCTATGACAACTAGAGTAACTACTGGAATTAAAGGTGCCTGTCATTGTGGATACTGGGATTAAAGGTGTGCACTATAATTACCTGTTCTGCAAGGCTGGCCAGTGAGGCTGTTTAAGTCTCAGATCTTCAGGCAAGTTTTATTAATTAAAATACAATTGAAATGCTACTACCCTCTAGATTCCTTGAATTCCCTTTATCACAAAATGAGCAGCAATTGCATCAAAACGCAAAAGATTTCATCTGAAAATTATATTTACCTTGATGTACTTTATTTAATCATATTGTAAATGTGACGCATGCAGAAAAAAGCAATGTATGTGAATGTGTGTGTGCATTTGTGTGTGGGTGTTTGTATATTATCATGTAAAGAATACATAGAGGAATAATTTTTCAAAGGAGAAATCTTATTAAATAAACAATTGAACAATAAACCTTGGATGCAAAATGTGTCAAATATAATCCCAAATTTTCAATAATAGACAGGTTCAATTATAAGAATAAAGAGAAGAGCAATTTATTAGATTTTGTTATAAATTCTATAAGTCTATCTAGAGAAAAAATGCTTTTGTAATTCATATTTGCAATACAATGTAGATTATTTTAGTCTCATGGAGATTATGGTAGGTTTGAGAAAATAAACTGTATGCTAAGGATATTGGGTAAGGCATTCCAAAATTTCACTGTTCTGCTGGGAAATTACAAGAAATAATTTGAAATCCACAGACCAAGGCAGGAAGATATACAGTGAGAGATGGTATTAAAACTAAAGTTAGGGAATATTTAACATGTGGTACGTTCCCACAGGGACAGATATTTGTAGGGTTGTAGAAAAATAAATAGTCACATTTTTTCATAATGGGGTAACCAGAGATGCTCAGAGAAAGGTTAGCTATCATTCAGTTTTTAATTGTTTCCTGATATTTGCTAGATTGTAAGTTATGTCTATGATATCTGCATTTTGTCTAAATGATGAGGAGCCACTGGTATTATAAGTGTTTACTTGTTAGCTAGAAAAACATTGACTGTAAGGGAACTGACAAAAGGCAAAGACAACCACAGGGCTTGAAGTGATGAAAAGATATAGACAATCTAACAGAAGGAAAGGAAGATAAGATGGAATAAGGAAAGTTCAAGGTGTCATATTGAAGGTCTCAAATATAAATTTAATCAAGTTAACATAGAGTCTATGAGATATAATGTTCCAACATATTTTTTTTCAAAAATTGAATAAAATTTTTGTCTCAGAAGGAGAAAAACCATGTCTTATATGGACAAGCTTTATTATTTTCAGAATTTTCACAAATGAGATAAATTTTTATAACTGCTTTAAATTTATTATTCTGTGTCTTATGTTGGAAAAGGATTTTTTTTGAGACAGGGTTTCTCTGTAGCTTTGGTGTCTGTCCTGAAACTATCTCTTATAGACCAGGCTGGCTTTAAGTGTCTGACATAACTCATCATTCTATAATTATTCAATATAGTCCTACACAATTTTCACAGCCCATTCCACCAACATGCGAATTTGAAAAACTAAAATAAACTTTTATAATATATTATAATATCAAATTGAAAACCATGTAATGGAAAATGAGTGAACAGGTAAAAGTCAAGAACTAGTGGTTAGGTATATCATTGCCGCTATCAGAGACCTTACTATTATTAGTTTGCTAAATGGACATAGTAGTAAACTGAATTCTAATGACTTAGCATTATGGTCATAGATAAATGATGTCCCAAACCTCATAAGAGAATCTTCTAATTTCAGTACATGGTAATTAACACAGAGATTGTGGGTCAAAATTCAAAGAATAGAATGCTAAGATCTAGCTAGTACATCTATAACCCAGCCTGTCCACCCATAGTCCATTAGCCATTGTGGAGGAGGGAGCAGAAATAGTATAAGAGCCAGAGGCAGTAGATGACTATAATGAGGCAGTGTCTTCAGAACACAGAAAGGCAGGCAATGAACTCACAGAGGACATGACATTATGTACCTGTGTTAACCAATCCCAACATGGGGCAGGGGTGCTGATAGCAGGGTGAGCCAAAATGTCCAATCATAAGCTAAGAAAGTTTGGAGATACTTAGTTTTCTTTAAGAGTACAGCTGCTGGTAAATCACTCTTGGTCTAGCAGACAACCATAAGTCCAAGAATACGTGACCAAGAACCATAGACTAAATAGCACAGGTATCTAGGAAAAACTAAATAATATTGTTCTATGTCATGTGAACTCCTTCAGCCAATAGTCTTTAAGATATCAGCCCACTTGATTTTTTACCATAAATGCAGACATAAAGCTTGTGTGCCTTCTCTCTCAGCTGCTGAATTCAGTTTCTATTCCCTGTTCGTGCAGAGGACTGTGATCTGAGTAAAGACCCTTTATTATACTCAATTCTGCGCTAATGAGGAGCTACTTTATGGCATCCATCTACATCTGAACCCCAACTCCATGCCTACCTGAACCAGCTCAAAAGAGCCACAGTGTTTCCCAAACCCAGACACTATCTTGATTTCACTTACTAAATGTTTCTTTTCTTTCTTTCTTTCTTTTTTTATTTTTTATTGAAAAAAAAATTCCGCCTCCTCCCAGCCTCCCATTTCCCTCCCCTTCCTCCCACTCCTCTCCCCCTCCCTCTACTCCTTTCCCCCTGCCTCTCCAGTCCGAAGAGCAGTCAGGGTTCCCTGCAATGTGGAAAGTCCAAGGTCCTCCCCCCTCCATCTAGGTCTAGGAAGGTGAGCATCCAAACTGGCTAGGCTCCCACAAAGCCAGAACATGAAGTGGGATCAAAACCTAGTGCCATTGTCCTTGGCTTCTCATCAGCCCTCATTGTCTGCCGTGTTCAGAGAGTCCGGTTTTATCCCATGCTTTTTCAGTTCCAGTCCAGTTGGCCTTGGTGAGCTCCCAAGAGATCAGTCCCTCTGTATCAGTGGGTGGGTGCACCCCTCGCGGTCCTGACTTCCTTGCTCATGTTCTCCCTCCTTCTGCTCCTCATTGGGACCTTGGGAGCTCATTCTGGTGCACCAATGTGGGTCTCTGTCTTTTTGTATAAAGCCCTGCAACAGAAGAGATACACCTTTGGTGGGCCTGTTGCACAGTGACTTATCAGTTTCCTGGGTTCATGCATGCTCCCTTCCCCCATGGCACTTTCCCCTGCTGTAGTGACTTGTGCAAACTCAGGTTTGTGTTCCCGGCTTATGAGTTCTGGGACCTATGATATTTTGACATAAATAAATAAATAAACAAATAAACAAACAGAAAAAAACTTTCTCTGTGATTTCATATGCAGAATTAATTTCATTTGCTCTTAATTTTTCAAGCAAAGCATATTTGTCAGTATTTAAGCAAGCACTGATATAAAATTGAGGAGGACTGGTCATTTGGCCACAACTGCAATACATGCTGGCCAAAAAGAATATTATACCTACAAAAATTTACTGAAATCGCATAATAAAGGTAAGTTTCTTTGTTTGAAAATAAATTAATAAATTAGTAAGTTATATAATTATAGAAAATATCACCATCTAGGAGTTCAATAAGCTTTTTTCTTATGAATATTATAAATTTCTCCTGAAAAATGCAAAGATGAGATTCTATTAATTACCTAGGTTATAAAATAGGTACACATAAAATTAGAACACAAAAAGTTTAAATTAGGAGAGACTTATTGCAGACTCTTAATGTCTTTTAAAGATTGTTAGCAGACATTTCCAATCTCTGACCCACTGTTAAGATAACATCTGATCTAATAATTTATTTAATCAAAATCTTAGATGGTGAACAAAATTTTAAATAATCCCAGAAAATTAACAGTTGTAGCTGAGAAAGAATTAAATTTGGTTGAAGAGAAATTGCAGAAGGCACATGTGGATCAGGTGGATCCAAATCTTGACTGCATTCTAGTTATATTGCTCTCCAGAATTTCCCCTACAGGAATTTTAATGCAGATGGAAGCTATTGTCATAAAATGAGTCATTTTACCACATAAACCTAGAAAAAATAAAAACTCACGTGAAAAAATTCTTTAAAGTAATTATAAAAGGAAACCTGAAACTTTGTCAACTAGCAGTAATAGACCCAGCAAAGATTATACTGTTTTTTACTACTGATGAAATTTAAAAAAAAAAAATGGGAAGACAATGAACCCTGGCAAAGAGGTTCTGCTATGTTTTAGGAAATATTAGTAGAAATTATCCCAAAAGTGATAGAATCAACCTTATAAAGAGAACTACTTGGATTCTTCCATGTTTTGTATATGACACACCAATAACTGGAGCCTGTACATTCTATACTTACGCAATTAAATCAGGAAAATCAGTTACAAATTGGAAGATTTAAGTAAGGTGAAACAAAGCCCTTATAATTCTGTCCAAAATGCAGAATTACATAGTATTCTCAAGGTACAAAAAATTAAAAAAAAAAAAAAACTTCTCAATATAGTTACTTATTTGCAATATTCAGATGAGTTGTTTTGCGTATTGAAACCACTGAATTTATACCAGATGATACAGAATTCACTTCATTATTCATTCAGGTTCAAGATATAATCAGGAATATCACATACAATCCCATATGGGTCTGCCAGATTCTCTAGCATAAGATAATGTTAAAATTGATCAATTGTTGATTGAAAATGTTCTGAAGACCTCAGAATTTCATAAAAAACATCATGTTAATAGCAAAGGTTTAAAGAATGAGTTTTTATTCCATGGCAACAAGCTAACAAGATTATAAAGAGAAGTTCTACTTCCTTTTTCTTTTTTTTTTTCAATTCTTTGATAATTTATTTTAGAAGCCATAGCTATATCAGAGAGCTGCTTATTTTTACATTTTCTTTGTGGTCTTGGCTGTTATTGCACAACTTGAAGGAGGCAGGGAAGCAAAAAGAAGAGTTCAGATTTCAGTATGGACTTTTGTTCTGCATCAGACTCGCCAGCTGCACTCAATTTAGACACTCTCAAATCGCCAACTTCACAACTTAAACTGTGACTCATATACATAGCTGTACTGGCTCTCTAGAACCCTGCAGACATTCATTTTGATATCTGAAATAATAACTTTAATTGCTTTCACATGTGCCTTTGTCCAAGATCACATGATGCTAACATAACTTGGGATACAGAAGTCATGATATATTATTTGTATTTTCCCTTGCAATTAGTTTGCCTCTGCTCACTCTTAGTTCCTCTTTCATAGAATTAGTTATTGCCTTACTAAATGAGACATTTGTTTCTGTTTCTTATTCACTGACTGTTCTTTTCATTTCATCCCTCTTAATAGCTTTGGTCCTTTTTTTATTTTTATTTATTTTTTATTTTTTTTTATTAATTAATTTATTTAATTATTAAAGATTTCTGCCTCTTCCCCGCCACCACCTCCCATGCCCTCCCCCAATCAAGTCTTCCTCCCTCCTCAGCCCAAGGAGCAAGCAGGTTTCTCTGCCCTGTGGGAGGTCCAAGGACCACCCACCTCCATCCAGGTCTATTAAGGTGAGCATCCAAACTACCTGGGCTCCCACAAAGCCATTTCGTGCAATAGGATCAAGAACCCATTGCCATTGTTCTTCAGTTCTCAGTAGTCCTCATTGTCCGTTATGTTCAGCGAGGCCGGTTTTGTCCCATGCTTTTTCAGACCCCGGCCAGCTGGCCTTGGTGAGTTCCTGATAGAACATCCCCTTTGCCTCAGTGTGTGGGTGTACCCCTTGCGGTCCTGAGTTCCTTGCTCGTGCTCACTCTCCTTCTGCTCCTCCTTTGGATCGTGAGACTTCAGTCCAGTGCTCCAATGTTGGTCTCTGTCTCTGTCTTCTTTCATCGCCTGATGAAGGTTAATATTCAGGAGGATGCTTATATGTTTTTCTTTGGGTTCACCTTCTTATTTAGCTTCTCTAGAATCACGAATTATAGTCTCAATGTCCTTTATTTATGGCTAGAAACCAAATATGAGTGAGTACATCCCATGTTCCTCTTTTTGGGTCTGGCTTACCTCACTCAGGATAGTGTTTTCTATTTCCGTCCATTTGTATGCAAAATTCAAGAAATCATTGTTTTTTACTGCTGAGTAGTACTCTAATATGTATAAATTCCATACTTTCTTCATCCATTCTTCCATTGAAAGACATCTAGGTTGTTTCCAGGTTCTGGCTATTACAAACAATGCTGCTATGAACATAGTTGAGCATATACTTTTGTTGTATGTTTGGGCATCTCTTGGGTATATTCCCAATAGTGGTATTGCTGGGTCGAGAGGTAGGTTGATCCCGACTTTCCTGAGAAACCGACACACTGCTTTCCAAAGTGGTTGCACAAGTTTGCATTCACACCAGCAATGGATGAGAGTGCCCCTATCTCCACAACCTCTCCAGCAGAGGCTATCATTGGTGTTTTTGATTTTAGCCATTCTGACAGGTGTAAGATGGTATCTTAATGTTGTCTTGATTTGCATTTCCCTGATTGCTAAGGAAGTTGAGCACGATCTTAAGTGTCTTTTGGCCATTTGAACTTCTTCTGTTGAAAAGTCTCTGTTCAGCTCAGTGCCCCCTTTTATAATTGGATTGATTAACCTTTTACGGTCTAATTTCTTGAGTTCTTTATATATTTTGGATATCAGACCTTTGTCAGTTGCGGGGTTAGTGAAGATCTTCTCCCAGTCATTGGGTTGCCTTTCTGTCTTAGTGACAGTGTCCTTTGCTTTACAGAAGCTTCTCAGTCTCAGGAGGTCCCATTTATTCAATGATGTCCTTAGTGTTTGTGCTGCTGGGGTTATACATAGGAAGTGTTCTCCTGTGCCCATGTGTTGTAGAGTGCTTCCCACTTTCTCTTCTATCAGGTTCAGTGTGTTTGGACTGATATTGAGGTCTTTAATCCATTTGGACTTGAGTTTTGTGCATGGTGATAGATATGGATCTATTTTCATTCTTCTACAGATTGACTTCCAGTTTTGCCAGCACAATTTGTTGAAGATGCTCTCTTTTTTCCATTGTATACTTTAGCTCCTTTATCGAAAATCAGGTGTTCATAGGTTTGTGGGCTAAAGTCAGGGTCTTCTATTCTTTTCCATTGGTCGACTTCTCTGTTTTTATGCCAGTACCAAGCCGTTTTCAGTACTGTAGCTCTGTAATAGAGTTTGAAGTCAGGGATGGTAATGCCTCCAGACGATCCTTTATTGTATAAGATTGTTTTGGCTATCCTGGGTTTTTTGTTTTTCCATATAAAGTTGATTATTGTCTTCTCCAGATCTGTGAAGAATTTTGATGGGATTTTGATGGGGATTGCGTTGAATCTATAGATTGCTTTTGGTAGAATTGCCATTTTTACTATGTTGATCCTCCCAATCCAAGAGCAAGGGAGGTCCTTCCATTTTCTGGTGTCCTCTTCAATTTCTTTCTTCAAAGACTTAAAGTTCTTGCCAAATAGATCTTTCACTTCCTTGGTCAGAGTTACCCCAAGATATTTTATGCTATTTGTGGCTATCGTGAAAGGTGATGCTTCTCTGATTTCCCTCTCTGCTTCCTTATCCTTAGTGTATAGGAAGGCAACTGATTTTTTGGAGTTGATTTTGTAACCTGCCACATTACCAAAGGTGTTTATCAGCTGTAGGAGATCTTTGGTAGAGTTTTACGTGCAGAGAGTAGCCCAAAGGTTACTTAAAAGAATGAAATTTGGCAGATGGTTGTGTTCCAATTTGCAGATTTTCAAAATTTGATGTACATTTTTAAAATATGTACATAACACCATTGATGCTTATTTAGGTTTTCAATGGGCAAATGCTTTGATTTCAGAAAAGGCTGCCTAGTAATCTCACATTTATTAGAAGTTATGACATGCACAAATAAAACAGATAATGGTCCAGCATATGTCACTAAGAAAATGAAACAGTTTTTTGCTTATAAAAAGCATATTACAGGTATACCAAATATAATATAATATATTATATTTATGTATTGTATAAAGCATATTACAGATAGAACAAGTATAATATAATCTATTATATTTATATATTATATAAAACATATTACAGGTATACCAAACAATATTACAGGTCAAGCAGTTACATAAAGATCAAATTGAACTATAAAGGATATATTAAACAAACAGAAACAGATGGAAAATATCCCCATAAATTATTGTATAATTTTTTATTAAACTTCAATTTTCTTAATGCTAATGAAAAGGAACATTGGGTAATAGAAAACATTCTGAATTAAATCAGCCAGTGTATTTCAAGGATGTGTTGACCTCACAATTGAAAATAGGAGATGTGCTATGTTGTTAAAGGGGTTTTGCTGTTGTTTCCACAAGAGAAGAAAAGCAATGGATATCATCAAAATTAATAAATATTTTGTTTGATAAAAGAGAAATTTCTTGAGAAAGAGAAATGAAGGCTCATGCGCAGAAGTGACAATCATATAGGTGGTAAGAAAATCTCATAAGTATTGGGACAGTGCTCTGTTCTTGTCTTTGCAGTAAAATATTCATCTTCAAAATGTTGAGAGACCTTGGACATATAGATACCTGAAAGAAAAAAGATAACTATCCCAAAAGGGTCACCAGGGAAAAGAAATCTAAATTATGATGACATATTATCTGCAGAGTAAAGTTTCATTACTTGAACATGTATATATCTCTACTCAAAAATTAAAGCTTGCTTTGATGTTGGACAGTAGCTATCTTTCTCTAAATCCAAGCGTGTTGTTAAATAAAAAATTAAGAGTTTCTGTTTCATATCAGGAGCCATCTGGTATCAAACAAAAAGAAGAAAGAATTTAGAAAAAAATTTATTTCTCTCCATACCTATTTTTGTCTCTATCATACCTTTAGTTGAATATCTGTCTATATGAATAATGTTTAAGTTTTCAACAATGAACCATAAATTTTCCTGCAGTAATCTATGAAGTTTCCAGGAATATGATGGGACCACACAACAATAATTTCACCTGGTTGATATGATGCCATGATAGTGCTATTTTAAGATCAGTTTTGGTTACTAACTGGTCAGAATGGCTCCATTTTGGTTAGCTGAAATGGTGCTCCTTCTTACTGTGTTCTGCCCTGAACTTCAAAAAAGAATTTTGCAAAAGTCCCATCAATTACTCAGAGACTTTTGGAAGCTGCTTTATTGTGCTTCCTGTTTACTCAAGTAATATTATTTTTCATCTCCGGTCTTCTATGGGGTTGAAGACGAGATAGTCATAAGTTACTTTTCTCTCATGACTTAGCCATGAAATTTCTAATGCAGGACTTAGACTTCTTATATCAGGATAATTTTTGAAATATTTAGCATATGTTTCTTGCTTGATATTGTTTATGCTGGCTGTAATTCTAATTTTTATATTTGATATTTGTTTTTTTATTGTATGTAGCTTTGTATTAGGCTTAGAACTCTCTGATTTAGACAAAAGGGGGAGGTTCTGTGGGAAATCCTTCAGCCAATAGCCTTTAAGATATTAGCCTTTTGTGAGAGTTCCTTCTGTATATGTGTTGCTTTTAATGACTGATGAATAAAGCTGCTTTCAGCTTATGGTTTAGCAGAGTAAAGCCAAGTGGGAAATGCCAAATATATATATATATATATATATATATATATATATATATATATATATATATATATATATATATATAGAGAGAGAGAGAGAGAGAGAGAGGAGAGAATAGGTGTAGTCAGTAAAATGTCATGTAGCTGTCAGAGGATAAAGATCAAGCCACTAGTCACAACTCTGCCTTTAGGTAACTAACCTCATGGTGAAGCACAGATTAATGGAGATGGGTTAGCTTAGGATATAGGAGATAGATAAAAATATGCTTAAGGTATTAGCCAAAAAGTATTGCAAATAATATATTTTATGTGTAGTTATTTTGCTTCAGCGAATCCAGGAATGAGTGAGCAGCCTCTGCAAACACCAGCCCACTTGGGCATGATCTTTTATATTATAAATGTAAATGCAAAGCTTGCATGCTCTCTCTGTAAGATGTTAGATTCAGTTCTTGTTCCCTTTTTATTTAGAGGACTGTGATCTGTGAGTCTACCCATAAATAATGAACCCTTTATTATACTCAATTCTGAGATAGTGTGGAACTACTTTATAGTATCCATCTATAGGTCTAACTAAAGGAAAACAAATAAACAAAGAATGACATGATAAAATGACTCCTAATTATATTCTAATATATTTACTCTACTCAGATAAGTGCCTTGTACAGCCATCATCCAAGAAGCATACTCTTGTGGCAGAAGACAATAAGTATATACCCAACAACTGGACATTATGCAGAGAGCTAGAGACTTTAGAACACACTGCTTAAATGGAATGTCTCAAATGAATAATTGTCCTCATATTTCAGGGAGCCCCCTGGAAAAGGAGGCAGAGGGATTTAAGAGACAGAAGGGATGAGGACCCCAAGAAAACAAGGCCCTCTAAATCATTATGACCAAAGTTAATATAACTCATAGAGACTGAAGCAGCAAACAGCATGCCCAAACATGTTGACACATGATGCTTGGGGTATATATTATAGCTTCTAGTTTAGTATTTTTATGGAACTCCTGAATGTGTGAATGAGTTAATCTCTGATTCTTATGTCTTCTCTTGGATTCTTTTCCTTTGGTTGATTTGTCTGATCCAATTTCAATATGATCATTATTGTATTATCTTACTATATTTTTATATATTTTTAAATGAATAAAGGAAAACCTAGAGACTAGGATAAAGGTTAACAGCTGAACTGTCATTTATATCTGCTGGGAGAAAGGAAATCAGTTTTATCCAATAACATGATAATAGGTATATCATCCACTTCATATCAGACCTCATCTTCAGTAGTATTTGAGCAACATATAATAGATTCCATTGGTTTATTTTTGGGGTCCTTTTATTTGGTCATTGTTTAGTGATCTTTTTTTGTAGGTATTTTATTTAGTTTGCCTGGTTTGGGGCAGTTTTATTGTTGTACTGGATTTTTGTTAGTTTTTAGAGAATGAAATTAAAAGAGTCTGGGTAGAGAAGGGAAATATTATCTATCTATCTATCTATCTATCTATCTATCTATCTATATATATATATATATATGATTGTTTTATAATAAAAATATAGTAAAAAGAAATTTATTAAAATGAATTATAAGTGTGTATAACAAATTGTTGTAATTATGAAAAGAAAGCCCATTGCTCCTCTATTCTACTTCTGTAAGGTTGATATAGTTTTCTTTGTACCTATAGGACATTTGAATATATTTATTCACTACTATTACACAAAGAAAACTTCACTTTTTCCAAGTGATAGTACTTTCTAGACTTTCATATTTGTTGTAGGAAGCTACTCATTCAATTCCCAGCTACCCAGATTCCTGAAATAACCACTCAGAAACTATATTATTTAAATCTCTGATTGGCTAAACACTTGATGTATTGCTAGATCACTCAGATCTAGAATCAACCCATTCCCATTATTTTATATTATACCAAGAGGCTTATATCCTACTGACAGGGTTCCAGCTGACAGCTCATAGCTTTTCCCTCTGGCAGCTCCATGGTATCTCACTGACTCTACCTTCTTTCTCCCAGCATTCAGTTTTGTTTTCCCCACCTAGCTCTAGTCTGCTAAACCACTGGACAAAACAGCTTCTTTATTCATTAACAAATAAAAGCAACACATATACAGAAGGACTTCCCACACCAGGTTTTGCCATAAGGTATTTCTACACATGTATCTCTCAAAAGACTTCATTTGCTTTGCATAGTTAATTATGGGATAGGCAGTTTCTGTGATGGGAATGGTACAGAAGCCAATTACAATAAGAAAACAGTAAAGTGATGCCCTGTTAATATGGCTAAGAAAATTCTTCTTTAAGTAAATCTGAATTTCCAGTCTTTCACAGTCAAATTTAAGATCCAATACGGAACAAGATAATGACATCATTGTTGATATTTTCTGGCTCATATTCTCCTCTAATATGGACCCAGGCAGTACTTCTCTATTTGTGATTACTGATGAAAGATGAGCTCATTGTATCCATGTGAGATAATCTATCTATCTATCTATCTATCTATCTATCTATCTATCTATCTATCTACCTATCTACCTATCTACCTACCTGTACACATATATTACTTAGATCATACATGCTATCATACATATATCTCTTATCTCATATATACATGTTATCTCATACATAGATATATGTGAATATGTTTGTGTGTGAGAGAGAGAGAAAATCTCAGCTTTAGTTATGTATGTTCAATGGACACTCTCAGAGATGACATCATCAGTGCATATGGCTCTCTTTGAAATATGTATTTGTACGTGTATATGCATATGTGAGTGTGCATGTTCCCATTTATGTAGGTACATATAGGTACACACACATGCACGCACACATGCATACATGCAAGATGACATAAATCAAAATTTTTTTCCCTCAGGAATTTTCTACCTTCTTCTTTTGAGTCTGGGATTAATTAGAAAATTTGGTTAGACTACTGATTATTTCCAGCAATCTGCCTGCTTCTATTTTCTTAGCAATAGAATTATCAGCAAGTTTCTTTACACATGAAATGGGTTCTGAGAAGTGATTTCAGGTCTTTATGCTCAAAGAGCAATAACTTAACTGAATTGCTTTCCCAGCCCCTACACTATTAAATTGAAAATGATAGTTATAATAAGTGGAATAATCAATATATTATGATGTTGTATTGGCTTTCCCTTAAGAAACTTTTCAATGAAGCAACACATTTATAAAATGCAACTGTAGAGTTGTCTTTTTACATTAATGGTTTATATTTTATTGATTAAAATTTATCTGATTATGTATTCTTTTATTCATTCAATAGATTCAAACTCCTATTGTGTAACAAATATTTATAGATACTAAATGCTTTTATACAGTTGAAGTGAAGCAATTGGTATCTTATAGATTATTATAGCTAATATGTGATAATTATAGTCAATTTTTTCAAACAATGAGACAGTTCTTTGGGACTAAACTCATATATCCATAATTCTCAATGATTTATTTTCTATTTTAGTAACTGTATCATTATATATAAACCATGAGAATGTTAATTCCTCATTCCACTCTATATTCTCATGTTTTTATGAATTGAAATAGTAAATAGTTTTTCATTTAGTAAATATATGTATCTCTTCATGATATTGTGCTATAAAACCTTACCAGAAAATAGAATATAAGTGAGGTATCAACTTAAATCTTTAGAAGATGTTTTCCCAATAATAAAAATAATAATTCAGAGATTTCCATGAAATTGAAGAGCATTGTATTAGCAGGCCACCATTTCTATATATACATGTACATATATTTTTTATATTAATGCTTCGAAAATGTACAAAAGAAGATCATTTTGGGCTTTCAACTTATAGAATTTATAGTGTCAACTGCACTATATGGTTAGTTAAATGTTAGCATTGTAAAGAAAAAAAATGATAGTTGGAAGACTACCAATTGTAAGTTGTAAACCTAAAGCATATCAAAGCCTATTGATATTAGGGAAACAGAAATATTACAGAGATTATAAAGCTACCAAACCTTCTAAAACAGATAAAATAGAAGAAACTAAAAAAAAAGACTAAATATGTCTGTTCCTTTGTATGTATAGGTTGTGTGTACATGTGTTTCCCCTAAGAGCACAGCATTGACAGCCTACTTAGCATCTTTGCTTGGCAAGATTCGTGTAAATAATGCTCCATGTGTTTTTGCCTTCCAGACACCCAAGCATACTGAGAAATGAAATGGTCAGTCAATTTTGTAATAGCTTGAAGATGGAAAGGCAAATATAAATGTATCTCCTTTAAGTGACCTTGGAAATGAGATTATTCTCCAGGTCTCTTGTTTCTGGGAAAATCAGCTGGATGTTGCTAATTATTTTTTTTATTAACTTGTGTTTTTTTTTCTGTTCATTGGCACTGATCACTTTTTCTCATCTGCCTTCCCAATGCAGCATTATTCATTAAGAATAGTTACAAGGAATAATTATTCATGCTGATGTATTCAATTAGTTGATTTGGAAAGGACTTGGTATTAGAAACTAAAGTTTGCCAACAGCCACTGAAGGCAAGATGATTATGGTGATATTTTCAAAGAGACTGTTTATGGGTGTGACAAAGGTTTCATTTCCAGCAATTAAATCATCCGGAAAATTCAAGTTGGAAATTGAGACAGAATCAGGTATTTATATGCCCAAAAGTAACTGTCGGATTCTAGGGCTCAATACTGAACTGTAGAGTTCTGAACAGTTGCAACTTCAGAATTTTGTATAGAAAATTAGTTACCCTTGTGTTGAGTAATTTACAGTACAAATAGTGGTTAACTTTACAGCAAACAGCAAGGGCAAACCATTTTTCAGTAAATGAATCATGCATCTTGAAATTTTTCACCGTTATGTTAGAAAACCAGATATTATTTTATATCAAATATTTGTGTGTCTGTCTCTTTGTGTGTGTGTCTGTGTGTGTTTCTGAAGGTATAGAAAGCCCCTAATATGTACATTATGTTCTGAATGGCAGGCAAGTCATGGTTCCACACATTCTGCAGTGAAAAGGAAGGAGAGACTAAAATAATACTGCTGCTTAAGCCTGACTTAATTTTGCATTAGTTTCTGTGCATTTTATTGCATATGATAATTATTAGCTTCAGAGTGAAGAGCCTCAAATGTTACTTTATGGCATATAGCTTAATATTATTATACAAAATCTGGGTTCTAACCAGCACATGGAAGTATTTTCTTATACACACAACTATCAAGACATATTTTATTTGTTTCTTTTTGTATGTATACACACATGACAGTTTTATTGTTTATTGACTCATCGAAGGTTAATAGGTCAAATCTATTTTCTAGATATTGTGATTAGGGTTTCAATGAGTATATGTTTAGGTATCCTGTGAGAGGAAGAAGAAGTGGTATTGTTGGATATGTCAGTTCTCTTTCTTAAAGCATTTTTGATCAATTTCCACAGTGACCACATTAGCCACATTTCCACTAACAGTGAAAAACAAACAAACAAAAAATTCGTAAATCTGTTTAGCATTTGTATTAATTTGTTTTTTTTTTTTTGATGATAGTCATTCTGATAGAGGGGAGATGGAATCTCAAAGTAGTTTTGATTTGCATTGCCTTGTCAGAATAGGATGTTGAACACTAGAAAAATATTGTTAGTGCATACTTCTTTTTTAAACTCTTTGTTCACTTTCTAAGCCAATATTTTATTGGGTTGTTTGGCTTTTGATGTTTAGTTTATTAAATTATTTGCATATTACAATTATTAATCCTCTATAGGATGTGTAGGTGGGTAGATGGTAAAGGTTTTCTCCTAGTTTGTATTCTGCCTTGTCACTTGATTAATAGTCTCTCTCTCTCTCTCTCTCTCTCTCTCTCTCTCTCTCTCTCTCTCTCTCTCTTTCCCTCTCCTCTCTCCTCTCTCTCCCTCTGGTACAATTAAAAATTATTTATTTATTCATTTATTTATTTTATATCCTGACTACATCATTCCCTCCCTCCTCTCCTTCTGTTTCCTCCCCCACCTGCCATCTGCCCCCTCCCTGTCCACCCATCCTCAGATTTTGCTCAAAGAGTGTCATCAGCAAATCAGGGCATATCAAGCTGGCACAACATCAAGCACCTCCTTTAGTGTTCTGGCTGGGCAAGATGATACAGCATGAGGAATAGTTTCCTAAGAGTCACCCAGAGTACTGGGGACAAACTGTGTTCCCATTGCCATGACTCCTGCAAATAGATCAAGCTACAAAACTGTTACATATGTGCAGAGAGCCTAGGTCAGTCCCATGAAGGCTTTCTAGTTGTTAGTTCAGATTCTGTGAGTTTCTACGAGCCAGTGAAGTTGTTTCAGTGGTTTTTCCTCATACATTCTTGAACCCCCTAACTCCTACAATCACTCCTTCCCTTGCTCTCCTCAGCAGGACTTCCTGAGTTTGGCCCAGTGTATGGCTGTAGGTCTCTGACTCTGCCTCCATCAGTCAATGGAATGAAGGCACTCTGCAGATAACTACCATAGACACCAATCCAGTCACAGGGTATCGCCAGTTCAGGCAGTGCATCCACTGCTGCCAGGAGTCTTAGCTGAAGCCATTGTATTTAGACCCATGGAATTTTCATTCGTGAAGCAAAGGACACTGGTGATAAAATAAAATAGAAACCTACAGAATGGGAAAGATCCTTGTCAACTCCAAATCTGACAGAGAGCTGATCTTCAAAATATATATTAAAAAAACTCAAGAAACTAGACATCAAAAAATTATAATTCAATTAAAAATGGCGTATTGACCTAAACAAATAACTCTCACCAAAAGAATCTCAAATGACAGAGAAATATTTAGTCATCAGGCAAATGCAAATAAAAATGACTCTGAGATTCCATTTTACCCCTAACAGAATGGCTAAAATCAAAAACACAAAAGATAACTTATGCTAGAGAGGATGTGGAGCAAAGCAAGAAATATTGCATAAACAATTACATTTAGCAGACAAAAATGTGAGGGGAGGGGTGTGGGTATGTTTAAATCACTCAATGGGCAAGGGAAAATATTTACTTAGTGTTTGTCTCATTTGTTTGTATTTACAATTACACTATCTCTATTTATATATTTCAAACTGTTCTTTCTAGGTCTCATGGTTTTTGATTCCCTAATGAAAATGACACCCGTATTAGTCAGGATTCCTCAAAACAACATAGTTTATTTCTACACACCTCATTTGATTCATATATAAATACATGGACATGATACATATATATGCATATTCCTACATATAATTATGAAATAATCTTCTATGGAAGTTTTAATAATTGGCTGATATTAGCCAGGCAGTGGTAGCCCATGCCTTTAATCCCAGCACTCAGGAAGCAGAGGCAGATGGATCTCTGTGAGTTCAAGACCAGCATGGTCTACAAGAGCTAGTTTCAGGATAGGTACCAAAGCTACAGAGAAACCTTGTCTCGAGAAAAAAAGAAAAAAAAAAAAGAATTGGCTGACATAATTACAGAATTGGCTGACATAATTACAGATATATGAGTGGACTATTAAGATTTCATGTGCAAATTGGAGAAACAGAAAATACTTTAGTAATAGAATACAGTTTGGAAAAGGGAACTAAAAACTGGGAGCATAAAGTACAAGGTCAAAGAAGGCATCTGTTACTTCAAACAAAAAAAAGGGGGGTATTTTCTTGCTCTTTCTTTTATCTGACCTGTGAGGGGCTGAAGATGTCAACCATGTTGATGAGGATGAAAGTTGTTTTCATTTAGTTTGCTGATTCAAGTGGTATACGCACAAATTCTGTTCCTCTTCTCTCACATAGAAAGTACCTGATAGGAGAGAGGCCTGCTTATCCCCCCATATCCTTTGTATCGTGTTCCCATAAAAATGTAATTACATTGTTGGCCTGAAGATGCAGCCCAGTTTTAAGCACTTTTACACTTGTCCTTGGTTTTAAATAATCCAGACTTTTGGCACTATTTTAAAATTATTCTAGTTGTACTGTTATATTCTCGAGTTTTTGCTTTCTAAATTATTTCAGTGTTTGATTAGGTACACTCTATCTCCATGTCACACCCTTTGTTAGACAGTAAGTGGGACCTATTAGTAATTGAAATCTGATAATGTCCCTGCTAATTTCACCCTCAAAAGTAGATACTTTGGTTTCTATCTGCCTATCTATGTGCCTAGGTTCCTCAGGACCAGATTCCAATCATATTCTTTACCTAACCAATCCTGTGCACACCTCCCCACTGGACCTATACCATCACAGTTGTTAATGTTGTGACAACTGCTCTATATCTACCTGCTTGGAGAGGATGTAAAGAAATGATTGAATCTATCAAAGACAGAATATGTGAGAGTTACATTTAAATTGTTATAATGATTTGAAGCCTGAACATCCCCTGTGTAATCTACTTTCCTACCAGCTTTATAAACATTCTTACAGATGGAGATATTATTGAAAAACTCTACATAAAAAAATCCTGATATATTTTATAAAGGTCATGTCTAAGTAAATTAGGTTGTAGTCTCTGTCCCTTAATCATGAATATAATAAATCCTAGCCCATTTGTTATAATTCCATGAACTGTTATTAACTCAGAAATGACATAGGAGAAGCTTGAGATCAATAAAAAAGGACGTGGCTTAAAGCCCATTGGAGACAGACTTGAAGGTAGATCCTGGCATATGAACTTTCTGACTCTGCCTTCTATCTCTCCAACAGTGAACTTCAACAATGCAAACTCCTAGGTAAAAGAAAAAACTAAAAGGCTTGTTGACATGTGATACTAGTCAAAAGGCAGTTCAAGGTTTACCTTCATAATAATTTAGAAAAAGAATCTTTGCTTTCTTCTGATATTTAACATGATACATAGAAAATATCCCATCATTTCCCATGCAACTCCACATGAGCCCAGTTTCAAAGATACCTCCCTCTCCAACTAACATGAAACAGAGCATTTGAGAATTTTTCCCCACCCCCTGTTACAAAACCCAGGAGCATTTGTTTCTCAAGAGTCTGGTGGTCTGTATGAACAATTTCCAAGGAAAGACATTTTGGTGGAATGCCTTTTAAATCAGCCAAGTCTTAAATAACACTTATATAGCACACTGGAAAATTTAAAACATTAATGTTTATAACTGAAAATAAAACCTGGCATGTCTCAGTGGATTAGAAAATATTAGTAACCATATTCCAAGAACTTATATAATTATGTTGATCACATTTTGTATTCTATAATTTCATTGGCTTATAAATTATTCCATGTATTTTGTCCAACAAAATTATTTAATTGGTAAAAGAAATTGCAGTTTGGATGAAGATATAATTTAGCTGACTTAATGCATTTAGGCATATCATTCCTTTGTGAAATTTATAAATTACAATGACTGAGGTCATATAAGTGGCAACAGAAAATAAAATGCATCAATATACATAAATTTTTAATAATGTTGAACACATTTCAAGACCACAGAAGGAGGATGAGGCAATTGTAAAGACTGAGGAACTGCCTTCGAGGAGAATCATTCTGAGGAGAAACATCTGTTCTGCGTTGATTCTATAGTAAATCTTTCCATGAACTTTAGTTGTAATTTGTATCCTAATACGTAGATCTCTTTTGCTTTGGGGTGCTTAGGCACTAGGATGAATAAATTGTTGTTTACTTAAATACAGTTTCATTCACAAAAATTATTCTTAGGTCATAGATAAAATCCAAGTGGAGATAAGCAAAGGGCTCCATACCTGTGATTAAATACACACTCACAACTGCAGGTGCATCCATGATCTCCTTGAGAAAGCACAATCTCTGGCCACTGTTCAACTGTCCTCGTGTTTCCAAACACAGCATTTCTTTCTGGATCTGCCTCAAATCTTCACAGAACGTCTTCTGTGTCAATCTTCATTTGTTACTGGTCTTTTCCTTCTGTTGTTAATCTGCTCCTGTTATGTCTACTACACCAAAGAGGATGCAGACTCTCTACTCTGGGAAGCTTTCTTTCATTTATTTTACAGGAATTTCTTAATTACTCCCTTCAGCAATCTAAATTTCAAACTATTGGAGCATATATAAACTTTATTGGTACATGCTATTTATGCATAAAACATAAAAAATTGCTGGGATACATATTTTTCAGAAAGTGTATCAAGTATATTACTTTCTGAATTAAATCATATACTATGTAAATCCAAAGTCAATATACACATTTTCCTTAACTATTGTCATTCTCTTTCCTCTTTCTTCTATGTTCATCACCCATTATTTTCTTTTCTAGGTGATTCTTTCTCTCCCTGTTTGTGGACTTACAACTTTTCTCCAATTATTTGATAAAATTAACACAATTAAATTGCAAGTTTTAAAGAATATGCATAAATACTTAAAGACTTGTAAAGTAAATTTATACTTAATTTGGCTAATGACTAACAGGTAGATCATCAGAAATTCCATGCTAGATGATATTAACAGAGTTGAATGCTTCCCATTTTACAGTAGATTCTACAGGTACAGGCTAGTATAGGTGCTATTTCTGCTATTGAGGCAGGCATGTTGAATTTCCATTGTTTACTTCAATTTACAATTTCCATTCTATTCAATTTTTCCCATGTTTTATTTTTGAGATTGTATAGTTATATAATTTTCTCTTCCTTTTCTACCCTCCAAAGTCTCCCATATATTCCTTGCTTCCTTTCAAACTCATGGCCTCGTTTTTTATTATTGCTTGAGATGTGCATATATTTATGTTTAGGCACATATATTTCTAAATAGGACCCAATCAGTTCACATTGATTAGTTGTGTATATGTTTTCAGGGCTAGCTATTTGGTTTTGGATAACTTTGGTAATCAGGAGCTGACTTGGTCTAACTGCCTGAAGAGGCATGCATTAAGGGTTTTTCAGGTTAGAGTCTGTGGCTCCTGGGTCACTGTATGCTTTCCAGTTCCCAAAAGATGTAGGCATTCCCTCAAATAGTTAAGCATCCAGGCTGTGTTTCTCTGTGATTCTTACGAGCCAGCAAAGCAAACAGAAGCTTGACCAACAATTAATCTTAGACATTATTCTTTTATACCTTGTATAGCTCTCAAACGTCATTGTATCTTGACAACTATAATTGCATTGATTCTGGCAATGTTTTAGCAACTGTTACTAATAAAGATGTAAAATATCTGATTGCTTGAAATAAACTTGCCTCATCTTCAATCTTATTGAGATCCCTTCAACCTGACTTGGTTTTCATTTCTCATCAGCAATGTCTTGTAAGCTTAGATCAGACAGCAAGCATTGACACTTAGAGAGAGCCAATTAGTGTTCTCTTCCGTGGAGAAGGCTATTTCTCCCACTCTTAGCATTTCTTAATTGTCTATAGTCCTCTGATAGGGTTAAAGCCTCATAGACTTCTCCTCATCCTTGCATGTATCTTGATCACATTCACTTCTCTTCTGACTACTCTCAGATCTACTCTATTTTATACATACAACTTTGTGTTGTGTTTTATTTAATTTTAATTTTGTAAACCCATCAAGTCCAATCTGTGCTGTCCACATAGTCTTGGATTTGTGGTTTTTCATTGGTCTATGATAGATCTTCTAGGAAGCATATCTTAAAGAAAATTAACTCTCCCTCTCTACATGACTATGAGTGACCAATATCTTTTCAGATGGAGGGGGATTTGTGCCTACCTCATCTTCTCATAATGTTATGTGGTCTTAATTGAACTTAAACAAGTCTTGTGCATGCTGTCATAACTTCTCTAAATTAATAGAGGGACTGCATTATTTTCTCCAGAATTCTGTTATCTTCTTATACACTACCTTGGCTCTTTAAATCTTGTAGCTCCCTCTTCTACCTTTGTGCCCTGTGGGAAGTCCACCCCCCCCCCCCCCCCCCCCCCGCCACATCCTGTACTAGGAAGCTTTGCATCCAAATAGACAAATAGACTAGGGTCCCAATGCTCCATAATCATATAGAAATTCCCCACCATACATGGGCATGGGAATATTTAATATTTATTTTTGTCCCTAAAGGAGTCCTCTAAATATTTTCAGATAGTTTTGGTAAAATAATTTATCTCCTTTTTCTCTGTTTTAGATTTTACTCTTTTGTTTATTTAAAATAAATTCATTTAATTTTAGAAAGTACCTCATATACTGTTGACCTTGTTCTTGATAAACATACTTAAGCTAAGTGTTGATCTTTCACACTACTAATTTGTTGCATTTGTGACAAATACTGTGTCATCTACATATAATCATTCGTGTTAGCTTTTATTCTCCACACACATTCTATACATTCCTTGTTAAATCAACTTTACATTTAGAAATTCTGTTGTACTTGGAAAAATATTATGATTGTAATATGGTTACATGGACTCTTCAGTTTGTGATGATTATTTTAAAAGTTCTGTCTGAATGTGAATTTCTTTTCTTTTATGCAGCATTGTTATTTCGTCTAGGGTTTTGTGCATCTTAGGCTGAAGAAGCATCCTCTAAAGGAACTGTATGCTCAGTGTACTTTATCCCAGATGATCTTGAAATCACTGTTTTGTTCAGATTCCTCTTTTCTACCCCAGTAAAATTATAGATATGTGCTATCAGGCCCACTTTGAACCTTGATTCTTGACATTCTAAATAACTTTCTAATGCTAGTGTATATTTTAAGAATTTTAGACTTCCTTTTCTAATGCATATATGTGTGTGTATTTCCCTTTTTTAGAAAATAAAAAGATGATATATTATTCATATATAGCCATAAATTTATAGTTGGTTTCTTTTTTATTGATATGTTCTAATTAATAAACTGAATAGACAAAGATTTAAGCAAATATACATACCTAGCCTAGCACTGAGGGTGGTTCAGTCAGCAAAGTGTTTGTCATGTAAACATGAGACCCTGGGTTTGGATCCAATCCTTCATGTAAAACTCTGAGCACAAAAACACATGTTTATTACCGCAATTTTGTCATGGGAGGCAGAGACAGGAGGATTACTGCAAATCACTGCCCTGGTTATACAGTCACCTTATAAGTCCCAGGTTCATTAAGATGCTATGTCTCAAAAAATAAGATGGTATGATGTAAACGGCATGCAAATTCAAACTCTGGTCTCCACATGCATGAGAATACATATTTATATATCCCTGCATACACAAGGACACATAAATAAACATATATCCCTGCAAACACTACATATGTATACATACTAGCCTCCACACATACCACATATATTTTTTAAAGGGATTTTATATCTTAATTGAATAAATTATAAAATATTCTCTTAAAATATATTGAAGATATACTGCCTCTCTCTTCTTGTCCCACCCAGCTTGCATCCAGAACCCTTCTTCCTTCTGCCCCCTTTCCTCTTTGGGCACATAACACCATCCAGCTCAGTCTGTCTGGCGCTGGGGGCAAATCCTCAGGGCAAGTAGGCAGGCGCGACTTCCTTTGTCTCTCCAGCCTGCCTGCATCAAGCAAGGTAAGGCCTTTGTTTACAAACTACCAAACCTGCACGGAGATCTGATCTAGGCACCAGGAGAGACAGCAGCGGGGTGAGTTTGTGACCTGACTGGCGGCTGCGGAAGCAGCCCTGGACAGGGAACTCTGAAGTTCCTCATCCCCCACCCTATACTCCCTGGGCTCTCTGCAGGGGCTCTACACCCTGCATACTGCCTCTCTCTTCTTGTCCCACCCAGCTTGCATCCAGAACCCTTCTTCCTTCTGCCCCCTTTCCTCTTTGGGCACATAACACCATCCAGCTCAGTCTGTCTGGCGCTGGGGGCAAATCCTCAGGGCAAGTAGGCAGGCGAGACTTCCTTTGGTTCACTGGCCTGCCTGCACCAAACAAGGTAAGGCTTTTGTTTACGAACTACCCAACCTGCACGGAGATCTGATCTTGGCACCAGGAGAGCCATCAGTGGTAGAGCTAATCTGGGTACCAGGATTGCCGTCTTTGGGCACGGAGATCTGATATTGGTACCAGGAGAGACATCACTGGAGCACCAGGAGAGCTATCACTGCAGGGTGCCATCACTGGGAAAGTACATCAGTAGGCAAGGAGACCTGATCCGGTAAAAGAAGATCCATAGGGGAGCATTCGGAGAAAGAGATGGGCAGGCGCCAATGCAAGAATTCACCCAACAATCTGAAAAACTATATGAAACCACCAGAACCCAGCGACCTCACAAGAGGAGGACATGAACACCTTAATCATGAAGAAGTAGGTAAAATTGACTTTATGAAAGTGATTGACGCCCTTAAACAGCATGTAAAAAATGCCCTTATAGAAATGGATGAGAAGTATAACAGAAAGTTTGAAGAATTGAGTAAATCAGTGAATGATACCCTAGGAAACCAAGGAAAAACAATCAAACAAATAATGGAAACAGTTCAAGACTTAAAAACTGAAATGGAGGCAAAGAAGAAAACACAAACAGAAGGCCAGCTGGACAGGGAAAATCTAGGTAAACGAATAGAGACTACAGAAACAAGCATAACCAACAGAATACAAGAGATAGAAGAAAGAATCTCAGATTCTGAAGATACCATAGAGAAAATAAACACGCTGATCAAAGAAAACAGCAAGGCCAACAAATTCTCATCACAAAACATTCAGGAAATATGGGACACAATAAAAAGACCAAACCTAAGAATAATAGGAATAGAAGAAGGAGAAGAAGCGCAGCTCAACGGTCCAGAAAATATATTTAATAAAATTATAGAAGAAAACTTTCCCAACCTAAAGAAAGATATACCTATGAAGGTTCAAGAAGCATACAGAACACCGAATAGGCTGGATCAAAAAAAAACATCCTCTCGCCATATAATAATCAAAACACAAAGCATACAGAATAAAGAAAGAATACTAAGAGCAGCAAAGGAAAAAGGCCAAGTTACTTATAAAGGTAAACCTATCAGACTTACACCTGACTTCTCTATGGAAACCATGAAAGCCAGAAGGTCCTGGATAGATGTACTGCAGAAACTAAGAGACCATGGATGCAAGCCCAGACTACTATACCCAGCCAAGCTTTCATTCACTATAAATGGAGAAAACAAAATTTTCCAGGATAAAAACAAATTTAAACAATACGTAGCCACAAATCCAGCCTTACAGAAAGTAATAGAAGGAAAATCACTAATCAAGGAGTCCAACAATGACCACAGTAACTCAGACATCTAGAAACCCTTTACCAGCACATCTCAAAAAAGGGAAACACACAAAATCTACTACTAAAAAAAAAATGACCGGAGTTAACAACCACTGGTCATTAATATCACTTAATGTCAATGGACTCAACTCACCTATAAAAAGGCACAGACTAAGAGATTGGATACGAAAACAGGATCCAACATTCTGCTGTTTACAAGAAACACACCTCAACCACAAAGACAGGCACCTACTCAGAGTAAAGGGCTGGGATAAGGCTTATCAAGTAAATGGACCTAGGAAACAAGCAGATGTGGCCATACTAATTTCTAACAAAGTTGACTTCAAACTTAAATCAATCAGAAGAGATGGAGAGGGACATTTTCTACTCATAACAGGAACAATTCATCAGGATGAAATCTCAATCCTGAATATCTATGCCCCTAATATAAAAGCACCCACGTACGTAAAAGAAACATTGTTAAAACTCAAGGCAGCCATCAAACCGCACACATTAATAGTAGGAGACTTTAATACTCCTCTCTCACCAATGGACAGGTCAATCAGACAGAAACCTAACAGAGAAATAAGAGAATTAATGGAGGTAATGAATCAAATGGACTTAACAGACATCTATAGAATATTCCACCCAAATAGGAAAGAATATACCTTCTTCTCTGCAGCTCATGGAACCTTCTCAAAAATCGACCACATACTCGGTAACAAAGCAAACATTCACAGTTACAAAAAATATTAATAACCACCTGTATCTTATCAGATCACCATGGATTAAAGCTAGAATTCAGCAACAATGCTACCCCCAGAAAGCCCACAAACTCATGGAAACTGAATAGTCAACTACTGAACCATACCTGGATTAAGGAAGAAATAAAGAAAGAAATTAAAGTCTTCCTTGAAGACAATGAAAATAAAGAAACAACATACTCAAACCTATGGGACACTATGAAAGCAGTCCTGAGAGGAAAGTTCATAGCACTAACTGCCCACTTAAAGAAAACAGAGAAAGCACACATTGTAGACTTAACAGCCCACCTGAAAGCTCTAGAAAAAAAAGAAGCAGACTCACCTAGAAGGGGTAGAAGACTGGAAATAATCAAACTGAGGGCTGAAATCAACAAAATAGAGACACAGAAAACAATTGAAAGAATCAATAAATCAAAAAGCTGGTTCCTGGAGAAAATCAACAAGATTGATAAACCCCTATCCAAACTAATCAAACGGCAGAGAGAGAATTTGCAAATTAATAAGATCAGAAATGAAGAGGGAGACATAACCACAGACACAGAGGAAATTCAGAGAATCATTAGATCTTACTACAAAAGCCTGTATGCCACAAAACTGGAAAATGTAAAAGAAATGGACACTTTTTTAGATAAATACCATATACCAAAGTTAAACCAGGACCAGGTGAACAACCTAAATAGACCTGTTAGTCGTGAAGAATTAGAAGCAGTTATCAAAAACCTCCCTTCCAAAAAAAGTCCAGGACCAGATGGTTTCAATGCGGAATTCTACCAGAACTTCCAAGAAGACCTAATACCTATACTCCTTAAGGTATTTCACAATATAGAAACAGAAGAGTCATTGCCAAATTCCTTTTATGAAGCTACAGTAACTCTGATACCAAAACCACACAAAGACCCAACCAAGAAAGAAAATTACAGGCCAATCTCACTCATGAACATCGATGCAAAAATCCTCAACAAAATTCTGGCAAACCGAATCCAAGAACACATTAGAAAAATTATCCATTATGATCAAGTAGGCTTCATACCAGAGATGCAGGGCTGGTTTAACATACGCAAGTCTATCAATGTAATCCATCATATAAATAAACTGAAAGAAAAAAACCATATGATCGTTTCATTAGACGCTGAAAAAGCATTTGACAAAATTCAACATCCCTTTATGATAAAAGTCTTGGAGAGATTACGGATACAAGGGTCATACCTAAATTTAATTAAAGCTATATACAGCAAGCCGACAGCTAATATCAAATTAAATGGAGAGAAACTTAAAGCCATCCCACTAAAATCAGGAACACGCCAAGGCTGTCCACTCTCTCCATACCTCTTCAATATAGTTCTCGAAGTTTTAGCAATAGCAATAAGACAACATAAGGGGATAAAGGGGATTCAAATTGGAAAGGAAGAAGTTAAACTTGCATTATTTGCAGATGATATGATAGTGTACATGAGCGACCCCAAAAACTCCACCAAAGAACTCCTACAGCTGATAAACGCCTTTAGTAATGTGGCAGGATACAAGATCAACTCCAAAAAATCAGTCGCCCTCTTATACACAAAGGATATGGAAGCAGAGAGGGAAATAAGAGAATCATCACCTTTCACGATAGCCACAAAAAGCATAAACTATCTTGGGGTAACTCTAACCAAGGAAGTGAAAGATCTATTTGACAAGAACTTTAAGGCATTGAAGAAAGAAATTGAAGAGGATACCAGAAAATGGAAGGATCTCCCTTGCTCCTGGATTGGGAGGATCAACATAGTAAAAATGGCAATTCTACCAAGGGCAATCTATAGATTCAATGCAATCCCCATTAAAATCCCATCAAAATTCTTCACAGATCTTGAAAGGACAATAATCAACTTTATATGGAGAAACAAAAAACCCAGGATAGCCAAAACAATCTTATATAATAAAGGAACTTCTGGAGGCATTACCATCCCTGACTTCAAACTCTATTACAGAGCTACAGTAATGAAAACAGCGTGGTACTGGCATAAAAACAGAGCAGTCGACAAATGGAATCGTATAGAAGACCCGGATTTTAACCCACAAACCTATGAACAACTAATTTTCGATAAGGGAGCTAAAAGTATACAATGGAAGAAAGAAAGCATCTTCAACAAATGGTGCTGGCACAATTGGATGTCAACCTGTAGAAGAATGAAAATAGACCCATATCTATCACCATGCACAAAACTCAAGTCCAAATGGATCAAAGACCTCAATATCAATCTGAACACACTGAACCTGATAGAAGAGAAAATGGGAAGTACCCTACAACATATGGGCACAGGAGATCGCTTCCTATGTATAACCCCAGCAGCACAGACATTAAGGGCAACATTGAATAAATGGGACCTCCTGAAACTGAGAAGCTTCTGTAAAGCAAAGGACACTGTCATTAAGACAAAAAGGCAGCCTACTGACTGGGAGAAGATCTTCACCAACCCCGCTACAGACAAAGGTCTGATCTCCAAAATATATAAAGAACTCAAGAAACTAGACTTTAAAAGGATAATTAACCCAATTAAAAAATGGGGCACTGAACTGAACAGAGAATTCTCATCAGAAGAAGTTAAAATGGCCAAAAGATACTTAAGGTCATGCTCAACCTCCTTAGCGATCAGAGAAATGCAAATCAAAACAACTTTGAGATATCATTTTACACCTGTCAGAATGGCTAAAATCAAAAACACCAAGGATAGCCTTTGCTGGAGAGGTTGTGGAGAAAGGGGTACCCTCATCCATTGCTGGTGGGACTGCAAACTTGTGCAACCACTTTGGAAATCAGTGTGGCAGTTTCTCAGAAAAATTGGGATCAACCTACCCCTGGACCCAGCAATACCACTCTTGGGAATATACCCAAGAGATGCCCTAGCATATGACAAAAGCATTTGTCCAACTATGTTCATAGCAGCATTATTTATAATAGCCAGAACCTGGAAGCAACCTAGATGCCCTTCAATAGAAGAATGGATGAGGAAAGTGTGGAATATATATACATTAGAGTACTACTCTGCGGTAAAAAACAATGACTTCTCGAATTTTGCATGCAAATGGATGGAAATAGAAAATACGATCCTGAGTGAGGTAACCCAGACCCAAAAAGAAGATCATGGGATGTACTCACTCATAATTGGTTTCTAGCCATGGATAGGGGCCACTGAGTCTATAATTTGTGATCCTAAAGAAGCTAAACAAGAGGGTAAACCCAAGGAAAAACATATAGATATCCTCCCAGCTATGGGAAATAGACAAGATTGATGGGCAAAAAATGGGAATCTTGGGGGGTGGGGTGGGATGGGGATGAGGGGAGATGGGGAGAGAAAAGTGTGAAGGAGAGGATGAGGGGAACTGGGGGAATCGGGGTGATTGGGGGTAAAGGAAGGTTGGATGGGGGAGCAGGGAAACTCATACCTTAGTTAAGTTAGCCACCTAAGGGTTGGCAAGAGACTTGAACCTGGAATGGCTACCAGAAGCCCAGGGCAATGTCCCCAGTTAGCTCATTGGGGCACCTGAGGATAGGGAACCTGAAATGAACCTATCCTATAATCATACTGATGAATATCTTGCATATCGCCATAGAACCTTCATCTAGCGATGGATGGAGATAGAGACAGAGACCCACACTGGAGCACCGGACTGAGCTCCCAAGGTTATAATGAGGAGCAGAAGGAGAGAGAACATGAACAAGGAAGTCAGGACCATGAGGGGTGCACCCAACCACTGAGACAGGGGGGCCGATCTATTGGGAGCTCACCAAGGCCAGCTGGACTGCTACTGAAAAAAACATGGGATAAAACCGGACTCTCTTAATGTGGTGGACAATGAGAGCTGACGAGAGGCCAAGGAGAATGGCACAGGAACTTTCATCTGGTGATGGATCGAGAGAGAGACAGAGACCCAATTTGGATCAACCGTCTGAGCTCTTAACGTCCAAATGAGGAGCAGAAGGAGGGAGAACATGAGCAAGGAAATCAGGACCACGAGGGGTGCACCCACCCACTGTGACAGTGGAACTGATCTATTGGGAGCTCTCCAAGGCCAGCTGGACTGGGACTGAATAAGCATGGGTTGAAACTGGACTCTCTGAACAAGGCGGACAATGAAGGCTGATGAGAAGCCAAGGAAAATGGCACTAGGTTTCGATCCTAATACATGAACTGGCTTTGTGGGAGCGTAGCCTGTTTGGATGCTCATCTTCCTGGACCTAGATAGAAGTGGGAGGACCTTGGTCTTCATGTAGAGCAGGGAATTTGGACGGCTCTTCAGTATCAAGAGGGAGGGGGAGTGGACTAGGGGGAGGAGAAGTGGAGTGGGGATAGGGGGAGGGGAACAGGGGGAGGGGGCAATATGTGGGAGGAGGGGGAGGGAAATGGGAAACGGGGAGCAGTTGGAAATTTTAAGTAAAAAAGAATAAAAAAAATAAAATAAAATATATTGAATTTCTTTCCTGTGTTTATTTTGATTCTGTTATGTTGGTCACTTTTTCTTTTGCTTTGTGGACCAAGATCTTTTGATCTTGTATATATTTTCAAATAAATGGCTTTTGAGTCATAGATTTTTTATTTGTTTTTCTGTTTCTAATTCATTTCTGCTTGGAATGTCATTATTTATTTATTTTTTATTGGATTCGGTTTTGGCTTGTTTCTACTTTGCCATTCTTGAGATTTATCATCAAGTTATTTATTTTTGCTTTTTGTAATTTTAGGGCTGTATATTTCCTTTTTACAGCTGCTTTTAATATGTCCCAGGTGTATCATTGGTTTGTATTTACATTTTCATTTGGTTCCAGAAGTGTTTTGTTTTCTTTCTTTATTCTTCTTTTAGCAATTTATTGTTTAATAATAAGTTGATCAGAATTCATGAATTTATACACTTTTAGATATTGATTGTGAATTTTAATTTTATTACATAATTGTTAGATGAATACATGGAATTATTTCAATTTTTCTCAACTTGTTAGGTTTTTTGTGAGTCATAGGATATCATCTATTATAAAGAATCTTCCAACAGCTGCAGAATAGAAGATATATTCTTTTCCATCCATTTGTATGCAAAATTCACGATGTCATTGTTTTTTACCGCTGAGTAGTATTTTAATATGTATATATTCCACACTTTCTTCATCCATTCTTCCATTGAAGGGCATCTAGGTTGTTTCCAGGTTCTGGCTATTACAAATAAACCTGCTATGAACATAGTTGAACAAATGCTCTTGTCATATGATAGGGCATCTCTTGGGTATATTCCCAAGAGTGGTATTACTGGATCTTGGGGTAGGTTGATCCCAAATTTCCTGAGAAATCGCCACACTGATTTCCAAAGTGGTTGCACAAGTTTGCATTCCCACCAGCAATGGATGAGTGTACCCCTTACTCCACCACCCCTCCAGCAAGGGCTATCATTGGTATTTTTGATTTTAGCCATTCTGACTGGTGTAAGATGGTATCTCCCAAGGTCCAAATGAGGAGCAGACGAAGGGAGAACATGAGCAAGGAAGTCAGGACCGCGAGGGGATTAAAAAGGACTCTCTGAACATGGCGGACAATGAAGGCTGATGAGAAACCAATGACAATGGCATTAGGTTTCGATCCTACTTCAGGAACTGGCTTTGTGGGAGCCTAGCCTGTTTGGATGCTCATCTTCCTGGACCTGGATGGAGGGGGGAAGGACCTTGGACTTCCCACAGGGCAGGGAATCTGGACTGCTCTTCAGACTGGTGAGGGAGGGGGAATGGAGTGGGGGGAGGGGGAGAGAAGTAGGGAGAGGGGGAGAGGAGTGGGGAGAGGGGGAGAGGAGTGGGGTTAGGAGGAGAGGAGTGGAAGGAGGAGGAGGGAAATGGGAGGCGGGGAGGAGGCGGATATTGTTTCAACAAAAATAAATAAATAAATAAAAAGAAGATATATTCTTTGCTATTTGTGTGGAATGCTCTGTTAGATATCTGTTAGGTATTTTGCTGTAAGATTTCATATATTCATGTAGCTTCTTTACTTATTTTTTGCCCAAGTGACCTGTGTATTGGAGAAAGTTGTTATCGATATAAAATATTGTTATTAGGTTGATGTTAAGCTATGCATTTATTTCCAGTATTATTATTTTAATGTAGTTAGGTTCAGCAGAGTTTGGAGCATATGTGTATAGTATCTTTTTCGTTTTATTGATTAGTTTATGTCCTTGATTAGAATAAAGTATCTTTGTTATCCCTTAATTTGAATTATAGTTTATCAGATACTAAAGAGGCAATTCCTTCCTTCTTCTTGCCCCATTTGTTTAGAATTATTTTCCCCACACTTTTAATTTAAGATGATACTTAGATTTAATTTATTTTGTTATTTTTCTTCCTTTAATTAAAGTAGATTTTTTCTTGCATAATATATCCTGATTACATTTCCCCTTTCCTCTATTTTACCCAGTTCCTCCCCACTTATCTTCCCATTCAAATCTACCTCCTTTCTGTCTCACATTAAAAGGGATAACATGTTCCTATGGGATAATAAAAAATATGAAATAGTAGATACTAAAATAAAACAAAAAGTGGGAACTCAGAATTTTTACAAAAAGAAGAAAAACAACCAAGAAAAGACAAAATTAACTGAAAGCTACTTATTTATACTCTTAGGAATTTCATAAAAATCACTGAACTACAAGTCTAAATATATACACAATGGATCTGTAGGTTAAAAAGAGAGGATAGCATGCACGCAAACATTCACACATACACACACACACACACACTGAGTTCATTTTCTGTTGGTCATCTACTACTGGATAATAAATAACAATGTTCAACATTTGTTTCAACATTTCTGAGCCATTCGTTTTCTCTTTTGAGAATTAACTATTTACATTTGTCTTCCAGTTTTAACTGCTTACTTGTTTATCAGACATCTCCTTTTTTTGAGTTGTTTATATATTCTGGATATTAGTTCTCCGTAGATGTGGAATTGGAAAAACAAAAAACAAAAAACAAAACAACAACAAAAAAACTTCTCTCATTATTTAGACTGTCACATTTTCCTAAGGTTGGTATCCTTTGCTGGAGAGAAGCTTTTCAGTTTCATGAGTTCTCCTTCTTTAATTGTTTTTGTGCCTGTGTTAACAGGGTTCTGTTCTGAAAGTCTTTTCTGTGCCTTTAGTTCATAACTATTCCTCACTTTTTCTTCTGTAAGGTTCAGTGTATCTGATTTTGTTTGTTTGAGGCATGATTTATTCCAAGTTGTGGCTTGTGAAAGGTAGTAAGTGTGGGTCAGTATGAATTCATCCTCATGTAGCCATCCAGTCAGAGCAGGACCATTTTTTTTTTTTTTTTTTTTTTTTTTTTGGATTTGGAGTAGTGGAGAGAAATGAAGATTCACAGTCAAATTTCTTAAGTTTTTTGTAGACTACAGAAGGATGGGAATTTTTTCTTTTAATATTTTGAGATATGATTTCTCTGTATTACAAACCAAACTGTTCTGGAACTACCTTTCATAGACCAGGTTGGTCTCAAACTCACAGAGATCTGCCTGGCTCTGCCTTGTAAGTGCAGGGTGCTACCACCATCTGACGTTTTGGAAATTTTTCTTAATCTATTCAGCTAGCCTGTGTCCTTTGACAGGATAATTAAAATCAGTAATAATGAAACTAAATTTTGAAAGCTATGGGTTGATTAAAGTCAGTTTTCCTTTTGTAGTTATTGTTGTTGCTCCTATCATCTTTTTTGATGTTTGTGTTCTTGTTGTGCCTTCTATTTCATTAATGACATGTTTCCTTGTTTTATTTTTCCACTCTCTTGGCAATTCTTATTCCTCCAATTCAAAGATTGACATTCTGCTGGTGATAGTGTTTGCAGAGACGCCCAATGTCTTCTAGGCCTGATAATCTTTATTTTATTTGGTCCATATAGTGTAAAGAATTCTCATTTGTTACTATTTAATTTATTGAAATATTCTTTTTAGATACAGTATTCTTTTCTGTTTCTATCACTTTAATGAACTTTTATTTTGAATCTTGACTTGTCTTCATCGAGCCATTAGTTTTAATTTAAATTTTTGGATATCATTTGGGCATTTATTGTTATTCTCAAGTTTCAAGGATTGGCAAGTTGACATAAGAATATGATAGAATGAGAAATGGAAAAGAGAGTGAGATGTTGATGTTAAGCATGCTTAAAGGCATAGAAAATGAAATCCAAACTAATTCAACTAATTTACTGAATGTTTTTTTCATGCATGTGCTATGTGTTAAGTCAGAGAATAAATAGTAGAATTAAGCTTGACAACTATAACCACAATGCAGTTTATTTTATCTATAAACAGTAGAAATATTTTTTAGCAAAAGCATTTATCTAAAAAATAAAACAAAGAATCCTTGGGACTTAGTAATTCTGAGAAAATATGAATTTGTTTCTCTGGCTGCTTATTTGGTGGTAGACATTTTGTACTCTGTATTTTTCCAAATTGTATGACAAATTGAACCTGATGAAGGTGTACTCCTATTAAGGAGGGGAAAGAGCAACCAAATTTTTCTCTAGTTCCTTTTTAATCCATGTGTTCATTATGTCTGACAAAATTATGTAATGTTTTATGCATCTGGTCTGCTTATTATAATTTCAAAATGAAACAATAACATGACTTATTTTACAAGTTAAGAAAATATAACAATTGCTGTAGACATAGCTCAGTGGAAGAGAACTTACCTAGCATTTTCATGAGTTAGATTCTTAGCATCAAAGAAAAAAAAGAAGTACGGAAGGGAAGAAGAAGGGAAGAAAAGGTTGGGGGAAGAGACAGAGGGAGTATGGGGGAGAAATACATGCTACAAATATTTCTTGTTTTAAAATACAGATCTACTTGCTCTGCAAAATCTTTATTGTCAAGGAAAAACATCTCAAAAAAAAATTTCCTTCAAAAGATAGTCATCAGCGCATTCAGAGTGTAAAATGTGACATATCTCACTCCAGCTGAGACAGTCTGTCACTTTCCTTACCTGAGTGTCTAATTGGCAGGTGTGACTGAAAGGTCTGAAATTACTCTGAAAGCTTACAGCATTGTTTAATAACTATTGAATTTTTAATATTAAAACTCTGTCACCATCTTTGAACATATAGTTTTGCTTTTTGAATTTTGACTGATTTTTCTGTGCCGTTGCTGGTACTGTGAGTTGGGACACTGCAAAGAGGAAGAAAAAAGAAAATAAATAAATGAATAAATAAAAGAAATAGTGATAAAGTTTTACAATATCATATAGCCAGCCGTTAGAAATATCTATTAACAGTTCCATAGCAAACCCAGCAGAGATGGCTTATTCAAAGATGCCCTGTCAGCATAAAACTAATGTGAGCTTTAAAGTCAGTCTTTCTTTGTCCCTAATAGGAGTTGAGAGAATCCCTCTGGCCAGGCCACTTATGATGAAATATTTTGAGAGAAAATAAAATGGGTGTACACATTTTTTTGTGTGTGTATGTGTATGTGGAAAGGACAGCTAAGCATAGAAAATAATCATTCTATAGGAAAATATGATTAATTTTTAGTTAAACATAAATTCACATGATTCAATATAATACAAATATACATTTACTTGAATGTTTACAAAATATGTTATTAAATAATAATGTTATAATAAATAATAGTTTAATATGTTTAACATAGTATAAGACAGAGGCATAGTATTATGTACTTTATCCTTTATATCTTTACCAAATTTTATTTTCTTTACTCTACAACTATGATAAAATTGGAATATCTGTTCTTAAAACTTAAAAACAATGTTGATACTATATGACTGAAGCAGAATGAAAAATATTGTACATTTTGTGGTAGGTGAAGCATTGGTGAACTTATGTTGTAGTTGGGAGGAGGTGGATTTTTTTTTTCAATAAAACAAAACAAAACAAAGAAAAAAGTTCTCTCTCCTTTCAAAACGATGTTAAGAAATTGAAATTTAATTTTAGTAGTCTATTTCAGGACTCCACAGCTATAAAGTACAGACAAGTATGTTTAGAAAATCTGAGAGCTAATTGCCAAGGGTGTCTCAAGCTAAAGGAGACCAGATGAATTTGCTTAATAATATTCCTCCTTTTCCTCATATAATAGTGTTCTAATTGCTTTAAAAATGTGATCAATCATGAGCTTCATCTTGTGGAGTAATCTTGGCTCAGTCAAATTTCTGTTAACTTTTCTGTATTGTATTCACAGTGCTCTCCAAGAATAATATACAAAAACAAAGCTACATTTATTGAGTGTATTTTTAAAAGTTGACTGATATAATTATATATAAACCTTAGAGAAAGTCATTTGTGCAGTGCATAAAGCCTCTTCACCTTTGTTATATATATGGCAATTAGACAGATATCACTAATAAGCTTAAGTGTAAAATAATACTATTTTATTATAACCATAATATGCAAATTTTTGTCTTAATTTGGTTAGCTCAAATGTGTACACAAGTTTAATCTATCAAACATTTTGCGAACTCCAGCCATTTGCCAAAGCAGACACATATGCTGTTGGATTGGTTACAAACAAATAACCTTATTTGTTACCTGATGAATGACATGACTCATTGTTTGAATTTATTGCCATTATGATCAATAATAAACATACAGAACTAAAATAGTCTCCCCCTCTTTCCAAAAGATTAGGTGAATTTTGTATCTATAATTTGGTTCTCCATGTGTATATCTCTGTGTGCTTATCTTGTATGCAAGTTTTGGGGGTGTGTTCCAAACTCCCTTTATTTTTCTCACAAACATCGCTAATTTGCTTATTGATCCCTATTTTTCTGAACAGTGGCTTTGTGTGACTGAATTCACGGCAAAAAAAATTGTGAAGAAAAATAAAATAAGATACCCAGGGAAACTATTTCTCTTTTGGACACCTAAAAACTCAGAAAAAAATACTTTAGAGTGGGAAGATGTCAAGGTAAATGATACAATATACTTGAGTTCTGTATACTGGCACACTGAAACCAGTTACAGAAGACTATTGTCAAAGTATGAAATGTAATTTTATTTACTTCAGATAGTGGGAGTTTGAGATTGTTTATTTTGATATGTTGCCCAACTCTGGGCAAAACAGCCTTTGAGAAGAAGATCCATATTTTTTAATGTAAATTTTCATCCTACTATGTGTGTGGAGGGATACTTCTCAAAATGTAATACATAACCCTATGAATAAAGAGTTTGAATGAAATAGATCTAAAATAATTTTGCACTGATATTCTATTCATTTACAAGTTTGAGTATAGGTATAATCGATAACTAAATCATTTTGTTGCTTGAATCTAAAAGACATGGACTCTATAGATGCTTATTGAGTTCAGAATAAAAGAGTATAAGAAAAGAGACAATGGAACAAGTTTTCTAGTGATTTTATTCCTGACATATACTGATACCTACTTATAAATAACTTACAAGAACATTCTTGTATTCATTTTAACTCCAGAAAGCATAGCAAGAATTCCTGGATGCAACTTCATTGAGAAATATCAGTACTTAATAGTAGATTAAATTAATGTTTACAGTTTTTCATTATAGGATATAGCTCAAGAGTTCATATGCTCACATTGAGTGACCATCTCTCTTCACCTTTGTTGATCGAAATGCTGTGATTTGATTTTCAATGGTCCAGGTATTATTTTCACATGTAGTCTTAGGATTCCTTGCTATTCCTGTGATGTTCACTACATGTCAACACCTTTGAGGATGTTCACAGTTGATTGAGATGCCATATAATTTATGCTTCATTCTGGAATATCACTCAAACTTTCACAGCTTTGTGATTTCCTTGTAAATATAATTACTTCAAAGTATTACCAACCTGTTTTGTATTTCAGAATTTTCTCTAAAGATACTCACAAGACGGATGTATAATCGATTAATTTCTGTCTTTAGAGAAACTGCAGAAAAGAGACACCTGAATCATTTAAAAATTACAACGCTTCTTTACTCCAACACAGGAAATAAAATGAAACCTGATTGCATCTATTTTATTGAATGATTTAAAGACTTGAGAAAACTTTCAGAAGCATTATATGCTTCTAGTAGTTCTTTGAACTCAAAAACATATTTTGATTATTCTTTTCATTCTTTGTTTGAAGCATTTCTACTTTTTTTTTTTCCTACAACTTCATTTTCTTTCTTTTGCCATTTGTTTTATAGGAATTTTTCTGAACTCATTAATGATTTTTCCTGCATGGTATCCTGTTCATTGCTCCATTGTTCACCTTAGTTTGATATTTCCAAATGTCGTTATTTGCCTCCATAAATCAACTAATTTTGTTGTCTTTACATGCTTTTCACTGTTGCTCTTTATATTATTCACTGTCATTTTATGTACATAATGATATATATCTTCATGTAGGGATCAAAATTCCTACAAATACTTTCTATGTACCTAGACATACATTCAAATGTATTCATACCTAAGCATATATGCACATATACCACACAATACATAGTATAAATATGATTGAATATTCCATAATTATTTAATTAATGAAAATATATCATCAGTTATATAATTTTAAACCACTGTCTGGGTGCTACCTTCCAGCAGCACAGGACTTTGATAGAAATCCATGCGGTTGGAAAAGCTAGATTTTTTTATTTGAGGGGATTTAGGAGAAATGTCACTCACAAACTCTCTTGATTTTTTTCTACTTTCTTTTCTCTGTTTCTTTCTTCTCTCTCTCTTTTCCCGTGTTACAGCTTTTTATACCCACCCCCAGAATCTTTGAGGCACCACAAAAGTCAAAGCAGTTGCATTCAATTTCTCAAGTGAATGATTGTAAGTAAAAACATGTTTTTCATCTCCTTCACATGATTAAACATTTTATGTATTGCAGGTAAAAACCAAATTATCCCAAAGAACCCACATGTATTCATACCAAAGCAACTTGTTATAGGTTAACCATGTGGGCAAGCAAGCTGTTCTTGTCACGTCTTTTACAGGTAGGCTATTTTTGCAGTTTCAAAGAAAGAACCAAATACTGTATTATTTATCTGGAAAGGTAATCTCATAAGGTATCTTAAAGGAATTACAAATCTAAACCTTTATATATGAAAAGAGTCAGTCAGCTCTACTTTAAATCTTTAGGGTTAATATTTATTAACAGATTTTATGTCAGGAGACTGAGGACAGAAAGTATATCACCTTTGGTCAGCAACCAAATATAATAAGAAGAGGACATCAACCAGTAATAATTTGATTGCCTTGACCTTGTTCCTTGTGCCTAAGGAGTTCGGCCTTCAACAATATGCCTTCTTAAAATTTTAGATTGTCTTCTTGGATTTTTCATCTCAAAGTTATTTAGCAAAAATATCTTAGTCTAACTTTGCTACTTTCAAAACACTGTTTCAGCAGTGATACTCCCAACCAAAATAACTGTGAAAACATCTCCAGACATTAAGGTTAAAAGAATTTAAACTAGCTGGCCTACTGGGAGACAGTTGTTAGTCATTAACTTGAACTACAGTCCATGAAACTCCTTAGGTGAAACTCATAGATATTGACTGTGAAACACATCCTTGTACCTATTTTTATTCATCAAAACTCAGTATAAGCTATCATTAGTATTATCAAATTAGAAAGTACAACTTAAGGAGGCAGTCATATTAACAATCTGTCAGAGAAAAGAGCTGGTTGGTTCCCAGCCGCCCTGCTAGCTTACACCTGAAATAACCACACAGAAACTGTATTAATTGTAACACTACTTGGCCCATTAGTTCTAGCTTCTTATTGGATAACTAGTTTATTAATTTAACCAATTTCTATTAATCTATATGTCACCACATGGCTGTGGCTTACTGGCTAAAGTTCCCAGCATCTGTCTCTAGTGGCTCCATCACTTTTCTCTCTGACTCTACCTTTCTTTCTCCTACTATTTAGCATAGCTCTCCCTCCCTACCTAAGTTCTGCCTTGCTAAAGGTCCAAAGCAGTTTCTTAAATAATTAATTAATCACAGAACACAAAGGTGACTCCCACATCACCTCTCCTTTTCTGTTTAAATAAAAAGGAAGGTTTTAACTTTAACATAGTAAAATAACATAACAAAACAGTTATCAAACAAGAATTACAGTTACAATATTTATATCTACTCTATCATTTATCATAACTAAGAAAACTCTAACTATAACTATGAATTCTTCAACTCCATCAAAGACTCCAGAAAGATTTAATATTACCTAAGTAAACAGGAAGTACATTGTAAGCAACTTTCAAAACTCTAGAATTGACAGAGACATTTTGCTGCCTGTATAGTCACCTGAAGTTTTTCTGTACCATTGGGGCATCCATCTTCAGCATGGCCCAGAGTATCCAGAAGAATTTTTCATGAAGCAAGAAATCTTAAAGACAGTTCTGCCTATATTGGCAGTTTGTCAGTCACTTTCCTCTGTATCCTACAGAATATCTAGCAGAGTCTCTCATGAAGGAGGAACCTCAAAGGACCATCTCACCTTTAGGCAAGTTTAGAAGTCATTTCTCTGAGGGTCCTGCATGTCCAGTTTGTCAAGAAGTCTAGGTAAGGGAAGTTTTTTGCACAAATGGTTAACTAACTCCATAAGGAGCCTCTCTGATGTCCATCTTCCTCTTGAAGTAATTGGTGCTGCCAGGAGTATATGTGTCTCTTTGTCATGAAAGTCCTAAATTCTTAAAACACTTTAAATGAAGGTTTGAAGAATGCCTATTAAACCAAAATACATCTCTGTACTTCTAGAAAATCTAACTGACATGACTACAAGCTTGACTATTATAGATGATTATCTATTAATCTATATTTCTTAATTTACATTGCATTTTTAATGAGCTGTACAAACACAATACCTTAATCAAGAGCAGAAATATACATACAACAAAATTGTCCTTAAATTTGTATCAATAAAGCAAGATACATACCAATGAAAATTTCTATAGCATATCCCCCTTTAAATATAAACAAACATTTATAAACAATATTTGGGAATAGAGGTGTAGCTTTGTTCATACTGCTTCCTGCTGTTTATTGGATGTAGTAATTTTGAGGGGTGTTTATGGTGAGATTTGGAGGGTCTTGTTCCATCAAACCACACCTGTCTGAAAGCAATCCACAGGTTCTTATCCTCTGTGGAAACAAGAGAAGAACCTCTTTTACAAAGCAACATATCCTTTTTGAATTCAAGATATTTTTGAAATATATATGCTGGTTTAGCTTAGCAGTCTGCAGTATCAAATGACTCCCCATATCCACTCATACCATGTTAGATACCAGAGAAAGAGAGCTTCAACAAACATATAAAGGCACAGCAGAAGCAAAAGATATTCCATGGTCTACAGTCCTTTAGCATTGCCTGAACAATATTGGCCCATCAGAGGATTTTATGGGTTGATACCTAGAACTTCAGTTGCAACTTGCTACTCATCTGGCATGGCCAATGGTAGATTTAAAATAGCATATAAAGTGTATATATTACAATAAATCATATTTGTCTAAGTAAAACAAACAAGATCATATATATAATATTATATATGTAATTATATATATCATATAGATACATTGGGAGACATCTCTTTACCATCAATTATTTGCTATACAATTAATGATATATCAATTAGATATTTTATGATTAAATCACTTTTCAGTAGAAGAGAATAAAAAACTTTTATTCACTTAGATTTGGTAAGATCAAATTTTGCTGTTCTGCAAAGATGGTTTGGGTCAAAAGAGCTTCCAAATAATTTTTAAACATTTATTTATTTATTTATTTATTTTTATTATAGATTTCTGCCTCCTCCCCACCACTGTCCCCCATTTTCCTCCCCCTACCCCAATCAACTCCCTCTCCCTCAGCAGCCCAAAGAGCAGTCAGGGTTCCCTGCCCTGTGGGAAGTCCAAGGATCTCCCACCTCCTTCCAAGTCTAGTAAGGTGAGCATCCAAACAGCCTAGGCTCCCACAAAGCCAGTATGTGCAGTAGGATCAAAACCCAGTGCCATTGTTCTTGACTTCTCAGCAGCCCTCATTGTCTGCTATGTTCAGCGAGTCCGAATTCTGAGGACACAATAGGCATTTTTAAGTATCAAAATCATACCCAATTCCCAGCAAATGGATTATCTGCCAAACAACTGTTTATTAATACCCAAACCAACTCCTCAAACAGAAAAAGAGCAATTGTTAAACAGAGGTAGACAGTATTCCTAGCTGATTACAGTTTGGCTTTAAATTAACATATCTCACCTCATATTGTTCAAGAAAAAAACATTGCTCTTCTCTGCTCTCATCTTATCTCTAGGGTTGAAGATCTTACTCCCAGTATTTTAATCTCTGCAGGCATGCATCATTCTTTTTCTGCATTGAGCACAGGTCTTCTTCCCAAACTAAATTATGGTGATTCTTAGCTTGTCTCAGTAAGTGTAACATAAAAAAAGTGAAGCTCCCTCTAAAAATGTGTCTTTAAGACACATAAGACTGACACCCAAGAAAAAGCAAGTTATACATTATAACAATTCCCTATAATGGTGAGTAATGAAGCACATACAGCTCACTCATTACCTGTTGGAATGTGGTTGTCCACTGTCATTTCTGCTCTATCACCTTGTACCTCAAAGTTGCAAGGAGTGCAACCACCCCCACCTCCACAGTCCTTATTCATTCTCTGACTAAACTGTGAGCAAATGGTTTGGGACTGAGAGACCTTACACAGAGTTCCTGTGCTCTTTTGTAGTAAGGTATATAATGAAGGTTTATGGTACATATATGAGAATATTTATTGAGTGTTATAAAGAGATCATTTCCAGGCTAACCTGATAGGTGGACCAATGTGATAGATGTGAGTTAGCTTGATGTGGTTACCGAGTCATATCAATAAAAGAATTCTGTAACTTGCTCATAAAGAATGCAAAGGTGAACATATGCATTAGCTCTTTTAAGTGGTTTTATAAATCAGTATGCAGAAATCCACATAAATTTCTAGCATGTAGGTCAAAATAACTCAGGAACTTGTCTACAATGAATACTGGACTAATAAAACCATTATAACAGTGTTTGGCAAACACTCATTTGATAAATTGAGATTCCTTATTAGTTTCATATTGCTTTTGGTTTCAATCTTATTGCCCACCCCTTCTACTCCTAGTTTCTAAGTGGTTAATAGTAGCCTTGAATATATTGAAAAAGTTTTGTGTGTAGTGAAACTGGGAATTAGTTGTGACGAAATAAGGGTTTTACATAAACAGTATACAGTTCATTAGACAAGATTTTGTTTTTGTTGTTTTTGTGAGACAGGATTTTCTCTGTAGGTTTAGAGTCTGTCCTAGAACTAGCTCTTGTAAATCAAACTGGCCTCGAACTCAGTAATTTGCCTGGCTCTGCCTTTAAGTGCTGGGATTAAAGGAGTGTGCCACCACTACCTGGCTAATTAGACAAGATTTTTATGCATACTACTTCTAAATTATATCTGATTTTCCAGAAGGTTTAAACTATGGAACCAGCTCACATATTAAGAGAAGTGTGTCCAGCACACTAGGTTCTTTTTTCCTAAAAGATGGCAAGCCATTTTTAGTGAACTATACTACAAGTCTCTAAATATGGCCTAGTCTCAAATTCTCCAAACCACAGGGGCAGAAATTGGTGGTTACAACTCACTCACTGTCAATCAATCCAGTTTCTAACATTAGGAAACCAATTAGCACCGACCATAATTGGTGCCTATATGAAGTACAAATAGAACAGAATTTTAGCAACCAACCATGGTGCTTTTTATAAGAATATATCTTATTTTAAATTTCCTGTTTATGTGAAAATATAAGTTTGTAATAATCACTAACCTTTCCAAAGTCAAACAATTAAAATCATTATATAAATGAATATTTTATCATCCATTGTATTATCATGAAGTCAGTTCTTGAAGAACAATTAATTTATGAATTGATATTTTTAAACAATAAGCAATATACTTATAGAGTACAGTACTCACTGTTTTCTTTTTCTCCAATATTTCTTATCTAAATAATTCATTAATACTAAACAATTAACTTGGTATGTATTATATTCTAATTGTTCATTATATATTTATAGATATAACAATGCCACTAGTATGTTATTGTCTTAAGGAAAGAAATGTTTCAAAGAACAGTATAAAAATTAAAGCTATGAGGTAGTCAGGAGGATGTCTAGGCAAAGAAATATTAAGATGTGAGGACATATCCCTACTGCCTACATAAAATTTAGGTTTGATAGTGTGCTCTTTAAACCTCAATTTCAAGTAGACAGAAGCAGGGAGATCAAGAAAGCTCACAGGCTTGTTTATGTAAACAACAAGGCAAGACATAGGTTTAGTGAAAAAGCCTAGGTTTTTTTTTTATTTATGAATTTATTTATTTATTTATTGAAAAAATTTCCACCTCCTTCCTGCCTCCCATTCCCCCCCTCCTCCCACTCCTCTCCCCCTTCCCCACTCCTCTCCCCCTTCCCCACTCCTCTCCCCTTCCCCTCTCCTTCCGCCCTCCACCCACTCCATTTCCCCTCTCTCTCTAGTCTGAAGAGCAGTCCAGATTCCCTGCCCTGTGGGAAGTCCAAGGTCCTCCCCCCTCCATCCAGGTCCAGGAAGGTGAGCATCCAAACAGGCTAGGCTCCCACAAAGCCAGTTCATGGTTTAGGATCAAAACCCAGTGCCATTGTCCTTGGCTTCTCATCAGCCTTCATTGTCCGCCATGTTCAGAGAGTCTGGTTTCATCCCATGCTTATTCAGTCCCAGTCCAGCTGGCCTTGGTGAGCTCCCAATAGATCAGTTCCACTGTCACAGTGGGTGCGTGCACCCCTCGCGGTCCTGACTTCCTTGCGCATGTTCTCCCTCCTTCTGTTCCTCATTTGGACCTTGGGAGCTCAGTACGGTGCTTCAATGTGGGTCTCTGTCTCTATCTACATCCATCGCCAGATGGTGATATGCAAGATATTCATCAGTATGGATATAGGATAGGGTCATTTCTGGTTCCCTCTCCTCAGTTGCCCAAGAAACTAGCTGGGGACATTTCCCTGGACACTTGCAAGCCCCTCTAGGGTTAAGTCTCTTGCCAACCCTAAAATGGCTCCCTTAATTAGGATATATACTTCCCTGCTCCCATATCCACCCTTCTTTATCCCAACCATCCCATTCCCCCAAGCTCGCCCCCTCCTCCCCTTCTCACTTTTCTCACCCCATCTCCCCTTACCCCCATCCCACCCCACCCCCAAGTTCCTAGTTTTTGCCCAGCAATCTTGTCTACTTCCCATATCCAGGCGGATGACTATATATTTTTCTTTGGGTTTGTGGCAGGATACAAGATCAACTCCAAAAAAATCAGTTGCATTCCTATACACAAAGGATAAGGAAGCAGAGGGGGAAATCAGAGAAGCATCACCCTTCATGATAGCCACAAATAGCATAAAATATCTTGTAGTAACTCTAACCAAGAAAGTGAAGGATCTATTTGACAAGAACTTTAAGTCTTTGAAGAAAGAAATTGAGGAGGATACCAGAAAATGGAAGGGTCTCCCTTGCTTTTGGATTGGGAGGATCAACATAGTAAAAATGGCAATTCTACCAAGGGCAATTTATAGATTCAATGCAATCCCCATCAAGGTCCCATCAAAATTCTTCACAGATCTGGACAGTACAATAATCAACTTTATATGGACAAACAAAAAAGCCAGGATAGCCTAGGTTCTATTTATACCAAGATTTATATTCAAACTTGCGCTTTTAGATTATGCCTGGGTTATCTATTCCTCTTGGAAAGAATTAACTTATCAACTCTGAGTGATCAGACCAATTTTATTTTTTAAAACAGACTAGAGACGTTCAAGCTTAAAGGAATTAATAAAAGCAATAGAATCCTTGTAGATGTTCATCAGAAGAAAATAATACTCCATGACATACAAGCAAAATAGCAGAAAAGCTTCAAGCTTAATTGAGTAAAATATGAAAGAAGGCAAGAACCATTGGAAAGATGGACAGGTTTGCATTTTCTAAGGCTCATCTTCTTGGTGTCATCACAGAACCATTTTTAATGGTGTTACCTAACTATCCCCAAATGTATCAAGGTGAAAAGAATCTTTGACAGCAATGAACATTTCAAAGTAACTTCTTCCAATAACAATATGATCAATAAAATATTCTGACACAAAAGGCCTATGATAGAAATGGTTCAAATATGTCTTTACACAAATCTTAAGCACCTTAAAAGATTGTGTGTTACTCTACAAGGGCTCGGGGAATGAGAGAGAAGAAAGAAAAAGAGAGAGAAGGAGAGAGAGAAAGAGTCAGAGAGAGAAAGAGAGAGAGAGAGAGAGAGAGAGAGAGAGAGAGAGCCTAATATAAGGCCCCACTGAAATATGTTCAGAAGTAAGTAAGCTCCCTGAATCTTAGGAGTAGCCAGAAAACACACTTATATATCCAAGGATAATAAACAAAATACATAAATAAGTAAATAGTCAAGGAAAACAAAACATGGACTTTGAATTTTAAGAAACCCAAAGACACCCAAAGGGCTAAAGGAAAATATGTAGAATATGAAAGAAGAGTTTGTACAATAGAGGCCCAAATGAAATGTTGGGGATAAAAATAAAAATAAGTAAAATATAAGCAAACAACAAAAGCCCAATACAACTCCAGACAACAGAAATTGTTGTTGGTGTAAATTAGAAGATACAGTGGACAAAGAGGTCAAAGAAGTTTTAATTATGTTTGAAATACTACAGTAAAGTATAGGTAAAGATTAAAGGGTAGTCTGGAGAGCATAAAATTGATGAGTCAATCCATCTAGAAGACCTAAAATAATAAACACTACACTCTTACCCAGTTAACAAATATATGAAGTATAACTGACAATTGAAAGAAAATGTGCTAATCAATAATGATATTAAATATTTCAGTATGCCAGTTTTAATAATCAATGAGGTAGAAGACTGTGGGAACAAAGAGAAGCTAATCCACTTTGTACAGCAATTTGAGCTCATGGAATTTGAAAACTGGCTACAGAGATATATCTAGCACTCATGAATACTTGATTTTGAGGAAATACATGTAGCATCATTTAAGATAATCATATTCCATACAAGAAAAGAATTCTTAATTAATTATAAACAACATTTAAAGGATACAAACTCTGCTTTCCTTCCAGCACCAAAACTAATTAGAAATTGATACAAAATGCATATCAGTCATGGATATTTATAATGGAAATCAGAAAATAAATATACAAAAGAAAAAGTAAAATATAATATATGAGAATTTATAGAATGCAAGAACAACTGCTTTACATATAATAATTTTTCTGTAAATATTACATTGAAAGGAATTTCACAAGTAATTTCTCTCATTAAATTAAATTAAGAAAATAAGAAAGAGCAAAAGAGGAAGGAAAGAATGAAAATCAGGATAGAGACAAATGCAATAGGTAATAAAATAATAGAAAACATCCATGGAACGAAATATCTATAAATGGATAGTGTTGGAGGAGGAGAGTTGGGAAATATAGAGGGAAGGATGGTTATGGAAGGACTCAGAATATGGGCATAGAAAAGAATATTTTAAGAATACGCCATATGAATTCCTCAATGAATTAAAAATATTGCTTTAAAAATTAAAATAAATAAATCTTATGATGTCAATCTATTTACATGTGTAGTGAAAATATATTTTACCATTAAGAATTGCAAAGTAATTCAAGAGCAGTCACAGATCAATGTAGGAAGAAATTCATGTGAACATTAATTCATTCTGCTACCTATGAAAGTCAATTGCATTTGCTCCATAATTATTGTTTTTCCAAGTACAAATAATGTGATATTGGTAATTCTCATTATTTCTACTGAGAGTCATTTCCAATTGAAATGCCTCTTATTTTCTTTCTTTATTTATTTATAAATAAAAGGCAGAAAAAAATATAGCAAAAGTAAAATAAATCCAAAAATAATTAATGAAACCAACAGCAGTATCAACAACTTACATACACTCAAAACATATAAATAAATGGAGACTTTCACAAATGAATAAAGTGTATTCTTTTAGAATAGCTTGATCATTTTCATACCCATTAGTTAACACTATTAACAAGTCAAAAAAGTTAAATTTAAATAATTCTAGTCAGTATTGTAATTATGATTCTAGCCAGTGAAGTAAAGGAAAACTAAAGCATCAGAAGGAAAGAAAAGTAGTTGCTGTGGGACAATGGTCTTGCACTCTGTAAATGTTTATCTGTTATACTTGTTTAATAAAATACTAATTGGCCAGTAGCCAGACAGGAAGTATAGGTGGGGTGACCAGAACATGAAAATTCTGAAAAGAGGATAGGCTCAACCAATAGTCGTCAACCATATGCCGAGGAAGCAAGATGAGAGTGCCTCACTGATAAAAGGTACCAAGCCACATAGTTGACACAGACAAGAATTATGTGTGAATGTAGGATGTAAGAGTTAATAAGAAGACTTAGCTAATAGGCCAACCAGTTTATGATTAATATAGACCTCTTTGTGTTTCTTTGGGATGGAACAGCTGCAAAAATGGTCAGGACAGAAAACCCTGTTAACAAGTAGTAAAAGAATATTGATAAAGAAAAGGTATTTAGTGAAGATGATGTGAACTTATATATAGACAGTTTTAAGGAATACAACACATGTACACACACATATACACACAATAAAACCTGCAAATCTAACCATGAAATTGAGGATAGGGTGTGTGTGTATCCATATATATATATATATATATATATATATATATATATGTATGTATATCAATCTTAAAAAACATGGACATGTCCTTTGTTTTACAGATTCTTTTCAGTTCCAGCAGGTCCCATTTATTAATCAACAAGACAAATTGGTACCCTACAGAATGGAAAAATATCTTTACCAACCCCACATTGGACAGAGGATTGATATTCAAAATAAACAAAGAACTCAAGAAATTTGACATCCAAAGAACAAATAATCCAATAAAAAATGGGGTACAGACCTAAACAGAGAACTCTCAACAGACAAATCTCAATGGCTGAAAGACACTTAAGAAAATTCTCAACATTTTTAGCCATCAGAGAAATGCAAATCAAAACCGTTCTGAGAGTCCATCGTAACAATGTCAGAATGACCAATATAAAAAACGCTGATGATAGCTTATGCTTGAGAGGGTGTGGTGTAAAGAGAACATTTCTCCATTGCTGGTGGTGGGGCAGACTTGTACAGTTATTTTGGAAATCAATATTGTGGTTTCACAGTAAATTAGGAAACAATCTTCCTCAATACCTAGCAATACAACTTTCAGGTATATACCCAAAGGATGCTCAATCATACCACAAGTACATGGGTCAATTATATTCATAGCAGCATTATTCATAATAGCCAGAACCTGGAAACAACCTAAATGCTCCTCAATTGAAGATTGGATAAAGAAAATGTGGTAAATTTCCACAATGAGATACTACTCAGCAGCAAAAATAATAACTTGAAATTTGCAGACAAATGGATGGATCTAGAAAAACCCATATGAGTGAGGTAACCCAGTCCCAGAAAGATAAATATAATATCTACTCACTCATGACTGGCTTTTGGTCATAAAGAAAAGAAAAACTGGCCTAAAGTCTACAAATCCATAGAACTTGGACAACAAAGAGTACCTTAAGAGAGACACACATGGAACACTAAAGAAAGGAGTAGAAGATAAGATCTCATGAGTAAACTGGGAGCATGGAGGTCATGGGAGACAGTAGAAGGGGAGCCAGTAGGAAGAAAGGGGAGCAGACAAAAATGTATAGTTCAACAAAAACAATAAAGAAAAATCAGAAAAAATAAGACTTAATTCTCCAAGAGCAAGACTGATTCTTATTTATCACTGTACCCAGTCAGGTTATAATATGGTTCTTGCTTTTTTTAATCATAAAAAAGGACAGATTGTTCAAAGTTAAAGTATTGATAGAAGGGGAAGTAAAGCAACAATGGTTAGGAACCAATTAGGAACCAGTGTTTCCAAGTTCTCATATTGCAATTTTTTTATTTGTCATAGAAAGCTATTTAGTTGTTGATATTCCTCTTCCTTCAAATTGAAGGGCCCAATGGGTGTTCCTTAAATCTCATTTTTAATTAATATCAGCACAAAAAGAAAACTGGCTCCAGCAGTAGTAAAATAAAATGTCCAGGGAATTAACATAATATTTGTTTTGAGTGTTAACATGTCTTTATATATAAAAGGGAAAATGTTGTATTCATTTGGTAAACTTTTCCAACTCAGATCCAATTCTCTGCTGGTTCCCTTAGGTCTGGTAACATGTCTGTCTAATTTCATATTCAACAACCCTAGGGACTTAGTGTAAGAAAAAATAGCAGGAAAAAGAAGCAACCGGAGATGTGATAACTTCAGTTGTAGTGTTCCAGGATAAACAGAAACTTACCGTTGATTCACTTCACACTGTAAACTGTAGAGCTGCGGATGAAGTAGTGTTTGAGATGTAATGGAGAAGGAAAATGTGCTTCAAGCAGGGACCTATTAATGGGCAAGTCTTCACAAATAACTCTATTAGGCAAATAACTGAGCCTTAAAATTAATCCAAAAGGATAAACACTGTGAGGAGAAATATGATGGAGGAAGGTCATTGGTTAAATAATAAAGAAACTGCTTAGCCCTCATAGGTTAGAACATTGGTGGGTGGAGTAAACAGAACAGAATGCTGCGGGGAGGAAGAGGAAGTGAGCTCAGATGCCATTTCCTCTCCTCTCTGGGACAGACGCGATGCCACTCCTCTCCAGGGCATAAGCGATGAAGCAAGCTGCCAGGTCAGACATGCTGAATCTTTCCTGGTAAGACTGGCACTACAAATTATTAGAGATGGGTTGATGGGGATATGAGAATTAGCCAGTAAGGGCTAGAGCTAATGGGCCAAGCAGTGTTTAAATGAATACAGTTTGTGTGTTGTTATTTGGGGGCATAAGCTAGCCAGGCGACCAGGAGCTGGGGCAGCAGGAACACAGCCCGCAGCTCCCCACTACAGAAATATAATATTGAGCACTGTCTTTTCTTTTAAGAATTAATAAAAATAATATATCCACACAACAAAAATCACAGGAACTGCTTAAGAATTTTGTTTTAGTTTTCAAAATATACTAAAGTTGTTTCTTCTGTAGTTATGGTGTTGAGCATTGCTTGTTTGATAAAATAGTTTACCATGGACTGGTTGAATAATCTTTAATTATCAAAATTTAATTATAAATAAACAATTTTGTTATTTGTGTGTGTCAAAATAACCAAAAGCAAGCAAAAGTTCTCTTTACTTCCTAACTTCTGAACACATATGGGATTGGAATTGTAGATAACAAATAATGGTAAAAAGGAAAATATTAAAACAAGAGGTGTTAAATGGGGCAAGATAGAGTCAAATGGGTAGGATAAACTCAAGAAAGTTAATCTAACATTAAAGAACTTTGAAAATGCTATATGGGAAAGCTTCAACTATAAAATCTACCTGTAATGGATATATATGCATGTATAAAATTAGTTTAATTGAAGTCAATCTATAATGGGAGAGGCCAATGAAATAAATACCACAGACTATCAAATCAAATGAAATAAATACCACAGACTATCAAATCAAAGCCATCCCTGGCAGGTATGGATTACCTATTCTTGAGTTGCTTAGAGTAGTCCCATAGACCTTCTGAACATTACAAAATACTGCTCAAGGTATGTATCTCTCTAGAACTTGATGGTAAAACACCATTGCTAAAGAAATCTAATACTGAAGAGGACTCATTAGAGGAATAAGACTGGTATTGACTTGGAAGTGTTGCTATGAACACTCTTTGGAAGGGAAAATTGAACACTCTTACCCCAGTCTCCAGGAAACACTGGCCTGTATAAACTGTCCTTTACACTATAGTGACAAAACTGTTAAGGGAATAATCAACTACTTTCTGGTTGGATTTAAAGCCAATACACACAATAAAAATTATGTCTGGTACCATTACCTGGCCCCAAACTCCATGGTTGGTTAGGATATATGCCCTGGGGGAGAACCAAATACTATCATTTTGTTAAAGTAAACTCATAATAAATAAGAACGCACAGTTCATATTTTGAGACTTATAGGTTAATATCTTTTCTACTCTACACCAGAGAAAGTTCTTTTATAGTAGATAACAATATAGGAATACACAAGAGAACAATATTTATGTGAATAAGGGACTGTATAGTGTCCAGCTCTAAGTGGGACATTAATCTTTTTTTTTCATTTTTTTTATTCTTTTTTAATTAAAATTTCCAACTGCTCCCCGTTTCCCATTTCCCTCCCCTCCTCCCACACATTGCCCCCTCCCCCCTCCCCTCCCCCATCACCACTCCTCTTCTCCTCCCCCCAGTCCATTCCCCCTCCCTCTCGATACTGAAGAGCAGTCCAAATTCCCTGCCCTACAGGAAGACCAAGGATAGCCTTTGCTGGAGAGGTTGTGGAGAAAGGGGTACCCTCATCCATTGCTGGTGGGACTGAAAACTTGTGCAACCACTTTGGAAATCAGTGTGGTGGTTTCTCAGAAAAATTGGGATCAACCTACCCCTGGACCCAGCAATACCACTCTTGGGAATATACCTAAGAGATGCCCTATCATATGACAAAAGCATTTGTCCAACTATGTTCATAGCAGCATTATTTGTAATAGCCAGAACCTGGAAGCAACCTAGATGCCCTTCAATGGAAGAATGGATGAAGAAAGTGTGGAATATATACACATTAGAGTACTACTCTGCGGTAAAAAACAATGACTTCTCAAATTTTGCATGCAAATGGATGGAAATAGAAAATACGATCCTTAGTGAGGTAACCCAGACCCAAAAAGAAGAACACGGGATGTACTCACTCATAATTGGTTTCTAGCCATGGATAGGGGCCACTGAGTCTATAATTTGTGATCCTAAAGAAGCTAAACAAGAGGGTAAACCCAAGGAAAAACATATAGATATCCTCCCAGCTATGGGAAATAGACATGACTGATGGGCAAAAAATTGGAATCTTGGGGGTGGGGTGGGATGGGGATGAGGGGTGATGGGGAGAGAAAAGTGTGAAGGAGAGGATGAGGGGAACTGGGGGAATCGGGGTGATTGGGGATAAAGGAAGGTTGGATAGGGGAGCAGGGAAACTCATACCTTAGGTAAGGGAGCCACCTAAGGGGTGGCAAGAGACTTGAACTTGGAATGGCTACCAGATGCCCAGGGCAATGTCCCCAGTTAGTTCATTGGGGCACCTGAGGATAGGGAACCTGAAATGAACCTATCCTATAATCATACTGATGAATTTCTTGCATATCGCCATAGAACCTTCATCTAGCGATGGATGGAGATAGAGCCAGAGACCCACACTGGAGCACCGGACTGAGCTCCCAAGGTTATAATGAGGAGCAGAAGGAGAGAGAACATGAACAAGGAAGTCAGGACCATGAGGGGTGCACCCAACCACTGAGACAGTGGGGCCGATCTATTGGGAGCTCACCAAGGTCAGCTGGACTGCTACTGAAAAAACATGGGATAAAACCGGGACATTAATCTTATATCCTTTCCTACCAAGACTCAGAGATCAGCTCAAAAGAAGGAGGCTTTGGCAGTCTGAATGAAAATCATCTCCACAGACTCGTATGGAATGACATTATCGGAGATGTGGCCTTGGTGTGGGATGTACTTCTGTATATATGTTGCTTAAATAAATTAATGACCAAAGCTTGTTTTGCCAGTTGCTTATCAGAATAGAGCAAGGTGGGAATTCCAAGCAGATAGAGGAGGCCAGTTGGAAACTTTCTGGTAAACCATGAGCCTCATGAAAAAATATAAAATTATAGAAATAGATTAAGATGTAATAGCTAGCTAAAAATATGCTTAAGCTATTGTCCAAACAGTAGTGTATTCAATATAGTTTGTGTGTAATTATTTCATGTCTGAGTGGTCAAGAAATGAACAATCAGCTTCCCTCTACAAAGTGGTGCAATGTGGGTGACTACATCCATGTAAAATAGCTCTGGCAATTTTAGGGGGCTGATACCTGCCACTCACTTTGGGTACAGATGCTTAAGTGCCCACTCAGGATTGGGAGGAAAGTAGCTGAGACCAGGCCCGCAGCTCAGAACTTTCCACCTGGACAGGTGGTGGGAATGAGTGGAGGTGATGTGGGATTCCTCTCTGTGTGCTGTAAATATGTTTTATTTCCATTGGTTAATAATAAAGCTGGCTTTAGTCAATGGCTTAACAGAATATATCCAGGCTAAACATGATATATAGAACGAGTAGGTAGAGTCAGGGAGAAGCCATATAGTCATCACAGGAGACAGACACTGGACACTGGACAGAACCTTACCAGTAGGTCACAATCACATGGCAATACACAGATTAATAGAAAGAGGTTAGTTTTAAGATATAAGAGCTACCTAGCAATATGCTTAAGTGATTGGCCAAGCACTGTTTTAATTAATACAGTTTCCATATGGTTATTTTGGGTCTGGGTGGCTGGGAGCCAGCTTGCCCTTGTTGGAGTAGGTATGGTCTTGGATGAAGAGTGTTACTTGCAGGAAGGCTTTGAGGTTTCAGAAGCTCAAGCCAGTCCTAGCAGCTAACGGTCCCTTCCTGCTGTCTGTGAATGCAGATGTATAACTCAGCAACTTGTTTAGCACCCTCTCTGCTTGCATCACACAATGCTTCTTTCTATGACTATAATGGACTAAGTGTCTGAATTGGAAGCCAGCCCCAAGAAATTTGTTTCCCTTTTATAAGAATTGTCATGGCCATTGTTGTTTCTTCACAGAAACAAAACATTCACTAGGACAAACGATTGTGATAACCAGAGTAGTTGTTGTCTGAGCAAAACAGTACTTGCAGAAAACCTTTGCAGATTTGTTCATCTGAACTCATTTTAACAGTTGTGATTTTGTCCACAAAACCTGCCCACAAACAAGGCAGCTCAATTCTCAGAGGAGATGAGGCAGAGACTCATAACATTCTAACACAAACAAAGAAGAAATTAATAACTGAATGCTTCTGATAAAGGGGAATCAATTTTTTTCAAGGATTCTGCTTCTGAGAGTATAGACATGACCCAGTAGATATTCATACATTCAGGTAAGATATGCTTCTAAAGGCAGTCTCTAAGATTGTCTAAGTGTCTATGCTCTACTCCCTAAGTACAGTGTTGCTGCTTTACTCCCACTGGGCCTGGCTAAACCTACACACACACACACACACAAAAATGCTGCTCATCTGTTTTTATGTCTTTGGCTCAGGACCTCACCCGATCAACCTAGTTCCCCTAGGCTTTCAAGTGAGAATTGCAGATTAGAGAGCTACCCACATTTATAATTTCTTAAAACATTTTCCATGCTAGAATACTAAAAAAATATACTTGTGTCTTATAAGTGATAGACATTTAATTTTTATAGCCCTAGAGACAATAAACCCCAAATCAAACATGAGCGGAATCAGTGTTTGCAGAGGTTCCTCACCTGTGGCAATCTTCTTGCACTAAATTACCTGGTGTGGAAAGGGCACAATGTGGAGTCTCAGTCCTGTACTATGAGATCAATAAGTGATTGACTAGGGCTTCATGCTCATGGATTTATGACTTCTCACAGGTTGTATCTCCCAATATCATCATCTTCAGAGGTTTTCAATATGAATTTGGTGACTTAAAAGCATTCTGAGCACAGTATACAGGAAGCAGAAAACATTTCAATCAGAACACATTGTACTGTCATTGACAAAATGAAATTTTCTGTAAAACTTCTCTTGGGATTCAAGTGGGTACAAGCAAGGAACCCAACCTTGACCTGTCTTATAGTATAGTTGGGCCAAGTCAGCTTGCTGTCAGAGGCTAGAAAATTCTTATATAGAGAAACACATACTGTTAAATACAATGAATGTCCAGGAAGATGATAGAAATACTACACTGGAAATTTCTTGGCTTATTCAGGGAATATTATGTAAAATGACAGTGTAGCTAGAATTGAAGAAATTAACAAATCCTCAGGAAAAGGAAAATGTAGCATAAGCTAAAGAAATAGAACAAATCTCTCTCTCTCTTAATATAATCAAGCAGTGACAAGGAAAGTTCTATACCATATGGGGGATTGGTGCTTAGGCTTTTGCATCTACCCAGCCATTAATGCCTGAGGGTGACCAGAAAACTGATGAGATTTCCCCAAAAGTTAATTTCACATCAAAAAATAAAAATTCAATGAAAACAGAAAATAATAGTTAAACAAATAAATATGAGTAGTTATGTTAGTTAATAAAAAGACAGGTATGACACGTCAAAATTGTCAAATATGTAACTTTCTGCTGAATTCAATTTTGTAAATATTTTTTGTTCAACATTTCAAAAGAAATTCTTCTGTAGTTACCCAATAGTCTATTATTGTGATTTTTACTTTGGTTTGCTGTAAGATATTTGTACACTGTATGAAGTTGTGTTACTGTGATTGGTGTGATAAAAAAGTAAATGGCCAACAGTTACGCAGGAAAGAATAGGCAGGACTTCCAGGTAGAGAGTCAGAGTCAGAGGGAAGAATTTAAGTGTACATGAGATGCCAGAGAAGTGTAAAATGTCGAATATATGAAACAGAAGGAAGGTAACTGAGTCACATAAGAGAATGTAGATTAATAATGTGTTAGGTAAGTTATAAGAATTAGTTTTTCAAAAGCCCAAACTAAAGTCAAGGTTTAATAATTAACAACTCTCTATGTCACTATTTGTGATCTGGTGGCCCAAAGAAAAGTCCAACTATATTGTTTATTTAAGATAGGTTCTCATTTTATAGCTTAAGCTGACTTGCTAATCAATAAATCATCTGGCCAAGTGCTGGGAATACAGGTATGAGCTGTGGTCCTCATAGTATGATTATTTTGAATATGGTTATTTGAATTGAATTAGTAAATGTACTATGTTCTAGAAAACACTTCATTTAAGGATGCTAAATTTTTCATGTTTCTTTGATGTGGGAAGTCTTTCTGTATGTGTTGCTCTTACTGGTTAATGAATAAATATTCTTTAACTTATGACAGAGGAGAGAGAGAGAGAGAGAGAGAGAGAGAGAGAGAGAGAGAGAGAGAGAGAGAGAGACAAGGTGGAATCAAAGAGATGCCATGTAGCTGCCAATCGAGAAAGACGTCTAGAACCTTTACTGGTACCCACAGTCTTGTGGCAATACACAGATTAATAGAAATTGGTTAATTTAAGAAAAGAGCTAGCTAGAAATACACCTAAGTCATTGGCCTATTAGTGTTGTAATTAATGTAGTTTCTGTGTGGCTATTTAGATGTGGGCAGCTAGGAAACAAAAGATCAGTCTCCAACTACAGTTTGTGAAATAAATGACACTACACAAATATGTTTTAGTTAGAACTTTCAAACAGATATGCAAGAATGCTTTTGAAGTCTTTTTACATTAATGTTTTCATTTACTTTACATATGAACCACAGTTTCCTCTCATCTCATCCTATTCCTTCCCCTCAGTTCCTTTCTCCCCAGGCTATTCATTTCTCAGAAAGGGTAAGGGTTCCCTTGAGAGTTAACAAAGCATGGCATATCAGGTTGAGGGCGAACCAAACTCCCTCCTTTTCATCAAGGCTACGCAAAGTATCCCACCATAGAGAATAGGTTCCTGAAAACCAGCTCATGTGTCGGGAGTAATCCTGGCCCCAGTGTTATGGGTCCCCCTAACAGGCAAAAGTACACAACTCTTATCCACATGCAGATGGCCTAAGTTGGTTCAGTACCGACTAGCAAGCTGTTGTTTTACAGTCTGTGAGCTCTTATGGAACTTGGGTCAGCGCTCTCTGTGGGTTGCCCCATTATAATTGCTCCCGTTCCTTATATAATCTTTCCCCATCTCTTCATTTGGGCTCCCGGAGCTCAGCCCAGTACATGACTATGGATCTCTACATTTGCTTCAATTAATTACTGGATGATGGTTCTATTATGACTATTAAGGTAGTCACCAGAAAAATATTAATTGTTGTCTATTCATTTTCAGAAAGATTATGTAAATCTTTATCTGTATGAGACTGTCCATGTAACTGTAACTTAAAAAGAAAAATAATTTAAAAATAACTTTAAATTCATGATCAAATTGTGTGTGTGAGAGAGAGAGACAGAGAGAGAGAGAAAGAGACAGAGAGAGACAGACAGAGAGAGAGAAGCAGAGAGAGACAGAGAAATTGTGTATAGTTGATATGTGCATGTGTGTGTTGTCTTTATTTTTTTTAGGGTATGGGCTGTGTGTGTGTGTGTGTGTGTGTGTCTGTTTGTCTGTGTGCTCATGTTAAGACGCAAATATGGAGATCAGATGCCAACTCAAGTTTGTGGAGTCTACTCTATTTTACAGGTACTGAACTCAGATCAGTATACCTGCATGGCTAGCATTTTAATCACTGAGACATGTGGTGATATTTTGTTTGTACTCTACAAATAAAGCTTGCCTGAAGACCAGAAGGTGGGGCTAGCCATTAGTTAACCATAGAGGTCTGGAGGTCTGAACAGACAGACAGAAATGATATGACTGGGCAGAGAGAGGAAGTAATAAGGCAAGACAGAGAGAAGAGCTTGGTCTCTTTGGGGGCTAAGAGTCTTAAAGGTAAGATCTTCCGTGACTGTCTTTTCTTTTTCTCTGTTCTTTCAACTTTCACCCCCTAATATCTGACTCTAGGTTTTTATTATTAATACCAGTTAGAACTCAAACAACAGAGACATCTTATCATCTCCATTTTCCAAAAATTTTAAGGTCTATTTACATTTTGGTGTAAGAAAAGGAAAGACAGATATCTCAACTTGAACCTAAGTCTTTGGATGGGCTTATTTCCATAGAATAATATTTTCTCATCTCAAAATTTGTTTTGTAATCTACAAGCTAACGAGTTGGAATTTGTAGGTGTGACTCTTTGAAGGTGAGTATGTTGTGAGTGAGGTGCTAATGGATGGGATTTAAAGAATTATAAAAGGATAACCTAAGACGTAGAAATGTCCCTTGTTCTTTCTTCATATAAGTATGCATTACATAGGCACTTGTTACGAATCTGCTATCATAGAATCCAGCAACATTTTCATCCAGCTTTTTCTAAAACATCTGTTAGCTGTCTGAACTTAGTAGTCTGAACATCGCAGACTGTACATTATAAAACACCCACATGGAAAAAGAATTTGTATTTCCTTCCATATAATAATCGATAAACATCTATTCAAAAGTAGAAAATTACAACTTTGAAAATAAGCTGTTCTTTTTATCTTTGCCTAAATATTATGGGACTAATATTGTGCTTCTAATAATTTCCATCCTTATACTAAAATATTATATAGTTAACATTAATAACAATATTTTATACTCTGACAAACTTCTGTTATATTTAGAGAAACACAACTATATTTTAATCACTAGGGGCAAATAATTAAAGTGTTCTCTCTTCCTATGACTTCTGAAGTCAAGTAGACTCTGCTAATATACTAAGCTAAACAGTTACAAATCAGGAAAACCAGAACTTAAATAAGTTTTTCCTGTTTCAAAGAAGCAAATTTTCACAAATCTTACTTTTAAATACATCAGTGGACGCTATAAAAACAGCTTTTAGCATGACTAATCTGTTGTTATATAGTTAGATTATATGTTGCAGTTTATTCTTCAGCATGTATTTCTAGAAAACTCAAAGGACATTTTCAAACCACAACTTGTAATAGATGATATTTGAAAATAGGAATGGAAAAAGGTAAAATATGCAAAAGAAAAAGTACAGAATTTTTATGAAGTTCTCTCTCTTAAATCATGTACCCAGAAATTTGATTTTTGAGCCTTTGTCTAACAATAGTGGTTTTCTGCCATGAATTTAGCTCTCCTATACCCCCTCAAGTTTTAAGAATAGAAAATAAAGTGCCTCATGTGGGCTTCAAGCTGTAATTTCCATTGAAGCTGTTGAAGTCATAAATTGCAAGTGGGAACCTAAAGATAAAATTACAACTTTGCTAAAACCTCAACCAGGTATACTTTCTTTTTGTACGATGGATATTTTCTCCAAATCCACCAACACCAAATTTATACACAATTGCCCTTAAAATAGCTTCACTTTCCTTCTATGTAAAGAAAGAGACAAGAACAGCTACTGAATTTAAAGCTGTTAACACCTTTAAAACAATCAGCTCTAGAACAAATGATTTTTTAGCAATTAAAATTTAACAGATATTAATAATGGATCACAAAATGATAAATGAATAAAAGTTCCTCATTGCACGGTATGATAAAAATAGATGCTTCTATGTTCTCTCTGGAGAATTCTTTGTAGTTTACAACATAAAAAATGAAACAGTTATATATATGATTTATCTAATAGCTTATTCTTATTACTTTTATTTAACAATTTTATACATGTATATAAGGTATTGTAACTATTCTCTCACCCAGTCCTCTTCTAGTAATATGCTCCTTTCCTCCCTAATTATTTTTTATCTATATTCATTACTTTGTGTTTTATTCTGTGGTTCATGAGTTTAGATAGGCTCATCAGTTTGATGATTAGATTAGAAGTATCATATTATGGTGAGGTCATCACTTGTTGCATGACTAAAGAAAATAATACTGCCCTCTTAGAGTATATCAGCAACCAATAGTTCAACAATGAACTGTTAGGAACATAAGTCCCATTTTTATGCAGGGCATGTGCTTATATTTATATCTGTTGTGAATATAATGGCTATGATTTGACAAAGCAATGAGATTTTAAAACTTGTGCTTATATCTCTTTGCCCAGATATATTCTATATGCCCCTTTTCTTCCACATGAGCTAACTACTCATCTTTCACTTAATATTAGTACCTTTTGAAGCTATGAGACTCTGAATTTATCATAGTTAGATAAAAATACAGGCAACTTTTGTGAACATCAAGACGAATATTTGTCTGTGAATATAAACACCAAGTGTTAAAAGACTTCACCCTATGTCAGTTTGCTAAGCAACACTGTTCAGGATCCACCTAGTATTTATGATCTTCTTGAAATGAGTTATTGACCAGTTTGATAATACTGTGCATGGTTTCCCTATTGTTGGGGTACATATAAATTCAGAGGGCAGTTGGTTACTCCAACAACAGGTGTGCCATTATTTCACAAGAGTGGCACAACCTACATGCAAGTTGGGTCCTGCAGTTATCCAACTCACAACTGGATAAGATATTGGTGTTTTTTCTTCTTAATCAATTGGAAAAGCACCTTCAAGTTCTATTAAAGATAGCAAACGAAAAAAAAGCTCCCGAATAATTGTCAGTTTGATTTCTCTATAGCCTACATTCATGGTACACAGTATTTTCATCATTATAGTTACGCTAGGCAACCATGAGTAATGACAAGAAACTGTACTATTTGTTGAGTGTCAAAGAGTTACCCTGCATAGCAACTCATAAAGGAATATTTCACCATTGGCATTAGAATTTGTTTAATAACCAGTAGGTTTTTAGAACATATTTTATGGTCATGAAAATTTCTCTACCCCGTCTTCATTTTAAGATCACATAGTTTTAGTAATGAAGAAATCTGCTTAAACAAACATAAAGCTAATAATGTGACATGTTATAGAGATAACAAGTTGTCCATTGTGGTAAAGTCTGTGTATTATCCTTCATCAACCAGCTCACACTGAGAGAAAATACTGAGACAAACATATTTAAAGAAGTGAGAGGAAACATATAAAAGGAATTTGGAAAATACAGAGGAGAAAGGAGTTTCAGTTATTTTACACTACAAATAAGAGTATTCAGATTTATTTTACAACATAAATATTTATATATAAGTGGAAAAACATTATATAAAATAATAAGTAGAGATATATAAGGATATTGATGTTCTTTGTATTATTATTTGCCAAAGTTTCCCAAATCAGTAACAATGAGACATTATTATAGAAGAAACTTTTAGGTGATTCAAGAATTAACAATTTCATGATGGAAATTTTTGATTCCCCTGATGGAAAATATTTTGATAAACTAGAGTAAAAGTCACTACATTATAATTATTTTCATTATATTTTCACAATATATATATATATATAACTTATTTCATTTCTACTTTACTTATGTAAACCAAGAAATACATGCAATATTTATTGACAGACCTTCTGAAATTATGTATTATACACATGATATATAATATGTGTGTATCTTGGTAACATAATGACTCCCTTTTTCAGGGTATCTCTTTCCTGCTCTCCCTCTCTGTTCTTCACTTTCCCCTACCTTCCCAATCCCTTATGTTCTCCTCTCTGCTCCCTTTCTCCCCTCCCAATGTTCCTACCACCTTCCACGATCCCCCTACACTAATAATTAACTAAGGAGACCTTGTCTACTTCCTCTTACTAGGGGAAACCATATAGGTCTCTCTCAGGGTTCTCCTTGCTTCCTGTCTTTGGGGTTGTGGACTATAAGATGGTTATCCTTTGCTTTACATCTACTATCCACATCTAAGTATATACTTTGCCTTTGGGGGCCTAAGTTACCTCAATCACGTTGTTTTTTCCAGTTTCAGCACTTTCCTTCAAATTTCAAGGTGTCATTGTTTTTAACAGCTGAATAACACTCCATTGTGCAAATGTACCACATTTTCTTTATCAATTCTTCAGTTGAGGGGCATCTAGGTTTTTTCCAGGTTCTAGCTATTATGAATAATGCTACTATGAACATAGTTGAGAAAATATCTTTGTAATATTAGTGTACAACCTTAGGGTATATCCTGAAAAGTGATAATGCTGGGTCTTAAGGTAGAATGATTTCCAATTTTCTGAGAAATTTCCATACTAATTTTCAAAGCAGCTGTACAAGTTTATACTCCCACGAGCAATGGAGTAGTGTTCCCTTAACTCCAAATCCTCTGTGGCATAATATTTCAATAGTGTTTTTGATTTTAGTCATATTGACTGGTATAAGATGATATCTCAGAGTTGTTTTGATTTGCATTTCCTTTGTGATTAAAGATGTTGAACAGTTCCTTAAGTATCTTTCAGCCATTTGAGATTTTTCTGATGAGAATACTCTGTTTAGATCTGTACCCCATTTTTAAATTGGATTTTTTAATATCTTGGGATCTAGTTTCTTGAGCAATTTGTATATTTTGGATACCAGCCCTCTGTGAGATGTGGGGTTGGTGAAGAATTTTCTTCCATTCTGTAGGCTGCTTTCCACTTTCCCTTTATGAGGTTTGAGTGAAACCAAGCACTAGGGAAATTACCAGGAATCCACAAGAATTGCCAGAGCTAAGAATCTAAATAATAGTGAATAAGGTAACTTAACTGCTCTTCCCCTGTAATCAGATTGATGACTACCTTAATTGCCATTCATTCAGCAACTGATGGAAGCAGATACACAGAACCACAGCTAAATCCTGGGCTGAACTTGTGGAGTCAGTCACAGAGAAGGAGGAGTGGTATTATGACCAAAAGGTCCAAGATCATGATGGGGAAGCCCACAGTAACAGTTGACCCTAGAAAGTGGGGGTTCATTAAACCCCAGACTGAAAGTTGGGAGCCCATGTAAAAACAAACGGGCCTCTGAATGTGGGTGACAGCTGTGTGGCATGGGCAGTTTGTGGAGGCACTAGCAATGGAGTCAATATTTATACCTAGTGAACTGGTTCTTTGGAGCCCATTTCCTATCTAGGGATACCTTGCCCAACCTAGATATAAGAGAGATGACCTTGATCCTGCCTCAAGTGATGTAACTGACTTTGTTGACTCCCCATGGGAGTTCTTACCATCTCTGAAGCATAGCTGTGGGTGGGGTTGAGAGAAGGTGGGGAAAGCAAGAGGACAGGAGGGAGAGGGAATTTGGATTGGTATGTAAAATAAGATTGCTTTTAAATAAAATAGTAATACGTATCTGTCAATCTCTCATTATTCATAAAATCCTGGGAAGTAATATGTGATAATTTATCACCTTACCACAAAAAATATGAATCTAGAGATGATATTGTATCAAATAGTGGTAAACAATCAGTATACATGTGAGAAAATGATACCCATATTTTACTGAGAACACATTCATTAATATGCTCCAATTTCTAAAAAAATTTCATTGTGTTCCATTAAACAATTAGAGAATAATTAAACTAAGTGGATATTGAATTACTTTTTCTAAATCATATTTTATATACATAGCTCTGACACAGACATCCTGCATATTAAAGTTTGATAAAAGCAGAAAAAAAAAACCTCTTACTTTCATTCTGTTTTTTGAGTTCAGCAAACCATTGCTATGATATCTACTTTTTGCTGTGCCTGAGAGTTTCAGAGGGTTTATCTCAGAACACTAATTAGCTATAGAATTTGAAGCCTGAGTATGCTACAAACCCTTGTTTCAAAGCTCAAATTTAAAAAGTTAACATTTAGTTGTAAATATGATAAATAAGTAAAAATCAAATTAAGAATTTGGCTAATTAGCATTTTTATAACAAAATTGTTACTTAACACTTAAATTAGTGCTAGGAGAAAAGGGTAATTACATAAAAAATTTTAATGATCTAATACCTGTAGCTTTCAAAAATTATGTTTAACTTCTCAGGTCAATTACTCCTCTCTCATCTTAAACCTTAAACAATGCCATCACCGTCACCATTTTATAAAGTTTAATATCAAAGAATACAATGATATCCGGAGTCAGAATTTTTATCTACTAAATAAGATATTCTTATATTCAATCTACATATGCATATATTTGTAATAACTTTATTCTGTATCCAGATAAGAGATAGAAAATTCTGATGTCTCAGAAAGGTATGTCTCTCACTGATAATAAATTTCACAAATGCCTATTTTCCTTTTTTTTAAGGATTCAATTTGAACATCTTTTATTTCCTTCTGCCACAAGACCTTTTTTTTTCCAATTGTATAAGTCCTCTACCCGTATTAGATAAAATATTCTTTTATAAATGAATGCAAGAGACAGTTTGCTATTCTGTGCTGTTTGCATTGTCTCAGCAAATGCAAATATTGTCACCATAACATCTGTGATTCTGTTTTATTTCCTAGTAGCTTTTCAGTAAATATTATAAAAATGACTGCAGTCATTGGATTTATATCTCTGTAAAGTAATGAACAGGAGACAATTAACTGATAATTATTTCCACCTGCTGAACTCTCTTTTGCGGCAATTTGATTAATTAATAGTCCATATCTGTCATCATTAGATGGGAAAGCAGATTTTCCTTTGTCAGGACACCAGGATACTGTTGACATTAGTTTGGAAAAAGAATCTCCTATCAATTTTTGGGGTAATTGTTCATTAATTCATTATCCGTAGAGTTGGGAAACATGGCTACTGGTTATTATTGTGAGTTTGTTATCTACTTCTGAATTGGTTGTAATTTTCTAGAAATTTAGAGGATTGTTAGGAATTCTTAGCATTCTAAGAATGTAATATTTATATTTAGATTATTCTATTATTTTTATATAATTTAGAAAGAAATTGAGTAATGTAATGAGAAAGGTTCTTCTGTTCTACATGGAATACTGAAATCTTACACCTTTATAGAAAGAACAATATGTTGCTTGTATGGCAGCTGAGTTAGATGAGAACTTCTTCTTGATTTACTAATGCAGAAACAAGCAACCAATCTTGACATGTCTTTCATCTCAGGTCACACATTGTGATATTGAGTAGACTTCTCACCCTTTCTGTATATAAACTTTTAGTTTAAAAAGAAACTTTTAATCGTAAAAACCACTTGAATATGCTGGCATAGTACCTACCTATAAATATTAAAAATTCTATAATTTTTTAACATAATTTGATAAAGTCAATTTCACAGTGCCCTCTGGGTCAAGCAGCAACATGCTTCTCACTTTATATCTCATGGGAAGCACAAATTATATATAGAAAAATGCAGTGTATATAACAGTAAAGGTGTGCATTTATGAAAGCGTAATTTCTTCCCCTTTGGATTCATAGAATAAAATGTGTTCTTGTCATTGCCATTACTGGGTCTCTTCTTTCTATATCTCTTGTTCTTTCTTTCCCAATGTACTTGATTCTTCCCATTGACCTACATTGGCAGTCCACTCAGAGGTGTATGCTGTAGCTCTTAGTATGACCATCTTTATTTCATAGTACTTTAAAGTAAAAGTTCAGTTAATATGCAGATAAATTACTTTTTAAAAGCAACTTTTTTCATGTGTTAAGTGGTCATCTACCTCCTTCCATCTTTTAAAATTTTAGGAGATAACATTTTCTATCTCAAAGTTATCTACTCCTGATTTCATATTCTATTAAATGAAGAACTAACACAACTAAATTCATATTTGTTTTAATATAATTATCCCCTAGGATACAAGGTCATAGTGTCATTATTGATTACATGGAACATACATAAGTAAATATTAAAATTCTAGTATTAAAAACATGAATAGTTGATTATCCAAATATTTCTAGACTTCATAGACTGATTTTATATGTATGAATATAGATACATGCATATATATACATATATGTTTGAGTGTGTAATCTGTTTTCAATTTATCAGTGATTACGGTATTTAGGCACAGACTTTTCAGACGAGTCTAAATTTACTGAAATTATGATCTTTTCATTCAATTACTTGATTCTGTCATCTTTCACAGCTTCAAAATAGTAATGTCTTTTAGTGATATCATATTCTAGAATTTATAATTATAAAGTGTTTTCTCTACAGATGTAGAATGCAAAGGAAAACAAGAAGGAGAAAGAAGGGAAAGATGACAAGGATCCCCATGCACGTTCCAGAAACAACCTTTAGTGTTTAAAAGCATGAGATCTAATAACAGAGAAACTTGATTCCCACCTAGATGTTGCTGGCTTGATGTGCCTGAATTTTGGGTATATACTTCTCTTGATTTAGTTATCAATTTGCCTCTTTGAGTTATTAGCTGGCTTCTTAAATTTCTGTGCAGATCATGTTGGCTTAACCGATATAAATTTATAGCACGAGTTGTGGCATGTAATAAACTCTCAGTCACTGGTCTCTAAAATAATAACAACTCCGTGGTGCTACAACTAACCATGTCAAATTTAAATCTAAATTGAAACAAATTCGAAACTTCAGTCATTTCATATAAAGCAAGCCATATGATAGGAATGTACTTTGTTGCCCTGCAATTTAGTTCCCAATAAGGTGATAACAATTCAGGGAATTTTGTCTTCTAATTTATAGATTTAAACTTTAAATTCAGTTCTCATGGTGTCATAATGACACATATGGAAAAAAAGGAATTATTGGCAAAGAAATCACTTTATGTAGAGCAATATCCACTTTGTGATCCTGTTGTTTGACCTCATAGCTGATTTTGTGATAGGACAACCAAGATGTTAGCATTACATCTAATATGGTCTTGTTATTTATGTACAATGAAGGAAGAGTTCTGATGATGTTATCAATAATAAGTACAGAAGAGTGACATAATACATATGGTGGAACATTTTACATGTTTACAATATAAAAATGATGACAGATTTTGTATGCCTAGCAATTTTCTTCTCTGACTTTCTCATAATGTTTTAACAAGGTCTGACTTATGACTCATGTGAATTACTTAAGCAAAAGTAATTCGTACCTGCCAGGAGCACCTGAATAAGAAAAGGGATGGTAAATCTGAAGGAAGAAGTATATTGAAAATGGGATAGCTGTAACATGGCTTTGTGATTTGGCAGAACTGTAAGCATCATCAGAAATTAATATGCCTGTAAGTTATGTTCATGCCTTTCTACCTTGATCAAAGTTGAACCTTGTTACCTAATATGTAAACTTTGATAAATTTCTTGAATCCTCATGTTTCAGTTTTTGCTGTTATCATTCGTTTGCTTTTGTGGTTATTTATCTATAAATAGGAAAAACAATGAATAATATCTCTGTGGAATAGTGGAAGCTTAAAATCTGCACCTATAAACCAAAAGAATAGTGCTTGGCATGTAATAAGCACAAAACAAATAACCAGATCTAGAAGTATAAAATGTGGAAGTCAATGGGTTAACTAAGAACACAGAAACTATTTTCAACATGCTGTGTGTCTACTCATGATTGTAAGGCAGTATTGGTTACTTTTCTATTTCCAAGACAAAACATCATGACCGAGGCAACTTATAAAGGCAAACATTTATTGGCATTCACAGTTCTAGCAGGTTAGAGTTTATGATCATCAGTGGGAAAATGGCAGCTTGCAGGCAGGTGTGATACTAAAGCAGGAGCTGAAAGCTTGCATCCTTTATATACAAGGAGGAGCCATGAGAGCAAACTGTGAATGGCATGAACATTTTTAAACCTCCAAGCCCACTCCCAGTTGTAGATATCTCTGACATTGACAGGACCAAATCTCTCAATCCCTCCTAAACAGATCCACCAACGTTTACCAATCATTTAAATAAATGTGCTTGGAGGGGTCATTCAGATTCAGATAACCACAGGGAGAAAAGCTCTAGAGAGCAGTCTTTCATTCCCTGGATAAGTTGCTGGGAACATTCAAGGAGTTTTTGTTGTCATGCCTTAACCACCTCCAAAAAGAAAAATTACTTTTAACAATTAAATTAAAACATGTTTGTTGCTGTTATTTTTTTTTATTTTTTTTTTCTACCAGTCTGGCCAGTGAAGTAGGTAGACTAACTTCAGATTTTTACCTCACCCTCAGTTCTCAAAATCTATCTTATCCCCAGCATGTAGTAGAAGATGGCTATAAATTTGTGCCTTCATAAATTGTATCTATATGTCTGTTTTCATGTTGTTACCACAATGTTTTAGGGTACTTTTCTTCCATAGCTTCATATAACTTGAAATATGGTTTAATCATTACTCCAAGATCGTTCTTTTAACTCAGTTTTTCATTGACTATTGGTGTAATTTTTGCTTATATATTAATTTTATATTTTTTCTATATTGATTTTGATTGAGATTGCAATGAATCAGTAATTGCTTTTGTTTAAATTGTAATTTATAGCAACATTAATTCTAACAAACTGTAAGCATGAACGCTCTTTTCAGCTTTTTATAATATTTCTCAATTTTTTTCTTCAGTGATTGAAATTTGACATATTAAAAGAACTTCATATTCTAGGTTAGGTTTAACTTGATATTTTTTTTTTGTTTTTTGTTTTTTTTTGTTCTTTTTTTTTGTTTTTTTTTTCCTTTTTATTTATTTTTTATTCTTTTTTAATTAAAATTTCCACCTGCTTCCCGTTTCCCATTTCCCTCCCCTCCTCCCAAATATTGCCCCCTCCCCTCACTCCCCTCCCCCTATCCTCACTCCTCTTCTCCTCCCCACACACCATTCCCCCTCCCTCTCGATACTGAAGAGCAGTCCAAATTCTCTGCCCTGCGGGAAGACGAAGGTCTTCTATCTACGTCCAGGAAGGTGAGCGTCTAAACAGGCTAAGCTCCCACAAAGCCAGTTCATGTATTAGGATCGAAACCTAGTGCCATTGTCCTTGGCTTCTCATCTGCCTTCATTGTCCGCCATGCTCAGAGAGTCCAGAATCAACCCATGCTTATTCAGTCCCAGACCAGCTGGCCTTGGTGGGCTCCCAATAAATCAGTTCCACTGTTACAGTGGGTGGGTGCATCCCTCGTGGTCCTGATTTCCTTGCTCATCTTCTCCCTCCTTCTGCTCCTCATTTGGACCTTAAGAGCTCAGACCGTTGCTCCGAGTCTCAATTTAACTTGATATTTTATATTTTGACACTACTGTGAGTGAGAATATTGTCATAATCTTTTTCTCAGGATTATTATTAGTAAATGTGTTTGCATATATATATATATTCTAATAATATATGTATAAATATGTGTTATTGGAGGTGTGTGTGTAAAATATAACTTAAATGAATTATTATACTTAGAGAGATAAATCTCCAGCCAAAGATATAAACTTCCTATGTGGACTTTTCTTTGAGTTGGTTCTTTTGTCAGTTTTAAAAAGAAACTCCTAAAATAATGTAGGCTACTTCTGTTGCCTTTGACTGCCACATGAACTTAAGGATAAACCCTAAGCTGAGGAAACCACACTTGGAGGACCTGAAATTATACTGATCTAGAATCCTTATTCTCTGATAACTGTCAAAGTATGAGATGGACGTATGTATCTTCCACTGGAGAAAGGCAATCGACAGACCTACACAAACGTAGTGCTTATGAGTAGCAAGCATGGCAAGATATCCATAAATGTGATATAATGGCACTTACATCTTTTAATTGATCAATGACCATCTAATTGATGTTAATACAAAGAATCTCATACCATATAAATGTAGCCCTATAAATCTGCTTGGGGCTGCTAAAGCCATGAAACACACCTAACGCTACTTTCTTGAAAGAGTACAACTTCTAACTTTACTCTCAATTCCCATCTTCATACACACCGATTAATCTATCAACAACGAAGTTTCTTTTTGCCTTCTAGAACATTATAGACATCCATAACTGGTCGAAGTGTATAGAACAATTGTTGCATATTGCACATCACCAATGTAATCATCGACAACTCAAAGCCAACCCAGGATCAGAGAACACCAAGAAAGAGATGCAAAGACTGTAAGAATCTGAAGAAGTCTACTGCTTCATTGTATATTCCAAATCAGACAGGACTTTACTAGTATAAATTAGTCAACAATTCTGTCTCTGGATTGGAAACCATTTCTTCTTTTGAGTGTGAATGAATAAGCTCCTTGGTTATTTCTGGAGGCTGACTAACTGGGAGACTCTGAAGTGAGATGAGGAAAATAGATCTCTGAAACAAATATAAGATGAAGCAGAGCTCATCATGACATACTAATGTGCTTCTCAGCTTGAGAGTCTCTGACTATTTTCTGATCCTGGCAATTAGTGCTCCTTTCCAAAGCAAGGAAAATTCCTTTTATCACTGAAAGTGAAAACATCCTCCCCAATTCAACTCTCCTTAGAAAAGGGTAGCACTGTCAGATTTTCCTCTAGGCTTTGCTTTATTTTTATTAATTCCCTTTGGCTTTCTATTTTCCACAGGTTAAGCCTCTTTTCTTGATTGAAAGAAATGAAAAGTTTTTATGTTTCCTTTAGGGGAAGAACCTTATCAGTGAGCTATGGTGAGATCTAATTTTAAGTTTTGTCTATGGAGTCTTGTTTTTGCAAAGCAAACATATTACAACACACTTGTTTCAGAATGTCCAATAGGTTTATTTCTGGTCCCATCATTTAACACACACACCACCCTTTCAACTTACACCTCAATTCCCATACCTCATTATCATTAATGATAGCTTCAACTGTATTTTTCTATGAGGCAAAGGGGTTTAAACAATCTTATACAATAAAGGACTGTCTGGAGGCATTACCATCCCTGACTTCAAACTCTATTACAGAGCTACAGTATTGAAAACAGCTTGGTATTGGCATAGAAACAGAGAAGTCGACCAATGGAATCGAATAGAAGACCCTAGCTTTAACCCACAAACCTATGAACACCTGATTTTTGATAAAGGAGCTAAAAGTATACAATGGAAAAAAGAGAGCATCTTTAACAAATGGTGCTGGCAAAACTGGATGTCAGCCTGTAGAAGAATGAAAATAGATCCATATCTATCACCATGCTCAAAACTCAAGTCCAAATGGATTAAAGACCTCAATATCAGTCCGAACACACTGAACCTGATAGAAGAGAAAGTGGGAAGTACTCTACAACACATGGGCACAGGAGACCACTTCCTACGTACAACCCCAGCAGCACAGGCATTAAGGGCATCATTGAATAAATGGAACCTCCTGAGACTGAGAAGCTTCTGTAAAGCAAAGGACACTGTCACTAAGACAAAAAGGCAATCCACTGACTGGGAGAAGATCTTCACCAACCCAGCAACAGACAAAGGTCTGATCTCCAAAATATATAGAGAACTCAAGAAAGTAGACCGTAAAGGGCTAATCAACCCAATTAAAAAATGGGGCACTGCGCTGAACAGAGAATTCTCAACAGAAGAAGTTGGAATGGCCAAAAGACATTTAAGGTCATGCTCAACTTCCTTAGCAATCAAGGAAATGCAAATCAAGACAACTTTAAGATACCATCTTACACCTGTCAGAATGGCTAAAATCAAAAACACCAATGATAGCCTTTGCTGGAGAGGTTGTGGAGAAAGGGGTACACTCATCCATTGCTGGTGGGAATGCAAACTTGTGCAACCACTTTGGAAAACAGTATGGCGGTTTCTCAGGAAATTCGGGATCCACCTACCCCTGGACCCAGCAATACCACTCTTGGGAATATACCCAAGAAATACCCTATCATACAACAAAAGCATATGCTCAACTATGTTCATAGCAGCATTGTTTGTAATAGCCAGAACCTGGAAACAACCTAGATGCCCTTCAATGGAAGAATGGATGAAGAAAGTATGGAATATATACATATTAGAGTATTACTCAGCAGTACAAAACAATGACTTCCTGAATTTTGCAGGCAAATGGACGGAAATAGAAAACACTATCCTGAGTGAGGTGAGCCAGACCCAAAAAGAGGAACATGGGATGTACTCACTCATATTTGGTTTCTAGCCGTGAATAGGGGACGTTGAGCCTATTATGCGTGATCCTAGAGAAGCTAATTAAGAAGGTGAACCCAAAGAAAAACATTTAGGCGATGAAAGGAGACAGAGACAAAGACCCACATTGGAGCACCAGACTGAAATCTCAAGGTCCAAATCAAGAGCAGGAGACAGAGCACAAGCAAGGAACTCAGGACCGCGAGGGGTGCACCCACACACTGAGACAATGGAGATGTTCTATCAGGAACTCACCAAGGCCAGCTGGCCTGGGTCTGAAAAAGCATGGGATAAAACCGGACTTGCTGAACATAATAGACAATGAGGTCTACTGAGAACTCAAGAACAATGGCAATGGGTTTTTGATCCTACTGCACATACTGGCTTTGTGGGAGCCTATGCAGTTTAGATGCTCACCTTACTAGACCTGGATGGAGCTGGGTGGTCCTTGGACTTCCCACAGGGCAGGGAACCCGGATTACTCTTAGGGATGATGAGGGAGGGGGACTTGATGGGGGAGGGGGAGGGAAATGGGAGGTGGTGGCGGGGAGAAGGCAGAAATCTTTAATAAATAAATTTAAAAAAATAAATAAATATTTTTAGAAAAATATGGTTTGCTTCTGGGAAATAAGGTTTTTATAATATAAAGAGGAGAATCAAGATCATTGAGAAAATTCTAGTGAAATATATTCTGATTCTTTTTAAATATGTGCCTTGTCGTATAAGGCATAAAACTGGCCTTTTTCTAAGCAAGACACAATGGGTTGTACACCCTGTTATTATGATTCTTCCTCAAATGTGCCCTTGACTTCTGTTGGTTTATATTGAAAACTGGAAGAAACATACATCTATAATCGTTGAGCTATCCTGATGAATGACTTTACAAATGTTTCCAAAGCATCAATTTCCACACACGAAAACACTGAAGATGTTTTGTTTTGAGTGCATAAAGAAATAGCTTATAAATTTTTATTTATAATTGTCTAAACAAAAGTATCTTGAAACCAACTAATAGGATTTGTTTCTAAATAGTTTGACTACTTTTATATCTACCATCTATATTTCTATCATCTAGGTATCTGTAATCTCTCTATCATTATTGATCTTTCATGTATCAGTCATCAGTCAATCATCTAACTAAACTTCTGGAGAAAACTCCAGATGACTGTTCACTGAACCACTATTAATTGTATCATGTTTAGTATAAGCCTACTGACATTGTTGCTGATGACTTGATAAGATAAAGGATATAAATCAGGTTAGAATCTCAAAGAGCTCTAATGTTCAGCTAAGCAAATGATTATATCAAGTACAGGCATTTGTATCAAACATGATGATGGTTAAAATGCCTACATGTGACAAAATGTAAGACAGTTAGATGAAAGTCTTTGAAGAAAGAGGGAGTAAAGAAGGATCAGAAATGAAATGACAAGTTCAAATGGGTAGAAGATATTTAGAAGAGTATTAAAAAGTACATCAAGGTAAGGATGTGTGAACTAAAGCAAAGATAAACATAAAAAGCATATACATATAGGTGTAAAAATCAAGCTATATAATTGCAGATAACTGTAACTATTCAATTATAAAATATTAAATTATGATAATAAATTGATTATTAGAAAATGTTCCCAATATGTACTTGTCTAAATTAGTTTTAATAGAATATTTTCATATATATTGTGTACTAAGATCAAAATTTTATTCTAATGAAATATAGTATATTAAACTTTTACAATGATAATTATAAAAACTGTATTACATTTTTAAAATTAGTAAAATATTATTAAAAGGATTTGGGAATGTTATTTTAGTTTGGGGGGATTTTAGTAATTATTGGTCCATCTCTATTAAGTGAAGAAAAATGACATTTGGTTGAAACAAAATTTGATTTTATAAACAGTTGGATTTTTAAAGTCAGACTGCATAATATTTCACTGTTTGTGACAACCAAAATTTTATTCCCTTTTGTAAAATCAACATAACAAATAACATTGAATCTTGTCGAATCCTTTATCAATTTCTCATTACCTAGATGAATTTTTATAATTCAGATTTTTACATTTTTATAGAGATAGCTGTTCTCATTTTAATTAGATTGTATTTATGTAACTTGTGTGTCACTATGCTAATGGCACATTCAATTTTATGTTCATTGTTATTTACATTCAGGCATATGTATTCATAATTAAATAAAAACTGATTTTTATTTTCCAGAAACTTATTTTATCCCCATTTACATAAAAACTAAAAACATACACAATTTTTATTAAATCACTTTTTACACCTCAGATTTAGGTGTTAATAAATAATATATTTACATAAAATCCTATTTCACAAAAACAAAATAATCGCTCCATTTAGTGATTAGATATTTGATGATAAATCTGTGATCACCTTTGTGTAAACTAATGAGGGCATCTCGTGGAAGCACAAAATTAATAATAAAGGCAGATGTTAGTACAATAGAAGTACTTGTCAACAAATATGCATATCATGTGTTTATTGGTGCAATATTTTTAACATTAATTCTAAATTTGGCAATTACAAATGTATAACTTTAGGGGATATGGTATATAATATACATATACAAAATTTATTTTATCATCTTGTCTGCATCAATACTGTCATCTTCAGGGTAACTAGTGGACAAATTAAAAAACAGGACATATACTTTAAGGAATAATTGGAATGGAAAGGCAGTTTCAATGAGAACAGCTCCATAGGTTCATAGATTTAATACTTCATTTTAAGTTGGTAGAACTGTTTGGGAAGGATTAGGAGGTGTGGCTTTGTTGAAGGAGGCTTGCCACTGGGAATGGGCTTTGATGATTCAATAGTCTATGTGCTTTCCAGTTAGCTCTATTACAGGATTATTCCTTAAAATATCAGCTCTCAGCTACTGCTCCAGTATCATGCCTGCCTGCTTGCTGCCATGCTCCTAATCATGATGGTTATCGACTCTAACAATCTGAAAATGTAAGACCCCACATTAAATGCTATATTTTATAAGTTTCTTTGGTCATGATGTTTATCACAGCAATAGCAAAGTAGCTAAATCAGTTTTAGTTCCTAAAAATTTTGGCACCATATTATGTTTATAGCTAAAATCTACAGGGAATTGTGTAATACTACATATAAATAATTACTAAGAAAGTGTACTACAAACAACCCAGGCAACAAAATCATCTCTATTGTTACTTAGGCATTTGTTATATAACTTCAGGGATATATGTATATACACTACAGAATTTTATATCAATACATGCATGTGATTACCAATTTATTATAATTACAAGAACCATCTTTTGGTTTGTTTACCTATGAGATATGAACATTAAAATATTGTGTGCTATTTTTCAATATCCAATTATTTATTTTCAACCCTAGATATATGTCTCTTCTATGGAACAGTAAAGTTTCTCTTCCTATCAAATATCTCCAAAGTCCATTAGTCATCCATTACCCACACATCCTTCTTCCATGTAAATTCCTATTTGGACTGATAATCACAGTGCTCTTCTCTGCTTCTTTGTGATCAAATTTTCGGGGTCCATATATAAATATAACTGTGCTTGATACCTGTCATATGGAAAAGGTTCAGATTTAGTTTTATTAAAAAATTAATTAATGAACTATATTTGTCATTTATATTCCTAAAGGACACTAAATTTTTATATCTATTTCCAAAGTTCAAGGAATGCATCTGGTATCTTCAAAACTTATTTGTCTTTCAGTTTTATTGTTGAGGTATATTAATATTTTCATAAAAGGTAAATGCATCCAATTAGGGCAGATTCATAAATTCTGTTAATTGAATATTTTAGTTAAGTTTGTGATAATTACTTTTATGCATCACCCTATTGGCCTAAAGGATGCTCATAAAGTGGACAGAACATTATTTCTACTGAAGATATTTGAAAAGACATTTATATCTGAATTAATGAATAATGTAGAGATTTCCCTTACCATAGTGGGCAGGCATCATTAGGGCTCACATAGAAGAAAAATGCAGAGAAAAGGTTAATTATATATATTCTGTCTCCATCATGTGTATCAATCTTCTTATACCTTCAGACATTGAGGATTGTGGTTCTTGGATCCTCACACTGGACATATACTATTGACTGCATTTGTTCTCAGCCATTCAGAATCATATTTAACTAAATAGAGGCTTGTTGGGTTGTCCATTTTCTCCATGACATCCTAAGATATGACAAACTGATTTCTAGTATTTTTTGAGAAAATTCCAATAATAATCTTCCTCATATATTTATGTGTATTATATAGGTACATTTATTCTGCTTCTCAGATACATATAGTTTTTCTTCTCTACATTAGTCCATAATCAATAAAGCAACAAAGGCCAGGTATATATCAAGATCTCTCTTTCTGTCTCTGTCTCTCTGTCTCTCTGTGTGTATGTGTGTGTGTTTGCATGTATGCATACATTTCTTTGTTAACATGTATGATGGCATGCTATACACATGAACATGGCAGTTGCACATGAAATCCAGACATTGTTGGGATGTCTTCCTCTATCATTCTCTGCTTTTGTTGTTGTTGTTATTGAATATCTCTCAATGAATCTGTAGCATCCTGTTGCAGATAAGCTGGCTGGCTAGCTTGCTGTCAAGATGTACTTGGCTTTGTATTCCACATCCTAGGATTATAGGCAAACAATGCAATGTTCAGGGTTTTTGGCTTTTGTTTGTTTGTTTGTTTTATCGGGGATCTAAACTCAGTTCCTTATATCCATACGGCAAATCCTTTATCCTCTAAGCCATCTATTCATCTCTTCATGATATTTTCAAAGGAGTTTTTGGGAATACTTACGGTTCTAAAGGAAACTAGTTTCTAGGAGTCATTTGCACAGTGGGAGAAAGTAGCCAGTACAATTAACAGATTTTGAAAACTAAATACCTAAATTCCTTGGTTTCAGCCTGTTGTAATTTGTTCTATACATATTAAGATAAAATATTATGTCTGGAGGGTATTGTATACCTTATATAAGAGAATGCACAATTCTATTTAAACAAAATCAAAGTTAAAAAGCTTTGAAATTCATCCAATATCATTATATTTTAATTTCCATTTTGGAAAAGTATTTTTTATAATTCTATTTACTGTAGAACTGGGAAGATGACATTATAAAGCCTGTATGAAAATATTTAATCCTTCACCCGGAACATATGTGACAACAAATGAGTTATCTGTTATATTTTCTGCTATACAATTATGTATTTTCAAAATTATAATATAGCAATCTCTTTTGTCTTCCAGAGAGTCACAGAGATAATAGAACATATTGAATGTGTATTGTTTCCTCACTGTCTTAAATTAGATAAATCAAGAATGGAAATTAAGAAAATGTAGTTCAGAATGGAATCTGTTGGGAGTTTGTAAAGATAGTGTTAATATAAATAGTGTGCTTAGGTGTTAGTGTGTGAATAGCAAGAACAGACATGTTCTTAACTGAAGATCTTGTGCATACCCTCTCAGAAAGCTCTGTTAATTTATTTCTTTTTCTGATTACCCCAAGTAGTCTCATTTTCCAGGGACCCAAATTATCTTTCTAGATTTCACTAAAATACAATGGTTAACTGATCTGGTCGGTTCTGATTTGGTTGGAACTTCTTTGAATTTCTTCAAATTCCTTGCCTGAGTTACATGCTCTAGACTCTTAGATAACCATTGATTTTATTTTCTCTGTGTGAATTGGGTGAAAAACTGAAGAATGGAGAAAGGTTAGGCAAATAATCACTTAGTAACAGGACTTCCATCAAGACTATTACATTACTTAAGTTATTTAGAAAGGAAATTTTGAGCAAGGATTAAATATTGTCTAACACATAACAATGCCATCCGTTAGTATGAAATATATATAACAGGACTGCTTACTACTGAATATTACATAAGAATTAACATATAGTAAATATAACGATAGAATAAGTAGTAAGGAAGAAAATGTACATAGTAATTATGATTATGTATGAGAAATCATTTTCCCAAGTCATCAGAATAAGGTACTCTTACTGATGTGGGTTTACTAAGAGATCAAGACCATGTTTAAGCATCATTCATGATTTGTCTCACTAGTTTTGTGATGTGTTTATTCTCAAAACTAATGTATCTACTTCTTCTTTTTATAGTAGATTGATATAAAATGCCCTGGTCAGTAAAAATATTCACCCCAGTCCTGTGAACTATTTGGAAAAGACTAAGTAAACAGAAATATTTTTATGTAATACTGTCTCCACCTAGAACAAATTTAAATATCTTACTTCTATTTATATTTAAATCAGGGCACACTGATATGAATATTACAATACCAAGATACTAGAACTTCCCAGAAAATACAAATCATATATTTTCCATGTCCTTTCAAGCATATTAACTTACAATCCGAGAAAATTATTTTTCTTCTAGTAGATGTTATGAAATAATCCATGAAAATAGATGTAGCATCTGCTAGAAATATATTATAACAAATGAAAAACTATGTCATTGAAATGCTCCTTTTGAGATTATGGTATTTGACTATATCTTCAATCCTATTACAGCTTAAACTGTATGTTTACGCTGAGAGTAGCTCTCCTGATTTTTCATCACTTCGTCTTTAGATTGTTTTCTTCTTCTTGGTTAGCTATTGAGTTTAGAATGGGAGAAGCTTTGGTGTACTTCATGAAATTATAAGGACTTTCCCATCATTCAAAAAGACAGTTATGAACATCCTCTGCCTTTAATAACTTTCTAAACCCTTTAAACACCGATTATTAAATAGCAGGGGTAAATTATTTTAAATACAAAAAATAAGTATCTATTTTACTCTCACATATATCCACTTTTTCAGACTTTATGTGCCTTAATGTTAGAAAACCTTGTTATAAAATAAAACAGGTTATTATTCCATGTATATGTTCATCAACTAACAATTTAAGATTTGGTTTGTCTTTATTGAGCAAAAGACAGAATTTTTCTTAAATCTTTATTAAAGTATTTACTGGAATATGTTCTAGTCTTATTTGTAATAGTTTTTGTTTTGTTTTGTGTTCCATTTTGTTTCGCCTGCCCATTCCCATCCACAAGGATTCCACATGACCTGTATAGTGGGAAAATACACTAGTCCCCTTTACTTTTCAGAACTCAAAATATATTTTACTTTCAGTTCTTTTTTATCTATAATTATCATTAAAATTTTTGTACTAATTCGATTTTTCATTAAGAACTTTTTGCTTACTTTTAATTTTAATACTGGTGATACTTTCCATTTCAGGCTTGAGAATGTGAATAAATTGTTTATGTATGTGTGTATGTCTGTGTTTATAATTGGAACAGTAGCTAAAAATAAAGTTATATTGTTTATTTCAAGAAAGAAAAGGTATTTCTAACATTGCAGGACTTTCCATCTTGCACAAGGGTCAACTCCTATAATAAGAATTTATGTGATTAGCTTTTGTCCCAGAAGATTACAGTTATTTCTCCTGATGTCCAGCTTAGCTTCTAAGAAGCTAACAAAGAAGAAAACAAAGAGGTTTCTGTGTCTCTGTCTTCACAATCTATAGCCCTCCATTCAATTTTATTTTATTGTTATTCTAAAAGATAGAGCTGGGTCAATAAAAGGCTTGAGAAAACCGAATTTCCTGGAATGCTCTGTAGAGAAGCTATGCTGACTCACAGAACCCTGCTTCTAAAATTATACACACTCCTGGTTGCCAGCAATAAAACCAGGAGAAAGTTGAGGTCAGAGAAAGAACCAAAAAAGTTCTACTACCAAATAGTAAAAAAACATGATGTCTCAAAAGAAAGCATCTAGTTTAGCAGTTGGACAAAATCTGTCAAGTCTTTAAGGGAAGATCCCATTTTCCTGAGTGTGTTCATCCTCAACAAGGTATGTGTTTATGGTAGGAACAGTATAGAATGTTCAGTTCTGCCTGATATTTATTCCTGCTGCTTTGAAATGATCCGCAACTAAAATTTCACTTTGAGCAATGTAAAGGGAAGGAAAGCATACCAGAGTGAAATGCTTTATTTGCCAAGGTGAATCCAATGGCTAACTTATAAAGTAGAAGAAATACACATCCCCTAAGATATATTAAGTATAAGGCCAGCCTAACAAGAACAGAAGAACCCCAAAGACAAGTTTTATGCTGAAATTTTCAGTAAATCATTTTGTTGTGAAGTGTACATTTAAGAAAAAAAAATCCCCTGAAATTTACAGGTCTAGAAATTACCTGCTTGTAGCCTAAATTATACAGTTTCTAATCTATAAATAGGATTATGTAACCATCATCATTATTTAATTTTAGAACATATTCATCATTTTCCAAAACATACTCTTTGACCACACATGGTAGAGAGACAGACAACTTCTCGTGTTGTGGCCCAACTTAAGAACTTTTATAATTTATTTGTCCACCCACTAGCCTATTCTCAATATTTCATATAATATGTACATTTTTGGTGACTTAATTACTTTACTTAGTATTTATAATCAAGACCCATCTACAATTTTACATATACTGGTTTTTATGTACTAATTTCCTGAATACTGACAATTTATCTAAGCATATTTATGGCCCACTAATAACACACTGAAGGAATATTTCATACTCTGTATATATCTTATTCTCTCATTGTATACTTGGATTATGTCTACATAACTCCTTTTATGAGTATAGTAGCTGAGAATTTCCAGATTGATATTTAAAGAAATATTTGAAATCTTTGGGTTTTTTAAAATATTTATTTATTTATTATGTATACAATATTCTGTCTGTATGCCTGGAGGCCAGAAGAGGGCGCCAGACCTCTTTACAGATGGTTGTGAGCCACCATGTGGTTGCTGGGAATTGAACTCAGGACCTTTGGAAGAGCAGGCAATGCTGTTAACCACTGAGCCATCTCTCCAGCCCCTATTTGAAATCTTTGTGAAGATGCTAGAGAGTAGAGTTGTTTCACACAGTAAACTCATGTTTTATTTTTAAAGAATTGCCAAATGGATGTACCTTTTTATATTCTGACTATACTCATTTTGCATCTATATTTTAAGTCTGTCATTTTCATGAGCCCAATACATGGCAGGTGTGTCAGAATATCAATGGGCTGCCTACAGATGGGAATCAAAACGTGGTTGATGTCATAATAAAGGGAAGGTCAAAACAAATTAGCCCAGAAATCCAACAAACCTTTTTTGCAAGCATCAGTAAATAATCTCCATGATGGCCATCATAACAGTAAGCTGTGCAATTATAAGTTGATGTCTAAAAGATCCTGGAAATCATTAATACTTGCAATCTTTCTGAGAGTTGACTCCCTTCACATGTCTAATTACAGCACAACAAAAAGGTGCTATGAGTTGATATGATGATATGATCCCAAAATCATATTACTGCTTCTGAGAATGGTGAAGAGATTGCAATAGAATTGTAATGTGGATGGAGTAAGAAAAGTTGTATTTTGTTTATCATATTAAGAAAAGACCTGTGTAAGAGTTTGAGGATATAATTATACAGAGAAAATCTCCTGTTGCTATAATCTTCACTAAGAATCAATTAAAAAACTAGTTCAATACTTACATTTTAAATATATTTGTGTTAAAATTTTAGGAATTCTTTATAATAATATGGATCATATTCACCTTCCACTCACAGCCTGGTATTGATGTAAGAACAGACAGAAGGATAAAAGGAACAGAATCAAAGACCCAGATAGTAATCCACACACCTTTGAACACCTGATTTTTGAAAAGACACAATAAATAGTAAATGGAAAAAAAAGCATATTTAATGAATGCTGCTGGCATAACTGGATATCAACATGTAGAAGAATAAAAATAGACCCATAGCTATCACTATGCACAATACTCAAGTCCAAATGGATCAAAGACCTCAACATAAAGACAGCTGCACTGAACCTTATAGAAGAGAAAGTGGGAAATACACTTGAACACATTGGTACAGGAGACCACTTCCTAAATATAATCCCAGCAGCACAGACACTGAGAGAAACAGTTAATAAATGGGACCTCCTGAAACTGAAAAGCTTCTGTAAAGCAAAGGACATGGTCAACAAGACAAAACAACAGCCTACAGAATGAGAAAAGATCTTCACTATCACCACATCAGACAGAGGTCTGATCTCCAAAATATACAAAGAACTCAAAAATTGTCATCAAAAGAACAAATAATCCAATAAAAAAGTAGAGTACAGACCTAAACAGAGAATTCTCACCAGAGGAATATAAAATGGCTGAAAGACACTTAAGGAAGTGTTTAACATCCTTAGTCATCAGAGAAATGCAAATCAAAACAACTCTGAGATTCTATCTTTCACTTGTAAGAATGCCCAAGATCAAAACCACTGATCCACTGATGATAACTTATGCTGGAGAGGTTGTGGGGTAAAGGAAACATTTCTACATTGCTTGTGGGAATGCAAGCTGGTACAGCCCCATTGGATATCAGTGTGGTGATGCTTTAGAAAATTAGAAAACAACCTTCTTCAAGACCCAGTAATACCACTTTTGGTATATATCAAAAAAAGCTTAATTGTGCCACAAGGACAGGTGCTCAACGATGTTCATAACAGAATTGTTTGTCATAGCCAGAACTTGGAAAGAACCTAAGTGCCCTTCAACCAAAGAATGGATAAGGAAAATGTGGTACATTTACACGATGGAGTACTACACAGCAAAAATAAATAAATAAAAACATCTTGAAATTTGCAGGAAAATGGATGGATCTAGAATACATCATTTTGAGTGAGGACACCCAGACAGAGAAAGACAATTATCACATGTACTCACTCATAAGTGGGTTTTAAATATAAAGTAAAGAAAACCAGCCCACAAATCTCAATCCCAGAAAACCTACACAACATGAGGACCCTAAGAGAGACATACATAGATCTAATCTACATGGGATCTAGAAAAAGACAATATCTCCTGAGTAATTTGGGAGCATGGACCTTGGGAGAGGGTTGAAGGGAAGGGGTGAGGCAGGGAGGGGAGCAGAGAAAAATGTAGAGCTCAAAAAAAATCAATAATAAAAGAACATACGGTAGGCCAGGAGGTGGTGGAGCATGCCTTTAATTCCAGCATTCTGGAGGCTGAGACTGGTGGACCTCTGTGTTTGAGGCCAGCCTGGTCTAAAGTGCAAGTCCCAAGATAATTAGGGCTCTTACTCAGAAAAACGAGAAAACCAAAGCACAAAACCTACTGTAATTATGTCAAACCTGCCCAATGGGAAAAACCACCTGGGGAAGAATTCTTTTGAAAAACATAAAATATCAGACCCCATACCAAACTGACTCACAACCTCAAGAGAAGAAGCCAGGATACTCTTGTCTAGCCAGCCTGGGTGACTTGTGTGAGTGATAGGTTTGGTGATATACCAAATCCCCAAGAGCTCCCTCTAGCATCCATCATTTTCTTTGATTATTACTAATGTGCCTTTCAGTGTGGTGGAGGTGTTATCCAGAAACTGTGAGTAATCCCCTGTTGAACATGAATGACATAAGAATAGTTTGGCCCTCAAGATGGCTGGGATTATTGTTTCTGTTCACATTTTAATAGTTAATTGCTGCACAACATCATATTCTTTCTTTTACCAGCAAGGATTTGTTGAGTAACAGCTCTTTGTTATACACGGTGAAAAACACGTCTGACATCAGGAAGAAGGCAGTCCTCATTTTGGAGTGTAACAATGATGGGCAGATCAATCAACAAATCACAATACAGAGATATTTTCAAGTAAAGAAGCTGAGTTAGAGTGTGCAATGGTAGGTAGAGTGCATGCCTAATTAGCAATCCAACCCTGGCTTCGATTTCAGTCAATAAAAAAAGAAAAAGCTGAAGAAAAAAAGAAACTATGGCAAGCTTCTTTTGTTGTTTTCCTGTGAAACTTCTAAAACAAATGAAAGTGAAATCTCCTTAAGATTAGATGCATTGTGCTTATTTATACGTTTACGTCAATATTTTAAATAAATTGTATATAACTTTCTGTGAGTGTTTTAGAGAATTGTAATATGCATAAACCCGTCTGTTCATTACCAGGAGTATCAGTTAATGGAGGGCACTCTGTTTTGTCATCCTCATATGAATGAAATGAAAAATGAAGTTTATGCCCCGGCAATGCCACAGCATGCGTGGATAGGCCATATATGGTGGTTCTGTTGAACTTGTCCATATTGGGTTACATGGCTTAAGCCAATGAGGCTGACGGATAAGGTCTCTTCCATATATATATATGCACTTTTTACATATATTTGTGGGAGTTTTGTTGTGGTTGTTGTTGTTTGGTTTGTCTATAATGTCACCATCCACATAAGCACTATTTACTCTAAATGATTTACTGGGTTATTTAATGTGTTTTTATCTGTAAATTTTTCATTGACAAGAGATTAGAGTTTATCCGTGTTGATAGGCATAACTACAAAGAAGTCAGTCATATTAACAACTGTGAGTACATTCCGTTCTTTGATTATAGCTTAATATTTTCATTAATACAACAGTGTATAATTAGATTACTTACATTCTTTTGTTGTGTGAATTCTGCAATGAGTTTTCTACAGGAACTGCATGCGTGTGCTCCAGACAGGGTAACACTGAGAGGAGAAGTAGCCACAAGCCCCATCACTAAATCAAAAGCTATCTGCAATTGATAACCACTCAAAAGTGAAATACAAAGAATTTCTAAGGGCAGGCCCGATATCCAGCAGGGAATGGCCAACACAAAATAAACTCATTGATAACTGTTTCTAATTCTTCGCGACTAACAGGTCTATTTAGATCGTTCACCTGGTCTTGGTTTAGGTTTGGTATATGGTACTTATCTAAAAAAGTGTCCATTTCTTTTGCATTTTCCAGTTTTGTGGCATACAGGCTTTTGTAGTAAGATCTAATGATTCTCTGAATTTCCTCTGTGTCTGTGGTTATGTCCCCCTTTTCATTTCTGATCTTATTTATTTGCGTGTTCTCTCTCTGTCGTTTAATTAGTTTGGATAGGGGTTTGTCAATCTTGTTGATTTTCTCCAAGAACCAACTTTTTGTTTCATTGATTCTTTGGACTGTTTTCTGTGTTTCTATTTTGTTGATTTCTGCCCTCAGTTTGATTATTTCCAGTCTTCTACTCCTCCTGGGCGCGTCTGCTTCTTTTTTTTTCTAGAGCTTTCAGGTGTGCTGTTAAGTCCCCAATGTATGCTTTCTCCGTTTTCTTTAAGTGGGCACTTAGTGCTATGAACTTTCCTCTTAGCACTGCTTTCATCGTGTCCCATAGGTTTGAGTATGTTGTCTCTTTGTTTTCATTAAATTCAAGGAAGACTTTAATTTCTTTCTTAATTTCTTCCTTGACCCAGGTGTGGTTCAGTAGTTGACTGTTCAGTTTCCATGAGGGGATCAAGGGGATCCATATTGGAAAGGAAGAAGTTAAGCTTTCATTATTTGCAGATGATATGATAGTATACATAACCGACCCCAAAAACTCTACCAAAGAACTCCTACAGCTGATAACCACCTTTGGTAATGTGGCAGGATACAAAATCAACTCCAAAAAATCAGTTGCCTTCCTATACACTAAGGATAAGGAAGCAGAGAGGGAAATCAGAGAAGCATCACCTTTTACGATAGCCACAAATAGCATAAAATACCTTGGGGTAACTCTGACCAAGGAAGTGAAAGATCTATTTGGCAAGAACTTTAAGTCTTTGAAGAAAGAAATTGAAGAGGATACCAGAAAATGGAAGGACCTCCCTTGCTCTTGGATTGGGAGGATCAACATAGTAAAAATGGCAATTCTACCAAAAGCAATCTATAGATTCAACGCAATCCCCATCAAAATCCCATCAAAATTCTTCACAGATCTGGAGAAGACAATAATCAACTTTATATGGAAAAACAAAAAACCCAGGATAGCCAAAACAATCTTATACAATAAAGGATTGTCTGGAGGCATTACCATCCCTGACTTCAAACTCTATTACAGAGCTACAGTACTAAAAACGGCTTGGTACTGGCATAAAAACAGAGAAGTCGACCAATGGAATAGAATAGAAGACCCTGACTTTAGCCCACAAACCTATGAACACCTGATTTTCGATAAAGGAGCTAAAAGTATACAATGGAAAAAAGAGAGCATCTTCAACAAATTGTGCTGGCAAAACTGGAAGTCAATCTGTAGAAGAATGAAAATAGATCCATATCTATCACCATGCACAAAACTCAAGTCCAAATGGATTAAAGACCTCAATATCAGTCCAAACACACTGAATCTGATAGAAGAGAAAGTGGGAAGTACTCTACAACACATGGGCACAGGAGAACACTTCCTACGTACAACCCCAGCAGCACAAACACTAAGGACATCATTGAATAAATGGGACCTCCTGAGACTGAGAAGCTTCTGTAAAGCAAAGGACACTGTCACTAAGACAGAAAGGCAACCCACTGACTGGGAGAAGATCTTCACCAACCCCGCAACTGACAAAGGTCTGATATCCAAAATATACAAAGAACTCAAGAAATTAGACCGTAAAAGGTTAATCAATCCAATTATAAAATGGGGCACTGAGCTGAACAGAGACTTTTCAACAGAAGAAGTTCAAATGGCCAAAAGTCACTTAAGATCATGCTCAACTTCCTTAGCAATCAGGGAAATGCAAATCAAGACAACATTAAGATACCATCTTACACCGGTCAGAATGGCTAAAATCAAAAACACCAATGATAGCCTCTGCTGGAGAGGTTGTGGAGACAGGGGCACTCTCATCCATTGCTGGTGGGAATGCAAACTTGTGCAACCACTTTGGAAAGCAGTGTGGCGGTTTCTCAGGAAAGTCGGGTTCAACCTACCTCTTGACCCAGCAATACCACTATTGGGAATATACCCAAGAGATGCCCAAACATACAACAAAAGTATATGTTCAACTATGTTCATAGCAGCATTGTTTGTAATTGCCAGAACCTGGAAACAACCTAGATGTCCTTCAATGGAAGAATGGATGAAGAAAGTATGGAATATATACATATTAGAGTACTACTCAGCAGTAAAAAACAATGACTTCTTGAATTTTGCATACAAATGGACGGAAATTGAAAACACTATCCTGAGTGAGGTAAGCCAGACCCAAAAAGAGGAACATGGGATGTACTCACTCATATTTGGTTTCTAGCCATAAATAAAGGACATTGAGACTATAATTCGTGACTCTAGAGAAGCTAAATAAGAAGGTGAACCCAAAGAAAAACATATAAGCATCCCCCTGAATATTAACCTTCATCAGGCGATGAAAGAAGACAGAGACAGAGACCAACATTGGAGCACTGCACTGAAGTCTCACGATCCAAAGGAGGAGCAGAAGGAGAGTGAGCACGAGCAAGGAACTCAGGACGGCGAGGGGTGCACCCACACACTGAGGCAATGGGGATGATCTATCGGGAACTCACCAAGGCCAGCTGGCTGGGGACTGAAAAAGCATGGGACAAAACCGGTCTCGCTGAACATAATGGACAATGAGGACTACTGAGAACTGAAGAACAATGGCAATGGGTTCTTGATCCTATTGCATGTAATGGCTTTGTGGGAGCCCAGGTAGTTTGGATGCTCACCTTAATAGACCTGGATGGAGGTGGGTGGTCCTTGGTCCTCCCACAGGGCAGAGAAACCTGCTTACTCTTTGGGCTGAGGAGGAAGGAAGACTTGATTGGGGGAGGGGGAGGGAATGGGAGGTGGTGGCGGGGAAGAGGCAGAAATCTTTAATAATTAAATTAATTAATTAATAAAAAAAATCAGCAAGAAAAAAAAACTAAAAAAAAAATAAAAAAAAATAAAATAAACTCATTGGCTCTTTGGTAGTTCTTTGTCTCATGTTGTGTCAGGTATTCATTTCCAACCTTACATGTCATCTGCATCTTTAATATGGCTCTAACTTGTTGGTTTACTCAAATTCCTGTGTGTTCAAATATTTGTGTTATTGCATATATATGTGATTTGGGGGCTTTTTTGGCTCTCTTTCTTCTGTTTGTTTTTTTATCCTATTCCAATTTGTATGCTTTTTATTTTCTTATATCTTATGATAATTCTCTAGATGTCTACTTGTTTTATAACAAGAGGCATAAAAGGTGTGAATTCAGTTGGGAGAGAATGTGAAAAGGATGTTGGAGGAGTACGCAGAATCAGAATATGTTGTATAAAAATGTATTTTCAATTAAATAAAAATAGAAAAAACAAAGTAAGAAAAATAGAATATCCTGTAAAGTGCACATATACAAAAATTTCTCTTACATATGCATGTATTTTATCTAGTATCATTTATGGTAATACTATGCAGGCCATCGTTTTTGCATTAGCATGAAAGAAAAAGTTCCCAATTGAAGTTTATAAGGAGATGACTCAGTATAAAGTGCTTAGCAATAAAGATGAGGATTGGAGCATGGACTTCAGGATTCAAGTAATATTCTTTCTAGCATGAAGTCATATCTGAAATCCCAGTACTTGGCATATATCTGGGATAGGCAGATAGAAGGAATTCCTACAACAAGCTGGCTGAAATAATAATAACTATGTAGAACAAGAGACTGTAACTCATGTGTAAGGGGAAGAAGAATGGAGAAAGACCTCATGCCAAACTCTGGTGTCTACACATATGTGTATCCACACCTATGCATCCATTTCCCCACATATATAAAAACAGATACATATATCATACAGATACATAAGAACACACTGTAAAAATGAAAATGTGTATTAAATACATAAAATGAAGTGCCTAAGATACCAATTAATGGATTCATGTATCATTTATGCCTCAAAATTTGTGCCAATTTTATAAGAAATGAAATAGCAATGGATTAAAACAATTATGGCTGTGTACAGTTAAATATCCATTCATAGAGTACACAGGTCTCTGACCCTCTCTATTTTACAACTTTGGTTTTGTTTCTATGCAAAGCTTCTTTTGCCAGAGCAGCAATATAATTCAATGTTTATTTCATACTTTGCCAATATTTGAATAACTCATTGGGAAACATCTAATCTGTAACATCATCAGGAACAGAAATTCTGACAGTCATCTTTACTGGGTAACAGAGCCACTGAGCGTCAAATGGAATATGGTTCATTCACTTTCTTTCCTCAGATGTGTCTTCCTTTAACAGATGGTCAGGTCCTTGGAGTACTTTAAATTGAGTCCAGACTTCATTAGCTCTGTGTCCTTTTAGGGTGAGCTCCGAAAATATCAGGCATTAAGTTCTATGCTCTCAATTGAACTGTGATTGTATATTTATTGTAGACCTTTCCCACTGGGTTACAGCTTTTATTTGAGTTATTATCATTTAGACTCAGTGTCAAACAAAAGGTGGTTATGAATTTATTAGGGGAAGACAAATTTCAGTTTAAAAGTTCTTAGTAAGTTGTAGACAAGGTGGTGGAATTAGCATGATTTTTTTTTTAGCTTTTTCTTAGAATTCGCTTAGATTGTAATTCCCTTCTACACTTTCTTGTGTGCTTTATGAGCCTTTGTGCTTACCTGTTACAGGGCCAAAACACACACACACACACACACACATGCAAAACTGTTGTTATGTATGTTGATCATAATTAAGAGTAAAGGTCATTATGTATAGGAAAGAGAGTGTTTCCCTCCATCACAATATCTGTTAAAGTTTGGATCCTTAGTATTCTGAACTGTGTACCTTCATTTGCAATCATTTGAAAAAAAATCCAATACATTTCTTTCAGCAACTTTTAAAAAACAGTATTGCCATGCATTTCAGAAACAGAACCTTGAGACTCCTGAGCTAAAAATGATCAACAACACCCTCCCGAGGACTAGTATTTATGGTACCAGAATGTACCCTTCAAGCTTCCAAAGAAAATCAATAGTCATACTCAGCTATGGTGTTATAAACCACATCATCTAAGAAAATGGCACAATATGATTTAGAGTTCAGTAATAGCATACTTATCCTGGTAGTAACCAATAGTTCTTTAATTGAACTTAAGCCTAACTCAGCACGAAGGAAATTATGTCTGGTACTAGGAACCTAGAAAACTACTCGGTGCTAATGAAGTCATAGTTTGGGAGGAGAATCCACCATCACTACTTTACCAAACCAACAGAGACCATAACTACATTCTAAACATTTGCCATTATAGCCACAGATAACTATAGTCCTCACCCCCTCATAAAGAAAACTTCTGTTTGCAACAGACTGAGAATATACAAGAAAAAAGCTCAACCGAAATGAAGAGTTCAAAAATCCTGTCCCAATAGTTATATCTACAAAACCCTCCTGCACTTAAGGCTCAGGAAATATTGCAAAAGAGGGGCCATCTAGGTTGTAAGAACCAGAGAATTGAGGAGTTTGTTGTTAAATTATGTGCAATTCCTTAGCTACCCGGGAGGCTGCAGTTCTGGGTTCTGAGGCCAGCCCAGGTATACCAGGTGCACATGCATAAGTTGCCCGCCATCTGCGTCACCAGCGTCTGACGTAGAAGCCCCTGTACGCAGGCGCAGGGTGTAGCGTTGCCCGTCATTAGCTTCTGATGTAGATACGTGTTTCCCTTCCTATGCATGTGCTGGGAAATCTTTAAAAGCTAAAGGCGTCATTTCCACGCTCTCTTCTTCCACCCGCTCTGCTCACCGTCACTGTTTTCCCCCGAGCTTGGCTTCACAGATCTTCTTAATAAACTTATACACGTGGGTTTGTTAGTGCTCTCTCCCCATCTCCGCAGGAAATTTTATTATGTATCCTAATAATGCCAGAGGTAACACTTGTAATTCTCCCCAAGATAACTGTTCAAAATGGGCTTATTATAGATGACATCAATGACCACTCTAAATTGGATGCTGGAAAGTCTACGAGTCCTCAATCATACACAAAGAATAGTAGGGATTGGAAGAAATCTGGGAGTTCCAAATGAAGTACATACCAACTGTATGTTTAATGCTGGTGGTCAACCTCAGAAACATACTTATAAGATGTTTAACTATATAATGTTAATATTATGTAGATTGAACAAGTTATAGTTAGAAATTTCTGTCTATTTATACATAAATGCTTGCAATAATAATTAATGAAAAAAGATACCAAGACTTTGAAAAGAGAGTGAGAGAGGTACGCAGTATGTATGGGAGGGCAAGGAGGGAAGAAAGGAAAGGGGGAAATGTAATTACATTTTAAACTTAAAAAAACATTAATAAAATCTATTACTTGTTTGTATGCATTTGTATGCCTGTATTTATGCATACATGGTTGTGAGTGCCCATGGAAACCAAAAGAGTGTATCACATCCTCTGCCTTAGTTACTTGTTATTGTGAGCAGCCTGATGTGGGTGCTGAGTTGAATTCTGACTCTGTAGAAGAACAGAAAACACTCTTAGGTCCTAAGTCCTCACTTCAGTCTCTATACTGATGTAAACTGAAAACATATTCTACAAAATTGAGTCTCCTTCCTTTATTCTGTCTCAGTCCCTGGGAAAATAATAGGTTTCATGAAGTAGAAAACATAAGACTAATGGTCAAGCCATCTATATTTTCTTCAAACCTCATCTTCCTTCAATTTCCCAATATTCTAAGTCATTTTACACATTTTGGCAGTTGTGGAATCTGGGTACCAAGATAGCAAGGACATAAAAAGACTAACGAGTGATAGTTATTAAAGTCCCTGGTTACACAATAAAATGTGAATACTACAGGATTGTGGGACTCACAGATAAAATAATTTGATAAGAGTTCACTGAATTAGTATATGCAGTATACTGATTTTTAAGATATTTTTTAAGGTTTATCAATCATTTAAAGTTCACAATTGATTATGACTTCTATTCTTATTTAAAATGAAGATTTCATGATGGAAATAGTTTTATATATTTTTTCTGAAGTAGACCCTCGCTGTAATCCTGGAAGGCCTTGTCATCATTATGGATGATAACTCAATTGAGCTTCTAATAGCCCATTCCTGAACTCTCCCTGCCTCCAATGTCATCTGTGTGTATTCCACTAGTCATTTTAATACAATGTTCTATAATCATCTGGATATTATGAATATTATAAAAATTAGGGACCATTTTCTGAAAGAAGAAATGATTTTCTAATATATATGTGTGTGTGTGTGTCTGAACAGTGATATTTCTCTTTTTGTAGTAAACTGATTGCATGTACAGGAATTTTATAAAAAATATAAATGCACATCTTTATCTCAGAAACTGTCGGTAATAAATATTTGGTGAATCACTGAGACAATGAATTGATTAAGAATATTATAACCAATGAAAATATTTTTTCTGGTCACTTTATTGAATGCTTCCCATATTACCATTTTTCCATTTATCATAGTTAAAATTTTCTTCTATCTTATGGTTCTTTAAATGTTAAAGTTTTATTCAATACTTCTTATAACAGCTTTTTCCTGGAAACACTGTAACTAATATCCAAAGTAAGGGAGACAACAAAGGACAGGATGAACAAGAAACTCAAATGTTGAACTAATTTTCTTGATATTTTATTCATATCTGGAAGTCATTATGCTCACATGCCCTATCCTTTTAAATCTGACAGTTTATGTCACATACACAATGTAATAAAATGATGTAAGCATTGAGAGGTAGCTGTTTTATTGGGTAAAGAAGGAAAAATACTATCTCTATCCTATTGATCAGATATAAGAAAAAGAATGTATTATATCGGACAGCTTTGACAACACTGACAGCTCTGGGGTGATGAATTGCTCAGTGGTAATAGGTAGACTTAGTGGCTATTATGTATTGAAAGACAGAATGAAAGAAAATTCTGTTTCTACGATTTTTTTTTTTACTGGAATCAGGTTTTCTTTCAATAAGTCACTAATAGACTGTACTGCATAAACCTAAATAAATAGATAAATAAAATAAAAATAATAATAATGAGGAATCACATCTATTCCCTTTCTTTTTGGTAAACTTTCTTTACAATGAAGGGCTTGCTGTCTACTTTTTCAAGTTTATAGCGTTGATAACATGATACATTGAAAGATACTCTAATTGAGCTCAGGAGACAGGCAAACAACTATTACTATCACCAGCTAGCTTGATTCAGAGCAAAAGGGATAGGAGAAAGAATTTTCACAATCCTAATTTTGCTTAAGAAAAATGAGAATTTCCAGAAAACTGTTTCAAAATGATACTATAACAGCAATCTAAGGCTTTTTTCCCACAGTACTTGACTATATGGTAAGCCTCAGCAAGTGCACCAACGTAGAAAATTCCTTCTTATGACCCCTCTTTTATAGTTTCACTCACAGCCTAAATTGACCCTCAGTGATGTTCAAGGTAGTAGAGAACTTGACATACATACAATCTTAATATTCACAAGCATGGGTGAATGTCACAGATTTTGTACTGAGTCTTACTTTATTGTAGAGGTATAATGTCCGTGTCAAAATAGGCATTCAGATAGTTGCTATGTACTGTAGATCTCACTCTTGGGAAATCTTAAGAAAATATCCTTGAAGATCAATTCAGAGACTCCAACAGATAAATCTTTCATAGGATGAGATTAGGCCCTTATTTAATTGGTTCAGTATCATGTTTAGTAGCTGGTTTAAGATTAAAGTTTTTGATATATAGAACGGGTATCTTTATCTCTTGAGTTTTACCATTTCAGGTTAGAGTCTCACCTTGTAAAAAACTGGAAGAAATGAGTAGATTACAGGAAAGTGAAATGACTTCTCAATTCAGCCCACATTGTTAGAATCACAGGCAGAATGACTTGTAGGATTTAGATTTTTCTTAGTTTTTCCTCTGTGTTTTCGTAAAGTATTTGTAGATGACTTTGCATAAATGTTAGGTCCACATAGATTTGAGCCTCATACAGATTAGACTATGTGCTCCAGAATGATTACAATTTAGGAAACATTTTGAAATATACAGATTCCTATGGGTAAAAATACCATAGAGTACTACAGTACTTCTTAAAATTCAGTTCTGCCACACACTGAAATATTTCAAGAAATATATTGTATAAAAATTAGAAAGCAAGCATAATATTGCCTATGTGTATGTGTATACATATTTAATATACACACATATATCATTTGTTTTGTTTACCATAAGCAATATTGAACTATAGAGTGTGGTTTTAATGGTTCTGTGGAAGAAAAATGCTGTGTACATCAGAGGCTATAATTGCACTACTTATGAAAAGTCATAGTATAATTCTAAAATTTATTAGCTTCAGATGAACCTATGGCTGAAGCAAAGGGATAACAGCAATTGAAAGAAAATTTCAAGAAATTTAATGCAAATATTTAAAATCACTTTAACCAGTGCTTACAGAATGCTCATGATGAGTACACAAATGGAATCACAAGTGTTTTGCAACAACAGCCAAAGTCTAAGTTACAGAGTTACCATATATATAGTTATAATTTTGATTTTTTTCTGATGTTTAACAATGGCAGTTTTTACTGGAGGCTTCTTCTAGTAGCATGCTGACTTCACAGACCTGTTTAAGTTATTGATGTTTATGCACAATATCATTTTCCAAGTATTTCATGTACTAACTAGGTTCTTGACATCTCATTCTCCTTCCCCCACAAAAATATATTTATATGAATCTTAAAAAGCCTTAATTTATTAACCACAATGTAGCACTTAGCATTAATATATCCTTTAGAATAACTAAAAACTATTTTAGGTCAGAAATCTAACTAATTTGTCCATGCTGCATTAAACTTATGTGCATGTACAAGTGTGTGTGCTAAAATGGTGCTCTTTACAAATACATCTTTGTAGTAATTACTCTGTTTGCTTATATTTAAGCTTATTTTACACTAAAAATTATAATTTCTGGGGTCAGAACGAATTCTAATAGTTTAGATCTCTTAGCAAGGAAGTGAGTTAGATTTAAAACATGTAAGGCAATAAGTAAATTGTATTCCCTTATAAGTAACACAAGAAGAATGTTTTCTTTGATCTTTTCAAATAGGGATGGAAATAGCAGCATTAAAGGAAACTTTCCTCACAGGAGAAGACAGCATTAAAGGATGTCAAATAATCATGGATTTAGCAATTTAGGGAAACATTTAACAACCAAATTCTAAGGGGGAAATGTAAGGATATAGAGTTATATATAACAACATCACGGAGAGCAAGATATTTAAAAGATTAAAACGCTGTTCTGTGAGGATTCAATACCTGCTGTAGATGTTAACATTGATGCAAGAAGGAGCAGAGAAGAGAAAAACTCTAGCTCTATCTCCCCTAACCCTCCTGCATCCCACTGATGAATTTCAGTTATAGGATACCTGAGGATTAGCTCTTGTATTGAAATCAATTTCAAATGGTCCATGGTTTTAGGACACTTCTCTCCTAATCTCTGGTAGCCTAGTGTCCACAAAACGTGACCAATATTATGCTTTCTCAGACTGTCCCCTAAAGGATGACGTTTTAAATGTGTCTGTTTATTATTCTTTTTTTCCAGTCAGATAGTCAATACCCTTTTTATATGTGGGACTTTATTAAAAGATATTCCAAAATGTAGAGCTCAATAAAAATCAATAAAAAAGAGGAAGAAACAAAAATCAAAACAAACCAAAAAAGATGTTCCAATAGTTATCATTGTAGAAAAAGATTATAAAAGAACTAACCTCAGTTTTCCCTAACCAAGGTCCACATTATTTCTCTTCTGCCTGACTTATGACCTCTCTAAGACCACCAATTTTAATCATGAACTTTTATGTTGTTATGCCAAATATTTCCAAGTTTTATGTTCTCTGGATTCCTAAGGGTTGGTTCCTATGATGAATCACTGGTTTATCAAGCCACATATTGTGAATGACGGTTACATCCACAGGATGAACCACTCATTACAGATCTTTTGGCTTTTGCATGAAATGCCATGAAGCAACGGTGGGCCAGATGACTAACCTCATTATCTAGTGATCAAGCACAGAAAAGATGAGGATCTTTCAGTACATCTACATTGCCTTCAGGAACCGCCTTACTGGAGCTGATTCTCAGAGACAAGTTGTCACAAATATACATATTCTCTATTTGATTTCCTACTGGCATATCATAAGTGAACTAAGTCACACATACTAATTTGATTTATGCACATTAAAAAGGAATTTCCTAAAATGTGTAACATGTCAAAGCCTAGGTTTATATTTCTTTCTTAATCCAGTTATGGTTTATTGAAAGGTGTGAATGGTGGTCTCTCTCTCTCTCTCTCTCTCTCTCTCTCTCTCTCTCTCTCTCTCTTTATCAAAATATGGGAAACCCATTGCTGCTATACTAGGTGAAAGAAGAAATCAGCATGATACACAGCCTCATAATTTACAACAATGAGCTAAAAATAAGTATGGTAGTATACAAAAGGGCTCTCAATAAAACCATTGTTTATGAAGTACTTTCTTTGAGAACAAAATGATGCTTAACTGTTCTTCCCTCTATTATAATGATTGCTTAATTTGGACATTTGTGTTTTAAAATTTTGTTTAGGATAACTTTGAGAGTCTACAATATGGATATTATATTAATATTAACATCAAATCATATATTATAAATATACAAAAAATAACTTACAATGTATAATAAAACAAAATCCTATGTGTTAGGGCAATAATTCTATAAACCTATAATTATCACCTAAGCCTATTTTTATCTTCTATTTCTTATGCCAAAAATTAAATTTTTTATTTAGTGACAGAAATTTCATGCAGTTATTCATTGAAACATTAATTAAGTCAATAAAGTAAATGTTCTGTTGCCATCTACTAATTGATGATAATGTCCCCTTAATTAGAATTTATGTACCTAAATCTCTGTGCTGTGTGTATTTAACAATTGTATTTAGTGTTCTTATAAATCTTTTACAGCCGGAAGGATAAACAAGTTCTAATCAAGTATGCTTCATAAGATAATACTGACATACTCTAATGAATATGTACCTGTGTTTTCCACAGTTTTTTGACAGTTCTTTTTTGGTGCATAATTATGATTGAATAAATGACTGAATCTTTTGATGTGGTTATATCCATCCACTTCAGGATACTTACTTCATTGATAAAGGTAGATTAAGAATTTCATAAGATATATGGGTCCACATCTGTCATTCTGTTATTCAGCAAATGTCTAATGAACTAGTGTCACCCATTGTGACAGTTGCTCAATGAACACACTCAACAGTGAAGAAAAAAGTGGACAATTCCCAATCAAACTAGAATGAGTTACAGCCTTGTCTACCAGATATGTATCATGCATCCGGAAGCTCCATTCTACTGGGGCATGTGTTAATGGGAGGAAACAAACAGTATATTGGATTGCATTATCTACTGAGTAAGAATAAAACCGATGGAAAAATGATCTAAGTTGGATTAAGACAGCCAGGAAATAGTCAGTAAGGTAAAAAATTATTAAGAAAAATGAGAGGATATTGTGTTGATATGTTTTTAAATTACAAAGATTAAAATACATGGAGTGAGAGTGTTCCTGGCACATTTTTGAAAAATTAGAGTGGTAAACTGTGAAGATCCATATTACTGAGAATTATTCAATAACAAGTTTAGACAAAGAAATGAGATCATTATATAGCAAGTAAATGGGACGTAGTATAGACTTGGGTTTTAGAACATTTGAGCAGAAACAGAATATGTTTTCATCTACTTTTAGAGCTAATTTATGCTGCTGTTTTCAGAATTAACAGTGACAAAATTTCAAAACTTAAGTTAGAAACCTGTTAGGAGACTACTGCAATAAATCTTATAAAAAGAGGTATAGTCATGATCCAGAGAGTTAAATTTATAGAAAGACTCAACTGTTTTCAACATAGTCTCTTAATATTTTGGGAAGTACTTCCCAAAATAATCGTCATTTGTGCAGTAATTAAAGTAATGATTAAGAGTTTTATAATTTGATACAAAGAAAAATGAATTATTGTATTTGAGATTGAGAAAATTAAGAGTTGTTTACAGAAGACAAGAGGCCACACTTGAAGGATGTGATATCTGTAATTGCCATTTTCCTTTGAGGGGAGATGGTAACTATTCAGGTGGCAATGCAATGCAAGCCTAACATGCACACAGGAAAGATGAGCTTGTGATTATTTATAGCCCTATAATCAGAAGTATACAGACATAAAAGGAAAGAGTTACAAGAACGAAGTCCTGGGCCACTCCAAAATTAAGAGACTTAAATAAAATGAGTAAAGACAAAAAAACATCAAAAAAACAAACAAACAAACAACAACAACAACAACAAAAAAACAAAACACATGGGCAACTAGAAGACTGCAGTATCCTGAAAGCAGAGGAAGTATTTCAAGGCAGAGGGAGTGATCAATTTCATCACTTGCTGATAACAGTTGAATCGAGGCAAGAACTAAAGGTGGTTTAACAATGTAGAGGTTGGCTTGGTAATGGGAAGGTCATGGAAGCCAGAGAGGAGCAGTTTCCGTGGAAAAGGCTGATTGAAGCAAGTTCAAGAGAAAATCCGGAAGGCTCAGTATACAACCCTCCAAGGAATTTTGCTGAAAAGAAAAACGAAAGTTTTAAAGCAAAAGCTTGACGTCTAAGTGCGTTTTAGACGGGAAGATTTGGGATGAGAGAAATAGTAGTCTCTGTCAGTACTGCAGAGAAAGATACAGGAAAACGAGGAAAGATTCTAGAGAAACAGAGCTGAAATGACTCTGTAAAGAAAAATCCTTAAATAGGTTCCAGGGTACAAGTGCTGTGGTAATATGGCAACCTAATTCTTAAAAGCTAGCAATGGAGCTTAGTCTACTTTACAATAGAAGTGACTTTTTTATTATTTACTGATTTATTAAAAATTTCCACCTCCTCCCCTCTTCCCATTTCCCTCTTCCTTCCCCTATTTCCCTCCCCCTCCCTCTCCAGTCCAAAGAGCAGACAGGGTTCCCTGCCCTGTGGAAAGTCCAAGGTCCTCCCCTCTCCATCCAGGTCTAGGAAGGTGAGCATCCAAACAGGCTAGGCTCCCAGAAAGCCAGTACATGCAGTAGAATCAAAGCCCAGTGCCATTGCCCTTGGCTTCTCAGTCAGCCCTCATTGACAGCCACATTCAGAGAGTCTGGTTTGATCACATGCTCTATCAGTCCCAGTCCAGCTGGCCTTGGTGAGCTCCCATTAGGTCATTCCCACTGTCTCCGTGAGTGGATGCACCCCTTGCTGTCCTGACTTCCTTGCTCATGTTCTCCCTCCTTCTGCTCTTCATTTGGACCTGGGGAGGTCAGTCCAGTGCTCTGATGTGGGTCTCTATCTCATCCATCGCCAGATAAAGGTTCTATGGTGATATGCAAGATATTCATCAGTGTGGCTATGGGATAAGGCCAGTTCAGACACCCTCTCCTCTGCTGCCCTAGGAACAAGCTGGAGACACCTCCTTGGACACCTGGGAGTCAACCTACCTCAGGACCCAGCAATTCCACTCTTGGGAATATACCCAAGAGATGCCCAATCATACTACAAAAGCATTTGTTCAACTATGTCCATAGCAGCACTATTTGTAATAGCCAGAACCTGAAAACAACCTAGGTGCCCCTCAATGGAAGATGGATAAAGAAGGTATGGCAATATACACTTTAGTGTTTTCTCAGCAGTTAAAAACAACGACATCTTGTATTTTGCATGCAAATGGATGGAAATAGAAAACACTTTACTGAGTGAGGTAACCCAGACCCAAAAAGATGAATATGGTATGACTCACTCATAAGTGGATTCTAGCCATAAATAAAGGACATTGTGCCTATAATTCGTGATCCTAGAGAAGCTCAATAAGAAGGTGAACCCAAAGAAAAACATACAGTTATCCTCCTGGATATTGGAAGTAGACAATATTGCCAGGCAAAAGTTGGGAGCACAGAGGTGGGGGTGGAGTGGGGGTAAGGGGAGATGGGGAAAGAGAAGGGAGAAGGGGAGGATTGGGGAGAGCTTGGGGGAATGGGATGGTTGAGATGGAGGAAGGGTGGATATGGGAGCAGGGAAGTAGATATCTTAATTAAAGGAGCTATTTTAGGGTTGGCAAGAGACTTGACTCTAGAAGTGACTTTTAAAGGAAGTAAAGACACTCACAAATATCTCCACTTAGCAATATAAATAATGTGCTAGTTAGGTTGCTAAATGTTGTTGCCATCACACAGGCCACTATATAAGGACACATATGTGAGAGCTGGAACTTCAGCCCATGTGATCCACAGTAATCTTCCTGTGTCACAATGCTTGCCATAGAGAAACATGTGTCAGTGTCAGCCTAATTGTGATCGTGCTGGCCCAGCACATGGATGAGGATGCAGTTATGTCACATAAGTTTGCAAACAGATTGAAGGACACTAGTGAGACACAGGACTGACATCAATTTTGGAAATGTGAATTATGTGTGGGTAAGTTGTTCAATGTAAGGCGTGACAAACATCCATACTGTTAAAGAATTTCAAGTTTTAAAGAATCTTGGAATTAATAAGGAAAACAAAAATAGGAAAATTTAAACAAAATGATTAATGTTATAAATATTCATTTTTACTCAATAAAATGCCTATTTTTCCTCAGAAATTATCCACTTGTATGTGTGTCATAACATTGCCTATACATTTACACAAATTGTGCATATTTTGTCTAATATTCATGAGTTATACGATACGATGACCATTTTCATAAACCTGAATTAACAGTAAAGACTCCAGATATTCTTAACCTACCTCTCTCTAAATAGGTGCTTTGGGTTCAAAATAAATACATTTGTGCTAAACTCATTTCAAAATGCAGTGTTTGTGCTGTTTGCTTACATTATCTCCAAATGATTATCCTTCCTGCAGCAATTACAAGAATCTACAGCCATAGTAAATGATTTGTGTGGATGAATGCATATTAAAAAGAAGATGTTTTTAAACCTGCATGCTATGTAATACCAAATGGGTAATTATCTTACTCAGCAATTCCTCAGCATAAAATTCTTATTTAAACTTTATCTATTTCTGTTTAGTAGCCATAGTAGCAACTGAATTAATATATTTGCATAATAGAATGTCTCTCTTTGGGATAATAAAACCTTATGTTTTATGTATTTAAAACTTTTAAGGAGACATCTCTTATCTTTTTTTTCAAACTTAAGAGAAAACTCTAATTAGAATAAAAGTATATATTTTGGTGCAATGTCTTATATAAACATTGAATGGGGGATTTATCCAATTTTCAAATAAAATGCCAAAAACCCAATTTATTGTTATATGTTTCAACAAAATAGTTAATGACTTTTCTATTGCATATACATTGTCTCAGTAGGCTCAGTTAATATGGTTCTACTCATTTAACATTGTAAGCTCAAATTAGTTGAGTTGGTTCTGCACATGCTGAGGCCTCATGCAATCTAGACAATTTAATGAGTGACTTGAGCATGATTTAACTGTTCTAAAAGTTGGCCACTACTGTGGAAAATTCTATAACCAAAAGTAGACCAATAGCTGTCTTCTGATGACTTTCCATGGCCTTTGCAGATTGAAGTTTACAGGTTGTATAATAAGCTAGTTACATTCTCTGTAGGAAAGCAAAAACCTGAAGTAGCACACATTAATTTCTGCATCCAAAATAACCTAGTGAAGGCAAAGGTGAAAAGTTAACAGAACAAGCAAATGGATCATGAACTGGAAGAAGTTGGATAAATTAATAAAAATATATGTGATCTGAAAGAAACAGGATTCTTTAGCATCTGCTGGAGGGGGAAGGGGGAAACTAGGAGACAAGAGGTAGGGGATCTATGCAGAGCTCTGAAAAAAATCTAGATTCTACAAAATTAGGAAAATATTTTGCCAGATATCAGTAATCTGTATCCATAATAACTGTGAAAATCTTGACTGAATCAAGTTTATGTATTCCAAATTAAATAATTAGACTCACTTACATTCCCTATCTGTCTTATTTCACTTACACACTATTCTTACACACCCCTCTCCCTCTCTCTCTATCTGTCTTCCCACAAAACTATCCATTTATATTTGATAATGGAAATCAGTAGCTAAATATTTTCTATATTTTTAAAGATTTATTTATTTATTATGTATACAACATTCCTTTCATGTATGTTTGCATGCCAGAATAGGGCACCAGATCTCATTATAGATGGCTCTGAGCCACCATGTGGTTGCTGGGAATTGAACTCAGGACCTCTGGAAGAGCAGTCACTGCTCTTAACCTCTGAGCCATCTCTCCAGCCCCTCTATTGTCTATTTTAAAATAGATAATCAAACAGTCCTAATATATTATTTCTGTTTCTTCATTGACCATACTTATAGTGCTGTTTACTGATAAATCTGAATGATATTAGAAATGCAAATGTAAATAAAGAACAGAGTACTGATCTATCATTCTCTGTCTTGTTATGAAAGTTGAGGTAAGGATAAAAGATGTGTGAAGAAGTCATTTAATAACTGTATAATTATTTAAGAAAGAATGATATAGATTGTAAAACAAATGACCCCATGACTAGAATGGCTATTTTATTCTTGAAATAAGACAAAAGTTTATGAAGCAATCAATTCTGGCTGTGTTTTCCAAGTGCTGGAATTAAAGGTGTGCGCCACTGGTGCTTGGCCTCTATGGCTAACTAGTGGCTAGGACTATACTTTGATCTTCAGGCAAACATTATTTGATAGATCATAAGCAAAATATCGCTACACATTTTTTCTTAGAATTCTTCATGATTATCAATCCAAAATGATTTTCCTTTTCCTTTCACTCACTTCAAATTTGCTTACAGGTAGAATTCTGTATGATATTCCATATATGTTTTAAAATGATAAGTCAGTGAAATACATGAGACATCATTCAATGCTATGGCACACAGACACACAATGAAGATTTCATTGCTTCTGTAACATAAAAGGAGGCTGGGTTTCCTGATGATGGGCAAGTTAACCTATGCTTCTTCCTCATGGTTACTCCTAAGCCCAGAGTCAAGAGTGAAAATCAAGCTTGTAGTAGAATGCCTGTATCAGAAAAGAGTAGTTTCCAGAAGGAGGTATCCTTAAGTCACACACCAGTATCTGATTCTGGAGACAGAATCAGATTTGGACACAGCATAATGAGTATATATGAAAAGACTATAAGTCTGGACACTTCCAATGCATAATATTGGTTATGTTGACCATTCAAGTCTTTTAGTTCTTTTTCAGGCTGATTGTATGAAGACCTTCATTTTCCAATCTCTTCAGTGTGTTTTCCCAATTTGTTTTTCAACACATATACCAAAAAAGTGGATTCCTCCATAAGAAATCTGAAGATACCTATATTTCAGTGTTTCCAAATTCAGGTTGTAGTGAGAGCAGAAGCAATGCCACCTAGATATGCATAATATAGCCATGGAAATCTTCAATGAATTTTCTTTCAGAAGTCAGTGGATTCTGATACAGAAAGGAAAAAAGAATTCATATTTGCAGTATTAAAGAAACAACACATTCAAAAGCCTAGGGATCATACCTTCCAGTCTAGTTTTCAACTGAAATAAATGAATAGAGAAACTGAGTCTATGTTTAGTATTTTCCATTATGTTATGGGATGACTCTGAAATTTTGTGGAAAGAAAAACACAAGAGTCAGATTGTTTATTTGCAAATTTCAATTCTTGCCATGTATAATTTTTGTTGGACTCTAGATATGTGATTCAATTTGTATATTAATCTGTAATAAAAATATTAAGGAGTACCTGCTTCATAAAATTGCTTCAATACATAAAGATATTAATGCATGCAAACACTTAAATATGTCTTATATATACAAATATTCAAAAACTCATTTGCTATTTTACACACACACACACATATATATACACATTTAAGTGGAAGATAGAAATATCCCTTGTGCCTCTTTGAATACTTGTGCATTCTTTAATTGTTTAATTAATACCTACTTGAAATCATTAAAACCATAAATTCTTTTTGCTTCCCTTAAATCATATTTTTATTTTTCCTGATGTGGACGGAAGCTTCTGTCCTGCCCTGTCCTGAGGTCATTCAGTATCAAAGAAACACACAGAGGCTTATATTAATTGCAAACTGTTTGGCCTATTAGCTCAGTATTATCATAACTAGCTCCTACAATTTAAATTAACCCATAATTCCTATTGATGTTTAGCCATATGACTTGGTTCTTTTTATCAGTGAAACATTCTCATCTTTCTTCCTCTGCATCAGTGACTGTGTCTCTGCCTTTTCCTCTACCCAGAATTCTTAGTCTGGTTGCCACACCTATACTTCCTATCTGGCTATTGGACAATCAGAGTTTCATTAAACCAATATGAGTGACAAATCTTATTGAAGTATAAGACCATTACCCCAAAGCAATTCCCCCTTTCTTTTTTTTTCAAAAAGAACCTGAATATAATCTACTTTCTTCAGTTTTTTTTTTTTTTTCCTGACCATTGTCCATAACAACTTGCAACCAAAACTTGAAACAAAGACAAACATCCATAATCCATTTTGGGGGAATGTAGGCATGGAAACTGATGTTTGATAACTAGGGTAAATAGAAAGAAAGAGAAACTATAGTGTTGCAATAGCAACTTCCCATTGGGCCATTGGGGAAGCTATGACTACTATAAATGGGAATCTGCATTAGATCCTTGTCTTTTCCAGGTCTTTTGCTTTAGGGTGGTTACTCTAGCCATTGGCCTCACTCCATCCCATGTTTAGTATCCAATTTGAGGTAGAAAATTTATTCTAAGCCCTGTTCCATTTCCTTGTCTTATGGAGACATGATAATTAACCGTGGTAGTGGTAGGTACTTCCTGGGTGACCATTGTCTGTCTCCTTTTGCAGCAACACGGCATTTCCTTGACTCCACATCATCTATCTATTTATCTATCTATCTATCTATCTATCTATCTATCTATCTATCTATCTATCTATCTATCATCTATCTATCTTTCTATCTATCTATCATCTATCTATCTATCTATCTATCTATCTATCTATCTATCTATCTATCTATCATCTATCTATCTATTCCTATTTCATTTTGGATTTCCTGCCTGGCTTTATTCTGCTAAGCCATTGGTTGAAACAGCTTTATTCATCAACCAATAACAGCAACACATATACAGAAGGATATCCTGATTCATCCAGAGATCTTTAAATGTTTGGAGATTTTTTTTTGTAGTTATAATTATTGAAAGTTCAAATTCTTTAATTATCAATAGAGTTTTTTTTTCCCTGTACAAGTAAACTTATATCCAGACGCTAACGCTGGACTCACATTGCATTCCTTTACTTTATTTCATCAGGAAGTCATGTAGTGATAGATATGTTGCCAATGCACATTTTATACTGCATCGAAAAGATAGCAGCCTGAGCATGGGCAAGGGGTAATGAAAAAGGTACCCACAGAATTTTAAGGAGTACATCACAGTTTTCTCAAACTGAGAAATCTGTATTATGATATGGAAAAACAAAACTCATTTGGCGTAATCAAGAAATGTCCTAGTTCCTACTATTTGATTAGCAATAGAAGAAAAATGAAATCTATGGAAAGGTCTTGCCTATAGAGGAAACCGAGAACGCACTCTGCAGCATTTTATAGTCTTCGCCCACACAACAAAATGAGAAGAGGCACTGCAGCATTTTGTAGACCTGTGGTGATAATTTTGAATAAGGATTGATATGCAGAGAATTGTGCAGATCACAGAACCTTTCAGAAGAGAACATTGTCAAGGAAAATGAGAGAAAATAGCCAACTCTTCATGCAGCTGTAGCATATTAATTTTTTTATTGTTTATTTATTTATTAAAGATTTCTGCCTTCTCCCCGCCACCACCTCCCATTTCCCTCCCCCTCCCCCATCAAGTCCCCCTACCTCATCATCCCTAAGAGTAATCCGGGTTCCCTGCCCTGTGGGAAGTCCAAGGACCACCCACCTCCATCCAGGTCTAGTAAGGTGAGCATCCAAACTGCCTAGGCTCCCACAAAGCCAGTACGTGCAGTAGGATCAAAAACCCATTGCCATTGTTCTTGAATTCTCAGTAGTCCTCATTGTCCATTATGTTCAGTAAGTCCGGTTTTATCCCATGCTTTTTCAGACCCAGGCCAGCTGGCCTTGGTGAGTTCCTGATAGAACATCTCCATTGTCTCAGTGTGTGGGTGCACCCCTCGCGGTCCTGAGTTCCTTGCTCGTGCTCTGTCTCCTGCTCTTTTTTTTTTATTCTTTTTTAATTAATATTTCCACCTGCTCCCCGTTTCCCATTTCCCTCCCCTCCTCCCAAATATTGCCCCCTCCCCCCACTCCCCTCCCCCTATCCCCACTCCTGTTCTCCACCCCCCACACCATTCCCCCTCCCTCTTGATACTGAAGAGCAGTCCAAATTCTCTGCCCTGCGGGAAGACGAAGGTCTTCTATCTATGTCCAGGAAGGTGAGCGTCTAAACAGGCTAAGCTCCCACAAAGCCAGTTCATGTATTAGGATCGAAACCTAGTGTCATTGTCCTTGGCTTCTCATCAGCCTTCGTTGTCTGCCATACTCAGAGAGTCCAGTTTCAACCGGTGCTTATTCAGTCCCAGACGAGCTGGCCTTGGTGGGCTCCCAATAAATCAGATCCACTGTCACAGTGGGTGGGTGCATCCCTCGTGGTCCTGATTTCCTTGCTCATGTTCTCCCTGCTCTTGATTTGGACCTTGAGATTTCAGTCCGGTGCTCCAATGTGGGTCTTTGTCTCTGTCTCCTTTCATCGCCTAAATGTTTTTCTTTGGGTTCACCTTCTTAATTAGCTTCTCTAGGACCATGCATAATAGGCTCAACGTCCCCTATTCATGGCTAGAAACCAAATATGAGTGAGTACATCCCATGTTCCTCTTTTTGGGTCTGGCTCACCTCACTCAGGATAGTGTAGCATATTAATTAAAACTTGGCAATAATGAAACATGGCAACATTTTTCAAATGGAGAAAATAGGGACACTATTAAATGATTTTCCTTGAAATTTGAATCAATTTTATCAAGAGAATTAGAACTAATACCTTTTAGCTCATTGATTTTAAATTGTATTTAATGAAATAATATTTTGATGAATTGCTCTTAATTATTTTTATAATTATTAACAACTCTTTAATTCCGTAAATTGTGCACTCTTGAGTTGTATATGGCTTTCAAATTATACAAAAAGAGCTGTGCTTTTCTGGAAACATAAGTAAACGGTATAAATATATATTAAATAATATATATATAATATGTTATATATTAATATATATTAATGTCTATATATCGTTCTTATTTCATTTTTGTCCATATTCATGTATTTTAGTTTATTTCCTCTAAATTTTTGTAGATGCTGTTTCATGTAGTTATTGCCTTATTTACGCAAAATAAGCTTTTTAAAGATCTCTCTTGCACTAACTGAATCAATGAAAGTATATTTTTCTTTTCCTTTAAAATTCAACATTTCCCTAGGTTACATTGATAACAGATTTATTGACAGTGCTTCAGATATGTTAATTTTAGATATCATCTGTAACTTTAAAGTTATATCTAAAGAATTTCATCTGTTGAGAAAAATATTTTTGACTTATATTTTCATATTTCTTTTCCAAAACTAGGTAACATTTCATTATATTTCTATATAGTTAGTTGCTCTCTTTCTTCATTTTTGGGAAATCTTTTCCACCTTTTTGAAATCTATTTTCATTTTCCTTGTGTCTTACAGTTAGTAGTCACCCCTAGAAGCATATGTATACATGAAAAACTGACTCAATGGTTATATTTATATGTTGATTTATATATAAATACAGGTAACAAAAATGGTTAAAGAAGCAGTGGTTTGTAACTGGATAGAGGAGGCGTCAGAAATAGGAGGGTCAGAAGGAAAGACAAGGAAGTGTGAAATGATGTAGTTATACTTCAAATTATAAAAAGGAGGAAAATAATTAAAATATCTGTAAAAATAAACCTATCATTTTATCTTGATCTTTTAATTATTCTTTCTGTAATTCTTTCCAGTCACGTTATTCTATTTTTACTATTAAGATAATATTCTATTAGGCCATTATTCATAATAAATAACAGAGAGCTTCACTATTAGTTTTTTATTATTAATTTTTAAAAAGGAAATTTTCTTCAGCCATAAACACTTTGACAGACATTCTTTGATAAACATCACCTGAGAAACATTTGCCATTTCGGTTACTAGTTTTCAAAGAATTTAGATGATTATTTAACTTTTTACCTACTCATTCTTGGATGCTATGAGATGTGCTCAATATCTATTCTATATGTGATAGAATCCTTAGGTCTCATACTATCCATAGAAAAAAGAGAAGAAATTTCTCAGTTCCACATACTTAGATAAAGACGTTGTGCCCTAAAGTCCTGGTGTTCAGTTAGTAATCTTCATTTTTTTTTTTTGCTTTTTTAAATTTTATATATGTGTGCTTCATTTGCAATAAAAGCCTAGCCCTGCAACTCCTCCTGTTCCCCCTATACTCCTTCTTAATTTAATGGCCTCTAATTATTTATTATTATTTCACACACACACACAAATACATAGGCACATGTGTATTTATATGTGTTATTATATATGTACACATATACATATAAATACAACATACTGAGTACATTTTGTGTTGCTCATATGTATATGACTTAGGACTATTTAGTATTAGATACCCACATAGGAGGATCATTCCTGAGGAAAACTGATCTTTCAGCACTCATCTCAGCTTTTCATCTAAGGAAATAGCTCTGTGAGAGGCTGATGTGGGATTTCCCTCTGTATGCTGTGAATATGTTTTATTACCTTTGGTTAATAAAGAAGCTGATTTGGCCTATGGCAGGACAGAATATAGGTAGGCAGGAAAACTAAACTGAATTAAGGGAGAAAGAAGGTTGAGTCAGAGAGATGCCATGTAGCTGCCAAAGGAGAAATACGCCAGAACTTTACCATTATGTCACAGCCTTGTAATGATAAACAGATCATCATTACTCATGGCTTGATTATGAAACAATGTTTTTGAGAACTCATGTGTTCACATCCCTGTCATATAAAACTTAATCTTACAATAGATGTCCTTGTTCCCTGAATCTTGCATTCTTACTACCCCAAATGTCCCCATTCTATGATGTTCCCTAAAGTTTAGGTTTAGAAGTTGTGTTGTGGATGCTTCATGTAGTTGCACATCCCATGGGTGAATTTCTGCCTATTGATAAGTTGCTGTTTTCTGAAATGACATCTGTCTGCTGAGAAAAAGGAAGCTTTGTTTGTGAGTCATGAGAGCTATTCATATCTTCAAATAGCAGATCATATGTTCTACCTCTTCTTCTCCTTTGCAGGGAGATATAGTGGTCCAGTAGTCATTTGCACAGCTCCTGGTGTCTTATATTTCTGATATTAGTTCCAACACATCTATACATTTAAGAAATAGGTAGTTTTCACTCCTGTAAACTTTTGGTTGTGTTGCATTTTAAGAACTACAATTTAGAGGAACAGAAAAGTATATAATTTAAAAATCATACCCTTTTCATTTACTGACAATTTATTCCTTTTGTTTATATGGTATGGTCTTTTTTTTGTCTTTTTGTTGTTTGTCAAATTTATACTGCTTATTTCGTTTCTCAAGTTGCCTGGATATTACTACAATGAACTGTATTTCAAGGTTTCTATTTTCTTTTCCTCCTTTTATACATCTCTGAAGTATTTTGAACTTTCTCTGACTTTGTGATTCTGACCTCAACACTGCAATCAGAACACACTTTTCTAAGGAGCTCGGATTCATTACTGGAGACTACTGGAGACTAGTATTTAGAAACCAACACTTGAAGGTTGGAGAATTAATTTTGCTAAAGAGAATAAAATCTATGAGAGTGAGCTGCACCACTGCTGTGTTTATGACTGTCTGGAATGAAATCTATGGCCAAGTCTGTTCTTTTGCTATTAAATTCTTCAGGGTTACATTGTCATAGAAAGAAGCAATTACATGCACTGCTTTATACTTTAAGATCTTCCAACAGAATCTGATATTTTACTATTTCATATTATTTTATGTTTTATATGTTGTATGATTAGGAGTAAAATAACAAATTAAAACAAACTGGAATTAAGGTCTAAATTATTATATTGAAATTTTGTAACAATGAATAACCACTTTGAATTTATGAAATTGATATGCAAAATATCTTGATATTTTTAGGTTTTGAAAAAACTTGAAAACTAAAAGTGTTTGAAGGGTAAAAGAACACTTATTTTATTGTTGTTTCATGTGTATTGAATGTTTGGTATATGTGTTTTTATTTTTAACACTTTTTAGGGAGAGCATATCTATATCCTGAAAACTATATTTTTACTGAAATATATTTTTGTCTTATACAATACATTCTGACCACAGTTTCCCTAGCCCCCACTCCTTTTTTCTAAGTTCCACACCTTCCCTCTTTCCAAGATCTGCTCCCTTTCTGTTTCCCTGCAGGAAAATACACCCTCCAAGAGAAAAGTACACTGCAGGCACAGAAAAAGAAATCTGGACACCAACACATCCATAAAACCTTGCAATCTACTTTATAAAAATCAATGAATATAAAAAAGTACTGTTTTCATAAAAACTATAGCAAGAAAACTAATAGAATTAAATAACAACAAATTATCTTTAAAGAACAAAAACTAAAATGAAATTATTACAGGGAAAGAAAACACTACTTTACCATGAAGAATAGAATATGTATGGTCTGAAATTATGAAAGTAAACCATATTGAGCTCAATTTAAATACGGAAGTGCAATTGTAATTCTATAGGCTGTGTAAATGCAGGCCAGTTGCCTACAAATGTACCTACAATTCCCCATTGAAAGATAAAGAGAACAACTCATTATTCTTTTTTCCTAGCATTCTTTGAAAATAAATAATGTAAGATGAATAACTGATATTTTTAAATTGCAAAACGCTTTGCAAATGTAAATTACTTTTGCCAGTTTTACTAAATAACCATCTTGATGTTGTAAATGGGAACTAGAATTTTTGTTCTGAAATGAAAAGCATGGGTAATGAAGTGATTTTCATGGTGAGTCTGTCTGCCGAGCTTACAGCTCGTTTTTGTAATGGCTAGAAGAGAACAGTGTCAACCATAGCCAGTAAATGTTTAAGTAAAAGTGAAGAACATCAATCATCTGATTCATTTTCTCTGTTTTCACTGCCACTGGTCTCATTCAGCATGACCTACTCTGAAGTCCTTCAAACCAACCAGCATTTCTTTGTATTCTAGCCATTATCTACAACAGTAGTGTAGGAATTATCTTTCTGAATCTCTTCTATTGATCTGCAATAGAAACCATTACTATAGTTTATATTGTTATACAAAATATATATTTTTATTTTTAACATAACATTAGAATGTTCACTTTTCTCTCCATGTTTCTTTCTACCTATCATTACATTCTGAATGGTAATGCCTCCAATAAAATTATTTGCTCTTTTTGATGTACATGCATTGCTTTTACCTGGTAGGGGTTTGAATATAATTATCCCCCATAAGCTCATAGGGAGTGGCACTATTAGGAAGTATGACTTTGTAGGAATAAGTATGGTCTTATTAGAGGAAGTACATCATTGTGGGGGTGGGCTTTGAGGTTCCTATGTTCAGGATACTAACTGGTATCATAGACCACTTTCTGTTCCCTGCAAGATATATGATTTTCAGCTGCTTCTCCAGCAGCATGTCTTCTTACACATGCCCTTGCTTTCTTGATTTCCACCATGATGAAAATGGACTTGACCTCTGACCTGTAAGCAGCCACCTCAATTAAATGTTTTTTTTTGTTTTATTTTGTTTTTGTTTTTGTTTTTGTTTTTGTTTTTGTTTTAGAGCTGCCATGGTTTTGGTTTCTTCCAATGTTTGTTTGTCTTTTCCCCAATTTCTTTAAGGGAATTTTTCCTATATTCTGTAAGAGCCTCTATCATCTTCATAAAGTTATTCTAAATGTTGTTTTCTTATGTTTCAACTGCATTGTAATGTCCAGGTCTTGTTATTGTAGGATCACTGGTTTCTAATGGTGTCATATAGCATTTTGGTTGTTGAGTGTATTCTTTTCTAAATTTTAATTTATTTTTTAAATTCATTTTACATTCCATCCACAGTTCTCCCCTACTGACCCCTTCTCCCACTGCCCATCCACTCTTCCCAATGAGTAAGGGCTCACATGGCAAGTTAACAAAGTCTGGCACATTGAGTTGGGGCAAGACCAAGCCTCTCCTCCCTGTATTAATCTGAGCATAGCATCCCACCATAGAAAATGGGCTCCAATAAGTCCATGCACCAGGGATAGATCCTTGTCCTACTGCCAGGTGCCTCACAGGTAGTCCAAGTTTTACCATTGTCTCCCACATATGGAGGGTGTTGAATGTACTCTTACACTGGCGTTTACTCATCTCTTCTTCCAACTATTGTGGCTCGTGCCTGTGTCTTTGCAGTCTGTTCTTCAGCTGGTTTGGATTGTGTCTGTGCCTGTTCTTAGCGTTTGTGTGGTTTGCACATGTAGTCTGCTGGGATTGCAGGTAAGGGCTGATCCCGGAGAAAATCTTCAGGCGCATGAGTCTGGGCAGCAGAGTGGATGTAGGAGAGACAGAGTTCAGTGAGAGGCAGGGGTCATATTCCAGTTTGGAGACAAGTCTCTCACCTATTTTCCTGCTGTTAGCAGAAAGCCTACATCCAGTAACTGTTGGAAGCAGATGCAGAGACCCACAGCCAAGAACTGGGCCGATCTCTGGGAGTCCAGTCGACGAAAGGGAAGAGGAATTATAGGAGCAAGGGAGCGGGGGGTCAAGAGCATGATGGGGAATCGCACAGACACAACTGACCTGAACTAGTGGGAGCTCAGGGACTCTGGTCCAATAGTTAGGGAGCCTTCATGGGACCAACGTAGACCATTTGCGGTTGGATGACAGTTGTGTATCTTGGTCTGTTTGTGGGTTCTCTAACAGTGGAATAAGGACCTGTCCCTGGTGCATGAGCTGGTTTTTTGGAACCTATTCACAATGCAGGGATGCCTCGACAACTTTGGTGCAGGGGAAGGAACTTAGTTCTGCCTCAATATAATATGGAAGACCTGCCCTATTCTGAATGGAGCAGGAGTGGATAGGGAGACAGACAGGAGGTGGAGGGAGAGAACAGGAAAAGAGCAGGGAGGGAAACTGTGGGTAATATGTAAAATACATGAAAAATTTTAATTATAAGAAAATGCCATGGCTTTGGTGTTTCCTCACAGCAATAAAAACTATAACTAAGATACCTGATCTTTTATATTAATGACTTAATCAGGACCACAAAATAACATCACACTGGATGCTGGACATGGAAAGAAAGAATAATAAATTCACAGTCCCTTCACTTAGCCTTAAGACTCCTATTAAGTGATCCTTATCTATCACCAACTACATCTGCCTCCCCTTCTCCTATTCCCTTCAGTCCATAGAATAATCATTTCTTTATAGTTATCCTATAAAAAGTCTTTAACAGATTCTTTCCTAGGTTGTAAATGCCCCTTCTATACTCATTTACTAAATTAAATTATTCTCACCTCTTATAGTTCTCAGAGGAGCCCTCCCCATTATAAATATTTATATCAAGCTCATCACATAGTCTTTCCTAATTTATTGTACTTACTGTTATGAACAATGACTATGACTGGGGCTTTGCATTTGCTGTGACTCCATGATAGGAGAACAGTCCTATGAGGCCCAGAACTAATTATATTTTATTTGTATCAATAGCTTGTTCAATGGCTAATATGATACACCCATAGAAGTTGTTGATAAAGAATGAGTGAACTCCAAAGTTTTACGCAAAGAAATAGTCACTTAGCATAAAAATACATGGGTACATGTCAGTTTCTTAGTCTAACACAGTCAGACTTTAATTTATTCAAAAAAATTTAGTATGTGGAGAGTAGTGACATAACAGACTAGGTATTCCTCTGTTCCCAAGGTTAAAACAAATTATATTATTACCAACATCATTTATTTCCTTATTTGATCATTCCACTGTATTTGTGTAATTTAAATGAGAAGTAGTCATGCAAATATTTGGTTTTTAGGTAGTAAGATTGAGGAGTGGTACATGAACTACACAGAAAAATTTACCAATCAGAAATGATGTAATATATACAGACTAAATTAAGATAAGAAAGCATAAAAAAGGTAAATCTCAGAAGACAGTCTGTGGCTTTTGATTGCCACCTCACTACGATAAACCAAGAGGCATGTGCATTTAGTGTGAACAGTATTCAGGTGCCCCAAAACAGTTATTAGTGGCTGAGCCTAGAGAATCAAATGTCTTTCCTAGTTATTGTCCCTAATTGGAGAGTCCAACATTCTCATGCAGGATTCCTTGTCACTCACTCATGTGCTCAATTAGATGTGAACTAAACTGGCTAATTCTCACCTACATGTTTGCAAATAGTGATCAAGCTTCTGTTCTGTTTTGGTTGAACAGATATGAATACATCCCAAGATTATCAATTAAAATAAAGACAAGGAGAAGAAATTACACACAGTAGAAAATGTGTGTCACAATGGTCCACTCAGATTTACATTTACCGATTATGTGTCAGGGGAATCATTAATATATAACTTAAGAACAAATAGTATTACCTCTAAATGCAGTTTTGAGAAGTAATAAGAGTAAAAAGAAGGGCATGTGAGAACATCCCCAAATACATCATTTTCCTCTTTTATATGGAAAGAGAAACTTTAATTGATTATTTTATCATTGTGTCACATACATTTTATCAACTTCAACTTCATCTATTGAAATTTCACCCGACCTGTGTGATTATTCAGAATCAGAAACTCTGAGATAATTAAGGTTAAATAAGGAGATAAGGCATTTCCCAAGTTAAATAGGACTGATATTTCTTACAAACAAAGAAAATTTCTTTCAGTGCACAAGTGTGGATGTGGGTTTTTGTATAAGACATGGCATCACAGAGCTAACGTAGGAAGCCAGATCTCAAACCCGAAGGTCTTTCCAAACACTGTTTGTGCTTTAATATTGGACTTTCATGTTCCAGGTCTCTAAAAACCATTCATCTTGGAAACTACCCAGTTTATCGTATTTGCTTATTAGTCAAAATTAACTAATGCACTTAGAAATAAAATTCTTTCTCATAAAAATAGGGAATTTTCATCAACATTTATTCATTCCATTACACACAAGAGATTTTTTTGTGGAACACCTGTAGCATTATCACATGTTTACTTATGTTAATAAATAATAATTAAGAATGTCAATAAAAGTCAGGCCAAGAAATAGATGGAAATATTTTAAATGTATATATTTGCATGCTATATCACATATGAGAAGTCAGGTGTGCTTATGATAATGGGACTCACAGAATTTGAGGATTCTGTATTCAAAATATCATTTGTGTAAATAACAGCAAAGGTTGGCCTAAGCCTGGGAAAATCTTTGGCACATAATCATTTAGAGCACATACATAAATTAAACAAGGTACAAAAATTCACGATTTTTCTAAAAATATTTCTAGAGTGGCCAACCCTAGCCTTATCTTGGATTCTGTAACTATTAGCACCTCTTGTCAAATAAACACACCTATTAATGTCAATTAAATTAGAGTTTGTTGTTTTTGTTTGCATTAATTCCCAGCCTTCCTGACAAGATGCTGCAGATACCCTGCAACATGCCTTACAAAAACAGCAGCAGTGACGTTGTATATATCCAGAGAGAAATGCTCTTTCCTACAAGTAATCATACACTCTTTTTGACCTGCCCTCTATTTCCTTTTCTTTCCATTCTAAAAAGTGTGGAATTATTCTGACTCTACATATTTCCTAGGAAATAAAAACTCAATGAAGTTTTCCATCTGGCAGGATAACACTTTGAACTGTTAGGCTACGAAACATATTTTGTTTCTGAGTACACTTTATTTATTATTGTCACTGATACTTTGCTATTGATAATGATAGCATTAGGCATGTGAAAGTTATTATTCAGTACAATAAGAATGAGTAAGGGAGGAAATGACTTTTGCTCAAGGGCAAAAATGGGCGTCTTGTGTTTATAACACACAAGAAAGTGAATGACACTTATATTATTGAATCTAACCTGGGAGGTGTTTGTCTTGATTGTATTCTCTGTATCATTTTAGAACATCACTTAACATACAACCCTTTGACTTAGATATGAAACATTTTAGAATTCTAAAGGACAGAGGGAATGAATGAATTGCTGCACTAAGCACTACAGAGAACAATCCAATGACTTTACCAGCACTCTCATCTTTCTAGTAATTCATGAGTTTGCTTAAGACTTAAGTTCATTATACATTAATGAATATAATTTCTGGGGTCAGAATGGATACTAATTGTTTAGATCGCTTAGCCTAATGTAATAATGAGGTGGGAATTAACCACATTAAGGAGATAAGAAAAAGAAAATGAATGTTATCTTTTGTTCTTCAAAGTCAGGGAAGGAATAGTAGCATTAACGGCTATTCTCTTAGAATAATATGTACGTCATAAAAAGTAAAATTTACAGGGTATCGGCAAACTGAACTTGTATCAGACACACCTTAGCACACAATGTATGGCTTGGGTGTTAGTATAGTAGATGAGCTTCTCTTGAATGTAACAGCAATTATCTCTCATGAGAACCCCTCGTTTACAGGGGGTGAGAAGTGAATGAACTCTAGGCAGCAGGTCAGCATCTAAACAAGTGGTTTATTGCTTCCGTACCTTGAAGCTCAGAGAGTGATCACAAAAATCAGACAGACTCCAAATAATCAATTAATCATGAGTTCACCATATAAATCTTAAATTTTGTTATATTTTCATAAAAAATTTAGAGTTAGTTTATTCTGTATTTCTGCTTAATTCATCAGGGCAAGCTGCAAAGTATGTTCATTTGAGGAGTTTTTAATCACATTTCAAGAATTTGTAAATATTTTCTTCTCAGAGAACATGCTTTTAGATTTCTTGATTCTTTGTTTTCTAATCTTTCTATTTCATTTATTTCTTCCCTAATATTTGCCATTTATTCACATCTCTTCAACTTGGACTTAGTTTGTTTTTATTTTTTGAAATTCTTGAGTTACATCATTAAATCATTTACCTGCACCAGTGCCGATATTTTCATGAATATTAGAGCTATGTATTTCCCTCACAGGTCTGCTTTCATTGTGTCCTAGAGAAAAAAAAGTAATGACCAAAATCAACAGAATCAGAGATGAATGGAAAACATTACAATAGATACCCAAAACCACAGAATATTTTAAGATGATATTATGTAAACCTTTATTTTCTTATATTTAAAAACATAAACGGACGAATTTCTAGATTCATCCAAATCACAAAAATGCATCCATAAGAAATCAATAACTTAAACCAACCCATGATAAGTAAGAAGACTGAAACAGTAATGGAAAGCCTCTGACTGAATAAAGCTAAGTAGATTCATTGCAAAGTTTAAAGTGCTGGGAAGTCAGGCTGTCCGTGTGTAGCATAATGAAATTAGTTTCATATCTAGCACCTTGCCCAAAAATCAAGTTAAAACAGATCTGAATCCTCACTGTGAACCCAGAAATGCTGAAAGTATTGCAGAAAAAATGTTGTTTTGGATTTTCTTGGAAATTCTAAACACATACTTACTATTCAATCCTGGATTTATCTTTTGTGGCATTTTTAATGTGGTTTGAGAATAAGTAAACAGGTAATAAAAGTTACTTAGTAGTTCAAAAAATATCAATGTATACAGAACAGTATATTTCTGTTGAAAAACTAATTTAAAAATGTAAACCTTACAGGTTATATAACAAACTGTTTTTCAAAATGAGAAGATTTACACAAAATGGAGGGCAGTGTGGCTCTGAAATATAGTAAGGAGGATGTATATGGCATTGGATGGTGTGTCTGCAATGTATGAGCATGGCATTATTAAACTATTAACTGATCTTAGTGTTTTCTATGAATTTACAAGGCCAAAAGTCTCTTTATATATTTGCTTATATGGATCAAAGATCTCAATTTATATTTTATTATTCATTTGGTATACGCTAATTAAAATGTAAACAAACATACAATTTACACCTTTCTTTGCCAATCATTAATGACCCTCATGTCTCCTAAAATTCCAATTTCCCCCCTCATTTTGATGTCTTCCTTTTTTTATAGTTGCACTCATGTCCACATATATGCACAAATATATGAATATCACCTATTGAGTCATTGTTGTTGTTTATGTGTATATGATTTATGTTAACTTTATTTTAAAACTTTAACTGTTGTCAATATCATATTATCTTATTGGAATATGAATTTTCTTTCCATATACATTGTAATTTAAGTTTAATACTTTGTATACACAATCTGTGTGTTATAAGAAAATTCCCAATAAACATATGCAATTGCAATTATTTTTTGAGATTGAGTCTTAATGAAGCATATTAGCAAGAGGATGGAAGACAGTGGTGCTGACAGCAGTATAGATTATGATAGCACAACTCAGGAGGTTTCAGAGGAGAAGAATATTAATAAATTCCCTAGACACCTTTCCTATGATATTTTATCCAAGATGTGACAGCTTTGCTCGCTTGCCCAAATAATTTGAGGAGTTTTGGATTAATGGTCTTGGCAGAGGAGATTTTGAGACAACCTAGTATTGACTGTGTCATGTGTGTAGGAGGAGAAGGGCCTGCTTGTTCCTCTAGCCTGGCTAACTTAGCTCTGAAATAACTACACAGAAACTGTATTCATTAAATCACTGCTCAGCCTATTAGCTCTAACATCTTATTGGCTAACTCTTGTACCTTGATTTAGTCCATTTCTATTAATCAATGTATCACCACGCGGCAGTGGCTTACCAGGAAAGATTCAGCATATCTGATTCTGGCGGCTTCATGGTATTGTGTGCCCAGATTACGACCCCCAGAGAGACCACCAGAAACACCAGAAATCAGAGAAGAACAGACTGCAATAAGCAAGATTTAGTTGTTAATTAGCGTAATTCGATCTAGCCCAGAGCTTGTCTCCACACACTCATCCACAGAGAGGCAGGGAGGAGCTAAGTGTTCCTTTGTGGGGTTAGCTTCTTTAAAGGCGAGAATCACAAGCATCCCTTCTGGGTTGTCGCAGGGGGCGGGGGCTTGGCACAGGCACATCCCTCATTTAGGACATCCTTATCACCAGATGGTGGGGCAGGCATCTTGACTCTGTGCTTTGTACTCTCCCAAGTTTGGGTGGTGGAGCACTATCATTCCTAGGAGCATGAAGCTAGTCTTTGGGTTTTTAAAACATTCTTCTAGAAAATTCCTTCTCATCCCTTTGATAATATGGAATGAGGGTCACACAGTGTCTCTCCCATTCTCTGCCTTTCTTCCTCCCAGCATTCAGTTCTGTCTTCTCTGCCTTCCTAAGTTCTGCCCTATCAACTAGGCCAAGACAGTTTCTTTATTCATTAGCCAATGAAAGTAACACACAAACAGAAGGAACTCCTCCACTATCATGTGATTTTAAGCAGTCACTCTTATGCAGACTTCTGATGAAGAATAGCAAATTGAGCAAGGAAAACATCAATATTTACAATTTGAGGAGGAAAGGAGCAATGGGAAGTACAATAGAGCTAAGTCTATTGCTCAAGGAAATACAAAGTTTAAAGAAAAGCCTAAAACCAAGTGGAATAAAGAGTGGTAAGCTCATTGCAAGACCCCACACAACTAAACTTGCAACTTAAGAAAGGAATTAAATGAAAACTTGAAGAGCAAAGGAAACCATCAAAAAATAGAAAGCTGGTGAAATGTATTTGAACAAAGGGGCCATGTTCAACCTCAGAAAGCAGAAGAACTTGACAGATTTGACCATGTGGTTTTGATTTTAGAGTCAAGAATACAAGAAAGAGGTTATGGAATCTCATTACATGGCTATGGAAAGCCTTGAGGCCAGGCATGTGTCAGGAGTATCCCTACATTGATTCCTGGAGAAACCATTGTGTTAAACTGTGAAGGTGAAGCCTGGATTGTCTTCTTAGAAATCCCAAAATATTGGAGATTTCATAGTCATAGGATACCTGACAAGGGATTCTTCCCACCTGCTTTATAACCAGTTCAAGATAGAGAAGTGTGTTGTAGTCAACAAATCTGAAATGGAGTTCTGGAGAACACTTTAACATCAAACATGTGTAGATGCAGAATTTGCAATTTGTCCAGCTGCTTTTCTGTATGACTTCATTCCAATATGCCTCACTATGATTCCTTTCCTCCTTCTTAGAATGTTAATATATAGTAGGAGACTGCTTGTTTGTTCCCAGCTGCTCAGCCTCAAAATAATTATACAAAAACCATATTATTTGCAATACTGTTTGGCCAATAGCTTAGGCATATTGCTTGCTAGTTCTTATAGCTAGGATTAACCCATTCACACTATTTTATATTTTAGCACAAGGTTCTTGGCCTATGAAAAAAGTTCCAACTGAAAGCTTGCATCTTTCCGCTCTGGTGGTTACATGGTATCTCTTGACTTGCCTTCTTTCTCCCAGCATTAAGTTTAGTTTCCCCCACCTATCTCTACTCTACCTTAACACAAATTAAGCAGATTCTTTATTCATTAACCAATAAAAGCAACACATATACAAAAGGACTTCCCACCCCAATAATATTGTATGCCATTGTATGTTGGAAATATATGACTTTTTAAGGTTTTGTTTACATAGATTACAGTTAAGAGATTGCTTTGAGTCTGAGAAGAGACTTCGAACTTTATACTTTTAAAAAATGTTGACCCTGTGGTAGACTATGGGGACCTTTTAATATGATTAAACTATTGCATGAAATTCTCAGAGGAATTATAAAAAATAAAAGAAAAATAACTTTTAATATTTCAAGACATAAAATAATACACAAAACTCCATTTTTTGCTCCCATAAATCAAATTTTATTTGCGTATAACTGTATCCATATTTCTGTACATATTATATAGCTTTCCTCCTATCCGAAGTATGGAGGTAAGTAGTTACAATAGAGATCATAACACATACTGAGAAAGCAGACAGGTTCCTATTAAAACCAGCACTACCTCATGGCTATCATCTTAGGGAGCAAGGTTTCTGTCCTTTGTTTTAGAAACTTAATGACAATCATTAATTTTAAAATATTTATCATAGAATTTTATAATTTCACTATAAAATTATTTGTTTACTTCTGTAAATATACTTATATTCTCTTTTTATTATAATTTCTAGTTAGCTATTGTTTTTTTCATTATAATACCACTACAAGTCTCCTCTCTCCACTCCTCCCATCCCCTCCAAATACCCTGCCTCAACACACTATTCAATCCTCAGTAAGGGTAAGGCACATTGCTTTGGGGAAGGTCCAAGACCCTCCCTACTATATCTAGGCTGAGCAAGGTATCCATCCAAAGAGAATAGGTTTCCAAAAAGTCAGTACATGCAATAGGGATAAATCCTAGTGTGACTGTTAAAGTCCCCTCAGTATGCCCCAGCCATGAAACTGTCAGCCACAATCAGAGGGACTAATTTGGTCCTACACTTGTTCCTTCCCAGTCCGACTGGAGTTTATGAGCTTCCCTTAGCTCAGGTGTACTGTTTCAGATGGTCAACCCATCATGGTCTTGACCTCTTTGCTCATATTCTTATTCCTCCCACTCTTCACCTGGACTTGGGGAGCTCAGTCCAATGCTTTGATGTGGGTCTCTGCCTCTATTTCCATCAGATGCTGGATGAAGCTTCTATGATGATACTTCAGATATTCATCAGTCTGACTACAGGGCAACTCAAGATCAGACACCCTCTCCTCTATTTCTTAGGTTCTTAGCTGGGGTTTATCCTTGTGAATTCCTGGGAAATTCTCTAGAGCCAAGTTTCTTGCTAACCTTGTAATGGTTCATTCAATCATGATATCTCTTTCCTTGCTCTCGTCTCTGTCCTTCCTCCTTCCCGACTATTGAATTCCCTCAAGTACTCTTCACCCCCTTATTCTCCTCTGCTCTTCCCCTGCCATCCTCCCTTTTCCCGCTACTCCCATGCTCCCAATTTTATCAGGTAATCTTGTCTTTTTTGACTTTCCATGTGGATGTACATATGTTTTTCTTAGGGTTCACCATATTATTTAGCTTCTCTAAAATCTTGAACTATAGGCTTGATGTCCTTGATTTAGTATCTGCTTATGAGTGAGTATATACCATATTCATCTTTTTGGGTCAGAGATACCTCACTCAGAATAGTGTTTTCTAATTCCATCCATTTTTATACAAAATTCAAGGTGTCATTGTTTTTTTTTACCGCTGAGTAGTACTCTAATGTGTCAATGCGCCACATTTTCTTTATCCATTCTCCAGTTTAGAGGTATATAGGTTGTTTACAGGTTCTGGCTATTACAAATAATGCTGCTATGAGCATAGTTGAACAAGTCTCTTTGTAGTATGATTAAGCATCTTTTGGGTATATGCCCAAGAGTGGTTCTACTGGATCCTGAGGTAGTTTTATTCCCAACTTTCTGAGAACAGTGTTTCTGAGAACACTGATTTCCAACGTGGTTGCACAAAATTGCATTCCTACCAGCAATGGATGAGTGTTCCCCTTACTGCACACCTTCTCCAGCATAAGTTATCATTGATGTTTTTGTTCTTAGCCATTCTGACAGATGTAAGATGATATCTCAGAGTTGTTTTGATTTACAATGCCCTGATAGCTAAGGATGTCGAATATTTCCTTAAGTATCTTTTGGCTGTTTGAGATTCTTCTGTTGAGAATCTCAGTTTAGTTCTGTACCCCATTTTTAATTGGGTTATTTAGAATGTTGATGTCTAATTTCTTTAATTCTTTATATATTTTGGAGATCAGTCCTTTGTCTGATGTGGAGTTGGTGAAGATCTTTTCCCATTAAGTAGGCTACCTTTTTGTCTTATTGACTGTGTCCTTTGCTTTACAGAAACTTCTCAGTTTCAGGAGTTCCTGTTTATTTATAGTTGTTCTCAGTTTGTGTACTAACAGGGTTATATTTAGGAAATGGTCTCTGGTGTCCATGCATTGAAGACTACTTCCCACTTTGTCTTCTGTCATGTTGAATGTGGTCTGGTTTATATAGAGGTCTTTAACCCTTTTGGACTTGAGTTTTGTGCATGGGGAAAAATATGGATCTATTTTCATTCTTCCAAATGTTGACATCCAGTTATGCCAGCACCATTTGTTGAAGATACTTTCTTTTTCCATTGTATAATTTTTTGCTTTGTTTCCAAAAAATCAGGGGTTGATAGGTGAGTGGCTTTATATCTGAGTCTTTAATTCACTTCCATTGGTCAAAGTCCCTGTTTTTATGCCAGTACCAAACTGTATTCATTACTAAAGCTCTGTAATAGAGCTTGATGTCAGAGATTATGATACCTCCAGAAGTTTTTTTTTTTAATTGTATAGGATAATTTTGGCTGTCCAATTTTTTTCTTCCATATGAAAGCGTTTATTTATCTTTCAAGGTGTGTTAAAAATTGTGTTGGGATTTTGATGGTGATTGCATTAAATTTGTAATTGCTTTTGGTAGGATTGCCATTTTTACTATGTTGATCCTACCTATCTACGAGTATGGAAATTCATTCCATTTTCTGGTATCTTCTTCAATTTCTCTCTTCAAAGACTTAAAGTTCTTGTCAAATAGGTCTTTATCCTATTTGGTTAGTGCTACCCCAAGATATTTTATGTTATTTTTGGTTATTGTAAATGGTGATGTTTCTCTGATTTCCCTTTCAGCTTTATCATTTGTATATAGGTAGGCTACTGATATTTTTTATTTGATCCTGTTACATTTCTGAAGGTATTTATGAGATGAAGGAGTTCTTTGGTAAAGTTTTTGGGGTTGCTTAAATATACTATTATATCATCTGTAAATAATGAACGTTAGACTTCTTCTTTTCCAATTTGAATCACCTTGATCTCCTTTGGTTGTCTTATTGCTATAGCCAGAACTTCAAGAATTATATTGAAAAGGTATGGAGAGAGTGGACAGTCTTATTTCTGGTTTTAGTGGAATCACTTTGAATTTCTCTCCATTTAATTTGATGTTGGCTGTCAGCTTGCTGTATATTGCTTTTATTATGTTTAGATAAGTAAACCTTTCCAAGACTTTTATCATGAAGGCATGCTGGATTTTGTTGAATGCTTTTTCAGTATCTAATGAAATTATCATATGTTTTTTCTTTCAGTTTATGTAATTTATCAATTACATTGATAAATTTTCATAAGTTGAACCATCCCTGCATCTCCAAGATGAAGCTGACTTAATCATGTAGATGATTTTTTTGATGTGTTCTTGGATTCGGTTTGCCAGTATTTTATTGAGTATTTTTGTATCCATGTTCATAAGTGATACTAGTATGTAATTCTCTTTTGTGGTTGAGTCTTTGTGTGGTTTTACTATCAGGTTAACTGTAGCCTCATAAAAATTGTTTGGCAATGTCCCTTCTGTTTCTATTACATGGAAAACTTTGAGGAGTATAGCTATTAGCTCTTCTTGATACTGCTGCTAGAATTCTGCACTAAAACCACCCATCCCTGGGATGTTTTGTGTGATAAATTGTCTTGTTTTAAGTTAATGTGATGTGTAACCGCATAGTTTTTTTACTTTAATTTTAATATTTGATCATTTTAGCTGAGTTTTAGCAAATAATAAATGTTGGTTTTATCTTTGTTTGCAATCAACATTTTTCATAAAGTTTATGTGTTTTGAAATATGCTATTTTAAAAAGATTCAAAATTGTCAAATATTATGTAATCATTAAATGTACAAAGATTATGCAAAAATAGAAATTTTGCAGTTTTTCATAGTATTTAGCTTGCTCTGTTTACTAATAATTGCTAAACTGAATCAAGCACTTTTTGTTTTTATGTTATAACGGTGTGATTTTATATTCCTACTAGCATGATAAACATTGTTCAATTTATCATTTTTAAATTTCTTTGAAAAGTTGAGATGAATTTTATATAAATATGATAAGGTATATGCAAATGTAGTTGTTGGTACATGAAGAGGAATATAAAGTATAGATTTTCTGACACTATGTATATGCATGAAGTTATATATCAAGTTCCTTTTGTGTATAATTTTGCATAGTTTTAAGTTCAAGAATTCATTAGCTTCACAAAATGAGCATTACATTTATTATATCTTTTCTTTATTCTGTGGAATAAACAATAAAACATTGGAGTTAATTTTTCCTTGAAATTGTTATAAATCATATAGAAAGGTCAATGTGTCAATTTTGGTAGAAAGCTAGGTTATTTACATACCAACTATTTTATCTCCTAAATATAATACCTATGTTTCATTTTTTATTTATCATTAAATTTTAATGAATTTTATTTTCTACTGTTATGATATTCCTCCCTTTTCTTTGAAAACCTTGACATATTTGTTAATGTTATTAAGGTTTTCACAGGGAGTTTGATTTTATCTTCTCAATAAATTACTTACTTGTATACTTAAAGAATCTTTCATTATGCCACTTCTCTTTAAATTGATTTTGTTCTGAAACTGCTTTTTATTTGATTTGTGTCTGTCATGTATATTCATCTTTACTTCTTAGGTTCACCTTAAAAAATCAAAGAATGAGGAGAATGTAAAGAATTCTCACAAGCATGTGTCCTCAAACACGTTATGGTCTTACAAACTCAATTTATCACTACCCAAAGCATGCAGTTAGCATTGTACTTCCTTCTAGGTGGATTTCTCAGTATTTTTACATAGTATAATAACACTTGTCCATTAAAACACAATAGTTTCACTCTCTTAAAGACAGGCATGATTCTGTCTCTTCATACCTCCATTTCCCATAAATATTGGAAACTACTCATATTGTTTTTCTAATCTATAGTTTTATATTCACCAAATATCATATCACCAGAATCACACTATTTTCACAGTGTTACTTTCAGATGAACCCCTTAGCAACATTCACTTAAATCTTTTCTTTGTTTTATTATTTGATAACTCATTTATATTTAACACTGAGTAATATTCTATTTTCACACCTTTGCAATGGCAGCTTAATGATTTCTAGTTTGGGAAAATTATAAATAAACATGCCATAAATATCTTTGAAGAGGTTATATACTGTAAGTGTATCATCTTTTTTATTGTATCTAATACAACTTTTGTTCACTTTTAAATTAGGTTGTCTATTATTTTATATTGGAAACTGCAAGCAACCACATCAGGAAACATAGCAAAGTGACCACTGTCTCTACCTTCTTATGGGCTAAAACAGTTCAGACAAGCGCATCATTAAACAAACAATGTTTGCTTCTCTCCTCTAGGTCCTCAAGGGTTCACATATTGGCATGCAGTTAGAAGCATCACGCTCTTCTTGACCTTACCTTTAAGGATGTCAACATAAAATGAATAAAGTCCTTTGATTTCTGTGGCATTTTTTTATTCCTACCACACTGGATGTAAATGACACATTCTATTATTGCTCAGAGAGAGGAACAATTTAAAGATACTTAAAACTCTTCAAGAAAGGATAAAAAAATGCGCAATGTAAGTTGTATTTGGGAGGGATATAGGTTCATTCTAAGTAGCTGAGACTGTTTATCAGATGCTATGAAGACATGTGAGTTGTCTAAGAAAAATGAGAAATAAATGCAATGTTTAGGAGGAAAATCAGCTTACTCTCAAATACAAAAGATATGAGCAGTAAAGATAAGTTCTACATTTTCCAATTTGTATAAAGTAGTCCATCATTTAAAAACAATCATCCATTGAGGTTCTCACTAGGTGAAGCAACTTGTTTTGTGAACCTGAGGACTTGGATCCCATGTGAAGTTAGAAAGAGAAAACCATATGCATATTGCTATCATTGGACATCTATATATGTGTTGTGTGATATGATGCCCTCCACCAACACACACACACACATACACACACACACACACACACACACAGAGGGAGGGAGGGAGAGAGAGAGAGAGAGGGAGGGAGGGAGAGAGAGAGAGAGAGAGAGAGAGAGAGAGAGAGAGAGAGAGAGAGAAATCTAAATTAAAAACAATTCCTTATATTGATATAAACCTTTTAAATGTAGCATGCAAGACTTAGTTGATTGAGTCAATATATTTTGGAGAATTCTGATGTCCTTGGGTTTGATATGAAATGTAAAGCTTCTGTTCTTTTTGTTCTATTCCAAGTACACAATTTATAGTCTCAGCTTCTGTTTATTTTCAACTTGGTTAGTATTCCTATCATATATAATTGAAGTGTAAATGTCACCATGCTTCTTTAAAACAAATGCCAATTAAAGAGAGAGAAGCTGGCACTGTGTGCAGGCTCACTTCATTTATTATAACATGGTTTGACCTTTTCATTATTTTGGTGGTAATTATTCTCTGTTTCTGCAACCAACAGAAACTCAGACAGATGACTTGAAATAGTTCTCTAACTTGACTCAAAGTTTCCGCTTTCTCTTTCCTCTTAATATCCAGGGTGAATGTCTTAGCTAAATTTTCAAGTTGTTATCCATTAAGAGCCAAATATTAAGATAATTAGTTTCTGTGGGTTTTTGTCATGGAAACCTCACCTTTATTTCTTCTGATGAGTGCTGTGCTTGAGAACTCTTTAACAACAGGGACCCATCCAATCATATTTATGGTATGCTCCTTAATTTCTAGTGCCTATCTGGTTTCTATTCACATGAATTTTTACAGTTAAAGAATGGTAAATCTCTACATCTTTATTTGGCAACAAATTATCAGAGAATTCTGAGAAAAAAACAGACTTTTTGTAGTCTTTTTATTATTTACTTCCTTGGTGAAGTATTTTGCCTACAGCTTTAAATTATTTAAAATATTTTTGATGTTCTTTTCCTTAGCTTGATAATTCATACTATTTAATGTGATCTCCAGTAAAACAAGATAGTACAATACATTTTTAAAAAGTTTGTCAGTCACTTTCTTCTGTGTTCTACAGAATATCTGGCAGACTCTTTCATGAAGCAGGAACTCCAATGGATTGTTCTTACCTTTAGGCAAGTTCAACAGTCATTTTTCTGTAGGTCCTGCATGTACAGTTCATCAAAAAGTCCAGGAAAGAGCAATTTCTTAGACAAATGGCTAACCAATGCCATAAGGAGACTCGTCTGTGCCCATCTTCCTCTTGAAGTAGCTTGGTGCTGCCAGGAGCAGATGTTTCTCAACACTATGAAAGGTCCTAAATTCTTAAAACATTTAAAATGCCATATTCTGTAGTCTTTGATCGGCTTGAAGAATGTTTATTGATCTGAAATATATCTATGTACATCTAGAAAATCTAAGTAACATGACCACTGACTTAACTATTATTGATGACTATCTATTAATCTATATTTCTTAATTATACATTACATTTTTAAATGAGCTTTACAAACACAATACCTTACTTAAGAGCAGAAATGTACACATAACAAAATTGACATTAAATTTGTATCAATAAACCAAGTTTCACACCAGTGCAAAGTATACATCTCTATAACATATCCCCCTTTAAACATTTGGGAATATGGGCATAGTTCTCTAGACCATTTTCTGCTGATTGGGGGGTGCTGTTAATCAGGGTTCTCATGGTGTATCCTGTGTGCTAGGTTCATGTCAGTCAGCAGTTGGGTGAAGTAACTTTTGGGTGGGGTGTTAACAGTGACCTTTCAGAGGTGCTTGATCCAGCAAACCATATTAGTCTGAATTTTCATGCTGGACAATTAAAAGGTAGCAAATTCAACCCCCTATTTTCCCACTTATGGCTTCTCAAACCCATGCCCTCTGCGTTCAATCTTATCAGTGGTAACGAAGCTTGACTTCATCGCTCAGTTAAGAAAGAACTTCAAAAAGATGCTACTAAATCTTGCTTCTTGTTCTTGTTTACCCTGCCATAAACTCTAATTAGGCATAACAGCTTGAGTTGCTGATAAATGGTTTACACTTAGCGATGGTAACCATTGAACTTGTGTTTGTTTCCATTAAAATAAAATAATCCAGAGAATATGAAACAGAAAATCTATCATCACTTCACTTATAGGTAAAGGGAAGCCATATCTGCTCTAAGGTTAAACAAGGGCAACCAGTGACGATTTGCTATCAAGTACTTCAGGCATTGAGGGAGTTGTTAACATCCTATTCTAGTTTACGCAAACACCTGCATTTACTTGCCTTGGATACTGAGGAAAAATGGGGTCTTTTAAATATAGCCCTTTTCTATAAATAGGCAATTCATCTTAAATTTAATTATTTTCATTGTCAAAGTATAGGCTCAGAAAGGTCACGAAAAAAAAAAAAAAAAAACTTCCTTAACTGGGAAGGAGTCACTTGGTTCTAATAGTCACTGGTTCTCATTAACACTGTGACCCTTTGATTAATTTCCCATCGTTGGGACCCTGTTTACCATGAACTATCCATTTTACCTCCTTATTCATTTCCAGTCTACCTCCCCTTTCCCTTTTTTCATCCTCATCAAGGCAACCCATATTTAGGAATCCATTTTTTTCTGTCTTGGAATATCTGGGCTCCTATTTTTTCTGCCGTTTTTCTTGTCTTGGTTCCTTCCACATCCCAAACTCTCCCAAAAGTTTCTTCTTCACCGACACTAGCTGAGATTGAAATACGAGCCTTACAACACAGCTCCTTCAGCTAGCATTATTCAAGAGTTTCCTATACTGAAATATGAAGTGTAATTATTTCACTTGATATAATAGCACCTAAAAGAACTCAAGACTATCTATTTGCTGTGGTTTCTAAGAAAACCATCAAGGCCAAAAATTATGCTATTGCCCTTTTCTGAATATTCACAAGTTTTTTGTTTTTTTTTTGTTTTGTTTTGTTTTGTTTTTTTTCTCTAGACACCATTAAGAGTATGCTGTCCTCTGCTCCATTTTCTTTTCTACATACTGCCTGAACTCTCTACTTTCCCGAATTTACAAACAACTTTGTCATCGTCTTCTTCTGGTATCTTCTGTAAATTTCCTCTGGGCTTCTAACTTGTCGGTGGTTGATTTGGTTATTGGTGTGTTTTATCATTACTGTGGCAGCTCTTAGATCCTATAAAGATATCTCCTAAGAAGCTTTGCACCAAACATTGATGATGATCATTTTTGACTGCTGTGAAAAATGACTGGAATTTAAGATGAGTGGATAAGAGACTAGACATTCATATACTATCAATTTTTAAAAGTGTAATCACTCAAAAATCATTGTGAATACCAGACAGTATCAAGATTGATGTTTTATCTTCCCTTTTGATCCCAAATATGAAAGTGTGAATTAAGTGTGCAGAACAGACATAATTGAAAAAATTCAAAATCTGCATTTCATAGCAAGTAGAAGCTAACACCCCCTTCTGTCACTTACACTCAATGTCCAAAAAGTATTTTTGCACAGGGTTAATAGATGTCAAAAGCATCTCAGAGACTATAAAGAATAAAATAATGACTTTGCAAGCAAAATAGAAAATGAGAATTTGAAAAATACAAATTACTTTGGATTGACTAGATATTAGATTCACAAAATACTCATTAACTAGTTTTTCTAAAAGCCAATACCAAATACAAAGAAAAATAAGTTAAAAGAAGCAGTTCTTTATTTAACCACAGTATTTGAAAAAAAGGGGGATCCTGGGATATAAATTTTGCCATAAATGTCACCTACAGAGTTGTACAGAGGCAAGCATTTAGAAGCTTTGCAATATATAGTATCTTCCTTAATGTACTTAAACTGCTGAGTCCAGATTGCTTGTTTATCTCCCTGTGTGTAGCAGGAGACTTTTCTATGTCCCGTCTGGTCCTGATGGACTGGTTTCTCTCCGACCTGCTGTCCCTGTGGCCATTTATAAAATAATCATTCAGAGTCTTATTATTAACTGCAAACTGTTTTACCTATTAGTTTAGACTTCTTACTGGCTAGCTCTACATATAAATTAACCCATTTCTAATAACTTTTGTATTGTTCTGTGATCCGTGGCTTATTCGTAATGCTCTGTCATCTTACTCCTTAGGTGGTTGCTGGTGTCTACCAGACTTTACCTTCTTTTTTCCCCCTCTATCTTTGCTTGAATTTCCCATGTGGCTCTAACCTGACTGGCTATTAGCCAAATCAGTTTTATTAACCAACAGTATTAAACATATTCAAACATACAGATGATGAGCCCACATCACCTGTGCTGTGTGTATTTCTCTTATAAATGTGCCTAAGAGCACCAATTAAGAGACTTTCATTTTGAAATTGTTTAAAAGTTTAAGATCATTTACATCTGGGAGGCAATCAAGGCCAATAGCAATAGCCTATAATGTTCTGAGTCTCTTAGACAACTTCGGTCAACATCACAATAGAGGAATTTTCATGCCGGGTGTCAGGGTTTTGTTAAATGGTGTTTGTCTTTTGGGGGTGTGTGCTTTCAGCATAGATGGAAATTTTTTATTTAAGATAAATACACATATTTAGAAACAGACTTTTATATATTATAGGCTTTTTTGGATAAATCATTATTAAAGGTATGATTTATTATGAGTTTTTTTTTTTTTTTAGATATCCTGACTCTTATTTTATCCTCCTCTCCTCTGTTTTTTCTTTGCTCTTCATTTTTAATAAAAATAGGTGAAAATGACTACTTTCTGGCTTGTTGTCATTTACTAAACAATGGGTTTAAAGAAACAGTTGGCGACATAATTCACATTTGTCTCCAGATGACAAGCAGTTGTCATCCAATAAACCAAGACGGGCCTAAAAGAGTACATGTTGGTCTATTAGAAGTCCTGTGTTTAATTCCAGCAGCCATGTAAGAGAGGCTCAACTAATATAGAGCTCAACGGCTATCAACTTCAACTTCAGGGAATATGGCTCCTTGTTCTCCATATACAGGGATCCACAGGGATCTAAATGCATGTGGCATTCACTTCACACAGACACAGACACACACACACACACACACACACATTTTAAAAATATGAATACATGATAGTAAAAAAGAAGTCTCCAAATGGGGTTAAAAAAAAAAAAAGGAAACAAGTTTATATTTGGAAGGTAGAAAGAGGGATAAAAAAGAAGTTGGAGACTAGCCTAAACCCCATGCAAATATTAATCATGGCTGATTCTCCTGAAACATTTTCACTCCTTAACTTGCCATCATCCCATTTATTTCTTTCTCAACCTGTTTAGATTTGTGTTTTCTTACTTTGCACATAATTGCAAAGAAAGGTAATTTGTTTTTACTATTCTCATTGCTTTTTAGTTATCTGTAATTCTCTTTGTTTGTAGTTTTGCAAAACTCCACTTAGCTAGTACTTTATGCTACCCATAAAACTAGGAGAAATGATTTGTAATTAAAGACTTAAATATTTTAACAGGCTACTCCAAATGGCTTCTTATTAAGCCATATTGCAGTAGGATCTTTACATTGCCGACACCTCATTTTTCATTTGTTTAATAAATCAGCATGTATTACTTTATATTATATTTTTAAAGGAGACAGTGTAACTATTCAAATTGGATATTACAATCCTGGGATGGATTAAATATTATTTTAGAATTAGCATTATTGCATATTTTAGTAGAACTTAATACAAAATTTGCTTTCAGCTTCTGAGTTATTTTAATAATAAAAATCCTATTTAATTGCAAAATACAAGTTATTTTAAACTTTTCTCCAGAGGAAATAAACCTTGACTGCTTAACTGATATTGCTATTATATAAATTTTGCTGAGGAAAGACAATAACCCAAGGCTTTCTCGTACACCCTCACCACCCAGAAAAATCATACTCTAGACACCACCACTAAAAATCACCTGATAGCTTAGACCCAGCCCACAAGAAATTCATCTTTTTATGATATGGGTTTTTCTCAGCGAATTAAGAGTAATGATTATGTTGCAAAGGGTGCATTAGAACTCATTTAAGGGATTAACACCAAGGAATAAAGTCAATGCACAATGCATACTGAGTAGTTCAAAATTCATTTGACAAATGGGAGTTACGAGGGATTGTGAGTCTCTCAACATGGGTGCTGGAATCAAACTTGTGGCTTCTGAGAAAGTATCAAACACTCTTAACTTCTGAGCTATCTCTCCAGTCCTGTCTCCCCATCACATATTTCACATATTTTGTGTCTATTTGTTACTATACACATTTGAAAGTATCAATGTTGCAAGCCCATTTTATATTTGTGCTGCATGGGTTTTCCTGAAAGTACTGAGGGATAACTAAATCAAAATTATGTTTTAACCATTTTCACGATGTCTGGCTAGCAAGTTAACAAATATTTGATGTGTAAAGTGAGGCCCAAGACAGTTTAAGGCAGGACTGGAGGTTATCATTGACCACTATGAGCTGCATAACAATGCTTAACCAGGAGAAATTGCTTAATAAGCTCTCTCTCTCTCTTTCTCTCTCTGTGTATGGATCATATGTGGGGTATGTTTTTATATGTAGGTTTTACATATGTGCGCAGGTGCCTTTGCTCATATGTTTTCCCATGTGTAGAGCTCAGGTTGGACAGTAGGTTTTCTCCTTGACCATTTACCATCATGTACATTGAGGCAAGGTCTCCCTCTTGAACAGCAGCTTGCTGGTTTGGCTACTGTAGCTAGCAAGCTTTCATTGTGGATCCCTTGGCTCCACATTCATTGTTCAGGAATCCAAATTCATTCTTACATCTTGTACATGATTTGTGATTTACCCAAGGAAAATTCTTCCCAGGTCCTATCTAACTTTACTTTACCTCACATTGCTTTCTCAGTGCAAATTTACTCATGTGACTTCAACAGGGCTTGTTCTGTTTCTTTAAGGATGTACTATCAGCCTGTCATAATAGCAAGCTTCTTTAATCCCAAACCAAAGTGGCAGTACCAAACACATCTCTGTGAGTTCAAAGTCATGCGATTTACTTAGTAAACCCTACATAGTCATGGTTGCATAGAGAAATACTGTCACAAACAAGCATAAACAAAATTAAAAAATAAAAGGGAAAGGAGCCAGTATTCTAATGATTTTCACGTTTGTTACATTTTGTTATTGCTCTCTTTTGGAAGTGTTATCGGTAACATTTCTATGAGAATGTTACACTCAGTCAGTTGTTATTTCTTTTTTCTTATCCCTTCTCGTCTTATGTTGGTGTCTTGTTCTATAATCCCTGGTTTGGTACTCAATATGTACCTCTACATGGCCTCAAACAACAACAGTCCTTCCGAGCCAGTCTCTTGAGTCCTAAATTAGTCAAGGGCTTAGTCCTAGTCCACTCTTGATAATTTTTTTGTCAAAAGAAGTTTGTCTAAAAAGTATTAATATATTAAAAGTTAGAACAAATTTATTATTAATTTAATTAATATTGTCATTAATATTAAAAGTCCCTATTTGAATAAAAATACCCATTTCTCACTGTTAATTTATGAAAGATACCATGTGGAGTCTGAAATGTTTCCATTCCACAAAATAGTCAGTCATTCTTCTAGAGCCTTCCCTTCATTATCCCATGCAGAGGGAAATATTCAAGACTGCTAGATCATGCATATCCAGTCATGATAAAGTGAGTCTTTCATGTGTTGCTATTACTACTAATTGTTATATGATATGTGTTTGACTTTCTCTGGATTTTAGTATCAATATTCCTTGAGTAATCTTAAAAATGTTTGTGTTGAACACAGCAGTATGTTAATTACTTGGTCTTTCATTCTTTTTATCGTATCTTCTTTTTCTTTTTTTCTTTTTGTTTTCTTTTGAAACAGGTCTTTCTATTTATTGAAACGTGCATGTATGCCTCAAATGTGAAAACCACCTGACTCAGCCTCCCAGCTCTGGAGTTACTGATGAGTGATACCTGCTCCACCCTTTCTTTGGGTATTTTGACTCCCATTATATCCACCAAGTTTTTGATTGATTTTATCACCTCCATTACACACACAAACATTCCAACTGTCTTTTTTTTTTTTTACCCTGGACCTACTAAATCCAGGATGAGGCATATTCCAAACAATAATATAGATGGCTAGACATATTCATGGCTATACAATTAAAATTTAACACTGAATAGTGATATGATGCACTAAATGGCAGGTAATAAATTTCACAGCTAAGATGAACATTCATCTGTATAATATCTTATGCTATGATCAGATGAATATACCTCCAAGGATTATTTGAAAATTAACTGTAATGGAATCAGAAAGTTTGACATTTAAATTATTAGGGCATAAGGGCTTTATATTCATCAGTTATCTCATTAACTGAAAAACACTTTATGAAAACAGCTGTATTAGTTACATTTCTATTGCTGATAAAGTATCATAACCATAAGAACCTTATGAAACTGTTTATTTGTGCTTACAGTTCCAGAGGGATAAAAATCTATCATGTCATGGAGTCATGGCAGCAATACACATACATGGAGGAACAGAAAGCCAAGGGATTACATTATTAACTGCAAATAAAATGTAGATAGAAAAATAAATGAAATTAGGTAAGGCGGTAAGCTCTCAAAATCAAGCCCATGTGGTATTTCTTTTCTCCCATTGAGATTGTACCTCTCCAAAACATCCCCAGAATGGACACACAACTGGGATCCATATAGATACAGCTATACTATACTGTTTTTCAACATATATCAAGAGGATACTTTATCATGTTACAGAGGCAATTGTTCAACCAATTTCATTGCTGTTCTCTTTGTAATAGTCATAAGTTGGAAACAATCTAGGTGTCCATTAATGGATAAAAAAATGTAGTAAATTTGCCCAGTGTAATATTACTTTGCTATTTAAAAAATCAAATTGAAGATAAAATGGATGGCACCAGAAGAAATCATGAGTGTGGAAACAAAGATCAAGAAAAAAAAAGGTGGGCCGGGCGGCGGTGGCGCACGCCTTTAATCCCAGCACTTGGGAGGCAGAGGCAGGCGGATTTCTGTGAGTTCGAGACCAGCCTGGTCTTCAAGTGCTAGGTCCAGGACAGGCTCCAAAACCACAGAGAAACCCTGTCTCGAAAAAGACAAAAAAAAAAAAAAAAAGTATATATTTACTTATATTACCTATTAACAGATGATGTTAGTGGTTAAACCATTGATGAATAAGCTGAAATCTATGTTAAAAAATGTTTAGACAAGCACGAAAGGGTAAAAGGGGGAAAGAGGAAGGTATGGGTCCCTCTAGGAAGAAGAGTATTATGAATGTATCATGGGGGCATCAAAACAGGAGGATCATGTGAGTAGGGAGGAAAAGGGGGCACAAAGGAGGCAATGTGGGGGGATGTATTAAAACTAAGATCCCTTTAAGGTGCTCATAGAAACCTAATAGAGTAGAATAATCCTAAACATATGCATACATGCCTTGTCATTGCTAGGTCCTAAAGGTCCTCTATTGAAGAGGAGGCAGAAGGAAGGGGATGGTAGACAAACAGAAAACAAGGCCTGCAAAACATAGTTAAAATGTACATATGAACTCACAGAGACTGTGCTAGCATGCATGGAGCCTGTACATATTTGTACCAGATAAAGTGTTAGAGTTTTGAGAAGGAATAAACACATGAACCCCATGCCTAACCTAATATCTATCTCCAATTGATCACTATTGAGAAATGAAATATTAATTTTACCCAATGGAGTCTTACTAGGGAGATAAACAACTGTTAGGAGCAGGCACATGCCCAAAAGTAATAGGCCAAAACAAAACAAACCCAATGGCATGTTTGGAGGTGTTTTGTCTCATAATGTTCAGCATGTTGCATCAGGGCACTTTTAATTTCAAACTTACAGTTCCTTTGCATATCCATTACAGCTCTAGGTTTGTGTTTTTATGGGATTCCTGTGTGTGCAAATATGTATAACTCTGCATCTATATGTGCTTGCTGTACTTTTTCTTTTGCATTTTTTCTTGTTCGTCTTCTTTGTCCTATTCTGATCTGCTTGTTTTTGTTTTATATTATTATATTTTACTGTACTTATTTTCTTATTGGTCCTTAGATGCTTGTTTGTTTTCTAGGGAAAGATGGAAAGGGTGGGAGGGGTGCAGGGAGAAAGGGAAAGGGATTTGGGGGAGACACCACAATCAGAATATATTGTACAGCAAAATCTGTTTTCAATTTAAAGAAAAGACAAGAAAGACAGGAAAGAAATCAAGTGTTAAAACAGCAGAGTCTGAAGGGTATTATTATTTGAAACCACCAGAGCAACTTAAGGAAGAAAAGGCTCGGTTTTGGTCCATGGTTTCAGGGTTTAGTTCACAATGGTGGGGTAGGCATAATGGCAGGAGTTTGAGGCACCTGGTCATACTGTCTGCAGTCAGGAAACAAAAAGAGAGATGAATTCTGCTGTTATCTGGTTTTCTCTTTCTTATTAAATCCAAGGTCCTAGTCAGGAAATGGAGTTACCCAGAGTCAAGATGGGACTTTCCACTTTAATTTTCCTAATTAGATAAACTCTTATGGGTATTCACAGACACTTGTTTTCCGGGTTATTTCAGATCCTGACAAGATGAAAATCAATATTACCCAGGTGTGGGTGTCCACATATGTGAGTTCTATTTCACCTTGATTAAAGGCGAGAGAATTTAACTTTATTTTTACTCTCTCAAAGTTGTTGACAACAGGTATGGCTACAAATAAGATATCCTGACCTAGGGTGTGATTATTTGTTTTTTTGTACATTAAGATAGACAATAGAGGTGAATCCACTCCACTTTGACCAAAGGTCAGGGATTCAAACCTATTCCTGCTCCTTCATTTTAAAACAGGAAATTTGACACAGGGAGTGGCTGCCTACAGGATACTTGTTCTAGGATGTTTTAGCTGCATATCCTGCCCCCAAACATCAGAATGCTTAACTCAGGAAATAGTAACTTGATGTCTCAAGTATCAAAGCAAGTACCTGTTCTGTTTGTCCTTTGTGTCATGTTAAAGCAGTCTTTTGCCTTCTTCTGCCCCTTTTGGTATTGGGGCATATAAGCATATGGAAAATAAATGGGGGTGGATTCTTATTAAATCAGTATTCACAGAGTTGTCCTCCTACGTCTCTGTATTTCTTTTGTATCTCTGTCTGTTCTGCCTAACAATTCTAATTCATGCACCCCTACCCTAGAACATATGAACTCATCATGGCTAGACCATGACAGATGTCACCCCAACCTGTGGCTTACCTGTGGATTAAGACACCCATCACAAATTCCTTCTTTACTAATAGACTAATGCCATTCTGGTAGAGAGTTAACCTCTTTTATTTTTCTCCCTTCTGCCATGTGATTCCTTTGATCATGTTGTCTTACAACAAAATGGCCCTTGACAGATATTAGACAATTTTGGACTTCCCAGTAAACACATTATAATTGTATTCATTTTTATTTACACAGTTTATGACATTATGTGCTAGCAATATTGTTGGAACCCATGAGACTATATACAGTAAATATAGAGCTGACAGACCAATAGGCAGATCCACAGACATATATATATGTCTACATGGAATAACCCATTTTGCAGAGCTACGGTTAACACTTGCCTTTTGTAAAAGTCACTGTCATATCTGTAAAAAACGTGATTTTCCCTTCAAAGTGGGATTCATTCCCCAAACACCTCAGCTGTGTAACTTCTTCTGCACATGCAACAGGATGACCTTTCCATTCTCCCATACCATGAGGCCTTAGAGCGATAACATTCACTCTTTTTTTTAATGATCAAATTTACATAGAATCAATCCTACAAAATTACCTGCTAACAGATCACACAGAAATGTCAAAATACAACAGGCACTGTGTAGGAAGGTAGCATGCCACACCTTTGCTAACAAACAAATCTGGGTGTCCCCAAAAATGGTTATCACAAGAAAAATTGGATGAGGAGAATGGGTAAAGTCCAGGTTCAGGGATGTTTAGTAACTTTATCTAATGGTTTGGAATGTTAGATATTTCCCTTTGGATTCTGGCTCTTTCCTGGGTGGTGCCTCCTGTTCAGGAGTGCAGCTTTATCAGGTTTTCCCTTCCCTTTTGTGATTTTGATATGCACATTATCATGGTCTCGGCCTACGAAATTTTCCAACTTTTAGTTTTAAAAACTAAAAACCTCATGGAGATCACTCCTTCATTATTCCCTCTTTTCTTCTTCACTTTACTTTTTTACCTCTCCCAAAAAAATAAAGAGCATGTAGCAGTAATGTACTCGAGTTAATTTTTTACCATCAGATCTTTGCCAGCACTAGACATCCTATTCTGAACTCTGAGGGGGTACTGAGGCTGGTACTCAAGGCCTCCAATACAATATAAAACTGATCAACATGTTACATGACACACTTTCACAATTTTACTTTTCTTGTTTTTTTCTTTTTTTTTTTTTTTGGTTTTTCGAGACAGGGTTTCTCTGCAGTTTTGGAGCCTATCCTGAGAGTAGCTCTTTCAGACCAGGCGACCAGGCTGGTCTCGAACTCACAGAGATCTGCCTGCCTCTGACTCTCGAGTGCTTGGATTAAAGGCATGCGCCAACACCGCCCAGCCTTTTTTCTTTTTAATTGAAGAAAGCTTTCTATTGAAGGTGAATAAGCACACAGCACACACATACACATGGATACACGCGCGTACACACACACACAAGCAGGCACGTATAAAAATGACACTCTACAAGCAGAAGTGGGAACTCAAATAGCTGAAAAATGCAGGTTCTTCTCAAGCCCTGGGGTTTTAATGTATTCGAAGAGTTTTTCTTCCCTAATTTAGAGTTGGTGAATTTAATAAAAGACTGACTGGTGTGTGTGTGTGTGTGCCTGTCTGTCTCTTTGCCTATATCCCTCTGTGTGTCCCTCTGTGTGTGACTGTGTCTTTGTGTGTATATTTGGGAGTATCTGTGGTATGTGTGATTGTGCATATGTCTATGTGTCTGTGCGTGTGTTTACGTATGAGTCTGTGTGTGTATAGAAAATATATAGGCACAAACCCTTACTAGAAATCTCCCTTGCTGCACATATGATAATATTACATATGCTCTAGAATAGTTAAGTCAAGAGAACAGATATTTATTCTTTTGATTCAGCCTAAACACTTCCTACATCCTCTATGTGGATGTACTTGGATGGCAATCTTAGTTTCGATTTTAGACCACAGATTTACAGTATGTCTTTGCTGGCTAGCAAACTATTCTGGTTCCCCATATAAGCATCCCCATAGTGGTAATGAGATTAAAGATGAAGTCAGATAGACTCAATTCACAAGCTAATAATCCTAGTTAATAAAATGTCAAGATAAATGTTCATAATAAAATGAAACCTAAGTCAATGAGTTCGATATAATTTAATTAGTTGTGTGGTTAATACCAAAATCCCACATGTCTTCTCTTGTTTAATATCTATGTTGATAATGTTGTACTGGGAGTTACTATGGCTTTAATAAATAACTGACTAAAGAAAATGATTGAAACTTTATAATTTCCATGAGAACTAGAAGCAAATACGATTAAGTATATCTCAGTTCTAACTTATTTATATTTAGTTAAAATTGCCTAAAAGCCTAAAAACCAAAGCTTTCCTTTACTGAGTTATAATGATACTTATCAACTGTATTGTAAAAACTTGATATTAATTTTTAAACTTTAGAAAGTGCATATGCTCACCCCAAATTCTGCATATTTAAAACTACCTTTTGGTGATTTCCTCTGTTCTTTCTTTGGGATAGAGTCTCAACTACCAAGCTGTATCATTATCCAATATATTCTCAAATATTTTACTTGTGCTACAATAAGGGAAAAATGTCATTTTTCCCAGTATTAAATTTCTTATCAATACTTTCAAGATTTAGCTGCATAATGCCTGTCTTTATTGCTTTATGGTACCTGCGAGTACTCAGTCGTCTATGAATTGTGACTATCAGATGTCTGACAGTGCCTTACAGGGATAAGCTCTTTTACTGACACCCCTTTAACTCCACCACTTACCCTGATATTGACTAGTTGTCTGCAGCTAAATCATTCAACTTATTTGCTTTGTCCAGTAGGATGTCAGCAGACTTGACACAAAGTCCTGAAAACACTTTCAATCATTTGGTTTTCTACTGGTTTCTTTACTGTGGTCATTATTAGAATAGCTTGAAGTTAGCCTGGGAAGTTAGTTGAGTTAGGCTCCTGAAAATCAAATGATGTCAGGCAAAGTTATGGACCTAAGTGAGATCATAGGCAAGTTCCCCAAAGTTTCTTGCCAGTTACTAGATGGCACATAATCCCTTAGGGAGGCAGGAGGCATGGAATTATGTGAAAATATAAAGAGTTGTTCACCTAGGCAAATATGTTCAAATGGTTAGCAATAAAAGACAACTGATCAATTTGTGTGATTATTTTGTAAAGTATATGTGAGTTAAATGTTGTCTGGATTGGCAGAATAAGTTCATAAATAAAAAGCTATCAAGGTTCCCATACTGAACTATAAATTTGAACTGCCATAGCACTTTCAAGTATAGGGTTGTGCATTGCATTACAAAGCAGAGAGATCCAACTAAATTACTGAAAAAAAAAATCAGATCTCCCTCTACCAGGCAAGATAGAATGGATAAAATTAACCAGTCCTTCACTGAGCAATGACGTATTGACAAACTGATTCTTATGAAGCAATGACAGCCTCACAGCTGTCATTGACCTCAAACTAAGAATAAAAAATGCCTTAGAATATGTATATATTCTTTATACATAAGATTATGAAATTATTTTAATTTTAATAAAAGAAATAATGAAAATTTTACTCTTCCTGCTTGAAAGCACTTTAACCTGAGCCTGTGTACTCGACAAATATTAAACGGTATTGACATTTTTTCTTTCTGTTTTTAGCCTAAGTTGAAAATAGATATTTAATGATTCTTCCACAGATTGTATGTCCTGTGGCCAAATGCAAATATGGCATTAGATTTTCTATAAAAGGCTTTAGCTGCACCTGGAAAAACTCTATTTTATCTAAATTACATCATGATTTTAATTATAGAAAGAGGGCAAAGTGCAGGAGCCCTGTTTCAAATCCCGATGAAGTCAACTATGGACTACATGACCTTGAACAATTAACTTCATTTCTGTTTGACTCTATTTGCTCATCAGCGGTACAAGAAATCAGAAAACAATAATCTTTCATACCAGTGACTGTAGAGAATAGACTGGAGATTGCAGACTAGGAGAGGCAGACATCCCCTATTCAAATTTCCGCTTAGCCATTTGCAATACACCTTGAGCTGTCAAATCATTGAACTTTTTCTTTCTGCCTTGTAAAGTGATGCTAATACACATTTTAAAGAGCCATTGAATGGAATAAATGGAATTAAAACACTCCTATCCTGAATGTCAAAAGCTTGTAGTGGGAGACTTTCAAAGAATGCTGTATTCACTCTCTTATCTGTGATGTCCTGAATATTTTAAGACATAAGATAAAGATGCATTCAATGCATTCAACACATTCATGAGGATAAAATATTCTAGATAGACAGTCAGAGGTAGCTGCGAGAAAAAACCAAATGGGTCTCTTAAGTAAACATTAAATGTAGATAAAGTTTACCCACTGACAGGCAGAGTAAGAGGATCGCATATGTTCCTGACAGCCCAGGTAACATTTAGCACAGTATGCTTTGAAAGGAAACATAGGCCTGCCTTCTAGGAGTAAATATTTTCTCAAAAGTAATAATGAGCAGAGTTGAAGGGAACATACAGATTACCAATCAGGTGAATCTCCTTTGGTTTCTTGGGGTGTGACATGCTGAGGCCACTTATTCAGACTGAATTATTTCCAGGAATTGAACTTTATAATGAATGTGCAAGAATAACAGACAGCCAATAAATAATAGATATCCTTAATAAATGAGTTATTGTAATTATTTTTAAAGAGTTTATGTTTTAGACCTCTCAAAGTATTATATCTCTTAGAACTTCAATTTTTGTCCTCATGTCCATCTGGGATTTACAAAAGCAGTAGCCACAATGTACTTTCAAGAAATATTTCTTCTCAAGATTTTTGTTAAACTCCCACCCTGAATACCAAAATAACCTACCCATTATTAGTCCTTCATGTCCAATTTGGATTAGATAATCATTCATAATGAAACTGTTCCATTGGGCATTGCTTGTTGACATGTGAAAACAATTCTAATAATATACTGAAGCCAGGCATGGTGGTTCAGACCTAGAACCCCAACACTCTGGGGGTAGGCTGGCTGCTGAGGCAGTCGGATCACTGTGAGTTCAAGAAAAGCCTGAGCTATCTATACAGTGAGGTATATTTATAAATATCAACAAAAAATACATTAAAAATAAATGGATTGCAAAGTTGCAATAATAATAAAACATGGCTACAATCAATGACCAAGACAATTAAAGATTTATCAGAAATTAGTGTATATTGTTCTCATATATAAGCCAACTCTCTCACTGTCCTTACATTTTTTGAAACATTTAAGAAAGTAAAAACATAAAATAGTTTTATGGTTAGTTGCAGTAAATACAAAATCAATTTGTCTGAAAAAAATCTTGAATTTTCTGCTTGCACTGAGAATAGAAAAATTTTACTTAAGTTTTGTATTTATGGTTATGTTTATGACTGCAGAAAAAATACTGCATTAATTGCATATCTGAATTAATTTTTGTCTTCTAAAAAATTAAATAACAAACTCTCTTCCTTGAATAACTTGTCTTACCGTTATGACAGAAAAGGAAATGAGTGATTTAACACCATGCTCACAGTACAAACTCTTCACTGTGCTCCCGTCCACCTCTGCTGTAATCAAATGTTGTAAATACAAACTTAGAGATTAATACAGTGCAGAGCTGGAAGCTCTCTAGGGTGGATACAGATTGGAAATCAGTGTCCTACGACAGGAGGGTTAAATAGGGAAGCCCAGTATGCCTTCCTCTTGGGGACATGGGTATGGAGGGCTACTGAGATGGACAGTAGAAAATCTGATCCTGTGTCAAAAACACAAACATAAAAGAAAGGAAGGAAGAGTCACTACACACTTAAGGGCCCAAAGGGACTAATTTTTAGCATGTGCTTAACGATGAAGGAGGAACATATGCAGCCTCATGCTTTGTGTGCACAATTAACCTACCCTTAAATTGTACAGCAGGTATGTAAGGAAGAAATGAATAGTCCAAAAGAAAGGGGATTTAAGAGACATGTTATTGAGATCTTCTTGTGTTTGCTTTTCTGTTTCATTTCTACTAGCATAATGCTGACTAGTCACCCACCCTGCTGGATTGCTTCCTCCTGAAAGTATCTGTAAATCATATTATCGCAGCTATTCTGCACTAAACTAAAATTTAGTTTTCTATTTTGTTACTTGTTTTTAGTTCAAAAATGGCAATAAAACAAAATTTTAAAAAGTTACACACAGACTACAAGTAGGTGTGACATATTTTGAGGGGTGATATACAAGTTCATATACCACATGTTTCTTGAATACAGCACATGTTTCTTGTCTCCAAACCTAACGTATTGTATATATTAAATACTTACACAATTTCAAAATATTAAAAAAGCTATATAAAAAGAGAGGAGGACTGTCACGAGGATACTCTTAGCAATCTGAGGACCTCGTGACTGAAATGCTTTGTTGCCAAAGGAAAGAGGCTAGAGTCAGGTAGGTCTTTTCTTTCCCCTTTTCATTACAGTTTCAAAGATGCCTTCCAAGCAGGGGACATGCTATAATTTCATTTTAATGTCTCCAATTGAATGGTGCCATTTAGTTCAGCTTTTAATGTGGCCTTAAATTGCTGTTTTATTGCCCTTGTTGGCATTCTGGAAGCATGAAATTAGTGAATCACATTTAAAAAGCAAGCAAAACAACAAAAGCCTCGACCGAGTTGAACAATGCCTGCACAAACTACGCGCATGAATAATCTTCTTACTTTAAAACATTGAGCCTGTGTTTGTTTGACGGTTTCCTTGTTTTCATAACCAATTAATTAATTTTGTGAATAGCCTTGTGACCCACTACACTGCAAATGCATGTACTCACGGTGACCTTGAAGGACGCTTTGAAAGAGGATAGTTTCGCAACACTAGCGCTTCTTAATGGGAAAGAAGATTCCACTTGACTCCTCTCAGTGAAAACATCCTGTTATTCTTTTCCATTTTCAAAAAAGTTCCTTGCCCATACTTTCACTGTTTCATCTATTGCACTCCTTCTCTCTGTTATGAGAGTGAGAGTTATATTTCATATGAAAGTATTTATATAGTAACCGTGTGGAAACTATTTCGATCGAGACATCTTTATTCAGACTGGTAGCTCAAAGCACAGAAGAACATGTATGTTTTTAAAATCAAGCTAGCAGTAGTACATAGCATAAATTAATGTGTCTACTCTTATTAAATATAAAGACCAACATCAAATATTCAGTCCAGTGGATTATCATAAGACAGGCATTTTATATCACATCTCTTTATTTGGAGCTCTGATATCTATTTCGAATTTCTAGCAGTGCCCTAATTTTACAATCTGAAATTATCCATTCCTTTGTTTCTGCCTAGCTGTGTTGTAATCAGAGGTTCTTTCTCCACCAACTTAAATTGGGCTCATCTAATTATCCTGTCACTTATTGTGAACCATAAGAAAAAGAGTGAAGGGACTGAAAATTGTTAAAGTTTTACTACAAGTGACACGGGCAATCTTATCATGTAAGGGTCGCTTGACTCTGCACCCTGCAGTTCACTAGACTGTGTTATTTGACGGGTTGTTTAATGATGCTGGCTTACTATCTCATTTACAAGTAGAGGAAAATAATAGAATCAAACTCCTAATGATGACAATTAAATAACTAATGTATCTGATACATAGTAGCTCGCAGATATTGTTGATTAGGCCAGTTTTGCAATTGCACAAGGAACCAACTCCATGCTATTATTTTGTGCTACCAGTTTTTATGTCCCCAGATCCCAGGTCTTCAAATATACCATGGTATTCTATGTCACTAGCTGGTTCTCCATCTCCCAACTGATGTTGAGAGTCAATTTTTCATTGCTTTGCTTTGTTTCCACAACCTGACAGTGCTTTGTAATATGTATTCTAGAGATAATGTTAGTGTCTGAAAAATTTTTAATTTAAGAAAATTGATCCTGTTTATTCTCTGCAAATGAAAAATACATGGACACCAAGTATTAAAATTTGGAAAATATGCCTTTGGACAACTTCTCTGCAAAATGATTTCATTAATATTCAAACATAACCAGCATTATAGTGTGTTTTTTTTTATTGTACCAAGTAAATTTTGGGCCACGAGATATTTAATATAATTAGGAACTATCTTAGAAACAGTAATGTAATTAAGGTCATAATTAAAGCATTTTTTCATCTTTGAGGTAAAAAGTCCTAAAGCAAGAAACAAAAGCTTCAATGAAAGTCCACATTAGAGGAGAACAGATTAGTTAAATCAAAAGAAACTAACTATAAAAGAAAATTGTAACATAAGTGAAGTTTTTTATAACATAATATTATGTAAAACATTGATTCAATATAGTTAGAAATATATAAATATGTGAATTAACAATCACTGGTCATTAATCTCTTAATATCAATAGATTCATTTGCCTCTAAAAAGAATGGGAAAAAAAGAAAAAAAAAAAACAAAAAACAGGACCCATCCTTCTGCTACAAACAAGAAATACAACTCAACTTCAAATCAAATCATTACCTGAGAATAATGGTTTGGGAAAAGATTTTCCAACCAAATGGACCTAAGAAATAACCTGGTATAGCTATACTAATACCTAACAAAATGTTGAATGCATATTCATAGGAGACCACTTCCTAAATATAACACCAGCAGCACAGACACTGACAGCAATAATTAATAAATGGGACCTCCTGAAGCTTCTGTAAGTGGTAGGACATAGTTAATAAGACAAAAAGGCAGTCTACTGAATGGGAAAATATCTTTTCCAACCATACATCTGACAGAGGGATGATCTGTAAAATATAAAATGAACTCAAACTATAAAACAAAATGACAAAAAATTCAATTTAAAAATGGGGTATAGATCAAAACAGAGAACTCTCAACAGAAGAATCTCAAATGGTCAAAAGACATTTAAGGAACTGCCCAACATACTTAGTCATCAGGGAAATGCAAATCAAAATGGTGCCATCTTATGCATGTCAGAATGGCTAAGATTAAAAACGCTGATGACAGTTTATGGTGAAAAGAATGTTGAGCAAGGGGAACATTCTTCCACTGATAGTGGGAGTGCAAACATGCACAGCCACCTTGGAAATCAGTATGACGGTTTCTCAGACAACTGGGAATCTACCACAAGATGTAATAATACCACTCCTGGGCATATAACCAAAGGATGCACAATCATACCACAAAGACATTTGCTCAACTATGTTCATGGCAGCATTATTTGTAATATTTAGAATCAGGAAATAATCTAGATGACCCTCAACCAAAGAATGGGTAAAGAAAATATGTTACATTTACACAATACTCTGCAGTAAAAAACAAACAATGTCATCTTGAAATTTGTGGGTAAACATATGGAGCAAGAGAAAAACATCGTGAGTAAAATAATCAGATCCAGAAAGACAAAAATGATATGTACTCACTCCTAAGTGGATACTTGATGTAAAGCAAAGGATTATCAGGCTACAATCCACAAACCCAGAGAAGTTAGGCAAGATGAAAGATCCTAAGAGGGACACACGTGGAGGGCCCGAGGAAAGAGAAATAGTTAAGATCACCTGGAGAAACTGGGAATGGGAGTTGAAAAGAGGAAATAGGGGAAGGAACATGAGGGCTTTGCGATGGGTGAGGTGTAGAAAGGAAAGAGAGGAGAGCAATGAAAGAGATAGCTTGATAGACTATTATTATGGGACTAGGGAGAAACCAGGTGATAGGGAAATTCCCAGGAACCCACAAGGATGACCCCAGCTTAGACTCCTAGCAACATTAGAGACTCCTAGCCTGAACTGGCCTTCCCTTATAATCATATTAGTGGCTACCCTAATTGTTATCATTGAACCTATATTCAGTAACTGATGGATGCAGAACAGTGACCCACAGCCAAGCACTAGGCTGAGGTCCTGGAGCTTAGTTGAAGAGAGAGAGGAGGATCATATGAGCAAGGGGAAGTCAATATTCTTTTTTTTTTTTTTTTTTTTTTGGTTTTTCAAGACAGGGTTTCTCTGTGGTTTTGAAGTCTGTCCTGGAACTAGCTCTTGTAGACCAGGCTGGTCTCGAACTCACAGAGATCCGCCTGCCTCTGCCTCCCGAGTGCTGGGATTAAAGGTGTGCGCCACCACCGCCCGGCAAGGGAAGTCAATATTCTGATTGGGAAAACCAGACACAGCTGACCTGAGCCACTGGAAGCTCATGAACTCTGAACTGACAGCTGAGGATCCTGTATGGGACCAAACTCAGCCCTCGGAAAGTCGGTGACAGTTATATGGCTTGATCTGTTGGTGGAAGCAGTTGACCAAGACTTATCCTGAGTGCATAAACTCGATTTTGGAGCCCATCCCTATGGTGAGATACATTGCTCAGCCTTGATACATGGGGAAGGGCTTAGTCTTGACTTAACTTGGTATACCAGGCATTGTTGACTCCACATGGGAGGCCTTACGTCTTCTGAGGAGTTTTTACTATTCATGTAAAAACTGACAGGTTACTCAGTCATTTTGATACTCTGTGTTTTGTAGGAAAATACAGCTAATTATAATAGTGTGGGTGGAATCCAATATCAGTGTGAAATTCTGAATACATACCTGAGGCTAGCATGTATATCATGCTTCACTGAAACATCATATAGTAAACGTGACTCCCTGAAAGGAGTTAACCCAAGTAATTCAGTAAAGCTCTGACCTGACGTGTGCTTTACTCAGAGAACTTCTTGAGATTCTTGTTTGGACTATGATTTGGGGCTTCTCCACAGGAAAAAAAAAAAAGTATTGGGCGTGTTGTCGGGTTTGAGCAAACCCTGTCCATAAAAAGGGTACTTTCACACTCAGCAACTACTTGTACTTTTATGTCCTTAAAATAATAAAGTCGAGATGTTCTGATATTGGCAGTTAAGTGTTGAAGTTGTCAAGTTGCAAATGACAAGATGCTTCCTTAAGGATGACTGCTGTGGTAAGTGACATTGCAGACAAGCAAACAAACAAAAAGTCTGCTGTTCAAGCTTATGTAAGGTGTGAGATCAAGCAAAAACGGTTTTGGGACACAGAAGGTATTCAAATTATCGAAAAGAAATAAAATAAACTGAGTAGGAGATATCTAATTCTAGATGTAGGCAATCATGTTATGGGAAAAATAAAACTGCATAAAATCCAACTGTGTTTGTAGTTGGGTTAAATCTTAAGTCATTCCAAAGATGTTTTTTCAGTAATTAACTCTAATCCCTTGGAAATAAACATATGTCTGGTTCCATTTTCTAAATCTGTTCATATTACTATATTTAGGAAGATAAAGGGAGAGTTAAACTGCCTATTATGTAAAAGTCTCCCCTATCAATAGAACAAGCACCATTACTTACTAAGATATAGTTGCTTCCAAATATCACACTATGGAAATCCAAGAAAAGAAGTTTTGAAAATAAATGATCTCAGTCTTTGTCTATAATCTCTCATGAGTGTGACTGAGTGAATTTGAGTATGTGTGTATATGTGTGTGTGAGAGAGAGACAGAGACAGAGATATATTCAGGAAATATAGTTATCTATTTTTATATTTCAGTCATATTGACTATTAATCATATGATATATATTGTGTCAAATAGCCAATATCCATCAGGAATTGGATCTTACAGGAATGGCCTTACCTACTGAACAGGCTTAAAATTGATCAACAAAAGAATGTTTTACTTTGAAGAATATGAGAAGTAAATAAAAATGTTCATAATCAAGCAATGGCTCTCTACTTTTGAATATTTTCTTGTTCACAGTATTTCAATATCCCAAGTAATTCCACAGTACAATTTATTCAAAACCTCACAGCCATTAAAATTAAAAAGATGTCAAAATCAAACCATAAAATTTTGATCAAGATATTTCACACCCTTTATGTTTGACCTCCTTGGTAAAATAGAATCAATACTACCTTGAAGGATTATTTGGAAAAGAATTTTTATGTCAAGTTCTTGGAACACTATAAGAACTCAATAAATTATAAAGTTATATATGCTATTATTTTATTGGTGTCAATGATAGCAATGAAAATACATTTGTTGAGTACTAAGGTTTCTTCCCCTTTAAGAATGTAAAATGAAATTATTTAAGATGTTATATAAATCTATACAGGAGAAGATGCATTTCTTGCCAAATGACTTTAGGGCATATATCAATATGCAAGGTTCCATTTGTACATTTTCAAATATGAAAAAAAAAGTCAGGAAGATTGGCATTTTCATTCAGAAGTTTAAGAACATACTAAGTAGCTCCGCTTTAAATGTGTTTTTAAGGTCTGTGTTAATTGGCTATAAACATGTTGACATGAAAGATAATGGGATTGTCATCACAAAAATCCCACTGTGATATTCTGAAAACTTTCATTGAAAGAAACATTTCAATCAAGTCTTATGAATTTCTCCATACACAATAGAATTGAAATGCAGCTATTCTCTTCCTGGAAATACTAAACAGAGGAAAAAAGTAGCTGGCAAGTTCTGTGACTGAACAAAAATCAAAGACGAGAAATTTGTTAAGATTTAGTATTTTTTGAAGGAAATTTCTAAATCACTCCAGTTGGTTTTTTATTGCTGTGCTTCAGAAATTAACAAGAAGAATTAGCATCAGGGGTCTAAAAGTTATATAGAAATAGAACGTAACTATTTTATTTTATGCACACCCTTTCCATTGTGGAGCCTGTCTGTAGCTGGCACAAACAAAATGACTTGGGTTGACTCTAAGGAGCCCTAAGAGTGGTGTGAGGTTTTGGGGATGACACTGCATTTTGAAAGCTATGAAAGTGCACTTTCTGAGAATAAACCCTAAAGCTTATTTCATAAATAAGTTCTCAACATATTTGTAAACTCACAAATGCGAAGTCACTAGGGTCCATTGACTGAGCATTGGTTCAACACAAGTATGAGGTTCATGTCATTGCAGTAGGAAGAAAGAAGGCAAGAAAACAACCAGGGCTTAATGGTCAATCTGGTTTTCATAGGCGTTTTTTAGTCAAACTTGTTTTACAGGGCAGAGTGAGACCTGTTGTAGAAGACCACTTGTTTGTGCCCAGCTTCTCAGCCAGGGTAAAGTTCTGGCATCTGTCTCCTGCAGGGCTACATGGCTTCTCTCATGACTCCACCTTCTTTCTCCCAGCATTCACTGCAGTTTTTCCAGCCTAGTTCTACTCTGTTCTATCAAAAAGCCAAGGCAGTTTCTTTATTAACCAATGGTATTCACAGCATACAGAGGGGAATCCCACATCAGAGACCCTGTCTTATTAAACCAGAAAGGAAAACGAAAGAAAAGAGGGAAGAGAGGGGGGAGGATGAGAGAAAAAGACAGCAATAGACAGAGACAGAGATAAACACAGAGAAATAGAAAACATCAGGGATTTGGGGAAACATATTGGGCAGATTTTCCAGAGCTCACAGTTAAAATCTTCCTTAGAAATGTATGCTGCTACAGTACTTTATCACACACTCAGTAGCTACATCCCCAGGCCTCATAATAACACTAAAAAACTATGAAAGGGTAGTTTTTAAGTCATCTTTTTGTCTCTATCACAAGTCATAGTGGCCACATCCTCAGGACCTCATTGAATTGGAATTACCATACAAAGCTCCTCCATGCAACACTCATATAATGGAATGACAGCTACATCTTTGCATGAGTTTGAGAGTTCCCCCATGGAAAAGTAGTTCAAAGGCTTGGGAGATAAAAAAGAGTATGGGCATAAAAATAAGTAAATGTTTTTTTTAAAAAAAAATAAATAAATCAAAGTTTTTAAAGAGATAAAGTAAACTTGTAGAAAAAGCAATAGAGAAAGAAAAATAAGCCACGAAAAGATAGAATATACACAGAGGGTCTGGATTATGTATATTATATGCTTTCTTTGATTTTTTTGACTGTGAAGGAGCTAAGTAGAGAGGCATTTCATTGTAGCACTAGTATAAAAGTACAAGATGAGTTGGAGTAAAGATTTTCTCATTGCTGCTTATCAAAGTTATGTTCCACAACCCACAGAGAAAAACAGACAGGGTCCTAACCAAGTTTCATCCTTCTCCTCTTCCTATTACTCTGGCATTTCAAGAGATGATTTCTATCCACTTTTAGTTAGAAAAGGTATTTCTAGATTGTAGATTGATATTCCAAAGGGACAGAGGAAACATCTGTAACTTTTCTAAATTATATGCCTTTAAGAAAAGGGAGCTTAAGTACTTATATCAGGAAATTGTTCTATTTTTACACATTGTCAAAGACATTATGGTTTCAAGTGGCACATCGGCACATCCCATTTCCTTGATGCACATTCTTATGCTTGTCAAAAGAAGGGTGTCATTTCTAAGACCACCTTGATATATTTGTGATCATCAACTTGAATTCTTTCTTCTCTTGTTTACTGTTTTCCCCCTCAATTTCTTGTTCTTTATTTCTCTCTGTTTCTGATGAATTAATGATTATAAAATATTACCTGACTCTGGATTTGTATAGGTGAACAGATAGGGAAAATGTTGTTAATACAGTCAAATATTATTCAGCTGTAAAGAAAAATTTAAATAATATTTGTATCTGGAAAGTATATTTTCTTAAAAAGGTGGCCAAAAAAAGACAATATTTTCTTGTATGCAAAACCTAGCCTATAATAAATGTATGGATATGTGTAAATAAGTATAGTTAAAATCTGAAAATGAAGAAAGGAGGCCACGAAAAGGTAAAATTAGGTGATGAAAAAAGACAAAGTCTAGGCAGAGTGACATATGCGATATGAAAAGGAAAAAAAGAATCTTGTGGAGGGGATTCAGGGTGACACAGGGCATGGGAGGAATGGGAAGAAAGACATCAAAAGCATACTTTGTTTGAAAATGTCACATTGATATATAACATTCTATATTCTGATTTTGATTTTTGATTGTAATTTTAATTTATGCAGTATTGAGATAAAAATGGATGCATTGATCATGGTTGAATCCATATAAAACACAGTCTTTGCTTTATGTAGGAACTGAAGCCTCCATATCATCAGGAAATGAGAAGGGTATGTATTCTATCTACTTGGGGAGGGTAGTTAGCATGCTGATATAGTAAAGTAGATTTTGGGTATGGTATTTCATTATTTTGTTCCTTTCTATGTCTTGGGGGATCACTTTTGTTTCTGAAGAAGCTAGCATTGGCTTCAGGCATGTCGAGTGACATTAAGTATCAACAAAAGGGATTGCTTCCATCAAAGCTCATTACACTTTACTAGCACCGAACCTGTGGGTCTCCACTGCACATTTTGTCCTTCTTTAGATCCTCTGACAGTAATTTTCCATCTAGGCTAATCTGTGGTGCTCTGCTCTATTTCAAGTGTTTGGATGTAACAACATCTGGCCACTTAGTGTGAAGTGCTGTCAGCCTTACAAGGTGCTCTGTGCTGTTCCCAGTTTCCACAACATCCTACAGAAATCAATAGAAAGCCGCCGGTTTGTTAATAAATCTGCAATTAAAATGTAATGAATTTTGAATGAGGAATGATTTCTTTCAAGTGTCACCAAGGACTAGACAGTAATAGTGAAATGAAAGGACAGGAAAAGATTGACTGCAGGCTTCAGCTTTTAACTTTCCTGTATCCCTTCCAAAAGATTGAATTTAGCATGAGCATTTATTTATGTTCAGGTCCCTGCATTGCAGGTTCATCTAGAAAAGAAATTCCTGGTAGATAAAACAACATTGGTTTGGAGAATTTTTAAATTCATTTTAAGCTATACATTTTTCTCTGCAACCCTCCTTTTCTCTTCCCTCCCCTTTAACCCACTCCCATGGTCCCTATGCTCCCAATTTACTCAGGAAATCTTGTCTTTTTTTACTTCCCATTTAGATTGGATCCATGAATGTCTCTCTTAAGGTCCTCATTGTTGTCTAGGTTCTCTGGGGTTGTGAATTGTAGACTGGTTTTCTTTGCTTTATGTTTAAAAAAACACTTATGAGTAAGTACATACTATAATTATTTTTCTGGGTCTGGGTTACTTCACTCAATGATGTTTTCTAGCTCCATCCGTTTGTCTGGTAATTTTGTAACATGAGGGCCTGCCTGTTGGGGTTTCTGTCCTGCCCAGTTCCCACAGCCAGTAAGACCCCAGAGAAAATCACAGAGAGTCTACATTAGGTTATAAACTGATTGGCTCATTAGCTCAGGTTTCTTTTTAACTCTTGTAACTTATATTAACCCATTGTTCTTATCTATATTAGCCACATGCTCAATACCTTTTTCAGCAGGGTAGGCCACACCCTGCTTCTTTGGTGGTCTCGGCAGGAATGCCGAGGGAGCTTCCTGCTTCCCAGAATTCTCCTATTCTCTTTGCCCCACCTCTACTTCCTGTCTTGTTTATGCCTATACTTCCTGCCTGGCTATTGGCCAATCAGTGTTTATTTAAAATATAATTGACAGAATATAGAATTGTCCCACACCAAAATTTCAAGATGTCACTATTTTTTTCAGCTGTGTAGTACTCCATTGTGTAAATGTTCCACATTTCGAGGGGCATTTAGTTTGTTTTCAGGTTCTGACTATGACAAACAATGCTGCCATGAACATAGTTGAGCACTTAAGGAAATGATCAACATCCTTAGTCATCAGAGAAATGCAAATCAAAATAACTCTGAGATTCCATCTTACCCCTGTAAGAATGGCTAAGATCAAAACCACTGATGTTAACTTATGCTGGAGAGGTTGTGGGGTAAAGGTTATAATGTAAACACTCCTGCATTGCTGGTAGGAGTGAAAGCTGGTACAGCCCCTTTGGATATCAATATGGTGATTTCTCAGAAAATTAGAAAATAACTTACCTAAAGACCTAACAATAATACTTTTGGTTATAAATCCAAAGGATACTTAATCATTCCACGAGGATATGTAGGTGGGTTTTTTTTTTTTTTTTAAGATCTTAATGTGTATTCAGTTATTTAAAATGTGTTGGGATCATTTATAAAAGTAGGGATAGAGTGGTTTCCTTCTACATCAGCCTGCATTAAGGAGATTTCATTTCTTTCATTCCTATAGCAATTTTTTTTTTGGAACAAAAATTCCCAGGCCAGCCTTTAATTAAGTTACCAAATGTTACTGATCCCTTCACAACCTACTAAGCAGGGCTTAATATTTCTACATCCTTCTGTAAAATGCCACACAAGAATCTTCCCTTTTCAGCCCAAACCATCATTTTATATTCTGAGTACCCGAGGTCCTTCTCAGCCTCCAAGTAGTGGCCACACACTCCAATCCAGGGGTAGCTGGAGGAAAAGAAAAGATCTTCCTCACCACACCAGTCATTTGTATATACAACTGACATTTCTGTCTGTCTTCAACTCTATTTGCTCCATCCTTGCTTCTCATTTTGCAAAGCCCAGACTATCACAGTCATCTCTGTATTACATTTAAAAAAAAAAAAATCTCTTATTCCCAACTTTCAACAACCCATGCTTTCATTTTCCTAATGAACTTTTTCTTTCTCTACATGCCACATTTCCAGAATTTACCCTTCACTCAGGATATTCTATCTGGCAATAAACCAGCTTTGACAAACAGTTCAAGTATTGTATGCAAAGTCTCTTCATATCTTTTCCAATCCCCTGCGCTTTTGGAAAGTATTGCTACGGGTTTGCCTAAATCACAGCCTTTCCTTAATTCAGTACCCTTGCAACAACCTATGGCACCTTCTCAGTACATCTTGCACAGTACAGCAGGCCCAGTTGTCAGTCATCTTCCTCATTTTTGTAGTCCTGTAGAATTATAGTTGTTATCTCCTTGATAAATACTAACATTTTGCACTGTTTCCAGGGATGCTTAACTCACTCATAATAAATCATATACTGCTGAAAAGAAAATCCCCATCAGATTTGGTTTTCTTCTCATTTATTTGTTTTTGATTTACCAAAGTAATGAGTTTATTGTTTCTGGTATAGGGAAAAAGGTTTCAATAGATTTTTTTAATTTGGTGATGAAATCCTGTTCCAAAAAAAAAAAAATACCCTGCAAATAATGTTGATATTTTAATGATTATAAACTTTTCATTTGTTTATTTGAATCCTATATTAATTTTGACATGATCAATTAATTATTTTACCTTCGTATCTGTATGTGATATGCATGTGTGCATGAGGTGTGAGCTGATTATCTGTATGTTAGTTTCTGTGAGAACATAGTATAGAAACACAGGTTAGAGAGCAATGTAGGAGGCAGGCATTGCTTTCCCTTTGTTTGAATAGGATCTTTCTTTTTGTTCTTGTTCACTGCTATATACACCAATCTAGCAAATACTTCAACTCTAGGACTTTTCTGTTTCCACTTCCCATTCTAATATGGAGCATTGAGATTACTAGGTATGGCTTTATGTAGGTTTGGAGGCTTGAACTTGGATCACATTTGCATAACAAGCACATTCCCCATGGAGACATCTCCTCAACCTTTATTATTTCTTGATTTTTCTATTGCTATATTTTATATCCATATTAAATCAAATAAAATGCCTTGCTAGATAAAAACTATTTTTATTCTCATCAGTCTCAAACCTAAAACTCTTTGTTGTACTAGGAATTTTCAAAGTTGAACTACCTTTGCAGTACAAGCCACTGAAACATTTCATTTCAGGAATAGTAAATAATTCTAAAGCAATTAAATTGATTATTAGGCTTGCCACAATTATACATATTGCAGAAGAACATACAAGGACTCATTTCCAGATTAAATCTTTGCTCTTATAATTCAGAGCCTTCCCTTCTATTATTAAAAATGCTTTTCAGTGTACAAATGACAAAAGTTACATTCAAGAAAGGATATGGGATCTCAGGATACTCGATTCCCTAGTCATTCAAAAGAAAATGCTTGTTCTTGCTGTTGTTGTTTTGCTAGAATGTGGAAATGTAAAGAAGTTGATTTATATTGTCAATTGTGCAGCCATATTGAGTCATTTCTCACATATAATAAACCGTAGTTAAGTACAAACCTGCAGTTGCTGACCTCCTCATTGCCTGATTCATTGTGCTACACACACTTCGAGGAAAACGACCCCATCAATCAGATGATAATGTTTACCAGCCCACAGCTCTCTTCTGAGCTGATGGCTTCCAGCACGAAAAATACATGAATAGCATGGTAAGCTTTGCTTGGCTAAGACTTCTACCTTGTTCTGTGTGACTCGGAGGCAAAGCATTTCATTCGAAAAACCTGACCTTCTGCTAGCCAAATCGGTCCAATCACAGATGCAGATGAATTGAAAAATTCAGGTCCCCCACGTTATTTGTAACGAAAACTCCTTGTGGAGGAATTCACCAGGCTCTATCTCTAGGTCATGCTGTACTGAGCTGTGTAATAAGTTCTTGTTCAAGAGTGTTCCATTTGAATTAAAGCAGGTGCCTGCCTTTGATTGGAAGTAGCCCACTTTGGTATAGCTGAAAAAGAAAGTGCTTCTTATGCATAGAAACGACCTGAAAGTATATCCAAGTGTGAGCTGCCCTCAATTCAGCAAAGGTCTGCATCAGAATGCAGCTTCTTGATAAGAACCTTTTGGTCTTGCCTTCTTCCTTCCTCTTCTAGTCTTTCACAATTATTCCACACAAACAGCTCCTGTATTAGTATTTCAATCCTGTGGTTTTAAAGGAATTCATTCTTTTCCTTATCCTTGAGTGAGAATCATGAATAATTTCCTCATTGAAAGTAAGGTCCAGAGTATCTCATCTTTAGAGGATTCCTTGAAACCCAATTGCGATGGTTAGAGTTACTTGTCAATTAGGCAGGCTGTAGAATCAGCCAGGAATCAAGACTCTAAGCACACCTGTGAGAAATTGTTCGGTATCTGGTCATAACTGAAAGGGATAATATTGATTTCAAAAAATGTGTGCAATATAATTTCATCAACTGAGTTACTGGATTGTATAAAAGGAAATAGGTGATCTAAGCAGAAACATTCATCATCCTCTGCTTCTGACTACAAATGCAGTGGCACCAGATCCCCTAAATATCCACAGCATTGTTTTTTTCCACAATAATGGGCTATAGCATGAAACTCTATGTAAATATCAACAAATATAAAGCCTCCCTTAAGTTGTTTTTATCTGGTTATTTTATCATATAAACAGAAAAGTAGCTTAGACCCCAGGATAAAACAACATTTAAACTCTGCGTTATAAGAATCTGCGTATGTTTCCAAATGAAAATTCAAAAGCAATTTATCAGTTGCTACCTTTCATTTTCTAATCAGGCAATTTATATTTTTAAAATTCTTGTTATTTAAATGCATTGTCACTGAGAACTAGCTTTCATGGTAGCAGAGGGAGAGAAGCAACCAATAGTCCTACCCAAATATGGTGCTTTTGTACCACAATGGCCAGCATGGCACAATGATGGATAGGGTGCAGTAGTGGTGTCTATACTTTGGTGATAACCAACATTAGTCTTCAGGTTTGCTCAACAAGGAGGAAATCATACAAGTACAGGAAAGCTAGTCAGTGACCCATGGACTTTGAGAGAGAACCTACAACTACTTCTATACTAAACTAGCATAGTACTTAACGATATTCTAAATAGTTGTCCTTATACTCACAGATAATTATACTCAAACCTCATCAAGAAAACTTCTCTTTGGTATAAATGGAGACCATTATAGAAAAACAAATACAAATTCAGAGTTGTGGAGCCATGTCCCAGCTGAGTTTTCTACAACACAACTCCTGCACTTAAGGCTCAGAGATCATCTTGAAAGAGACAATGAATGTAAGATTCAGAGGAATGGGGAGCTTATTGTGAAGCTGTATCTCCTAAGATTGACAGAAACTACACTTACAAAGTCGCACTTATATGATTGAACATATAGTGAGCTAAATTGACAGAAACTACTCGTACAAAGTCTCATATGACTGAACAGATAGTGATCTAAACAAGGACAATAGACATGTTAAAGATACTGGAGAGGAGGGGAAAATCATGAGGTATCAACCCTATACAAAATATTATAAGCAACTAAAGAATCTTGGAAGTAGCAGAAATAGTCATCCCCAGAAAAGAATACATCAACTGTTTATCCAACCCCTCCAAACACATACATGAAGAGGCTTCCAATTTGTATTGCCATGTGACTCGTTTCTCCTGACACGTTACACTTTAGTGATACTAAAAGTCATGGTGATCATAGATCAATCATTCTTCTTACCTGAAGTGCAAGGTGGACGAGACATCTTAGAAATCAGACCCCACCGTGTTAATGGCTCACCTAGAGGAGGGAAAAACAAAATAGTAACTTTCAGCTGATAGAAGTCTTCTGAAAGAAAATACAAATTGTTCTGTTTTAGCTAAAAGTCTAGAAATGGGTAAAATTTTATTGTCTTTGTATCACACAACCTATTATCATTGCACAATTGGGATATCCAATAAGTCTGAAGACACAAAGCACACTTGCTGTTTTACATCACACAATGTTTGAAATTTTTGTATGGCTATTTGGAATTTTTTACTTCCTTGAAAAGAGGACAAACACAATTCTATGTTGTTATTCGTTCTTCTTTTCTGACTTGAATGCAAAAGGTCAGATGGGAAAACTGTCATGATATGCTCTTTAGGCTAGCCCAGAAAATCAGAGAGTGGTATTGATTTTGTGATATAAGTGGCAATTTATCACAGTGGCAGTTAAAACAATGCTGTTTGTAAAACAATGGTGACCATTGTTATTACTAGTTATTGTTTTAGGGACTCTTGTAACCAAAGAATCATGAACCAAGCAAAAGAAAATATTTAATCAATTGATGCTTCATGGATAACTTTGCCATATAAAGTTCTTTAGTCTCTCTCTCTCTCTCTCTCTCTCTCTCTCTCTGTATAATTTCACTCCAAATCTAATAAATAATTTACATATTATCTCATGGCATATTCAAATTCTGAGACTAGAGAAGCATTCACTGTAATGTGAATACAGGTTTAATTTGCTGGCTCAAACCTTTACCACTACTTTGACTTAAGCTTTATTCCCAAAACCCACTTATAAAGTTCAGATACTTCCTTGCCATCTCATTGGTAGGGAGGTAGAGATGAGAGGGACCCCAGGACTTCATGGCCAGTTATCCTATTCTATCTAATGAGCTCCAGACAATTGAGAGATATTGTCTTGAAAAATAAACAAATAAACAGCAACAAAATAAATATGAGGAAGACTCCTGAGGCACAAATTCCAAGGTATTCCTCTGTCCTGAGAGACCTTAGCAAACGCATACCTTTGAAACCAGTCCCAAGCTCAATACATCTCAGTGAATTTCTGTAAGTCAATCAAGTGACCTTGAATATAAATAATTTCTTCCATAGGACTCAACATATTCAAAATATTCAATGTGCAGTCAATATAGAAAATGCTAAATCAATGTACAATTTTATTACACATCAGGTCTTTGCCATTCAATGGTTTATTTAGACATAGAGTGAATATCTATTTAAACTGGCAATATTTCAATGACTGCACATCACTACATTTTTGTATATAGAGCTTTTTGTTGTGGGTAGCAAAAATATTAACTAATTTTTGTCAGTTTCTGCATGCCATAAAATGGTTTACAAAAACACATGTTCTTTCATAAATGAAAGAGTTAAGTATATCAGTTTCCTCTCAAATTTAGTAATGAAAAGGAATTCATTAATTTCTATGGTCAATAAAACTTTCCAGGAATCGAGCCAGCATGTCCTAAAGGATTTGGCAGTCTAATAATGGAAATAAAAGATAAAGTGTATTGCATCAGATCACACTGCCTCTTGCTCAGAACACGAAACTCCTGGGGTGCTCATATCCCCTGCATCTCTCTGACTCCACTACTTCTTACTTACTCTTAAGGTGTTGATTTGTAAATCTATTTCTATACTTGGATGTAATTATGCCAAATGTTTCTCTACCTCAGACACCTAGCCTGTATTTTTCCCTGTATTATCTGTTCCCAGAACAAAAAGACTTTTCATTTCAAGTCTCTTCAATGAACATATTAAAATAAAGCACCTACCTCTACCTCTGGTCACCTTGTTTAAGTGGTTTCTCTTGTAAGCTTCTACACCTTTACTCATGTTTCTTTCTCACTGCACTTAACACCAAATGGTATTCAAATTTCTCTATCTGTGGGTGATGCTAAGACTGGTGGTCTAACATCATCTGAATGGATAAGACTAACAGTATATCAGTCTACTCTCTCTATCTCTTTTTCCCTTTGTGTGTGTGTGTATGTGTGTGCTTGTGTTTTCCTGCCTCTACATATTTACATGCATGCATATATGCTGTGTATGTATACATGTATGTATGTATTTATATGTGTGAACAAGTATATGTGCATAACAAAATGTACAGCCTGTTAAAGCTAAGAGAGATCAATAAAGAATTGTTGCACTGTTTAATATATATAATATATATTATATATATATATATATATACACACACATATAGAAATGAGCTATGGATATTCACTGTATTCTTTCCTGGGAAAGATTATTTCTGCTACTTTCACCATTGTTTGGTTGCCTGTAGTTTTTTGTATAGGGTTTAGAAGTAGGTGCTTTCCCTCATTCGCTTTAGCAAGTTTGCTGTCATTGTCCTTGTTCAGTTCATCTGAAAGCACATGTATTATACACAATGAGTAGCTTGTATTTTGTATGCATATACCAACAATTGATAGAAAAAGAGGCCGTCAATTTGACAGAGAGCAAAAGAGGGTATATGCGAATAAAAGGGAAGGGGAAATGATATAATTATAATTCCCCCAAAAGAAACAACAAATAAAGAGCAGAAGTAGGCACTGTTTGTGTTACTGTGTTGATGAAACAGTAACCAACAGCAATAGAAAAGACTGGCTTCACTCTCAAGATAGATGCTATGAGACACAGCATCTTGGGTTTCCCATGACTCAAAAAGAAGACACATATAATGACATTAATTTTCTGTGACAACAGAAAACTTTGTTTTTAAGTTTTACTTTGTCTTTTATTTTGTGTGTATGAGTGCCTGTCTCCGTGTAGATATGTGTACAGAATGTGTTCCTGTTGCCTCTGGAAAAACTGACAGATCCTCTAGGAATGGATTTATAGAAAGTTGTGAGCCATCATATGAGAACTGGAGACCAAACCTGGGTCCTTTGCAAGAAGAAAGTGTGCTTAGCTGCTAGGCCATTTTGTCAGCCCAATTAATTAAATTATTATATCTAAATTAAGGTATATGCTTCTTATTGCAAGAATAGTTCCTAGGCATAAGTGTTCACCATTCGGTAATATCATTGCACTGAAATATCAAATGATCAAAGCAATTACACATATGTTCATTCTGAATACCAATTCTATAAACTGTTGGGCTAAGTAAGTTAAAGAGACTTGAAATGAGGCTGATTTCAAAATTTATTTTTCTGATATATCCACAAAGGAACAAAAGAAGTGGGTTAAAGATGTGTATGTGTGTATTTGCCATAGGAGAGAGAGTGTATAAAATTAACAAAGTCTAGAAATATATAAAATATGCATGATGAATGAACGCATTGCTGTTAATACTCATTTATACTGCTTATTTTCTGTTTGAACCATGATAATTATGCTTCGTGCTTTCTTTAACAGCCAACAGCACCATCATCTACTTTTCTCTAAAATATGGACTGCTATTTACAAACAGTACAAAGTGAAAATTCATGTACTGCACCTATGATCAAATGTGATCAAATCTAAAATCTCATGAGGCTTTATTGAATTATCTTGTGCTCATTTTCACATTGTATAAGTTTTTAACACTTATACACGCATTTCTAAGTAATAGCTTTCTCACTATATAAGAATAAAGGTGGAGTGTTTACTAAAAGAACAAATCATTACCGAAATGGTTGAATATTCAAGCCCTAACATCATCTAACATAGTCATTATAGCCATACTGTTCCTCAATTTTTTTTTCAAACTAGATGAGGATGAAACTTTATAGCTCATATAGGCTTTTCATTTTACTGAAATAAATTATCCATGGCTAGGAAGATGGGTCAGTGGGTAAAAGAGACTGACCTATAAGCTTGATGACTGGAGTTCAGATCCCCAGTCTTCATCTCAAATAAAAGGCTGGATACAGTAGCATCCAGATATAACCTCAGTATTCTGAAAGCAAGATGAGAAGTGGAAATGGGGGAATCACACAGAAGCCCCAAGGTCAGTATACACTACAGTAAAAATCATTGTGAGAGACTGCCTGAAATAGAGGGAGGTGAGAACTGATTTTTCAAATTATTTTCACTTCAGATACTTGCCAGAGCAACAATGTTTCTGGGCTCACATACATATCATGCTTGTAAAAATACACCATCTAAATACATCACACACACACACACACACACACCACAAATATGACCTGACAAGCAACTGTGACTCTTTGAAGAAAAAACATTCTGAATATCAAAACTACAATGAATAATAGGTGAAATAATATGAAGAAGCACTTTGCCCGAATCCCTTCTTATTGGGGTAAAATCTTAAGGAGAAAAAATTGAAAGTGTATTTAATATCTTTAAAGAGAAAAAATTGAAAGTGTATCAGAAATCACATGCTTAGTAGGAAAGCCAGGATTCCAGCAAGCCCTTGTGTATAAACCCAAGCTCCTCCCCCACGCACTGTGTCATAGAAAGCAGTCTTCACCTGTCTATTTTATTTTCCCCCAAATATTTTGCATTTCCAAAACATTTCAAAACATTGAATTGCTTTTACACAATTTACTTTTCCAATAAACCCTGAAAATCTAAATCCTCAGTGTCAGACTATTGCAAGAGAAATGAAAAAAGGCTAACAGTCACTTACAAAAGTATCAAACCAAATCCAAGTCCAGGCAAAGCTGTCCATTTTCCTGTGCATATCAACCTGTGTCTTAGAAACAGATTTTAAGCAGACATTATTTTACGTTAAGATTTCTGGGTTATTCTCAATCAGAATGATCCTTTCCAATTAGTTCTCTAATTCAAGCACTCAGAAACAAGGCATGGCCAAGTAGCGTTACAGTGTTACAGAATAATGCTGACTAGCCAGACATAGAATCTGCAGCAGCACCAATACAGGAATTAATTCTTCATTATCTCTCCAAGAGACTGTGATGAGATCTACAAGAGCACCGGGTCCAAAGTTAGTTATGAAATAGATGATGAATATTACAGATGTGGACAAAGGAAAAACAAGGGAAAGACAGACAAAATTAGCACACATTCATTCAGCTGCTTATCAAGAATTTATCTTGAATTTAACATGAGGAAAGTCATGTTCAATATTTTACCTGTGGCATGAAAATGCATAGCCTTCTTTCATAGCTATAACGGAAGTTCAAATCAGAGCTTAGTAGTAGTTTCCTTGGAAAGAGTAGTTACAGATGCCAGAAGAAAAGATGACATTGTGATAGTCAACATATTTGTAAATATGGCTGAACAGATTAAATTAATGTTTAAAGATTGTTTTTGCTGATTTTATGTATCACCCTTACCGCAATAATTGATGTCTGAGTAACAGATAAAACATGTGTCTCAGGATATCTGTTTTTAGACAATGATAAGTGTTTGAATCAGAGGTGGAGCATAAGAAAGACTGAAATATAACATGGAGAATCAGCATCAACTAATCACTCCACAGCTTTGTTAGTACAGCTCATGTGACCTGAGACCAGGATACAGTCTGCTGGTGGCCATGGCTGATAGTCATTAGCCCTTCAGTGGCCTCCATGAATAGCTCAGCTTTTGGCCATTTATAGGCTTCCAAATCCTATCACTACAAGACTATTTATTCCTGAACATGGCATTTAACTGCTTCAAATTTCCCAACTTCTTTTCCAATTAATAAGTAAAGTTAATTTTGCATGTGGTTGACACACTGTATCCTAAGAAATATCAAGAATGTCTAATATGATCCTCGTTTGAAGTTATTATTCTTCACACTTCTTTTGCAATGTTTAAACAGTTTATCATTCCATCACACTTTAGTCATAATGTTATTCAATGAATATTTATAGACTATTAGATAATGTTAAAATCATGCATATCAATGCTTGTAATATTTGCAACTTCATTTATAATATATAGTTTATGTGACTACTTAACTATAGCTATTGTGTCATGTCTTAACTATTTCCCATTTTTTGACTAGGCTTGTAATGAACATGTACATTATCAAATTTTTCCATAATTGCCTATTCACAATGTTCATAGAATGTTTTGTTAGAATATGGACAGCCAGGTAAATAAATATTTTATAAATATCTTAATGTTGATATCTTTAAAAATGAATTAGATTTCCATTTGCATCACATTTTTGTCATAATTGAATGGGCCCACTTACAAAAATAAATTGCTATTTTATCATTCTAAATAATACTAAAACAATAATATTAGTGATTTTGAACACTGTAACCCAGAAATACTGTGAAGTATTGCATTTTAAATTATTCATGGAACCTTCAATATGATAGTTTGAAAGTACCATTTTATTATTACTTTAACGCTCATTTTCAAAATACCAGTAACCCCATACACCTACCTGGATTAGAGTGCTATATTTTTTTATTTTGTTTTGTTATTATTTTATGTTATAGCTTTGCAAGTCAAATAAGGTATTTGACAATTATATCCAATATATCATTGACTTTTTAAAGTACTTAGCAATATTTGAATGTTTTCTTCATGTTTATAGTGTAAGAAATTAACATTTATGTTAGAAAATTTATAATTATTACACAATCTCATCTGAAATATTCAATCTCAAACACTTAGAAAATATCACATGTTAATAGTTCTAACAAACTAAGCCTTTATATATATTGCAGATAATATATAAATTTTCTTTTAATTTTCAAAAGTATTAAAAAGCTAAATGAATATTTATTAATTTGTATTAGCTAAGGAATATATCTTCATTTACTTTTCAAGGTATAATTTTATTTAGTAATGTTTTGGCAATTACTTTAGATTTAAGTATTTGTGTACCTCTATATTAGTATCTTATACATAATAAATGACATTATGTTAACTATCTATACATGCAAACATTGTGCTATATATGATTACAGAATGTACTTAATTTCTGAAATTGGGTTTGTTACATGAATCTAGCCTGTTGCTCTTGTGGATGTTGGCTTATCAGTCCCTGAATGGTGATACAATGAATTTGTTCCTGAAATCTGAAGAACTGGAAGCCATAAGGGACAACAGATATTAGGGAGGGGAGTCAATAATGACAAAGGATGGATTACAGGTTAAGGACATATGGCTTGTGAAAGAGGATATAAATCTAGATATATTTCTAGTTTTAACTCTATCATAGATTCTATGTGTGTTTGCTTCTGTAATATTTTATAGCTGTATATATTATTGTGTTTCCCATAATATCAGCTAAGACACAGAAAATTTTCACCTAGTATGATTCCTCAAGGCTGGAAGCAAATTGATATGTGTTGCATATAATAGTGATTCATTTATTTATAATACAGTAAACCGAATAAGAGATAAAAATAGTAGAATTCTATAATCTGGGTTGACTGAGATTTCTGTCCCACCTGGTCCTGCAGTCATTTACTTCCAAGGAAACTCACAGAGGTCTACATTAATTATAAACTGATTGGCCTATTAGCTCAGGCTCATTATTAACTCTTATAATTTAAATTAGCTCATAATACTTGTCTGTGTTAACCATGTGGCTCTGTACCTTTTTTGGAAAGCCAGTCACACCTTGCTTGCTCCGTGTCTGGCTTCTTCTGTGTCTGGTTGATGACTGCAGACTAAAACTTCCCTCTTCCCAGAATTCTCAATACCCTGCCTCTACTTCCTGCCTGGATTTCCTGCCTATACTTCCTACCTGGCTACTGACCAATCAGTGTTTATTTAAAATACAAGTGACAGGGTACAGACCATTGTTCCATAGTATTTCCCCCCTGCTTTTTTAAAACAAGGACTCTGAATGGAATCTCCTTTATTTAGCTTTTTTACTGACCATTATCCATAACAACTTGTAAACAACATTTTAAACAATATTTTAACAAAATCCATTATTTAACAAAATACATAATCCATTTTCTGGGAATGTGGGCATAGTTTTCCAGGATACTTCCTGCTGATTGGTGGCACTGATAATCTTATGGGGACCTAAAGAAAATTTAGAATTATGATCAAGTCCTGACTAGAGTATCCTGTGAGGCTTGAATATCTCAAGCAACAGTCTTTGAACTGTTTTGGAGGTAGAACTCAGACATCTAGGCCATTTTTCCTATTGGAGATTTCTCAGGGAGTATTCCTTGGTCAAACCTAATTTTTCTTAATGTAGAATGAATCCACAGTCCCTCATTTCCTGTGTAAACAAAAGCAAAACCTCTTCTCCAAAGTAACATATCTTCTGACTTAGATTTTAAAGTCAAAGCATTTTTGAAATACATATATTGGATTAATCCAGCAGCATTTATAATCAAATGTCTTTTAGCAGCCTTTTCTCCTTCCTCAGTCATCAAAAAATTTAAAGTCAACACAATAACATACGATATCCAGACTCTCTCTGTATTTTTTATCTTTACATGGCTTTATTTTAACCTCTGGTTTTTAATTTTTATGTTTAATTTTTGGCTTTTTGAGACAGGGTTTCTCTGTGTATCTTTAGTTGTCCTGGAATTTACTCTGTATACCAGATTGTCCTTGAACTCACAGAGATCCTACAGCAGCATTTGGCATCATTCTAGTCAACACAAACTGTATGAGCAGGAAATTCTGTCTATTTCTACAAGTATTTGGTGTTACCATTTTTTTTTCTTTTTTTGCAGTTTTGCTTTTGTTGCTAGTTGTGGGGGTTTTTACTTTGAGGTTTGTGGAGGTTGTTTTAAAAATTAGATATGTGGTCATACCTTATTGTGTTTTGAATTTGTATTTCTCAGTTAGATTATTTTTGGAGATCATCTTTTGTACTTGTAATTCACATTGTTCATGCACTTTAATTAATTTCTAATAATGGTATTTATTAGGTGTTCATTATGGTTCAGTATTAAGACATATTTGTAGAATCATCAGAGGCATTATATTTGACAAAGCTGCAAAAACACTTCCAGTGGTGGATGAATAGCTATTTCAGCAAATAGTTTAGGAACAACTGAAAATCCACTGGCAAAGAAAATAAAATTTGGATCTCTTTTCATCTTACTGAGAAATGAACTCAAAATAGTTCTAAAGCTTATATGTATAATATAGAGCTGATAGAGAGCTATGAAATTATTAGGAAATAAAAGCAAATTTCTACCTAGCTATATGATAGGCCCTATGAAAAGAATGAAAGAAAGGTCTTCAAGACACACTCACGATCTACATATTTGTCAGATAATTAACTTTATAAATGTTCAAATATCTCTTGATATAACCCATAAGATAGGTATAATAAACAGTATTAGAAAAAGATCATAAGTCATTAACAACCTGCGTGAATTGCAAGCACACTAAAATGTCCTTAATAACACAATTTTCTCAGAGAAATCAAATTAAATCAAAATAAAGTCCTCCCACAGGATCACCTCATTCAGACTTGATAAGAGGTTTGTGACTAGTCTTATTGTAACTTATTCTGCCATGTTCAGTTGCTATTCCTGGGAGGCCTGCTCCTTTCTCAAGGCATATGGAGAAGGAGCAGTAGATGTGGGAGAGAGGGGAAGTGGACAGGAGTGAAAAGAGGGGAGGCTATGGCCAGGTTATAAATAAGAGAGAAATAAATAAAAATTAAAAAATAGTAAGTTATAACTGCATATCTAATTTTAAAAAGTAATTCACCAAAAAATCAAACTAAACACCACCAACTAAAACAAAAAGCTTTTTTACAAAAAGTATTAACAAGGCTAAAGATAAATGTAGTTCACAATTACTACATTGATTTATAAATAGATGGATCATAAAAATAGTAGGCTACTCTTTAGTGTTAGTCTTTCCTCTGAACAACATTGTTTTGCATATCTTCCTGGATTGGATGTGGAGAATTCCTAATAACATCTTCTCCACTACACAAAAGGACTCACCCTACTCACAACTACTTCCATATAAAAAACCGTGATCTCCATTTTTCTTCATAAAACTCAGAGTCACTTTCCTCGTTACTTCTCTTTTTCAAACCCTGGAATCATTTTCTTTTCATTTAGATGCTATTCATTAATAAAAATTTTCTAAACTAAATATAATCATCCTAATTATTGAACAAATATTCTACTCTGTGTTTGTGTTCGGAAGCTCTGGCTCTCATCATTTCATCTATCAAAGCTAGTCTCTAGAATCTCTAGAGAGGGCAGTTTGCTGTGCTGTAGTTCTCACATTCACATTATTGCCCTATGTCCTTTCAGAGACCTCTTCGGGCATCAGAATAAGATTTCTCCACCTTAGAAACCAATTCTCCTTTGCATCTTTGCAAAAGACCATTGTGAAATATTAGAAGTATTATAAGCATGTATTTTAATAAATACAGAAGCAAACTAATAAAATGGAACAATTTAAAATATTTACATTAAATATTTGGAAATAAGAGTTGCAAACATTTTAAGTTTCATATCATGTTAGATCATTTCAATTGAACTTTGTTGTGTTTTCTGGCCTCTGTGGGGGATCTTTCATGTGTTTGATGATTGCTTGACAATAATCCATGGGAGACTGGAGAAGCACAAGTTATGTATCTAACATAATCTAAGACGCTCTTTCAGTCTTGTGTCATAGCACTACAATAATAGAAGGCAATAGTCAGTAGTATACAGATATTTCAACATGTAATGTTTGCCACACCAAGTCGTGTGGCCGCCCTAGATCTAAGTAAGGATGGTAGAAAAGAACTACCTCTTAATGGGAAGCCTAAAAAACATCCCATCATTTTATCACATTGTGACTACTCTCATGAAGAGAAAACATTACAGACATCTGTGCTGTGGATATACAATGCATCGTTTGTGCAAAGCACTAATGAATTTGCTTTCCAGAGAGAAATAAATAAAAATACATCAACAGAATTAGGTTAACCCAGATTTTGATGACTGCAAGAGAGACATTAAAATGAAGAAAGAAATTAACAGTTTTGTTTTCTAATTTTATATGCAGTGTAATACATATTTTATTTATTATGTCATTAGTTTCTCACTGTAGAAGCTCCCCAGAGAAAGATAACACTCCCCATGGAAAACCTTACCTTCCCTGAGGATTGGATGGGGGTTGGGCGTCAGTGGGAAGTGGATGGGGAGGGAAGAGTGGAGGGAGTGGAAACTAAGATTGGTATGCAAAATGAGAAAAGATAATTTTTTTAAAAAAAAATACTAATTAGTTTAAAAAATGAAGAGTTTTACCTTCATTTGTCAATACCACAATGCTGACTAGAGATTAAACCACAATTCTAATGTGTATCCAAAGTTCATCTTCTTTAACTGACAACTGCTGGTGATAGTTGTCTGTTTGACTATTTACCTAATTGCCCAATGCCACAATAAACCTTGCAAAACACACACCCTGTATCAATAAATATCAGTTATCTGTGGTAGAATATTACTATTTGTTTATCAGCATAGGGATATTCAAATATATTGCTATTAGAACAAAAAAATCACTGATGAATTAGATCATGAATAGCAATAGAGAAGTCCATGTAAATAGTAATGTGTTTTTGTTGTTTTGTTTTGTTTTTAAATTTATTTTTAGAATATTCTTAGAACCAATAGGAGACAAGCATAATAACTTTGCCATGGTGATTAAAGTGTCAAAGCTTATTAACTTCACTGTAATTTACCCAAATAAAAAGAGAAGTTAGAAACTGTGAGTAGTGGGAATACAGACTTTCATTTCAGTCTCATTGAGCAATTTTGTAATAAAGTATTAGAGAAAAAAATATGTTTCATCAAGTAATTCTATCCTCTGAAGGTGTATCTTTTCAGTGTGTGCCTCAGGAGGATAGGGCAGCTGCAGAGAATCTCAGCTCCCCCTATCTTCCTCTTTTTTTTTTTTTTTTCTGGAGACAGAAACAAATCTTCCCAAATGAACCCTTTAAATATGAAACGATCACCAGAGGCTAATTGAAATAACAGACAATTGAAGCAAATTATGCATTCTTCCCTTAGATAAGAGACTTAAATTATAAATCCTTCAAGACTAGGAAGTGTGAAATAAATTGAAATGCAATTAAGTGTCAGAATTAATGATATTTCCAAGTTATAGCTTATGTAATTGCTCAAAATGCATTGAGGCTTTGGAAACTCTGTTTATCTTAATCAACCATATCTCAAGTTTTACTTAAAAAATAAAAATAGAAAATGGACTTTGAAACCAGCTCCTCGTTGTCCACACATAGAGGACATTTTTCCCTTTGCTTTTCTTTCATACCCTGCAAATTCTTAACTAGCTTTTGAGTTGAAAGTAAGCAGAACAGCCTGACTTGGATTCATATTATGCTAAGTCATGTGATAAACTAATACATTGGGCAGCATGTCTCAATTTAAACTATCAATTCCACTTTTACATTCATTAACTAGTACTATTTAACTTTTCTGAAGCTGATAATCTCATTGAATGTCTTGCTAGAAATCATACAGTCTTGTTGATGAAGCTTTCTCCGGGAACTTCAGTTAATGAGTTGCTTTCTTCCAATAGATATTCATACTGGTGGGATTTGTTTGGTTGCCACAAATACTGTGAGCAGAGAAGATAAATTAACTCATTTAAGATCCAAGCTCTCAGGATGGTGAGATAACTTAGTTAAGAAATGACTTACACACAAGCTTGAAAACTTGAGTAGGAGCCGGGGATGGTGGCGCACGCCTTTAATCCCAGCACTCGGGAGGCAGAGGCAGGTGGATCTCTGTGAGTTCAAGACCAGCCTGGTCTACAAGAGCTAGTTCCAGGACAAGAACCAAAAGCTACGGAGAAACCCTGTCTCGAAAAATCCAAAAAAAGAAAAAAAGAAAAGAAAACTTGAGTAGGAGTCTTGCTTGATAGCAACAATGATAATACGGATGTGGAGAAATTTTTGGAAGATCCCAATGGCTTACTAGGGAGCTGGTCTAGTCAAACTGGATTGTGATTACCATGTTCAATAAAAGATGCTATGTCAAAAATTAAGAAGGAGAACATAGAATAAAAACACAAAGCATTGACTTTTGTGCATATAGACACCTTCTCTCATATTTACACAAACAACCAGCATTGGTGATAGGACTGAAGAACACTGTACGTTTGTTTCTGTCTTATCCAAAGAGTTAGTGTCTATCTACATTGTGATAGTATGGAAGAAATAAAGTAATCTTTCTACCACTTAGGAGACAGGACTAATACTTATCATTAAAAGCCAATGTCTTTTTAACAAATTTAAATTTGATTCTTTTATGAAGTTTCAGTTTGGATGGGACAAAAGAACATTAAATATGCATATGACAAAAATTATTCTGTTGAACAAATTAAACAATTACAAAGGGAGAAAATATTATCCATAATCAGGGTCTGAAAATTATTGCCATTATTTAAATAAAAAATTAAAATTACCAACTCATTAAACAATGAAAAATTTAAGTCATTATCTTTCAAGTTAAAGAGAATTCTATCAACTAATTTATCTTTAGAAAAGACGTTTTTCATAAGGTTTGATCACTGAATTTCTAATATAATTCTATTTACCAAAAATCAAGTACCCCCATATATATATGGTATTATATACGCTATAATACAAAATACTGTAAGGTATTTTATATATTTATATATAAATATAAATAGATTTTGTTTTAAGGTTAGAGGCAAAGAATACAGACTCCAAGATCTTGACTTATGGAATTCCTGCAGTGTTTCCAATGTAATGTCAGGTAAAAGTTCCTGTGGGATGGAAGATGAGTTTGTGTGCGACAGTCTCCTGTCAATCCATGCAAATCCCTCAGTTGTGTGCTATAGCCAAGCTGTGTCATTTCACAGACATTACCTGAATGCAGACCAGCCAAAAGTCCACTTCCTTCTACATTAGTCAAAAATCTACTCCGTTTGTTGGGAATAAAAGCTATTCTCTTGTATTATAATACAATATTTTATACTTCAGAAATGTGTTATGATTACGACAAGGGAATATTCTCTTCTAACTAATAAATTTCAAATGATTTCTGAATAAAATATGAAAAATCTATTGACATGTCTCATCAGAGGTATATTCACATACAATTAAGCAACTTAATTAAATTCAGAAAAAAATATAAATATATCTTTATGTGGACAAGAGTCACATCTAAAATGCTAAATATCAAGGTCCACCATTGAAATAAAGGATACATGGATTCTGTCCATTAGCACAAATATATGCCCACAAAATATCGTAATGCAAAAATATTTAGACAGCTTTTTTCTTTGAAACCCATTTTGTCCTATTTAAAATACTTCAAATACTCTTATAATCTAACTGATGCTATTTACTTACAACTAACAAAATAATTCAAATTCATTGATTTTCCTTCATTTGTGACATGTGTTTCTTCTTTTGAACTAGAATCCAAACTTCTCTCTCTTTTCTTACTATGGCTTCTACTGCATACTGTAAACAACTCACATTATTTACATTTGCACACCTAACAGAAACAGTTTTAGAAAGAGAAGGCTTGTTTTGACTCATTGTTCTAAGTGTTTGAGTAAAACATCATGGTAGAGGGAAACCTGTGGTAAAATCATCTGTTCACATCAAACAAGAAAAGTTACCAGGGGAGGTAGGAAGGGAGTGTCCATTACTCTCCAAGGATCTTCCCTGTTAGCATACTTCCATCAGCTAGAATCCAATTCTTACAGCATCTAGAATCTTCTGAAACTGTGCCCCAAGCTGGAGACCAACTGGTCAAAATACGGACATGCTGAGGATATTTCAGATGTGAATTGTAGCACTCCTACAGAATAGGCATTGAGATCAAGCAATTAATTAACTGGGTTCTTCTAGATAAAATCCCAAAGACAAAAACTTAAGTTTGGAATAATCCTAATAATTTTCAGTTCAACAATGCAGAATGGGGGAAGGGAAGTTGGAAGCAGGATGATAGGGATGTGTCTTGTTTTCTATGCAACAGGAAGTGTGGAATATATGACAGAGTTATACAAGCAGAGTGACACAGTGGCTGAGGCTGCTGAGACAGGAATAAAGCTCTGCTAAGCTCAGCCTGCTATTCAGTTGGCAGAAGGGAAGGAAGATGTCAAGAAATGTCCTGTGTGTTCTTGAAAAAGGTTGATGTCTGCAAATGCATGACCGATGAGGCTTGTGGGGAGGCATTTATCAGCAGCAGCATTTGCTACAGTGGTATTTTTGTTTACAGCTGCTTAACACAAAGATAACATAAAAAGGCAGGAGGATTTTACTTGTATAATTAACTCAATAGCAAACCTCATATAAAAGTAGTTTAGAACTTCTTGTAATAAATAAACCGCTTAGCCTGCCAGAGTGAAGACATATTACGTTCCTGTGATTAGTAGTAGATCCAATGTTTTTTATCTGTGAAATAGCTAATGGTTATAAATTTTCTTATTAGGAACATAAACATTTTCCAAGATGGATGAGTTCACATTTTTAAGCATGAAGTTCGAATAGTACATAAATAATAGTTTTGTTAATACATCACTTTTCAACCTCAAACAGTATTGCTTTTAATCATACCTCATTTGTTTCTAGTCTTATATTGGAATACATTTTTGAAACAAAACCACGATTATGGATAATTTTTTTCTTACATTCAGGAATTTCTTCTTGTTCCTTTATATTATCAATTCTTTAAACATGACAGACATTCAATGTCCCTCAAGTTAAACTGATCTTAGATGGGATTAACTCTATATATTTTCCTTGAAAGTTCTGAGTAGCTGTATCAGTCTACAAACTAAACAATATAGTGAAAACCCGAAATTTTCCCCTACGTTTATTATCCTGTGATTGTAGATTTCTTGCTTTTATCCTACCACCTGTGTCCAAATGCCTGGAGACTTGTGTCTAAAGCGGGTTATTTATTTCTGAACAAAAATTCCTCACAATTCAGGTATAATAGTAGAGATTTCAATTAGGATATGGATGTAAACAGCACCAGAAAAAAACAAGTTTTGAACCATCTTTTCATCTGGACAGTACAAACTGAGCTGACAATATCTTGTCTCTATTGAGTAATATACTGTGTGGCTCTGGCCAAGATTGCATCATGTCAGGCCACAGTAAGGTCAATGGGCAGGAGAGAAGGGATATGGATCTCGTGGTCATATTGGTCAATGCCAATTAATTTCCCAAACTCTGAGTGTCAAATCCCTCATCTATAATGAAGACCCATCAATATCGACCTGATGGGGCTGTCCTGAGGACAAGTGAAGGATGCCAACACCCTAGGCACAAAACTAATACCTGTCACATAAAACATGCCTGACATATATAGCCAACCATTCGCTTCTGTTCTGAAACTTGAGGCGGCGACAATGTAATAGGTGAGATACAGCCTGATCATGCTTATAGCAATCTTGGTTTTAACTGACATATTTTACCATATAACTACAGCCTACATCTTAACACATAAAGAGTGTCTACCCTCATTTAGCAATGATTAATACATTATGAATAACACAGTTTAACAGATGGTGAATAAATTAATAAATTTATTAATATTTCATATATATATATATATTTCTGAAGGTTCATCCCATCATTGTCTGGCTCAAATTCCTTAGCCATGATTTGGGTTGTGAAGCTTTCTAGTCTTGCTTTAAATATGCTATGGCCTATGTGTCCCCAGTAAACTGCCCTTTGTCAATCTGAATCCATCTACCTCTTGCTTTGGCCACATGGTAAATTACAACTGTTTCTCTCACTTCAAATATCTACCTATTCATTATCTCTGCTTCTATTTTGTCACATAATCTCACCCTTAATAAAGTGGTTTTTCAACATGTGACCCAGACACCTATGTATTATATCAATGTCTGTTAAATATACCTTTAATCTGGTGTGGACATCTTAGAGGAAGCTGCTCTTTCTGCTTAGTTAGTGACAGTCCTCCAAGTTCAGAAATCATGGATCTACCCTCATCTTAAAGAGGAGTCACCATGCATAAGACATTTGGATTCAAAATTTCTGTAGCTGGATAATGGAAACCTGTTGATTGATGTTTCTGTCCCACCCAGTCCTGCAGTCATTCAATCACAAAGAAATACACAGAGGTCTATATTAATTATTAACTGATTGGCCTAAAGCTGAGGCTTGGTATTAACTCTTATAACTTATTTTAGTCAATAATTCTATTCTGTGTTAGCCACATTGCTTACTACCTTTTTCAGCAAGGCAGTCACATCTTGCTTGTTCTGTGTCTGGCTTCTTCTCTATCTGGGTAATGATTGCAGACTGAAACTTCCCTCTTCCCAGAATTCTTGTTGCCCCACCTCTATTTCTTGCCTGGCTTCCCGCCAATACTCCTGCCTGACTACTGGCCAATCAGCTTTTTTAAAAATACAAGTGACAGGTTACAGACCATTATTCCACGCAGGAACCAGCCCAGCTCAACTCCCTTATATTTTCCTTAACTCTGTGATGTCAAGTGACCTATAAATCAGCCAAAGGTCATATTTTATAATGCGTTCAAATAACCAGTATCAGGTCACCTGCTCTGTAGGAAAGTATTTTCCCAGTCACTTATAGCAATATTGCTGCCTGTCAAAAATCACAGTGTCTTTGTAGTAGTGATTATGTCTACTACCTGATCTGTTCTAAGAAGTATAAAATAAGAATCTGTCTCAGTAAGAAACTTTCACTGTATACTTCCCTAGTGGCAATAGTTTAGGACACTCTACATTCACTACTACTCAAGTATTTGGTGTATTTGAAGGACTGCAGATGGCCATTTGACTTGTTCTTTCCCTCTTCTAAATACTTGAAATCTCTTCATTTTCCAGGGAATCTGCCTGGGAGCATACTCCTCACATGTTCTCTGAAGGTCTCATTAGTTTTGTACCGGCCATGGCTTTAGACCTCTGCAAGATATTCATCAGTATGGCTATAGGATAGGTTCATTTCAGGTTCCCTATCCTCAGGTGCCCAAGGAACTAACTGGGGACATTGCCCTGGGCATCTGGTAGCCACTCCAAGTTCAAGTCTCTTGCCAACCCTTAGGTGGTTCCCTTAACTAAGATATGAGTTTCCCTGCTCCCCTATCCAACCTTCCTATATCCCCAATCATCCCGTTTCCCCAAGTTCCCCTCATTCTCTCCTTCACACTTTTCTCTCTCCATCTCCCCTTAACCCCATCCCACCCTACCCCCAAGATTCCAGTTTTTTGCCCGGCAATCTTGTCTATTCCCCATAGCCAGGTTTACCTCTTTCCTATAGCTAATTAAAGAGAGTGGTACATGGGCTTTATATTCATGATGTGTTCTTATTTTTCCTCCAAAGGTCTTCTATGGTATTGAAGGTGAGAAATGTGTTACCTTCTACGGGACATTAACTACAATACATACTCTGGAAATCTGGAAGCACTATGATCAGTAATCTGTTTAATATTATCAGCATGTTTAAATACTCATCGGACTCCATTAATAATTCTCATTTTAAACAAAGAAAATTTCCTTTAAGGCAAAGAGAGTAAAGTTTTTTCAGGGATTAGCCCCTGGTACACAATTCAATAACAAATAGCCAGTCCTAAGCACAGATACTTAAGGGTATTGCTAAATAGTTTATGGATTCTGTAGATTGTGCGTGTGTTTATGTGTGTTTGTGTGTGTATGTATGTATTTGTATGTGTGTACGAATGACAATTAAATAAGAGAGGAAATTAAATGACAAATATGAGAAGAAATGGGGAGGAACATGGGAAGAGCTAAAAGGGTAAAGATTATCTAAATAGAGAACTTTGTGTGAATTTCTAAAAATATGAAATAAATGTAAAAATGAGTCAAAGAAAATTTTAAAAATTTATGAAAAAAAGATAAAATTCTCTCCTGTAACTTGGACCAGTTCTTTAGAAATTCTCCCAGGGCATCACTGTGTTTAACTTTGGTCTCTAACGCAAAGAACAAATGTGAAATGTCACAAGCTCTTTCTTGGAGGAATATGAACATCTGAATAGCTAATCTTGAATTCTTCACAGAGCACAGACGGCTCAGGAATTCTGAACTCTTTCTTGGATAAGAAAAAATAGAGGGAAAAAAAATCTCCTTATGCACAGAGAACTCAGGTTTGCTCAGACCAACTGATTAACTCCTCTAACAAGTTGCTTTAGATACGCCAGTGATCAGTGTTGCTCAGACCAGATGATGAACTCAAAAGAAATGGGCATAGATATTCCAATGGGTTTTTCATTTGAGGGAAGACTTGACAGTGAGTAACTGAAATCTTGATCAAATGACTGATTTTTCTTTCACTGTTGCTCAGTCCTTTCTTGATTTACCTTAACCTCTAATATCAAAATAGTTGTTCCCTTTATTCCACTGCCCTAGAAATAAATAGTAAATATTGGATAATCTGACTAACTCTGTGCATCAAAACATTTTGCTCCTGGGTTCTTCAGAATGATGGTAAGAAAACAGTTAAATTATAAAGAGAGTTTTAAATAATACCACAAGGAAATGTGATTTTTTTCATTCTTTCTTATAATTTTATCTTTAAGTAGTGAACTGTATTCCTGAAAAAAAATTGATCTGTAAATTATTCCACACAATTCTTGTTTGTTTGCTCATCTAGACTTCTTCCATGCATGTTATTCATGGCTCCCCAGAGATGTTTCTGTACTAACACAATGTGTATATTGTTTAATTGATTATGTATAAGTGTATATGAACAGAAATTGTAGGAAACTAGCTCCTATAATTATGAGATATGGAAAGTGTGAAATATGTAGGGAAGGCAGCAGATTGGAATTTATGTGGACAGCTGATGTCACATTCTCAACATCAAATCAAATATAATCTAGAAACCAGTTCCTTCCTTAACTAGATGGATGTCTAAGTCTGTTTTACCCTGGTCTTCAATTGGTTAGATGAGACTACCCTGAACCTCATTTACCAATTAAGACCATATACTTCATTTATATCTGCTTACTTAAATGTTGGTAATGCTTTAAAATATTCTTTTTTTATCCTACAAGATTCATATTTTCATGGGATGCATGAATGTGTGAAAGAGTGGGTCTTTATGTTCATGCGTGCTTCTTGTGTCTTTTCTTGGGCTCTTTTCCTTCTGTTTGTTTTGTCCTATTACAAAGTGCTTGTTTTTTGGTTAAAATTATTATATTATATTTATACATTTATTTATATATTATATATTATTTATATATTTATTTATACATTTATATTTTATTTATGTTTATTTATTATACTTATCCCCTAGATGCCTGCTAGTTTTCTTTTTCCCCCTTTCTTTCTTTCTTTCTTTCTTTCTTTCTTTCTTTCTTTCTTCCTTTCTTTCTTTTTTTCTTTCTATCTATCTATTTATTTATTTTGGTTTGTTTGTTTTTTGTTTTTTGAGACAGGGTTTGTCTGTAGCTTAGGGGCCTGTCCTGGAACTAACTCTAAAGCAGGCTGTCCTTGATCTCACAGAGTTCTCCCTGTCTCTGCCTCCCATGTGCTGGAATTAAAGGTGTGTGTCACCACTAACTGGCACCTGTTTGTTTTCTAAGGAGTCAGAAAGGGAGTAGGTCTGGATGGAAGGAGAGCTGGGAGGAACTGGAAGGAATAGAGGACAGAGAAACCATAACCAGTATATATAATATGGAAAAATCTATTTTCAATGAAAGAGAAATAAAACCCCAAATTACACATGCAATGGCAGTGTCCATACAGTCCCTGACTTTGCATGCATTTTCTCTGTAATTTGTTGTCGTCATGGTTTGCCTAAATAGCTGGGCCTTAAACTCTTTCAGTAGCCAACTACTCTTCAAGGCTCAGTGCCAAAAGCATATACTGTAGAGTCTAAATATATTCAATTCTTAATTATTACCATGTATGTCTGTTGTATATGACAAGTATCTAGTATAGATTCTGAATGAATACATATTGAAAGAATAAAATCCGTGTACTTATTTAAAAGAAAATACCTTCCTAGCTATATCTAGACTAGCATTTGAATAAACCACAGAAACCAAAGCCTATTAGGTTGACCCACAAAATAGACTTCACATTATTTGAGAATAATTTCAGCCTTATTAAAGTAAATTGTAAAAATAGTAAAATAATTTCCTTCAAAGTTGACACTTAATTTTTCTATTACAAGGTGAAATTTTTATTTTGTATCTTGATTATCAATCAGTGGCATCACTCTATTATTTAATGGGGCTTAGTCTTTATTCATATGTTGGCCCAACATTTGGCCCCATTGTGGACAACTGCATCCACTTAAAACCTGAGAGAGTTTGAGAAGGAATTCTAGACACAAAAAGAACAAAGTCAACCATGGCTTCTTGGTAGCATTTTCTCAGGTGGGCTCTGTTTGCTAGAGGCAAGTATGTCTCATTTACGAGATTCTTCCTGACTCAGCTTTGGCTGCAAAAACTTTGCAGTCCTTTTGATAGGCTCTGCCACAAAACACTTAAATGGTGTTTATAAATAGCTGACAGCATGCTTCTTGGTGATGGCAGAACCTTGAAATTTCATAGAGTTTTGGCAATAAACATGGCTCCTGCCAGTACCTTAACCATGAAGCTAGATTCTCAGAAAGCTGCAGAATGGGGTGGATAAAGACATCAAAGTCACGGCTTTAATCCTAGCCTTATTGTTTAGCAAATTAAAGACTATTGTGATCAGAAAAAAGAGAGATACAGTAAAGATAGGTTCAGAAAAAGAAACCTCTAAATGATTTACAATATGTTAAAAAATATAGGTAGGCTTGGGAGAGAAAAGAAAGACCTGGATGGAGAGGGGAGGGAGGACCTTGGACTGCCCACAGGGCAGGGAACCCTAACTGCTCTTTGGACTGCAGAGGGAGGGGGGAGAGGAGTGGGGCTTGGGAAGTGGGGGGGAGGGGGAGGGAAAAGGGAGGCAAGGAGGAGGTGGAAATTTTTAATTAAAAAAATTTAATAAGTCATTGTTTTTTACCGCAGAGTAGTATTCTAATGTGTATATATTCCACACTTTCTTCATCCATTCTTCCATTGAAGGACATCTAGGTTGCTTCCAGGTTCTGGCTATTACACATAATGCTGCTATGAACATAGTTGAACAAATGCTTTTGTCATATGATAGGGCATCTCTTGGGTATATTCCCAAGAGTGGTATTGCTGGGTCCAGGGGTAGGTTGATCCCAATTTTTCTGAGAAACCGCCACACTGATTTCCAAAGTGGTTGCACAAGTTTGCATTCCCACCAGCAATGGATGAGGGTACCCCTTTCTCCACAACCTCTCCAGCAAAGGCTATCCTTGGTGTTTTTGAATTTTGCATGCAAATGGATGGAAATAGAAAATACTATCCTGAGTGAGGTAACCCAGACCCCAAAAGAAGATCATGGGATGTATTCATTCATAATTGGTTTCTAGCCATGGATAGGGGCCACTGAGTTTATAATTTGTGATCCTAAAGAAGCTAAATAAGAGGGTGAACCCAAGGAAAAACATATAGTTATCCTCATGGTTATTGGAAGTAGACAAGATTGCCGGATAAAAAATTGGAATCTTGGGGGTGGAGTGGAATGGGGGTAAGGGGAGATGGGGAGAGAAAAGTGTGAAGGAGAGGATAGGGGGAACTTGGGGAAACGGGATGATTGGGGATAAAGGAAGGTTGGATAGGGGAGCAGGGAAGCACATATCTTAGTTATGGGAGCCACCTAAGGGTTGGCAAGAGACTTGAACCTGGAGTGGCTACCAGGTGCCCAGGGCAATGTCCCCAGTTAGTTCCTTGGGCACCTGAGGATAGGGAACCTGAAATTAACCTATCCTATAGCCATACTGATCAATATCTTGCATATCACCATAGAACCTTCATCTAGCAATGGATGGAGATAGAGACAGAGACCCACACTGGAGCACCGGACTGAGCTCCCAAGGTCCCAATGAGGAGCAGAAGGAGGGAGAACTTGAGCAAGGAAGTCAGGACCACGAGGGGTGCACCCACCCACTGAGACAGTGGGGCCAATCTATTGGGAGCTCACCAAGGCCAGCTGAACTGTGACTGAAAAAGCATGGGATAAAACCGGACTCTCTGAACATGGCGGACAATGAGAGCTGATGAGAGGCCAAGGACAATGGCACGGGATTTTGATCCTACTTCATGTTCTGGCTTTGTGGGAGCCTAGACAGTTTGGATGGTCACCTTCATAGACCTGGATGGAGGGGGGAGGACCTTGGACTTTCCTCAGGGCAGGGAACCCTGACTGCTCTTGGGACTGGAGAGGGAGAAGAGGAGTGGGGGGAGGTGGAGAGGGGCGGGAGGAAGGGGAGGGAAATGGGAGGCAGGGAGGAGGCAGAAAATTTTTTTTCAATAAAAAAAAAAAAAAAAAAAATAGGCCGGGCGGTGGTGGCGCACGCCTTTAATCCCAGCACTTGGGAGGCAGAAGCAGGCGGATCTCTGTGTGTTCGAGACCAGCCTGGTCTACAGAGCTAGTTCCAGGACAGGCTCCACAGCCACAGAGAAACCCTGTCTCGAAAAACCAAAAAAAAAAAAAATAAAATAAAATAAAAAAATAAAAAATAAAAAATAAATAAAATCCGGGTCTTCAATTTAAAAAATTAATAATAATAATTAAAAAAAGAAAGAAAGAGAATAGTTGGATGTGGTGGCACACATCTCTATTACCAATACTCGGCAGGCAAAGGCAGGTGGATCTCTGAGAGTTCAAAGACAACCTGGTCTGCAGAGTGAGTGCCAGGACAACCAAACATACACAGAAAAATCAATTCTCAAAAAACAAAAAAAATGAAAAAGAAAAAATAAAGTTTAAAATAAAGCCACATATAAAAGGAAAATACACAGAAAGTCTGGATACTGTATGTTATTATATTGTTTTTGAATTGTTTGAATGCTGAGGAAGGAGCAACAGTTGCTAAAAGAAATTTAATTATAAATTTTGTTGGATTAATCCAACATAATATATTTTAAAAATGCCTTGACTTCAAAATTTAAGTCAAATATATGTTACTATGGAGAAGAAGTTTTGCTTTTGTTTCCACAAAAAAGTGAGCGACTGTGGATTCTTTCTGCATTAAGAAAAATCAGATTTGATCAGAGAAAAACCCCTGATAAATCTCCAGTAGGAGAAGATAAGACAGATGTCAGAGTTCTACATTCAGAAAAGTTTCAAGACTGCTGGCTGAGATGATCAAGCCTCAAAGGATTGATTATAATTCTAAATTTTCTTTAGGGCCCCATAAGATTATCAGTACACCCAATTAGTAGGAAGTAGCCAGGAAAACTACACCTGCATTCCCCCCAAAAAATAGATTATGGATATTTATCTTTGTGTAGATTGTTGGTTACAAGATTGTTGGTCAATAAAAAAGCTAAACAAAGGAGATTTGATTCAGAGTTTTTGTTTTGGAAAAAAGGAGGAGGGTAGTGCTGTGGGACAATGGTCTATACCCTGACACTTGTATTTTAATAAAATGCTGATTGTCCAGTAGCTAGGCAGGAAGTAGAGACAATGGGACAACCATGCAGGAAGTAGAGGCAGAGCAATGAGAACAGGAGAATTATGTAAAAAGGAAAGAGTTAGCCTGCAGTGGTCACCCAGACACAGAGGAAGTAAGATGAAAATACCTTGCTAATGAAATGTACCAAGCCACATGGCTAACACAGTCAAGAATTATGAACTAATATAAGTTATAAAAGTTTTAAGAAGTTTGAGCTAATAGGTCAACCAGTTTATAACTAATTTAGATCTCTGTGTATTGGGGGCTTAATGACTGCAGGACCAGGCAGGACAGAAACCTCTGTCAACAATATGCCTATAGTTTTACCCATGCCCATTTTTGATGTGGAATTCCAGCAGGTTGCAACATTACACTGTTGTCATGTGTCCTTTAAATTCCTTTTTTGCTGTGATGGTTTTTCTGATGATTATCTATTTCTTTTAGTAATTTTAGCATTCTTTTTGTCCCCCCCGAACAGTGTTTCTTTGTGTAATCCTGGTTGCCCTGAAACTTACTCTTAGACCAGGCTGGCCTTGAACTCACAGATACATCTACCTGCCTCTTTCTCCAAGGTATTGGGATTAAAGGTGTGCATCACTGCTGCTCTGCTATGGTCCATTTTTACTTATAGTATGTTTTTAATTGAGATAGAATTATTTCACTTTTGGCTTCCTTTTCCTTCTTTTATCTTCTCCCTTGTACCCTCCCTCAAACTCCCTGGTGTCCCTCCCCACTCATATTTCAGAATTTAATTTCTTAGAATTCATTATATGTATCTGTTTCCTGCTCTGATTTAAATATACTAAAAATATTCATTAAAACACTGTTTGTAAAAACCAACAATTCAAGTAAGATAAATATGCTTTAATAAAGAGGAGCTTCAAAAGTTCATTTATGTTAATGTAATGATTACCTTGAAAACCATGTCTCCTTTCTGTGTTTAATGACTTACCATGATTTCCATTATCTGTTAATCTTAATGCATATATCCATATATTCATATATATACATATACAATGTATATGGTAAAACAGATATTGAATATGAACATCAATGTTTGAATTTGTTGAAGAAATCTTCAATAGTAAAAGAAAAATATAATCATTTATGTACTGTCTTCGGGAATTTCAGTTTGTCAGACATGTGAACGTCCTAGTCTTTGATTCAGAGTGTCTATTTATTCATGAACTTGCCCACAGACAATACTATTAGATATTTTGCCCATTTTTAGTCCAATAGAAGAAATACAACATTTTATCTAGTTCAAATGTGTAGTTCCAGTGAGTGAAGGAAGGCATCTGTTCACATGTGTAAGGAGCATTTACTTTTCTTTTGATAAATCATTCCATAATCTTCCATTCATTACTAAGTGGATTTGCTGATATGATTTTCCATAATAAAGTAAAGGAATATTTAGTGTAAAGAGTCTCCGGTTTGTCAAATTATGTTTGCTGTAAAATGTTTTTAAGTACTTCATAATTTTTTCCTACATTCAAGTGTAGGAGGAGGACACTTGTTCTTCCTGACTGCACAGAACAAAAATTCCAAGCCCTTTTGGGTTTCACATGGGTTTAATCTACCACATTGATTCCAGTTTGTTGTAAGGAGGGCTGCTTGTTGGTTTCCAGCTGCTTAGCCCCAAAATAATCAGACAGAAACTGTATTAATTAAATTATTGCTTGGCCCATTAGTTCTACCTTCTTATTGGCTAACTCTTACATATTAATTTAACCCATATCTATTAATCTGTGTATCACCATGTGACTGTGGCTTACCAGCTAAAGTTGTGGCATCTATCTCCAGCAGGGCTACATGGCATCTCTCTCATTCCACCCTTCTTTCTCCCAACATTCTGTTTAGTTTTCCCCTCCTAGCTAAGTTCTGCCCTGCTATAGGCCCAAATCCATTTCTTTATTCATTCATCGAAATCACAAAATACAGAGGGGAAACCCACATCACCTCCCCTTTTCTATATAAATAAAAAGGAAGGTTTTAACTTTAACATAGTAAAATTACATATAACAAAACAGGTATCAAGTAAGAATTACAGTTACAATATTTACATCTATTTTATATTTTATCATAGCTAAGAAAAACTACAACTATAAATTCTTCAACCCTATCAAAGACTTCAGAAGGAAGTTGTAAGCAACTTCCAAAAACTATAGAATTGACAGAGTCTTTTGGCTACCTATACGTTCTTCTGTACTGTTAGGGCATCCATCTTCAGCTTACAGGCCCATCATATCCAGTAGACTTCTCTCAGCATCAGCAGATAAAATCCCACACCATTTTGAAATGCAGACATTCTGGGCTATGAGCAGCATACTGTGGCTTGCTTGGTGGCAACAAGAGCCAGCTGTGTGCCTAGAGATGGGACATTGTGCATGGCTCTCAGTGGCAGTGAACAGCTCCGCCATGCTGGGTTGGGCAGGGCAAGCAGAAAGTGCTGTATTTCCCCTAGCAGTGGCGTAGCTTATGTTTTTAAGAAGCACTTAGCATTTTAAGAAGTTCTACTGGACAGTAAAAAATTACATATACAGAATAGGACAGATTCAGATATAAAACACAGGGTTTAAAAAATGGATGTAGGCTTGAGAGAGAGAAGATAAAGAGTATGGCGAGTCATAAAAGGAAGTAAATGGTTTAGAAATAATAAACAGGGTGTTTAAAAAGACAGTACAGAGAGTCATAGATTTAAAAAGTAAAAAAAATATATAAGCTATGTAAAGATGGAATATACACAGAGTCTGGATTATGTACATTATTGTGTTTTCTTTGAATTTTTTTTGACTGTGAATGAGCTAAGTACAGAGAGACATTTCACTATATAGGCTACTAAGTTAAACCAGCATATATGTTCTGAAGGCATCGTGACTTTAAAATTTCAATCTAAGATATGTTGCTTTGGAAAAGATATTTTTCTTTTGTTTCCACAGAGGATGAGAACCTGTGGATTGCTTCCAAACTAATATGGCTTGAGAAAACAAGAACCCCTAAAAGGTTGCCTTGAACACCCCTCAAAAATTACTTTACCCAATAAACAGCAGGAAGCAGTTTGGATAAAACTATGTACATATCCCCAAATATTGTTTTTAAATGTTTCCTTACATATAAAAGAGATATGCTATAGAGATTTGCATTGGTGTGGATCTTGGTTTATTGATAAAAACTTAAGGTCAATTTTGTTATATGTATATTTCTGCTCTTGATTAAGGTATTGTGTTTGTGCAGTTTATTTAAAAATGTAATGCATAACTAAGTAATACAGGTTAATAGATAATCATCTATATTAGTCAAACTTGTAGTCATGTTAGTTAGGTTTTCTAGATATACAGAGATGTATTTCAGATAGATAGGTATTCTTCAAGCTTTTCAAAGACTACAGAATATGGCATTTAAATTATTTTAAGAAGTTAGGACTTTTCACGACGGTGAGACACATCAGCTGCTGGCAGCACTAAGCTACTTCAAGAGGAAGATGGGCATTGAAGAGGCTCTTTATGGAGTTAGTTAGCCATTCAGGCAAGAAACTCCTCTGGCCTGCACTGCTTGTGATTGAACATGCAGGACTCACAGAGAAATAGTTGCTAACCTTGCCTAAAGGTGAGATGATGAACCTTTAGGGTCCCTGTTTCATGAAAGAGTCTGCCAGATATTCTGCAGGACATAGAAGAAAATGATTGAAAAGTGCCTATATAGGTGGAACTGTCTTAAAATTTCCTGCTTCTAAAAATGTTCGGTCAGTTTCTCTAGGCATTAACCAAAGAAGATTGCTCCAACATTGCAAATGAGACTTTGGGTGATTGCACAGGTAGCCAGTTGTCTCTGTCATTTATTGCACATTTTTGGAAGCGGCTTAATTACACTTCCTGCTTACTCAAGTAATATTATTTCCCTTTGATGGGGTTGAAGACTAGATGTAGCTATTTTCCTCTCCTGACTTTGATAAGTTATTTATATATAAGACTTAAACTCATTAGGATAGGATAATTATTGAAACATTTATCATATGTTTCTTGCTTGATATTGTTTATGCAGGTTGTAATTATAATTTTTTTACCAGATATTTGTTCTTATTGTATATAATTTTGTATTAGGCTTAGAACTTTCTTATTTAAACAAAATGGGGAGGTTCCATAGGAATTCCTACCACCAGTAGCCTTTAATTACCTGCTCACTTGGGCATGGCCTCTTATACAATTTATGCTGGTGAAAAGCACACATCCAGTCTCTTTTCGGGCTGTGGGATTTGGTTTCTGTTTCCCGTTCCAGCAGAGGATTGTGATCTGTGAGTCTACCCCTAAATAAATAACCCTCTATTATACTCAATTCTGAGCTAGTGTGGGATTTCTTTTAAGCGTTCTTCATTCAAGTTCATATTGTTTGATGAATTCTATTACGTGATGAGTATCATTCAATTTTTCTAGGGAGCTTTACTATGTTTTATAGTGAAAACTGTTCTGACCAGAATACATATTGGATATTGTGTGGATCAGGCAGACATGGCTATATAGAGTGACTGAAGCTTCTTTCCCAGACTAACATGTACCATCAGGTTTGTTATATTTCTAATTCTAAATACTTTACATGGTGTTACTATTAAATGGCTTTAATCACTCTAACTGCATATTTTCCCGTTTTAAGATTATTTCCCACAAAGTTTTAAAGTGAAAAAATGCACATATAAACCAGAAAATTAAGGTTTAAATGAATAAATCTTTACACTGAAAACAATGAATTTTCATTTATATAACTTTTAAACCAGTTATCAGTTTTTCAGTATAAATGACATAACTGAAATCTCTCCTAAGTAAATCAAGAACCATTTCTTAGAGAAAATTGTTCAGTCCTATATGAAATGATTCAACTACATAGATACATTACTGGATTTATTCATTATAATATTTGGCATAGATGTTTATAGTCTATCAATTTCTATATGGACTTCTTATTTAGTATCTTCAAACCAAATAACACAAGTTTTCCTAGAAATCCTTTAGGGATTTTTCCACTGATTAAAGTGTCATTTTGTTTTCACCCCTAAATCTTTCTCTTTGAATCTTTAAGATGTTTTTAAAATATGCTGTGTTGTTTCTCTACCCTTTATATATATTCATATACATATTTTTTTTCCTACAACCCTCTTCTCATTGTATCCTTCTGGGAAATCCCTGCTTACCTTAGAAGAACCATATTATTCCAGAATATTTCATTGACCTAAACCTAAACATTTAGAATCCTTGGGCCATGGCCATCTTTCTTATTTTGAATTGTATTTACTTGCTTTTACATCCATTTTAATTCATTTCAAGGAGGAAAATAGTGAATTATTTCTAAGAAATCCAAACAATGACTTAAAGTTATTTTTATTTTAAATAATGTTATTTTTAACAACTTTATGAAAACATTTCTGAAATATTAAAACTTGAAAAATGTCTTGAGATAATTTTACAAGTGTTAAATATTTTTCTGAGTTTTGCAACTATTCAAATTAAAAGGAGTATTGCTATTTTTAAAACCAGCCACCTGCTTACTACTAACACTTCCCCTGACTTTAAAATGAAATTCTAGTATACACTCTCCTCCGTGGAAACTATTGATTTGAATATTTAAATACATTTCCTTATCACGGAAATAGATCAATTTAGAGCACTACAAAAGAAAATCAAAGCTGGTCTATCACAGGTGCTGTCTTAAACTTGAAAACAATAAACAGAAAATAAATTCTGTTTTGTAACGGGGGGCTAGGAAAATCAAATAATCATGTAATCCATTTGCTTATTGTCAGAGCACTTCTGGTGTTTCAGTTTGTAAGCTAATTGTTTTCCCTCCCATGGATATATGAATCTTATCAAAGACAAAGTGTCAAATAGCATATTTTTCAAATGTTGATTACTTAACATTCTTGAGAAGTACATATGATGCCTTTTTTTTTCTCCAGATAAATTTAGGTATGTAATATATTGCCAAAAACAGGCCTGTTTTCTGAAATATTTCTTTCTGAGAAGTGCAAATGTGAGTACTTTAGATGAAATTTATGATTCAGACTTTCAAAGAAAAATCTGTCACATCAACCTTTAACCATTTCACTGCTTTGTGGAAAGTTTCCGGGAATTGAATATACTAAGGTCATACATAATTGAGACAATCAGTGAAATGTTTAGTTAGAATTTTATGAGCACAATTGGTTCAAATGTGGCATGCTTATTGCTCCAGACAAAATAGATGTTACTATTTTTGAGACAATTCACAACTGGAAAATTTTGGTAGTAGAATCTACTTCTGGTAACAAAATCTTCTATCTGTTTGTCTCTATCATCTATCTATCTATCTATCTATCTATCTATCTATCTATCTATCTATCGCTGTTTTCCTCATTATCTTTTCTTTCTTTTTTTTCCTTTTTTTGTGACATAGAGTTCTCATGCTATAAATTATGAAATAACTTATACTGGCTTTAAATTCAAAGCATTCATTTTGCCTCAACCTCCTTATTTTGTTAAAAATCAGAATTAGGAAACCTGAGTTTCAAAATAATGCTGTCAAATAAACTTCAATAAATCAATAGTAATAATGATAGCACATACTTAGTCCTACCAAAGCATGCTGAAATATTTTAGTATCCTGTTTAGTATCGCCCAGTGTTATTTTAACTTATATGATAAAGAATCAAAGCAGTTGTTTTCGTTGCTGGTGTCATAGAAATAGAGGTTACTGGGTTCAGCTCAAAGACTTTAATTATAGAAACCACATACTTAGCAAAGAATTGCAACATATTACTCATTTCTATCAGACAATATTACAAGATAGGGATCTGTAAAGAAAGGGATTCTCTTCAGATTAAAATTTACACAATTTTTCATTTTTCTTATGTGTGTATCCTTGAAGTTGATGAAAATCTATCCTAGATTTTTTTTCTAGTTTTTGAGACAGGATTTCTCTGTAGCTTTGGAACCTGTCCAAGAACTTGATTTGTAGATCAGGCTGGCCTTTAACTCACAGAGAACCAACTGTCTCTGCCTTTCAAGTGCTGGGATCAAAGGTGTTCATAACCATTGCCCTATGAATATTCAATTATTTAAGGAATTTTTTTCTTAAATATGTAATTATCTTATACAGTTTTATTGAAGTTATTAGTCATAGACAAAAAGAAAAAATACTAAACACGATGAGTAAATAAGAGGTGGAGACTTCCTGTTCAATACATGATGGAGGTGGGTCTTGTATTAATCTGTTGCTTTCATTGGTTAATTAATAAAGAAATTGCCTAGGCCCATTTGATAGGCCAACCCTTAAGTGGGTGGAGTAAACAGAACAGAATGCTGGGAAAAAGAAGCCGAGTCAGTGAGTCGCCATGATTCTCCCACTCCAGACAGATGCAGGTTAAGATCTATCCTGGTAAGCCAGCTCATGGTACTACAGAGAATATTAGAAATGGGTTAGATCAATATGTAAGAACTAGCCAATAAGAGGCTGGAACTAGTGGGCCAGGCAGTGATTAAAATTTTGGGTATAAGCTAGCCATGCGGGCGGCCGGGTGCCAGGGACACAGCCCGCCACTGCTATTACAACAAATACAGCTATCAGAATTCACTCTCTAATTTTGATATGGGATATATTTAGCGTATAAGATTTCAGCTTGTGAATTTACAAGTATTATGTGGATAAAACTTCTTTGCCCCACCTAATATTAGCCAAAGAGTCTTTTTCCACTTGGATATGATAAAGGAAAAGGCTAAAAAGACATCACACATGAGGACTATAAATGGAGAAATGAAAAAGCACACATGCCCCAAATCAGTAAAATTCCCCAAATTTTACCAGAAGTATGCTAGACTTTATTTTAATAAGCGAGAAATTAGCCTTAGAGAGATAATTGTTCACACATAAAGATGTACAAAATAATTTGAAATAATCGAAATTTAAATACTCTTAAGATAAATCTGAGGTACTTTCTGTTGCTTTGACATCCTGCTAGGAGGAGGTGGATGGCTAACTGTAAAGTTAAGAGACATTGTCTGCCACAGAAGAACCAATGTGTTTCAGAGATTATGTAATCCTCACAAAATGCCTCACACTGCATGCATCACAGTAAGAGATACATATAAAAGAACAATTTTACTATTTTTTAAATGGAGTCCAAATTATTCTTCAATACAGTTTCATAAACTATGAAGTAAGTAATTTTATCTTCTAGCTTCAGGTGTAAGTTTAGGATTTTAGAGCAAGCATGCAAAATGCATGATTCTGTGCATTGCTGTAACATCAGTGTGCTGTGGTCCAATTTAGGCAACACTAAAAATGTGGTTAGTTATAGCTCACATTGGCTTTATGTCTTTTCCACTTTAGAAAACATGTAAAATGAACCCTTTATTGAATAGATATCATCTTGTACTCTGTGTTTTATCTCAAGAAAAATAGAAGGCTTATCTATCATTACAACTTTGGTATTGAGTAGATGAAAGACTGGCTGGATCTGGTTTTACCACATGTATCATTAAAATACTTGCTAGTTACAGAGAATTTTCCAGCAGTTCCCTGACAATGAATCACATGTTCTTGCTATATGCTGAAGTTGTTCACAGCTGGGACAGCAAGAGCAATGCACACACCAGGCAGGGCACACCAGGAATTGCATCATCCACAGCTGAAGGGCAGCTGCTTCCTTGATGAGACCCAGACAGACCTGATTTCACAGAGAAAGTAATGCAGTAGGTAATGGAATGATTATTTTTATTAAGATTTACTTATTTTGACTTTACACGCCTCTGGATTTTTTATTATATATATGTACATCATATATAACCTCATACCCAGGGAACTAGAACAGGGTAAGAGAACCCTGGAACTAGAGGAATAGTTGGCTATGAGCCTCCATCTCAGTGATGATACCAAACCCCAATGCTCTGCAAAATCAGCAAGTGCTCTTTACTGCTGAGTTATTTCTGAAGACATGCACACTACACACACACACACACACACACACACACACACACCTAGGAAACATAAAAGAAATCATTTAATTGGTTGATAGCTTAAAGTTTCAGAAAGTTATTCCATTTCCATCATGTCAGGGAGAATGGTAGTAGGCAGTCCAGCATGGTAGTAGAGACTAGCTGATAGCTTCACCTGCTGATTGGTAGACAACAATCAGAGACAGAGAGACATTTTTCCTGGTATAAGCTTTTAAAACCTCAAAGCACACCCCGACTAATACATATACTCCAACAAGGCCATACCTCTTAATTTTTTTCAAACATTTCCTCTGCCTGGCCACCAACTTTTCTATCATAAAGAAGGATAGTTAGAAACCACTTCACGCACAATTAAAAAAAAAAAACTTCTTGATACCTTTTAAAAGCAAAGCCATACATTTCTTGTTATCATGCTAAAGGAAATATTTGAACTTCCCTGATAACCCATGAGAAAGTTCAAAATGAGTTCAGATAAGAGACACAACATTTTTCATTTACTTGTCATAAGTAAATCTTTAGAGTTGTTCCAGGTTTCTTGTAGAACAATTTAAAAAAAAAAAGAAACTGTAAGAAGTTGCAGTATACAGTGCAATACTGATAAATGTTTGTTGTTACTAAAAGGCCACCACAGACCATCTGATCTCTTTAGTTTCACCTCATGAAGGTTTCATTATTTTGTGTGGAGTACATTTAAGATTCACCTTTAGAGTTAGAGTTATACTCTACTGAAATCTCAATACTTGAGAAATTGAAGCAGGAGATGCATCACAGTAAATTAATGGTCACTCTGGCCAGTTGGTAATGAGTTCACGATCAGCAGGGGCTACAGTGTGAGGTTCAGTTCAAAATAGAAAATGATTAGCCGGGCAGTGGTGGCGCACGTCTTTAATCCCAGCACTAGGGAGGCAGAGGCAGGCGGATCTCTGTGAATTCGAGGCCAGCCTGGTCTACAAGAGCTAGTTCCAGGACAGGAACCAAAAGCTACAGAGAAACTCTGTCTTGAAAAATCCAAAAAAAAAAAAATGATCAAAATAAAAATATTAACTTCTCATCAATTTTAATATTTAAAATATATTATTAAATAAAGCCATTCTGTTGTATAATAGATGTATAGAAAGTACTCATCCTGATAAGACCCTGGTCTTTGACCAATATCTCTCCATTTGCTTCCAATGATCCTTATTACCCCTTAGATGCCTGTTTGTTTTCTAATTAGAGACAGAAAGAGGGTCCATCTGGATGGGAAGGGGGGAGGAGAGGACAGCTGGTTTTAGCTAAAAGTCAATTGTTCCTAAACCTTCTTATAAACCAAAGGAAGGCTTTTGTGTTTCTCTAAACCTATCCCAAGGAAAAGTGTGCCATTTGCATTGTCCAGAGGCATGTCTGTGTTATTGTCAATAACACACATTCATAGAGGACTTCTTCTACTCCTCACAATATGACCAAGATATTTGTAACAGTCCTGACAATTATTTTTTTGGAAAAATATTTTTTCATGTATAGCCTGATTAAATTTTCCTCTCCCTCGACTCCTGCCAGGTCCTTTCCTCCTTCCTTCTCATCCTGATGGACCCCTTCCTGTCTCTAATTAGAAAACTAACAGGCATCTAAGGGGTAATAATAATAAAATAAAATAAAGCAAAATGCATCCCAATAAGACAAAATAAAGAAAGACAGGGAAGAGCCCACCTATAAAGGGCACAAGAAATACATAGACATAGAGACCCACCTATTTACCCCAAATCAGAAGTTATAATATAGACATAGAGGACCTGAAAGGTTTAGAAGAGGGGGAAGGGGAAAAGAAGGAATAAAATAAAAATAAAAAGATAAAATTTTAAAATAGTCAGGCAGATACCCAGAAGTATATGGCCAGCAATAGAGAAACACAACTCCACCTTTGGAGGTTACTTGTCTCATAAATGTCTTGTCGGGGCTTCTTCCCCTTACTTGTTTCTCTTTCTTTTTACAGTACTGAAATTTTTAAACAACATATCACAGTATACCCTAAGAGGTCTCAAAATTTCTGGTCCTCCAAAATCTTAGGATTAAAGCTGTGTCTCATGATGACCAGCATATATATTTTTTCATTGATAATGGGTATTTTCCTACTGAACATATACATACCTTTCTATTATTCTTTGTCTTCTTCTGACATTTACCTTTTCCCTTGTATTGAACAAAATTCTCCCATTATTGCTAAGATTCTTTATTACCATATAGTCCTTAGAGAACAATGAATTTCTTCATATATTTCTAATTCACAGATTTTCAAATTTATTTAAAGTATGAATCTATCTTTACTCTTGAGTGAAAATAAAATAAAATAATCTCAGTTACCATATAAGGCAGTACTAAGGTTGAAGTGGATCCAAATAAGTTATGTTTAGATTGAGGAAATTGTCAATCACTGTATTCATCTTGTCATTTTTTCCTTTACGAGTCTATGCCTCAGAAACTCAGTAATTAATTTTGAAAAGATGTTGAAATTTCACATAATTGTGGTCTCTTTGTCCATAACTCTTTCCTTTTCTTTCCAGGGACCATTGCACATTCCACTTGCAGCATCCTCCCCAAGTGACCCAGGGCTAAATGACTGATTATATTTTAACAAGTTACTCCCTACACTTCTGTAGCCACTAAATGCCCCCATTTACATGGAATACTCCTGCCATGGGTTTTCTATTCATTTTGTTGATGTGCAAGCTGTCTAAGCCTATCTTGTGCATAGTTTAGCATCCTCAGGAGGGAACCCACATTTCTGTAATGCTTCATATGTCATCTGCCCCTTTTGTCAAACACATGGCTCCAATTTGGGTACTTTATTTCTAGTTGGTCCAACAATTTCGTTTATTTTTCCCTGATTGTATCAATTTATTTTAAGTCTCCTATTTCTGTGTTTGGATTTCTACTCCTGTCATTCCCACACCATTCAGATTTGTAATTTTGCTTTTGTATCAAAGTATTTGATCTAGTTTTTCCCAGTTCTTTTATTCTCATCTGGGTTTCATCTTAATATTTCTTTTTTTAGGCCAACAAAGAATTTTCAGCGGCCCATAAACATCAAGTAGTTCCTTTTGAACTGGCTGTTTAGAAGAAGCTTTTCAGGTTTCTACATCATAGTAACTCCTTGTAAAACTCCATAATCCTTGTAATGCTGCCTTGGATGGAGGTGGGCCCCTAGCAATTGAAGTCAGAGCTGGCTTCCAGCAAGGATCCCTCACTCACCTCTGCCATTCTGTCAGTCTAGCAGTCACACCTCCCAGGGTACACTTGCAGGAAACACATCAGACAAGCAGGAGCATCATTGTAACACTAGAGATAGTCTAGTTCTCTTTTGCAGTCTTCAGACTCAGTCTTTCAGAAGCTAATCCAGTAATGTCTTTGAGCCAGAGAAGCTTAAGAAAAAAAGAGAATGGCATCACCCAATCTGGCTAGAATTTAATTTTAAGTGTATCACAGAATAGCAATGCTCTACTGGATTGAACGCAAACTAAAAATCACAATATCTCATGAGATGGTGATTCATTAATTCTCATGTGTAAGTTTAAGGGCAGAAAATTTTAGATTATGAATAAAAAAGTTTAAATTATTATCATTTGTAGATTTTGATGTTCTAACTGGTCCACTAGAACCTTTTGCACATGGACTATTTAAAAATAATACTTGAAAGCAGAATAATTTTCTTATTTTTCTGTCATATATATGCAGCAAATGTCTTCATTGTTAAGTATGTCAGAAATTTTGAAAAATATAAATTTGCTACATTTTGGAAGACTAATATGTTTCGTGAAATTGTGTTTAGCAAATAGATATATAGTTTCTCTCTGTTCCCTTATTTTTTCACACCTTTATTCAATTGATTCTTTGTCTCTGATTGATTCCTTTCTCTCATTCTCTTTCTGTCACTTTCTCTCTCTTACACACACATTCTCTTTCTCTCTCTCTCTCTCTCTCTCTCTCTCTCTCTCCCTCTCTCTCACACACACACACACAGAGTAAGAGACAGAGATAGCGACAGAGACAGAGAGAAAAAAAGAGACTTATATTCTTAAGGAATATTCATACCTGAATCAAAGAATCAGGCACAATAATATGGGTAAATCGGATTACTGGTTTATAAATAATATTTAAAATTCTGACATATAGCGTGCATTGATTCAGCCTCTGCTGCAAAAAAAAATAGCGTTCTACATTCATGAGCTTAACAAATATCAGATTCTATTTTATATTATGTGTCAGAAATAATAAGACACTTAGTCTTCAGAGACAACATTTCAGTCTGACAAGGTAGAATGTTACATAACATCATCTGTTTGTGTTTCTAAAGTTCTCAGGTATTATGACAGCCCAGAAAAGAGGATGATGCATACCCCTGGAGAATTCATGTAAAGAACAAGCAAAACTAATTCTGGAAACAATAAAACAAAAACATTCAAATAACGGGTATCTTGGTTGGTGTTCTATTGCTGTGAGGAGGCACCACAACAGCTAATGTAAAAGAAAGCATTAAATTGGTCTTGCTTACAGTTTAAGAGGTTTAGTCCGCTTTCATCATGGTGTGGAACATATTAGCACATAATCAAACACGACACTGGCAAAGTTCTACATCTGGATCCACAGGGGAGGAAGAGAGGAAGGGAAGGAAGAAAGGAAGGAGAGAAAGAAAGAGAGAGAGACTGGGCTTAGCTTGGCCTTTTGAAACCTCAAAGCCCACCCTCAGTAACTCACTTCCTCCAACAAGACCACATCTTTTAATCCTTCTAAGTAGTGCCACTCTTTGGTGACTAAGTATTCAAATATATGAGCTTATGTGGGTCATTTTTATTCAGACCACTACACAAAATGAATATGTTCTAGTTGAATATTTCAATACACTTCTGTGATTTTCAGAAGAAATCTCAGCTTCTACCTTAACACTCCCACTTTATTCAACAGCAATAACTTGACATTGGGCAATATAATTCTGAGTCTCCACTTGAGAAAATGTTGAAACATGATGGATGTGTTTTACCTTTCCACTCACTGTCTTCTAAAATGAGTAACAGACAAATACATCCATGTCATCACACAATGGTGAACCTGTGAACTCAGAAAGATGGTCTAAGCAGTACCAGATGCTTTAGAAATTCTGAATTGAGAATTAGAAGATCCTACAAATATTCAATGCATGGTGCACTACGTGAACATTTATACAACATTGTAAAACTTCTTGCTTATGGAGAACAAAAAGCAAATGATGTAAAAGTTTACCTGACTCACTGATATGTGCTAGAGCAGAGAGATTCATTCTCAGAGCAACAAAATCATGGACTCTCAGGCCAACGATTTGTTGTAAAGCAGTTATCTTCTAGGCTTCTCAATCCCCAAATATTGTGTTTGCTTTCAGTCACATTACGGAACTGATGGTCTACTTTCAATACACACTCTCATGCCACACATATATATCTTCCATACTTAATTCTTTCTACTTGTGATGTTTTTCCTACTGACTTAAACAAATTCATCTTTATATAATAGGAGACTGGATTTTATTATACATTTCTGGGACCTGACAATCATTAAACCTTATCTTTAATTATTTTTAACGTTATTGTTTGGGGTTTTCATGACTTAATGAAATTTGAATCAACAAGAGAGTAAGTTTTACACCAGGAGAATAGCAAAATAAAACAAAGAGGTGGGGCAAGAGATTGAAAAAATCAATAAGTCTATGGCAACCATCTTACCAAAATCCAATATATTGAATTAAAGCAATGATGTTATCAATGGAAATAAGTGAAGAGTCTAGAAGTGGGTAAGGAGAGGAAAGTCAATATTGCTTTCCCATGAAGAAGATTTGCAATTTAAAAGATAATATATGGCTGGAGAATGGTAGTGCATGCCTTTAATCCCAGTACTTGGGAGCAGAGGCAGGAGGATCTCTGTGAGTTCAAGGCCAAAATGGTCTACAAGAACTAGTTCCTGGACAAGCGCCAAAGCTACAGAGAAAGCCTGTCTTGAAAACCTTGTCTTGTTTGTACACTTGGTGAATTTGGAAATTCATTAACTAGTAGAGAGAGAAAAATGTGAGTCATGGTTTAGGACTGGCTGGTTGAATCATCTTGCTGCTTATTAGTTAACTTTGAGGTGTTTATAGTCATGGACATCATCCATAAACAACACAACCCCTGTGTCCATAGTAATTGAACATTCAGAAAACTGTGTGGGTATTCTGTGTTATTACTTGGAGTGTAATTATATTTCTATCTAGTGGATCAATGTTAGAAATGCTAACTTTACATTTACAACGCATAGTACAACAACTACTAGGGATTATCCTTGTATTTAAAGATAACCCCACAAAGTTAACTATAAATAATATAAAAATGTTCTCATAGACAAAAATATTGTCAGGAGTGATGAAGAAATGAAGTAATTCTGTGTATTCTTTCTGTGGTCTGTGACAAGGTGATCCTGTGCTCTACTTACTACCTACTGATTTCCAGGCAAGCTTCCAAAATCAAAGACCAAAACCTTTTTCCCAAAATACTGGGTCATACTCATCCAGTTTTCTGTGCAAATTTTACATTGATTTCATAGTCATGTAGTACATGGATGGGGAGTGGAAGGGCAGGGTTATAGAAGGATTTTAGGAAAGATAACAAGGAAGGCATTTTTAAAAAGCCATATTGAACCAAACTAGTGTAGGAACTTACTAAATATATACACATATAAAATAAGTCTAAATGGATTTTCCCTATAAGAGGAATAGGATAATCCAATATCCAATAGAATTCTACCACCTAGCTAATTAAAAAAATAAAAAACAAAAACAGGAGTGTCCTATAACAGGTATAATCAAACTAGACTCTGCAACCTAGCCAATAAAACCTTAATATGATGGAGGAAGGTCATTGGTTAATTAATAAAGAAGCTGTTTGGTCCTGGTAGATTAGAACATAGGTGGGTGGAGTAAACAGATCAGAATACAGGGAGGAAAAGGAAGTGAGCTCAGACGCCATGCTGCTGTGCTCCAGAGCAGACGTGATGAAGCTCCGACCAAGGATGGACGTAGGCTAGAATCTTCCTGGTAAGAGCACCTCAAGGTACTACACACATTAATAGAAATGGGCCAGGCAGTGTTTAAAAGTATACAGTTTGTGTGTTGTTATTTTGGGGCATGAGCAGCCGGGAGCTGGGAGCTGGGTGGCAGGAACGCCAGCCCACAGCTCCCACTACATTAATACCTGGAGTGAATTTCCTTTTCTGAATTCTTGGCAAATGGGTTCCCATAAACTCTTAAACATTAACAAGCTACTGAAACTGATCTTGATTAGTTCATAGAACTTGAGGGTAAAATACTATTGCTAGAGATACTCTACATTTGACTCACCAAATGAAGAAACCAAGTGGCAACCAGGCTAGGAATCTTTTCTAAGGCTGGAAAGTGCTCCATTGGCTCCTGGAAGAGAAAATCAAGAATAAATCTTTGCCGGATATGAACATTGTGAGCTACTATAATAAATGGTTTGATAAGATATGAATGTTAAAGGAGAAAACAACCACTGTCTGATTGTATTTAAAACAATTTGAATCAGAAGGAACCCATAACTAGAATCATTGACAGGTTAAGACCTTGTGACTATCTAAGTCATAGATCCTAGGGAAGAACATCCTACTATGATTCTACTAAATAGGCAGTATTATAATTATCTCTAACTACTTATTCTATATCCATATATCAGCATGTCTTTCAGTTAGCATCTTCTTGGAGTGGATAAGATTCACAACGAGACCCACATTTGGTTAACTAATACAAAACAAGAGACTGTATAGTACTCGGCCATAAGTGGATCTTCTATATCACACCGGTATCCCTGAGGCTCATGGACCATCTTGGAAGATAAGGAAGAGAAAGGTTCTAAGGTTTTAAGAGCTAGATAAAATAGATGGCTTAAAAATAGTGTTTTCTAGCCAACCCTAAAATGGCTCCCTTACTTAAGATATATACTTCCCTGCTCCCATATCCACTCCTCCTCCATCCCAACTGTCCCATTCCCCCAAGCTCTCCCCATCCTCCCCTTTTCACGTTTCTCTCCCCATCTACCCTTACCCCCACCCCACCCCCACCTCCAAGCTCCCAAATTTTACCTGGCAATCTTGTCTACTTCCAATATCCAGGAGGATAACTATATGTTTTTCTTTGGGCTCACCTTCTTATTTAGCTTCTCTAGCATCACAAATTATAGGCTCAATGTCCTTTATTTATGGCTAGAATCCACTTATGAGTGAGTATATACCATATTCATCTTTTTGGGTCTGGGTTACCTCACTCAGGAGTGTGTTTTCTATTTCCATCCACTTGGATGCAAAATTCAAGATGTCATTGTTTTTTAACTCTGAGTAGTACTCTAATGTGTATATATTCCACACTTTATCCATTCTTACATTGAGGGGCATCTAGGTTGTTTCCATGTTCTGGCTATTACAAATAATGCTGCTATGATCATGACTCTGGAGATGTCCCCAGCTTGTTCCTTGGGCAGCTGGGGAAAGGGAGCCTGAAATGGCCCCATCCTATAGCCATACTGATGAATATCTTGCATATTACCATAGAACCTTCATCTGGCGATGGATGGAGATAGAGATAGAGACAGAGACCCACATTGGAGCACTGGACTGAGCTACCAAGGTCCAAATGAGGAGCAGAAGGAGGGAGAACATGAGCAATGAAGTCAGAACCGCGAGGGATGCATCCACCCACTGAGATGGTGGGGCTGATCTAATGGGAGCTCACCAAGGCCAGCTGGACTGGGACTGATAGAGCATGTGATCAAACCGGACTCTCTGAACGTGTCGGACAATGAGGGCTGAATGAGAAGCCAAGGACAATGGCACTGGGTTTTGATCCTACTGCATGTACTGACTTTGTGGGAGCCTAGTCTGTTTGGATGCTCACCTTCCTAGACCTGGATGGAGGGGGAGGGCCTTGGACTTCCCACAGGGCAGGGAACCCTGACTGCTTTTTGGATTAGAGAGAGATAGAGAAGGGAAGGGGTAGTGAGGGGAGGGAAATGGGAGGAGAGTGGAGATGTAAATTTTTAATAATAATAATAATAATAACTGGCCGGGGTCTGAAAAAGCATGGGACAAAACCGGACTCACTGAACATAGCGGACAATGAGGACTACTGAGAACTGAAGAACAATGGCAATGGGTTTTTGATCCTATTGCACGTACTGGCTTTGTGGGAGCCTAGGCAGTTTGGATGCTCACCTTAATAGACCTGGATGGAGGTGGGTGGTCCTTGGACCTCCCACAGGGCAGGGGAACCTGATTGCTCTTTGGGCTGAGGAGGGAGGAAGACTTGATTGGGGGGGGTGAATGGGAGGTGGTGGCGGGGAAGAGGCAGAAATCTTTAATAATTAAATTAATTAATTAATAATAAAAAAGATTTTCAAAATGAAAATAATAATAATAATAATAAATTTAAAAAAATAGTGTTTTCTAGATACTATGGGGGTAGTTCTACATAAGAACTCACCACTACTGTGACAGTCTGCTCAACACCTTTGTCTAGACAGTCTTTGTCTATTCTATTGTAAAACTAATCACTTTTAAAAAGGCTAAAAATAATGAAGAAAACTTTGACATAATTTACAATGAAAAGTGTATCCTATATGTGTCTTAAAACACTGGAGGTTCCAGGTTAGACTTTAACATACTTCCACCTAAGAAGAGCCCAATTTTATTTTACCTGGCCACTTCATCGGTAACTACTTTTATTTCTAACTTTGCAGACTCTGTCAACAGTGTTAAGTACTCAAGTGGTAACATCCTGCGGAGTCTGTGTTCTGAGCCAAGGACCACACAGAAACTTTATTTAAGGCTGTTTCAAAGCCTTGGCACTTGCGAATTTTTGTCTTAAAGATTCCTTTCTAAGCTTTGTATTATATCTCCCTGAACAGTAATCCCTTTCTCTGCCAACATTATACTCCTCTTCCTGAGAATCCACTAAACGTAATGAGAAGATTATGTTTAGACTTTTAAATATGTCTTTCCTTTATTTTAAGAGATGCCAAAAGCTTACAGCTGATTATACTAGTTTGTGATCAAAGCTCCAGAGATAAGTAAGTTTAAATGTAAGGGAAAGTAAAAGCATTCAATAAAACTAGTATTGAAACCAAATTACCCCAAATTCCCCCAATAACAGGAAATTGTCACAAAGATAATAACAGTCTTAGTTACCCTAAATGTGCAGCATTTCCATATCCTCTACATACCAGAAACTACTGTCCCATGCGTTCAATAAACATTCATGTGTTCTGATATACATTCTAAATGTTAACTTCTACTTCATTTTTTTTATCATTGCTAACTAGCTCATCAAACTGAAATAGAACTGTATATTTTATATCATCTTGTTGAGGCAGTATCAAAAAACATCGAGGAAAAAGACTGAATGACTTAGCTCCAAGTATTGATAGACAAATTTCTGTCATAGATTTTTCGTGGAAAGCAAAGATTTGAGGTTTGTTTTTTGTTGTTGTTGTTGTTTCTTAAAATTAAACTTCAAAACTAACACTAACTAAAAACAAAATGACTGAAGAACATGCAGTAAGTAACTGTCAATCTTCTCTATTTTATAGAATGAGATAGCTACACCTTCCAGTTGAAAGACCATTTTAGGCGGACAATTGCAATAAGAGATTCTTTAATATGCATCTTACAACAAATAAAGGAAAAAGGAAGCCTGGTATTACAGAGGACAATAAACATGGGCATCATGATACAATGACAGAAAATGGTTTTTCCTGGGAGCACATGAGCACCAAATGGACATTTACACTGATTATTTTATATAAATAAAATAATTCAGAATGCAATTTCTTAATTAGCAGTAATTCTAAAAGGCAATGACAATGTTCAACATGGTCTTTTATACAATAAAAGCATCTGGTGGTCTTGGTCACTTATGGCCAGTTTATTCTCAGACCTTCATCTAGGAGGCCATAATATACGTCAGCACACTTCCATCCATGCAGAGGGCATCCAGTATCTGTTCAAAGAATTGGAATGTATTACAGGATGGCAGTTCACACTGGGCATCATTCATCTGTTTTGCTGCTACTGATAGAGGCATTTGTAAGTTACGAGTTTTCTCCAGACTGTCCCTTATGCTATGTGAGCACAAGATTTGTATCCAGTGTGTTTGAGCTATCACTGTTCAATTAATTTGAAGATGAGAGAACTCAAATAACCTTTATAAAAACTTATGATTCACTAATTGACAAATTTTCAAACTTGACATTATTGACTTGTTAGGTAGGATTATTCTTGGTTTCCAAAGAATAAGAAGAGACCTCTTAATTATAGGATACTCTACAATCTGAAACCATCAATGAGAATATCTAGAAATATTGTATGCTATAAACCACTTATTTTCACAAGATTAAAACATGTAAAACTATGATTTAAAAAATGTAGAAAGGAAAATGATAAATTGACTAGAACTTATTTTTATCTTTTACTGATTTTTTTCTTATAATATATTCTGATATCTCCCCAACTACCCTCTGATCTGCATCCATCCTTTCTGTTTGTCATAAAAAACAATTAGACTCCTAAGGGATGAAAATAAAATAAGATAAAACAAAAATTTACACGTTGGCATAAGGCAAAACAAACAAACATAAAGAAAAGAGCTCATGAAACCACACAAGATACATATGCAGAGACCCACTCATTTTCACATTCTAGAAGCCATAATATAAATGTAAAGATTACATAGGGTAAAAAGAGTGATAAAAATACATTAATAAAATAAATAAAATTAAGGTTTTTAAAAAACTTTCTTGCTATATATTATTTGTATCTTTCATATCATGCATCTCAGTCTCATTCATGGGAACTCCTCTTGATTATCCATGCTTACAACTTGGGGACTGGCTCATCCACACCTCTGTCAACAGGATTGACTCAATTGTGCTGACCATGGGAGCTAAATGGCTCCCCAGAGTTCTGTGGCTCGTGACAGGCAGGAGCAGCTCTCCTGCCTTTCTGACCTCAGGGCTATTCTCCCACCTGCCTCTGGAATTGACTGCCACCAGCTACAACACTCAGGAGAGCAGGCCCTACACCTTGCTTGTGCAGGAAATAAAAATTAGATTTAATTTTAAAAAAAAAAAAAATTCGTGACACAATGACAAAATGTAATGAAACAAGAAATCTCTTTGTTGAGTTCATTCATTCCTTCTGGTCACATACTGCTGGGAGAACAACTTAACCTAAAGAGGAAATATTTTACTTCGACTAACAGGTTGCAATTATCATCGAGGAAGTGGGGATAGAAACTCTAGCAGAAGCATGGAGGCAAGGACTATAACAGACATTAAGATATTCATAAATCTGACTACAGGGCAAGGCCAGTTCAGGCACCCTCTCCTCTACTGCTTAGGATCTTAGCTGGGGTCATCCTTGTAGATTCCTGGGATTTTCTCTAGTACCACATTTATTGCTAGCCCCATAATGGCTCTCTCAATCAAAATATCTCTTTTCTTGCTCTCATCTCTGTTCTTCCTTCATCTCTACTATCCTGTTCCCTCAAGTTCTCCTCAACCCTCCTCTTCTTCCTTCCTCTTCCTCTTCTACACTCCCTTCTCCCCACACCCCACAAGTATCTTAAATATCACCATAGAACCTTCATCCAGCACCTGATGGAAACAGAAGCAGAAATCCACAGTAAAGCATTGGACTGAGCTCCCAAAGTCCAGTTGAAGAGTAGGAGGACTGAGAATATGAGCAAAGAGTTCAAGACCATAATGGGGAAACTCACTGAAACAGTTTACCTGAACTAATGGGAGCTCACCAACTCCAACCAGAGAGGGAAGGAAGCAGCATAGGTTCAAACTAGACCCTCTGTATGTGGGTGACAGTTGTATGGCTGGGTAGACTGAGGGGCCACTGGCAGTGGCACCAGGATTTACTCCTACTGCTTGTACTGGCCTTTGGGGAACCTAGTTTCTTCGGATAAATACCTTTCTCAGCCTAGATATAGTAGGAAGGGCCTTGGACTTTCTCCCAAAGCAATGTGCCTTATCCTCTCTGAGGAGTAGATGGGGTTGGGGTGGAGTAGGGAGGTAGATGGAGGGAATGTGAGGAAGGGAGGGAGTGAGAACTGGGAATGGTATGTAAAATGCAGTAGGATAGTTTGTTTTCTTTTTAAAAAATATAAAATAAAATAAAAAGAACCCTAGCAGAGGCCATGGAGGGTCACTATTTACTAGCATGCTTCCCCTGGCTTGCTCAGAAACCTTTCTTACAGGTCCAGGCACAATTGCCCAGCCATGATACCCTTCACGGTTGGCTGGGAATTCCTACTCAATTATCAATTAAGGAAATCCTTCACAATATGATCATGGACTGGTATAAAGTAGAAAATTCTCCAATTGAAATTCCCGCTCTCGGTTTATGTCAAGTTCATAGCTGAACCTGAGACATACTATGTAAAATGTTGTAACCCCCTTGAGGGAAAGAATTGTGTTTCTTCTCCTGAATGTCTTCCACACTTAGACTAAATCTCTTTGATGATGAAATAAGAAGAAATTTGGGTTTATCAACATCAGTCAAAATGTCAGGAGGGGCAGCAAATAGAAACTGAAAGGCTAACACAGTAATTTGAAGTAATGAGGATATAACACTCATGCAGAAATATTCCAATATTTTTCACATGTGTTTTCCTATTGGTGTGATATGTGCTGGGAAATGAGGAAGCTATCAAATCATACATATTAGTTAACTGAATCAAAGATTTACTTTCATCCTCCATATAGTGGCTGGAAAATGTGAGAACTTTTGGACAATTTTAAATATTTCTCAAATAAATTATTAAGTCTATACACAGATTTAATGCTTCATTCTATTTATTTGGCAGTCAATAAAAATATTTGAACATTTTTCTCTAAAAAGAAATTCTGTATGCTTAGAGAAAGGAAGACATGGGCCTAGGACGACATGGCTCCCAGATCAAAGGAAAATTTAAAAAGAAAACTGAAGTAAAAAACTAAACCCTAAGGAAAAACATGTAACTCTCTGCCTTTTTTAATTGGAGGAGTGGGCAGATAATCAATGCAGAGGATTGTCAGGGACAGGGAATTCATTTCAGTGCTGATCAATACCAGACTTGCCTCAAGGGATAGAGACTCCCACTAAAGCTATGCCACCTGTTCCTAAAACCACTTCAAAAGCAAAGGAAGGTCACGTTTGCTTCACACATTATGAAACTAACTTTTAAAAATGTGTATATATAAGTACACACACATATATGTATGTATGTATATATATATATATATATACATCAATTGAAAAAAACACAGCAACCAGCATTTGTATATTTAGCTTTTCGTATATGAATAAAAACATGATATTAAATATTGTCATTTATTTTATTGATAAAAATTTAAAAGCTAGTTAGTCAATTTAGAAGTATATGAAATATCTAAATAACACCAGAACCAAGTACAAGGTCAATTTTAATATCATAAAACATTTTTTACATGCGTAACTTGCTTATTGCTATTTTGACTAGGAAACCTGTAGAGTTAAATCCGAAGACAATTATTATTTTAACTTGACATTTAAGGAAAACAGAGACTCATGGGAAGTAGGCAAATTTATAAAGATTACCCAAATTCAATTAAAAAAACAATGAAAAAACAAAGCTCTTATCTATTATGAACTAGTAAGATATCCCCAATAATACAGCATGACACTTTTGTAATGCAATAAACAACAGCTCTCTAAATGAACCCACAACCCTGACTACTGTTTAAGATATTCTAAACCTAGGCAAGAACTCAAGGCTGGAGAGGTTGTAGGCTGAAAGAGAACATATTACTACCATATTGCTAAAAAAAATTTAGCTTCCAAATGCTTAAACAATCATCTGTATAGTCATAAATAAATGTAGAACTCAGTATTTATCAAAGAAAATTATTTTTGAACCAAGCCATATAGAAGGTATTGAAGAGATCCACAACTGGCCAAAGCACAGACAATAAGTGACTATAATATGCCCAAATACAAATGGACCATTTTTGATCCAATCTCTAAACTAAGGGAAGACATCATGAAAGCAGGCATAGAAAGGTTGTAATGACCTGTGGACTGGCATTAGTACTTAGTGATAATGTCTTCTTTATATTGCAGAGATGTTGAACCTATGAACTCTCAACAGAGGCATTTGCACAAGACCTACAAAGGCCACTTCAGTCGAAATGCCAAAAGGGATGCACAAAAATGTCACAAGGTCACCCCAGAGATCAAAAGTCACAGACAGTCAATGATTGGTGGGGAGGGAGAACTATTTTAGGGTTTGTTGTTGGATTATTTTTTTCTGATGAGAACTACCCTGGGAGCTGCCTCAGTCCATACTCCACCTCCAAGAAAGCCCACCAAACGATGAACCCTCCCCAGGGATGCTCAAAACCACTCCCACAGGGTATTTAAACAGCATCACAGAGAACAAACAGGTACTTTTCGGGTCTTAGTTCCCCATCTCCTCTCTAGGGAGCTGGAGAGCAGGAGCATTGGTATCCGTTAAACCTGGGCTTTTCCTAATGGGGTTTGATTTGGTCTGCTTTGGATTATTGCGTCGGCAGAGAGACTCATCCAGGTGCAGAAACTTTTCACTTAAGGTTTCACTTAAAAAGTTTCCACTTTTCACCTGAAAAAGGTCTGATAGTCAGTCAAAAGCCTAATTTGTACAATGGCTTAGAGTGTGAATAATCTTTCCAAAACAAAACCAAAAACTTTTATTCTGTCCATGTACCTGATTACTACTTTTAGTGTACAGACATAAATAAGTATGCTTTCTCCAATTTATTTATTTATCTGTCAATTTATTTATTTATTTATTTGTTTATGGGAAGTAATATTTTATTTTGCTGTCTTTCCAATAGTTTTCATCTTCCTCTAACACTTGTTTCCTAATATTGTCCATGTTTTAAATGCTTTTAAAAATGCACTAAATCAGGCAGGCGGTGGTGGCGCACGCCTTTAATCCCAGCACTGGGGAGGCAGAGGCAGGCAGATCTCTGTGAGTTCGAGGTCAGCCTGGTCTACAAGAGCTAGTTCCAGGACAGGAACCAAAAGCTACAGAGAAACCCTGTCTCGAAAATCTAAATAAATAAATAAATAAATAAAATTGCACTAAAACCAATAAATGATAACCATATTTGTATGGTGTGTGGCCACCCATCACAGGAGCATGGGAAATATGTTAGTGTCTTATATCCAAAAAATGACAATGTTTCTTCCTTTAGCAATAGCTATCAATAGTCAATAGGTCCCAAGTAAAGGATGGGGCCCGGAAAGCATATCCCCATCTATGACAAACATTTGGTGAAATAGGCCTTGTGTAGGTAATCACAACTAGTGAGAGCCCAAGACCGCAATAGTCATGTCAAGTACAGGTGTGAAGAGATATGCATATATGTGTGCATACTCCTCTATGTCCACATAAATGCATGAAACCCAAAACAACATTATATATTAATTTAAGGCAGAGTTAGTAGGCTTTCATATTGATCATAAATAAGTCATTTCAATTCTTCTCTGAAGAAAATATGTCAGCTAATTGACAAACAATGGTATTTACTTTCTTTTAGTGAGACAAAATCAGCTACCTGAAATGCTACACATTGTTAAAACCTCAAGAAACCACACACTGAGACAATGGGGATGTTCTATCAGGAACTCACCAAGGCCAGCTGGCTTGGGTCTGAAAAAGCACGGGATAAAACCGGACTCGCTGAACATAGCGGACAATGAGGACTACTGAGAACTGAGCTCCCAAGGTCCTAATGAGGAGCAGAAGGAGGGAGAACATGAACAAGGAAGTCAGGACCACGAGGGGTGCACCCACCCACTGAGACAGTGGGGCCAATCTATTGGGAGCTCAGCAAGGCCAGCTGGACTGTGACTGAAAAAGCATGGGATAAAACCGGACTCTCTGAACATGGCAGACAATGAGAGCTGATGAGAGGCCAAGGACAATGGCACTGGGTTTAGATCCTACTTCATGTTCTGGCTTTGTGGGAGCCTAGACAGTTTGGATGCTCACCTTCCTAGACCTGGATGTAGGGGGGAGGACCTTGGACTTCCCACAGGGCAGGGAACCCTGACTGCTCTTGGGACTGGAGAGGGAGGAGAAGAGGACTGGGGGGAGGGGGAGAGGGGCGGGAGGAGGGGGACGGAAATGGGAGGCGAGGAGGAAGCAGAAATTTTTTTTTCAAAAAAAAAAGTTATTGAAACAATAGTATTAATATTAGAGCATGAAATGTTAAGGGAAATCATTATTTTAATACATATGTTTAATGTTTGGTATTAGTATTAGGAAATGTTAATTGATAAGTTGCATTAAGGTTAAGAAGTGCTTCATGAATAATTGATGAGCTGAACTGAGGTTATGAATTGGTTTTAAGTATTAGGATTAGTAGGGTTAATAATTGTGATATTGAATTGCCTGTGTGTTCCCTTCATCAGTCCCCCATGCCTATTAAGATTGTAAACTCCATTGATGCATTGGATATTAAAATTGCTGGTAAAGAATTATTATAAAGACAAAAAAAAAAAAGAACAATGGCAATGGGTTTTTGATCCTACTGCACGTACTGGCTTTGTGGGAGCCTAGGCAGTTTGGATGCTCACCTTACTAGACCTGGATGGAGGTGGGTGGACCTTGGACTTCCCACAGGGCAGGGAACCCTGATTGCTCTTAGGGCTGATGAGGGAGGGGGACTTGATTGGGGGAGGGGAGGGAAATGGGAGGCGGTGGCGGGGAAGAGGCAGAAATCTTTAATAACTAACTAACTAACTAAATAAATAAATAAATAAATAAGAAATGAGTAGGAAAATAATGAAACCATGTATTTCCAGAATGGAATTGAACACAAACTTGCTATAAAATCAGATATTATTATGTGCATCTCTATAGCTACTTGAAATAAAATTTATAATTGAAAAATAAAACTATTTGAGACTGAATAGAAAAAAATTAACCAATCAATTCTGAAAAGGAACTTCTCAATCTCACATGTAAGCATTTGTATAAATAATTAATTCAAAGTTGGCATTTTATTGACAAGCACTCATTAAACATGAGGACAGAGAAGGCACAAGGAAAGAATATTTATCAATTATTTAATTCTAGTGTACAGATGATTTGAAGTTCTTTGCTAAGGATACCAATAGAGTTGACTGAACACAGAAACAAAAGTTTCATTAACTTTGGAGAAAAAAATTTATTGGAAAATTACACAAAACATGGGTTCTTCTCTTTTTAGTAATTCTTATTTCTCTATGACCATCCTTCAATGCAACTACATATAATAGTGCAGATTGTGAAGATTCAATTATTTTTGCTTGAACAGATTGATAGAGTGAATAAGGAGAATATTGTTGAATTAGAAGTGAACATTTATTCTAGATGGACTAGTTTGATCTACTATAAGGTCGTGATTTAAAATGATGGGTCTTTATGCTGTTCTTACTGGTCCATGACACTCAATTCCATGCACCTTGGATTTTACAAGCAGCTATGAATTGCTTCTTGAACATGAATAAGTAAGTTATTAAACATAGTTAAGATTTGGAATTCACAAGATAAAGGAATTTATTTGGGACACTTAAAAGATAAAAAATAAAAAATGACTAGCTCTCCTATAAGTCAAGGAATGTTGTAAATGCCATCCTTGGTCTTAAGCACAGAAGTCTCCCCCTACCATTAGTTCTTCTGAGACCATGACTATCATCTTCAGTAATTACCATGACATCTAATATTACACATACATCTCCTGCTGAATATCCTAATATCTGCTAATGTGGTATTCATTTACCATTTTGTATCTCAAACCTTTAATAATGGCTTTCTAAGGCAAAACAAATCCATCTTCAGGTAAAACAGTTCTCTTCACAGCCTTGACTTCTTTCTCACTAAAAAGCACTGATACATACATCAGTGACCATCCCCCATCATGTTCAGTATAAAAATAACATAGAGTAAGAAACTCTTTAGTATCTTTCAAGTAGAAGAAATCACCTACTGCCTAGGACCTGCGCTAAATTCATGTCTTCCACGAAGCACCTCAGTGACCCTGGCCTTGTAGTTCCACTGAAAGATGCAGGATTGTAAATTTTTAGTAATTCAGAAAATTAGTATATGACTCCTCCAGTACAATTTTCAATGAACTGGATATGGTTCATGAGTCTGCATGTTTGACTTGATCTGTCAATTTTATAACTTCTAGTCAATTTGCAGTTTTTATCCTTGAATCTCTGACAGTTATCAAATATTAGATGTTAGATATTCAGGACTGGTATAGATACCTTGCAACATCCTCTGTTGGTCTCTATACCTGGAAAACCCTTGTTATCATGACTATCAATCCCAGAGTTTATGAAACAACTTAATAATTATAACCAGAAACTGAAATTCACGCAAATCTATCCACTTGTCAACTGCAACTATTTTAAATATTCTTTTAAGATAATAATACAACTATGGTGACTTTGACTTCCATATTCTCTAACACTTCTTGCAATTCTATATTACATTATAAAAATTATTACTATGATCTTCTAGACCTCAAATTGTGTACCCCAAACTGCTTCTGTTTGCCTTCTTATGTCTTTAACAATGCTGTACTCACCTAACAAATTGAGCATAGATTTAAAATCAGTGGACACTTTCTACTTGAAGTCTCTGAAGTCAAAATGTCACTTAATTTCAAATCTTGCTGAACTCTAAATAATACAATGTATGAAAGGAATATTTTATAGATTTCCATTGTTTCATTTCATTTTGGTTCTTTTATTAAGAATTTCAAACTTTAATCAACAAAGACCCCAACTATGGCTGTGGTACAACCACAGACCCAGTCATTGCCCTTGACTACAGCTCAGTCTGTAAGTCACCATGGCCTCAGTTGACAGCGCAGACCATCCTCAGCATCTTGGTGGTAACATGGGGTATGGACAACAACACAGAACCTAACTGTAGTAGCGCCATGTTACCAGAAGAGGCCATGGGAGAGCTGGCACAGGTGACTGGAGCACAAGAGGGCTGGGCTGTTCTCTTGCAAGCTCCCTCAGCAGGATAGCTGCCCTCTCCACCTTCCAGGAGAAATGCCCCTAGTGCCGTGGGCACTGGAAAGCTTGTCCTGGAGGAACCCTGTTCCCACCTCAACATGGGCTACTGCAACAGGAGAGCTGGCCTTCACCCCTACCTAAGTGGGGCTATCCCAGCAGAGGCACAGAATGACCAACTCAGCACAACCCAGGGCCACATCTAGGGCTTTGAATTGGTCCACTCCAACATCTACAACATCTATGACCTGCTAGAGCTTGGGAAGTGACAGGCCTTGCAGAACCATGGCCATAGGATCTTGATGAGTAAGGAAACAGCAGGATTCATCCCAAGAGAAGTTTTCATGAGGGTTCAGTATTGATGGTGTATGAGAAACCAGAGGTCTTAAACCTGACCAACAACTCATTGCAATGAACATTTGCATGAAAAGTTGTTTGGGCAAAAGGGTAGACTGTATGACACACCACATGTCCCAAGGACACTATGACAAGAAATATGTGATAGAGATTCGGGAAAGACAGAGGAACTAAGTGGGGTTTTTTTATTTGTTTGGTTTTTGTTGTTGTTTTATTTCTATTTTTGTGGGGGAGGTTGTGAGGGAGGAGACCACACACAGAAGGACCTGGAAATGAGTGGGACTGGGTTCATGATGAGAAATTCTCAAAGAGTTCATGAAAACATTATATTGGATCTCAGGGTGGCCTCAAATTTTGCTCAGACTGAGACTGAACTCCTCAAAATGCTACCGCTCAGCCTCCGAAGTGCTGCTACCAAAAGCATATGTGCAACACCAAACATAGTGTAGGAATAACTATTAAACTTTTGACGTCTATCAGATTGATAGACTATCAGATATGATCATTTGCCTTATGACCATTTCCTAGCTGAGTTTGAGGTTATTTAAATCTTAACTCATGGCTTATTTATCTTTATTTTTGACACAGAAAAAATCCTCAAGAACACAATGTCAATTAATCAATGCACAGTACACCATAAGACGCACAGGTAAACATTGCTTTAGTAAATGTGCTCATTTGCACTTATAATTTTTCTTTCAGTGTCTTGTCTTATATACTGTCTCACACAATGGTACCAAATTTTAATTAAAAAAATGAAATAGAATACCACCACAAGAAGTTTTAAGAGGCAACGATATTTTATCTTTTTTCACTATGCAAATTAAATTAATTTTCAGGATAGCATTTACTTATATGTAAGATACTCGAAGAAAAAAATTTAGAACTTAACCTTGAAGTTAGCAAAATTTTGAAACTAGCAGATCTACAGATGATGGTTAAGTCATAAGATAATGTTGGAAAGAGAGAAAAATTTGTCAGGTTCCTTAAAAAATAATATATGGGTCCTATGTAAATTGAATGAAAAGTATCTATCTATATGAAATCATAAAATCCTGGTCCCTATTCTTACCACACTTATAAGCTAAGAAGTTAGAACCTTGCAGACAGTGCTTCACTATGCCCATCTCATGTGCCTCTTCAGGCTAAAGTTCATCATGGCAATTACAAGGAACTTTGAAAGATTCTGGCTTGGGTCAAGTCCCCAAGGTGTACTATAAGATGAAGAACTACCTGTCTTGACTTCAAGGTCAAAGGAGAAAAGAAAATAATCTGGTAGAACAGTGGAAAATTATCTCCCTAGTATCAGGAAACTAAAAGCAAAAAACATAGAGGCAGAAAAATGTCCTGTGCAGTTTTATCCCCAGGATCACAGTGGATAGGGACTAAAGAATGTACAAAAGGTACAGAGAAAATTCCTAATTATTTTCATGCTTTGGTGGGGAAATACTGGGCATATGAAAAGAAATACAACAGCAGAATTCTTTGTAATGTATAGTTGTGAATATTTATTTTATTCATAAAACATGGTCCCGAGAGTAATATGTCCAAGTACAAACTTTTAAATTGGGACCAAATATGCAGAAAGTTGTGAGTGAAAAGTAATCAAGGAAACAGCAGATACAGATCAAAAGTAGATTTGTCAATTCTATTCTTAACATTTAGGATAAGAAGTTACCATTAGAGATCCACATACCAAAAATTTAAAAATTGGGGTCTTTTCCCCAAAATATATTCAACTACATCAGAAATTAATCAGCCCCAAAATACCACATCATGTTATTTAATATTAATTTTCTATATGTGAGTTTTCTACCTGACTGACAGTTCATTGAAAGATCCACCCAAGTCATCCTCCTCCTTTCCATTCCAGACACAAGGTTGCATGCAGGTCAAACAAACTTTCTTTACAAAGCTAAAGCGAATTAAGTTACACTTCTTTCTTTTCACTACTCACCACCGTGTAGACCTACTTTCATTAACCACACAGAAAGGTACTCTTTTGTAAGTCTGTAGGATTTCTATAAGCTAAAAAGTTAGAAAAGTTGTTGCAAACACAACAATGACTAAAGAATGTACAAAAGGTGCAGAGAAAATTCCTAATTATTTTCATGCTTTGGTGGGGAAACACTGGGCATATGAAAAGAAATACAACAGCAGAATTCTTTGTAATGTATAGTTGTGAATATTTATTTTATTCATAAAACATGGTCCCGAGAGAAATATGTCCAAGTACAAACTTTTAAATTGGGACCAAATATGCAGAAAGTTGTGAGTGAAAAGTAATCAAGGAAACAGCAGATACAGATCAAGCCTTAGATTCTCCCCTGTCATCACTGAATAAATACCATGAGGTGCTATTTGGTGCAGTGCCAAAAATCACCCGGCCTACCTCTGACGGCCCGGGCTGTGCAAAAGATAACAACTCAGAAGAATCTATGATCAACTCAAGAGGGGAATTTTAGTATTTCTGTTTTCTTGCTACTTACCACTCCTCTCTTAGCCTCTTTTGTCCTGAAAGACAAAATCCTGAAGCCGGGTTGCAAAATAGTTTGCAGGTCACAAAGTGCTGTTTCCAGAAAATGAAGCAAAATTGGGAGCATTGGTTTGAAGCCAGGAGATGATGATACCTTTGACAGTCTTAGAATTTAAACTCTTTTGCAAGTTTATCAAAAGCCTTGATCTTAATTAAATTTAGAAACAAGTAGTAAATGAAAACAATATTAATTGAAACTTTGTTAAATTGAGATAATTTATTCATTTTAAATCAATTCTACAAATATTTGTCAAAAATAAATATTTATTACAGAAACCTTTGGATGTGTCAGACTTCATTCAGATAAAAACATGAGACAAACATCATCTATCCTCTCAAATCATTTACATCCTAATGAGAAACTCATTGTCAACAAATCAGACACTTTTACCTTGGAACTTGGTATAGGAGGTACTAATCTAGTCTTTGGGGTAAGATAGTGACCCCCTGGAACAAAACCCTTTTCCTTAAGACACACTTATAATTAGTGGAAATTATTGACAAAGAGAGATCTTATCTTTATTTTCTATGTTATAGATCAAGACAAACCACACAGCCACCCTACCTGAAATGATACACTTACTTCCCTTGGTTTCTTTTTAAAATTATGCAAATAGTAGAGTGAGGTTGATGATCAGACAACATCCATGCTGTCTACTTACACCCAAACAGAAGATAATGATGCAGTAACTGAGGGCAAGTGTAGCCACAGGAATTCAGTCACTCCTAAGAGCAATGCTCTGAGACTCAAATGATCCATTAGTAATGTCATCACCTCTAAACCCAAGAAGGAAACTGGAGAGCTGCTGTATGTGTGTGCAGATTCAAGAACACAGTAGTTTTGACATTGGCATAAGTCTATTGCTAATCTAAAAGAGGAGAAGGGGCTTGGGGCCAGATTCCAACAGAATCTGGTGTGAAATAAATCTATTATTTGTTAATTGATGTGATGCAGTTCCTTACTGGAATTGTATACACCTCAGCTTATAATTAAAATTGTGAGGATATTGACTAGAGAGTTGGCTCCGCAGTTAACACTGGTTTCTCTTGCAGAAGATCCGGATTTGGTTCCCAGCACTCTCACATAGTTGCGCACAAGCATTCGTAACTCTGGTTATATGAATCACACACACACACACACACACACACACACATATATATATATATATGTTTATATATATATATGAACACCAGGTACATATGTGATCAACATTTGTATACATACAGGCAAACCCTGTATACATTATATACATATATTTTTAACACACACATACACATATATATATATAATGTTAAAAATATGAGGATAATACAGTGTTCATGATGCTGTGTACTTATTCAGGAAATGAATAAATTCCTTTATGGTTTCTAATATCCTCTCTGGTTTACTATAAATTCAAACATTATCAGCCTTGGCCTTCTTAATCTTTACATTTTTCAGACTATTTTAAAGTTGAATTTCACTTTCAGGAAAAGTCTGAGATGTGTGGATTATTTTCAAACTTTGGTGTATTACTGAAGGAATGTGATGATAAATGACATTTTTTTTTTCTGAAGTTCATTTGAAAACCAAGTTCATGGCAGGATCTATTCTATGAACCTCATCTTGGGATTTCTGCTTGTATTCATTCTAGAAGTCAAATGCAAAAGCATATATGGAATAAACTTAAACAGAGTAACATAAATAGATAATCCAGTCAACAGTGAGTCAACATATCAGTAATTCAATGTATACAATGTAGGGAAATGTTTGTTCACTTGGTTAATATGATGTGAAATGAACAGATTTTAATGATGATGCTCAACTTACATGAAGCCAGAACCCATTGTTGCCAATGCCTTTACATCGTGATGAGGATTGACTGTAGTCAGTGTGCAAAACAAATCCCGATTGTGTTGAGCTAATGAGGAACCATGCAAACCTACAATCAGAGGCATGAACAACTCATCTTACCACACTTAAGTGACTGTCTTGTATATATTCTCAAAAATACAAACAGCAAAATCCTCCCACACACAACCCTTGAATCCTTCCCACAACCGACCCCTCAAAACAACATAATGTAAGGGAAAACTGGTTTCCCAAAGCAGGTTGCTTATAAATATAAATAGAGAGATCTGAGCCTTTTGGGGTTACTTTAACTTTTTTTTAAAGAAAGGAATAAAAGTTCAATAAACTCTAATGGAAACCATGTTTCTCTTTTGGTTCCAGAAGGGGTTGCAATATAATTCATAACTCTATAGGTTTTGCTCTATGAGAAAGGGTATTAGTAAGACAGGGGAGAAAGAAAAACAGCTATAGATTTATTTTAATATTTCAGAGCAGAGAATGGTAACAGAGAAATCCCCATTTGAAAAGAAAAATGTACTTTGCTCCCAATGGCAAAGAAAAACCACATTATTGAACCTCATCGCTGTACAATGTGGTTGGAAAAGATTCATTTGGTGGAAACTTTTAGACTTACTTTGTCCTGAAGACCACAGAGAATTGGTAGGCAGTTTGGTATGGAAAAGAGAAACATAGCAGAAGTTATGAAATGCTTATGATTCAGATAGAGCAATTACAGAAAATAATAAAAGTTATGCTAGGTACATTTATAGTTGCTGAGTTTTATAAAGATTCACACATTTACTTTCGAGAAGCTAGTTTTCAGAAGATCACTAGACAATGCTAGAGTTACAAGTGAAGAAAACTATTGGACAGAAGCTGTATTCACAGCTGTTACCCCCATGCATGCCCTATGCTCTTGACTCTATTTCTAGGCAGAAAGCACCTAGTGAACAAGAAGTCTAATCTATCTAGCGTGGAAAGCAGCACAAGAAAAAAATGTGTTTTAAGACTTTCAATTGAAAGATACACATATGAAAGAACTTGGGTCTGGGTTTTCCTTGCCGATTACCTAGACACATTTGTGGGAAGGCTCCTCTGATCCATGTATCTGACTATAGCACACTGGCTATGACAAACCTTTCATCCTACTTAGCGAGACTGACTAAATGTGTGCCTGTGGTACCCACGTATCTTCAAACAAGTTTGTCATTGTGGATGCCAAGAAGACATTTCAAAATAAACTTTGCAATATATTACTTAAAGCCTTTCTCTTAGTATCTGATCTTCTGTCTCCTATGCTTACTGCATCACATATTATTTATTAATTTCAACCATGCCATGTTTTCCCACACTACCATGATCTCTCATATGTACCATTTAACCATCGTCTTGCCTGGCAATTCCCTTTCCATCTTTTTCAGAGCTGTTATACCAACATTTTAAAAGTTCTTTTGACCATGTTAACCTACTGCTTGAGATTCTTTTCTATTAATATTCGAATGAATCAGGTCTCCTTGTCATTTGTAACAGTGTCATAGGTAACCATTATTAGGTATCAGTGTCTCATAGGAATTTCAGCCCAGCCACCCTGTTCTTAATGCATATTCTAACATGAACAACCGCACAAGGCTGCCTGCAAATGTTACATTTACTGTGTTTAGGGAGAGTAAGAGAGAACCCAGAAAAGCAGAGGGAGACATAAATCTTCTATTGAAAGCCTATTACTTCCAGGCATCACGCTCTGTGGTATCATCATATTATCCCTTAATCTCATAAACTTTCAGCAAAGAAAATATTGTTCTTATTCTGCAGCTAATGAAAGAGAATCTCTGTAGGAAAGAAACTCTGAAAATTACCCAAAGCTCATTATTCCTAGACGAGGCTTAAAGTCAGCTTGCTAGACCTCCTTTCCTTGCTCCTTTCCAAACAGAGAAAACAGAAATAGTGTGAATATATCTTAACATGGCATGGGTACAGCACCATTTCTATTTGTGTTGGGGTTCTTTTGTATGCATGAATCAATTACTTTACAGATGTTCTGATACACTTTCTATTGAAACAACTAAAGAGGGAAGTGTTTATTTTGGCTTAAAGTTCCAGGCAAATACGGAATCATGGTGGGGAAGACAAGGCACCAGGATCAGAGAGTGCCTGGCCATACTACACATGCAGTTAGGAAACTGGAGCAGGAAACCAAGCCAGGCTTTAAAACCACAAAACCGACCCACAATGACTCTTCCTTAGCAATACTCCTTCTCCTAAAGGTTTCACAATATTTATGTGAGGAGTGAAGGAAGCCCTGAGTGAATATGTGTTACTACCATGAGCACATCCATGTCAAAGACTTCAGCTCCTTAGAGATTCAGGGATAGGGAAGGCCATTCCCTGGTGAAGCTCAGGGAATTGGTAATGCCTCCCTCTAATCCATATGCAAGTGTTGACAGCATGTACAGAAAGCTTGGACCTCAGTTTTTTCCTCTCAGGTGTTTATAGCTTGAGACTGCTCCCTGACAGCGTTCTCCTATAGAGGTTAACCCTTTTTCCTCCTGTCCTGGATGTAGCAAATGCATTGAGGTCCATTAGGTGCTGTTCCTTCAGAGTGAGCTCAACTCACCTAGTCCTACATGGAATGTGTATGTATCTATATGTACTAGTCATTTTAACATCCCCTCATTGTCTCTGTCAGGTTTCTAGGATGAAGTTACACAAGATGTAGTCCCTGTCCAAACAGCTGGGAACCATGTGTTCAAATACATGTGTCTGTGGGTACAATTTCATGCTCATCTTGTTTTTCTCTCTGTTTAGACAAAAATGGTATTAAGATCTAAGATGATAAACAGAATGACTATAACCTTAGAAACACCGAGAATAGCCATCTGAGTTACTAATGGTTCCTTCAATCCACAAGGGAGTGTTCTCCAGAACCAACACTGGGACGTTATGTGTAGTGGTGAAGTATATAGTCCAATTAAAGGTTTTTGCTTATAATATTCATAAGGGAAGTATTTCAGGTATATTGAGATAGAGAATGGAATTTTAGACTTAAAGAATGTCTGATGACATTTTGCAAAGAAATTACTTTTTAAAATATTTTATTTGTTTATTTTCTACGTAGAAATGTTTTGCCAGCATGTATGTACGTGCAGCAGGTGTATGCCAGCTGACATTGTCACTCTAGTTGCAGACAGTTGTGAACCAACATGAGGGTACTAGGGAATTGAACCCATGTCCTCTGGAAGAGTAGACAGTGCTCTTAACCTCTGAGCAATATATACAGGTCTTCCAATGATTTTTTTAAATCACTTTTTACTGGGAGCAAAAGAGAACCAAAGAATAAGCAGAGGCAGATCTTTATAGCCAAGAGGTAGTAGAGAGTGGCCACGGTGAATTTGGAAGATTTTTGTCATTAACATTATCTCTTACTTTTCAAGCAATATATATGTATATATACACACACACACACACATATATACATATATATGTTGAAGGAGCTGCGAGCTGTGTTCCTGCCACCCAGCTCCCGGCTGCCTGGCTAGCTTATGTCCCGAAATAACAACACACAAATTGTATTCATTTAAACACTGCCTGGTCCATTTGCTCTAGCTTCTTACTGGCTAATTTTTACATCTTGATTACCCATTTCTGTTAATGTGTGTTGCACTCCAAGGTGCACTTACTGGGAAGATTCTAGCCTACGTCCATCCTGGGTCAGAGCTTCATCGCATCTGCCCTGGAGAGGAGCAGGCATGCCGTCTGAGCTCACTTCCCTTCTTCCCAGCATTCAGTTCTGTTTACTCCACCCACCTAAAGGCTGGCCTATCGAATGGGCCAAGGCAGTTTCTTTATTAGGCAATGACCTTCCTCCATCATATATATATGCTGAAAAAGCTGTGCTGTAATTATCATGCTACATAACCTTAATTGATACCTTTAACTGTCAAATTTAAACATATAGATACTACACAATGTGTAGCACAAATAATAAAAACCCAGAGATAGATATTGGGTTCAACCTGAGGATCAAAATACAAAGCAGACAAGCCACTAGATAGTGCTTATCTCTACCAAGGCTCAGACAAACTAAAGAACAATTCTGTCCTCAGCCTGACTGCATTACTCCCCATCAAAACTCAAACTGACTGCTCTTGTCTTCTCCTGCCTTATATACCTCTCTTGGCCCAGCCATAGCACTCCTGTCTCCACCTCCCTAGTGCTGGGATAAAAGGCTTGTGACTCCCAAGAGCTAGAACCACCTTTGTGTGAGTTCTACTTCCTTTTCAGACAAATTCGATCTCCTGTAGCCCAGGGTGATCTTCAGTTTTTGTATTAAAGGTGTGTGTCACCACTCCCTGCACTCTGCACTCTGACTTCAGGCAAGCTTTATTTTGTTAAAACACAAATAAGATACCACTATAACTATGATCCAACTCTATAAATTACAGAAAACACTGACAATAATATTTCACTTGGTATCAAGTTGACTTTAGTGATGTCGCTCCTGCTAAGATTATGTCTTAGAGCCTTTGGAGTGCATGGCAGTCCTTACAAGAAATCCATCACCCCATCTTTCCATTAGTTGGCCCGAGTTACCTTTCTTTAAACTTTCTAATGCAATGATGTTTAGATGAGCAGATTGGGGTATCTGGCATTGTCCAGTTCTGTTCACACATCAGGGTATCACATTTGTTTACCATAGTCTTCTATAAAGTTCACCATATTAAAAGTTCCCAGTTTTTTGATAACATTACTCAATTTATTCAATCTCGGTATTCTTAATCCCTCCAATCTACATCCTTTTATCACTAGCATTGACACTTCAAATTTACTTCTTCTTCTAGATTGAAGAAAAGACTGCCCAGAGATGCACATGCACTGCTTTTTTAATCACTGTGAATATGCACACTTCAAATAGTGAATAGCAATAGTCAGTAGATGTAATATAGGATCTCATCATAAGATTATTCTGTGTTATGAAGATGAGTCAACCGAAATCAAAAAGGTTTTAAGAAGAGAGAATCAGTAGCGTGAGAGTTATAGTTAGGATATGGTATGATAAACGCAAAAGGATGCAATGATAAGAATAAGGACACAGGAGCTAAACAGTAAGTACAACCTCTAACAGCTACAAAGCATAAGGCATGAATTTGTCTCTCAGAGCCTCGAAAAGGCTTCAGTCCTGATGACCACCTGACTTTAGTTCAGTGAAGTTGTTTGTACTTTGGATTTCCAGAGAGCTTCAAAACAAAAGATAAGAATTTGTCCTTTTTTACAATCAGTAAGACATAGTGATTTGCTCCCAAAGCAAGGAACGGACACATTTCTTATTTTCCTCCATTTGTCATTCCCCAAACAGCTTCAAATATATAAGAATGAAGAAGCAGAGAGGCTCACAGCAGGGCTCAACCTGCTCTGAACACTTAGAACTATTGCTTGAGTGTTAAACTGTTCTACTAAGCAATGACAGTGAAAACTACATTATTTGAGTGTGTATTTAATGGCATAAAAGTTGATTATTTGATATAGTATCTTACATAATTTTCCTCATCAGCAAGCCCCAGTGACTAACACAGAATATCATATGAGTGTACCAGAAGAATATCAATTTATAGAATAACTGAACATGGTCTTTTATATTAAAATATTTAAATTTTGAGACTTAAAGTTTGATTATGAATCTTCCTTTTACTTACAAATGCTGCACCATAATTTACCATATTTATGATTAGAATTTCAACCATTCCTGACTATGAATTTTTCGAGATGCAATTAGTCAATTGATATCAGGTTTGAGGCTATAGATGTGTAGCTGAACCCCACTACCCATCTCTGCCTGGGGTTAATGAGATGAGGCGGAGGCAACAACACAGACTCCGTGAGATTCTGATGTAGAAGCTCTTTATTGTAAAACGGTTGCGGGTTTTTCTAGGGTTAAGGAAATGGAGCTGCCACAGGAACGCTCTTGCTTAGTCCTTCTGTAACTGATGGTGAATGTTGGCTGCTGTGATAGGCTAGGAGCATGCATCATGAGGCAGTACAGAAAGGCTTTCATACAGGTTGCTTTGGCCAACTTGATTCCTCATTGCTAGTGTTATCATGCAAGTGCATACTTTGTTTCTGCCCTGCCACATAGGTGGGCACAACAAAACTTGGAAATTAGAAAAAAATGTCAGCGTACCCAAAATTGCTCAGGAATTTTTGTCATTGTATGCTTTTCTTATTTTTTAATCACATTCACATTAACTTAGGTAAAATCTGTTGAATCAGAACAAATTTACATTTTGCCAAGTATTACAGTTAAAAAAATAAGCTAACTAGATGTGTTTCTGATTTACGTTAGTGGTCCTCAAATGCTAGTTACAGAATAGCGTAACTGGTATATCTAGCTACATATCCTAAATCTGTCTCTGACCCCGAAATACTTATAAATGAAAAAGGGCTCAATCTCTTTTTAACTATAAAAGAAATGCTTCATCAATAAGCACTTAGTGTTCAAAAAATAAAATGACTTCCTTTTAACAATTTAAATATCTTTAATTCAAAATTCACTTTTATGAAAGTCTTTTCCTTTTTTCCCTGATTTCTTAAATTGATGAGTTTTTCTAAAATTTATAGTACATGAGAGCTGATAGAAATTAGTCTTGAGGCAAATACTAGGAGGCAAGATACAGAGGAAGGCATGTTGATGAGCAGCAAGGCATCTCGAAGCTCGTGGTATTATTGCACTCGGATACTACCTGACAAAGCACCTGCACAAGGAAGGCTTTGTTTAGTTTGTAGTACTTGGGCTATAGTACAGAACATCATCACAAGGAAAACAGGAAAATTAAAGATGTCTATAGCAGTGGGAGCTTGAGGTGTAGATTATTACATTAGAGTACGTCAGGAAACAGACCTTTGGGCAGGAGACAGGACTACATGGGTGACTCACTTCCCTCAGGTAAGTCCCACTTTTAAGTCTTCTACAACCTCACCAAAAGACATCACTAGGACTAGAAAGACAGCTCAGCCATTAAGAACACTAGTTCTTGAAGATGACTTTGATTTCATGAACAGCACCCATATCATGTGGCTAACAACTGCCTATAACTCTAGTACCATGATATCCATAGCCATATTTTGGTGTCTACTGGCACCAGGCACTCATGTGAGGCACCTACATACAGGCAGGCAGTAACACATACAAATAAAATAAAAATAAATAAATTTTTAAAAATCAGCACTACCAGCCAAATATCTAGTGCTCAAACACATGAGTCTATGGGGGGCATGTCACTTTCAAAAAACTTCATATTCATCTAAATGGTTCCAATAATTTTTATTAGTCTTATAATTATATATAGTTAACACAGTAATTCCTGGACTGTGTAGATGTGGCTTCAATTCCTGCTTAAACACCATTTTTTTTATTTTCATTCTTTAGTAATTATAGCAATTGTAATAATATAGAGTATCCAACTGTTTATGGAGACTGAATGAGTACCCATGTATTGAAAACACTAAGATAAGCTCTCTAATTTTGAAGAACCATTACATTGTGTCTTGGGGTAATTGAAAGACTCAAGAAACGAATACTTATAAAGTCCTAGACAGCACCAGGTACTGAGTAGGTACTTAACCCAGTTATTAGTAGATGAGTTGGGAGTATTGAGATGCACTTCTAAAAAGGCTCTATTTTATGTTGAACATCTTTCTCAGGCCTGACAAATGATATGAAAACATTTAAAATATATTGAAATGTTATACACATGGAAGTTTATAATGTTCACAAATGCTACAATTTATCATGTATCAAATGGAAAAGAAAGACTCAAAATACCCTCAGTCTGCACATCTTGACAACCAATAAATAAGGTACATTTCCAAACAATAAGAATAGTCAGACTTCACATCCCATGAGTTCTGAAACACTGAGTGAAGAGATATCCAGTGGCACTCAAGGAAACTGCACATGTCCCATGCAAAATGGCTATTAGCTTTCGAAAATATTTTTCCCTTTCTTGGATTAACTTTAAGAAGGATATTCTTAAAAACAAAAACCCAACAGAGTGTTACTCAGAAAGCTTTCTTGGATCCTTAAGTTGTATAATACTACAAAGAGAAAGATGAATGAATGTAGCAAACAAATGGATATAAATAAAGTGTTCTGCAAGTGAACAAATTACTTGAATACACAAATAATCCACAGAGGAGAAATATGGGTAATAGTAATTTCATCATCTTTTAAGTCTCTGCTTCTTAGGAACTAACAACAGGGAATAAATTCACCATCACAATCCCTTGTGCCCCAAAACAGAACATATCGGTGTTTTTTCCGTTCAGAATTCAAGGTATAGAAAAAAATAAGTGTTTTAGAAAATCAAAATGAAGAAAGCATCTCTGTTCACAGTAACACATTTTTCTATTTTGGCTTCTTTCCCATTCATTTTCTGCAAAGTCAAATCATAGTATTGTTTTAAGTTTTTCTTTTGTCACTGATGCCAGATGCATTGTAGACTCAAATCTTCTGTAAATTTTTCATTAATCCACCTTCTTCCCATATCTTAAAAAAGCAAATATAATAAGCATTTAAGTAGAAAGAAAGGTTTACGATTGTAAACAGAGTAAATTTTGATGTCATTTCAAAACTTTTTGACCAATTTCTGCATGTTCTTCTGAGTTTCTCTCTTCCTGGTCATTATTAAAACATTACAGACAATATTAAGGATTAATATAAGAAGGTAACAGAGTTGGGTGTCCATCTAAAGTATCCCACATTGTTTCCTCCCCAAGCAGACCATTCTTTATTTCTCCCTCAGACCATTCTTTATTTCTCCCTCCTTCTCTCCATACTGAATCCCTTAGCCAACTGTTCTGGATTGCAGTTATCACCACAAATTCCAAGCATATTTACAACTACACTAGGCTGAAGATTTACAAATATTTTCCCAACCATATTGCTTTCTTTATGGATTAAGGGCTGGAGAAGTAGAAAATTAAATACCACTTACCATTTTTTCTGCCACAATGTGACATTATGCAATAAATCAAACTTGAAATACCTTGAAAACTAACTTGACATGTTTAATTTGGTGGTGTCTGTTCATTAAAAAAATATTGTCACAGTATTTTTTGTAACCTTGGATGGCCTTGAATTCCAAATCTTCCTGACTCTAATCCTCATGTGCTTGGATTACAGACATATTTCAATCTGTCAAATCCTCACTTTTTATTGAAAGAAATTTAAATTTTAATCATCTGGGGACACCTAGTCTAGCAAAAAGCTTTACTAGATTCAATACTGTCTGTCTGCACTTATATTCAAAATAAGGATATTCAAAAAAAAATCAAACAAAAAAGTTTAAAGCGAAGAATTTAGTCACTCCCACATAGAAGAAAATGAGATTATAATTATTCCAGAGAAATATAAGAGATCATCCTTCCAAGTAAATAGAGCATAGCAGAAATGTGCAAGTATCACCCAATAGTGGAGCTTAAGGAGAGTGTTAATAAGTAAGGATGTATCCAGTAATTACAGTTAATGCCCCTGCCAATGCTAATGAAGAAGTTATGCTCATGACGGTCATTAGTGTGCAGCTGAATCCTACAAGCAGTGACACCTCAAATGGAGACCCGTAACATTGAAGAAGAACCTCTGTTTTTTAATTCTGCCAATGTGCATGCTGCTAAATCATTTAAAAAAAATAAAAACAAAACAAAAAAAACAAGGGCTTTGATATCTGGGACAGAGACAATTTGCAAGAACATTTGATTTAAACAAAAGTACATGGTTTGAATGAGAGTTTTATATTTTTGAAAGATGTTAATTTCGACAAGGTAAAGCATAAATTACTAAGCAATTACCATTAGAAACAAACAGATATGTGACCACAAACTAATTCCCAAACAAATCTACTCAGAAGAGATATTGTTTGCTTTCTTAGGATTCTGGAGTTATCTATTCTAAACAACAGAACAGTATTTCAGTTGCAAAAAAAATAATCAGTTAAAGATGGAAATAGTCAAGTGAGGGGAGACTTACAAAATCTGTTCTATTATATAGAAACTGCTATTTCACCTAATCAATGAATCTTTTGGTAAGCACTTTATAGGTATCTTTTCAGTTTTAGCTTTTGGTGAGGAACACAAGAATTTGGGTGTGTGCCTCAAGGAAGAATTCATATAAATGGGAAAAAGAGAAAGAGACTACTTTGGAGACAGGAGTAAATTTCTGTTCTATTTTGTGTAAAACAAGACATTATTAGAAGATTTTATACTAAAGGGGCTGGAGTGGACCTGAGGCAACAAATTCCACAGGAGTGGGACTGAATTAGCTACCTAAGCAGGAGTGTGCCTGAGGAAGCAAGCTCCAAGGGAGCAGAAGCAGATCCACTTTAGGGACATTGGTGGACCAGGACTGAGCCAGCAACCTGTGCCAGAGCAAAGCTGAGACAGGAAAATCCACAGGAACAGGTACAGAAGAGCAACTTCTGAGTAAGTAAGACAGAGACAGAGACCTCTGAGGGAACGAATATGAATCTGTGACCTTCAAGTGAGTAGACCTTACCCAGGACCCCTGTGGGTCTGGGAATGAGTCTAGGACATCTGAGGAACTAGGTCTGAGCCAGGTCCTCTGTAGGTTTGGGTTTGAGTCTGTGACATCCAAGGGAGTAGGCAGGAATTAGATATCTCTGTGGATCCAGGTGTGAGTCTGTGACCTCAGAAGGAGTTGGTTTGAGCCAGGTGTAGTAAGAGCTCCGGGCCTCTTCCCACAGCCCGGCTCATGGTTGCCTGGCTAGCTTATGCCCCAAAATAACGACACACAAACTCTATTCTTTTAAACACTGCCTGGCCCATTTCTGTTCATGTATGTAGCACCCCAAGGAGCGCTTACCGGGAAGATTCTAGCCTACGTCCATCCTGGGTCAGAGCTTCATCGTGTCTGCTCTGGAGAGGAGAGCATGGCGTCTGTCTCTCAGAGGAGCTGCCCTGCATCTGAGCTCACTTCCTCTTCCTCCCAGTATTCTATTCTGTTTACTCCACCTATCTAAATTCTGCCCTATCAGATGGGCCAAGGCAGTTTCTTTATTAGCCAATGACCTTCCTCCATCATTTCCCCTTTTTCTGTTTAAACAAAAAGGAAAGGCTCTAACATAGCAAAATTACATATAGCAAAACAGTTATCAAGTAAGAATTACAGTTACAATATTTACATCTATTTTATCTTTATCATAACTAAGGAAAACTATAACTATAACTATCTATTATTCAACTCCATCAAAGACTCCAGAAGAATACAATATTACCTAAGCAAACAAAAAGTAAGCAACTTCTAAACTCTAGAAATGACAGAGACATCTCACTGCCTGGACAGTCACCCAAAGTTCCTCTGTACCGTTGGGGCATCCATCTTCGGCCTAAAGGTCCATAGTATCCAGAGACGTTTCCATGAAGCAGGAAATTTAAAGGCAGTTCAGTCACTATCTGCTGTGTCCTGCAGAATGTCTCGCAGACTCTTTCATGAATCAGGAACCCCGAAAGATCATCTCACCTTTAGGTAAGTTCAGCAGTCCTCTCTCTGCGGGTTCTTTGTGTCCAGTTTATACAATAGTCCAGGCAAGAGCAGTTTCTTGCCCAAATGGCTATCAAACTCCATAAGGTGCCTCTTCGATGCCCATCTTCTGCTTGAAGTAGATTGGTGCTGCCAGGAGCAGAGTGTCTCATTGTCATGAAAAACCTTAAGTTATTAAAACACTTAACATGCCATATTTTATAATCTTTGAAAGATATGAAGAATGTCTATTTAAAATATATCTATGTACATCTAGAAAATCTAACTAACATGACTACAAGCGTGACTATTATTGATAATTATCTATTAACAACCTATATACATTACATTTTAAGTGAACTACACAATCACAATACCTTAATCAATATCAGAAATACATATACATATAATAAAATTGACCTTAAATCTAAATCACTAAAGCAAAATCCATATCAATGCAAATTATTCATACCTATATCATAACCCCCTTTAAATGTAAAAGAACATTTATAAACAATATATGGGAACATGGACGCAGTTTTTTCTCTCCAAACTGCTTCCTGCTGAATGGGGGCGCTGTTATTCGGGTCTTTTATGGGATAACCTGTCTGCTAGGTTCATCTCAGTTGGCAGTTGAGCGAAGCAATTTTTTAAGGGTGTTCACAGCAACCCTTCAGGAGGGCGTGGTCTATCATACCATATCGTGATCAAAGAAGCAATCCACAGTGTCTCATCTTCTGTGAAAACAAAAGAAGAAACTCTTTTCCAAAGTATCATATCCTTAGATCCAAATTCTGAAGTCAAGGTATTTTGAAAATATCTATCTTGGATTAGTTCAGCAGCATTTATAAACAAATATCTTTCAGCATCTGTTGCTCTTTCCTCAGCATTCAAACAATTCAAAGAGAGCATAATAGCATACAGTATCAAGATTCTCTGTGTATTTTCCATCTTTGTGCAGCTTTATTTTAACTCTATTTTGTTTATTTTTACTTTTGTTTTATATTCTCTGTATATATTTGTCCTGGAATAACTCTGTAGACCAGGCTGTCCTTGAATTCTCAGAGATCCGCCAGTCTCTGCCTCCCAGGCATTGGGATTAAAGGCGTGTGCTACCACACCCAACTACTTTCTTCCTTTCTGTCTTTTAGCCTGCATATATTTTTTACACACTGTAAATCATTTAGAAATTTTGTTTTGTTTTGTTTTTGAGTCTCTCTTTACTGCATATCTCTCTTTTTTTATCTGACCACATGAGCCTTCAAATTACTGAGCAATATATGGGTAGGATTAAAGCCGTGGCTTTGCCAGCAGGTCCAACCCATTCCTTAGCTTTACAGCCTCATGGCAGAGGTACCGGCTGTAGCCATGTTTATCACCACAACTCTGTGGCGTTTCAAGGTCTTTGCCAACAAGCAAACTGCAGCATTACGTCCACAGACAACAATCAAGTCCTCTCTCTGTAGTAGGCCCTCCTGCCTCAAACAGTCAGAGTTTGCCCTGGTAGGATGGACCAGAACGCCAGCATTTTAAAACAGCACAACTTTTTTTTTTTGTTTGTTTTGTTTTTGTTTTTGTTATGGCCGAAAACAAACAAGCATTCAGTCAGCTTTTATCAATACCATTTAAGTGTTTCGTGGCAGGACCTCTTAATGAGCTGCAGGGTTTTGCAGCTGAAGCTGAGTCAGGAAGCCTCTCTTACATGAGAGTGCTTGCTTGCCTCTAGCAGGCAGAGCAGACCCGAGAAATTGTTGCTATCAAGAAAACATGCTTTACTCTATTCTTTCCCAAGCTTTCTCAGGCTTTCTGTGGATGCAGTTATCCACGTGGGCGCCATCTGTAGTAAGAGCTGCGGGCCTCTTCCCACAGCCCGGCTCATGGTTGCCTGGCTAGCTTATGCCCCAAAATAACGACACACAAACTCTATTCTTTTAAACACTGCCTGGCCCATTTCTGTTCATGTATGTAGCACCCCAAGGAGCGCTTACCGGGAAGATTCTAGCCTACGTCCATCCTGGGTCAGAGCTTCATCGTGTCTGCTCTGGAGAGGAGAGCATGGCGTCTGTCTCTCAGAGGAGCTGCCCTGCATCTGAGCTCACTTCCTCTTCCTCCCAGTATTCTATTCTGTTTACTCCACCTATCTAAATTCTGCCCTATCAGATGGGCCAAGGCAGTTTCTTTATTAGCCAATGACCTTCCTCCATCAGCCAGGACCTCTGTGGGTCTGGGTTTTGGTGTGGTACATCAAAGAAAATAGGCAGGAACCACAAACTTCTGTGCATCTGAGTGTGAGTCTAGGACTTATGATGGAGTAAGCCTGAGATTGACCCTATGCAGGTCTGTGTGCACCCCAGCCTGGGAACTCTGAGGAGTGGACCAAAGCCAGAGAACTTTGCAGGACCAACCCCAAGACAAGGACCTCTTCAGGAGCAGATCTAGACCAGCATTTACAGAAATAGGTCAAAGCCAACAACCTAGGCTAGAGCAGGCCTGAGACAGCAAACTTCAAGGGAATGGAACAAAGCCTGGGAGTGCTGAGTGACCTCCAAGAACATGGAGTGACCAAAGGGGTAACTAGAACCATGGTACTAACTGTACCACGAGGAACAACCATCTGAGCCTTGGATTCACTGACACCTAGAAGATTAATTAACAGAATCACTGACAGCCCCAAACACACCTATTAGAGGAAATGATGAGTAGAATAGGTAAGAACACATGCAACACCACAAAGAGCAACACGACACTAGTAAAACCTAAAGACACTACAACAGCAAGACTTGAACAACCAAATGAGATGAAGTAGAAGAAAATGACATAAAAAAATAACTTCAGGAGAATGTTTGAAATTCTTAAAGAGGAAACAAGATATTTCCTTAAAGAAATGACAGAAAAGACAAACAAAAAATTAGAAGACAACAGCAAATCCCTTAAAGAAAACCAAAAGAAGGAAATGAAACATATGAGAGAAACTATTCAAGACTTAAAAACTAAAATAGAGACAATAATGAAACTCAAGCTGAGAGAATCATAGAAACAGAAATGATGAGAAAACGATCAGGAACCACAAAGGCAAGCAAGAGCAGCAGAATACAGAGACGAAATAAAGAATCTCAAGTGCTGTAGATACAGTTGAGGAAATAGACCCATCAGTCAAAGAAAACATTAAATCTAACACAAGTTTAACCCAAAATATCCAAGAAATGTGGGACACCATCAAATAACCAAACCTAAGAATAATAGCTATAGAAGGAGAAGAAGTTCAACTCAAAAGCACAAAATATATGGCCAAGATCAAAAACAACTGATGACAAATTATGCTAAAGAGGTTGTTGATGGGATTGCAAGCTAGTACAGCCCCTTTGGATATCAGTGTGACAATTTCTCAGAAAATTAAGAAACAACCTTCCTCAAGACCCAGTATTACCACTTTTGGGTATATACCCAAATGGTGCTCAATGTGCCACAAAGATATGTGCTGATGTATGTTCATAGCGGTATTGTTTGTAATAGCCAGAAACTGGAAACAAGCTAAATGTTCTTCGACTGAAGAATGGATAAGGAAAATGTGGTACATTTACACAATGGAGTACTACACAGCAGAAAAATAATGACATCTTGAATTTTTCAGTCAAATAGATGGAGGTAGAAAACATCATTTTGAGTGAGGCAACCCAGACACAGAAAGGTAATTATCACATGTACTCACTCACAAGTGGTATTTAAACACAAAGTAAAGAAAACCAGCTCACAAGTCACAATCCCAGAGAACCTAGACAACAATGCAGACACTAAGAGAGACATACATAGATCTAATCTACATGGGAAGTAGAAAAAGACAATATCTCCTAAGTAAATTGGAAGCATGGTGCCCTTGGGAGAGGGTTGAAGGGGAGGGGAGAGGTAGGAAATGGAGCAGAGAAAAAATGTAGAGCTCCATAAAAATAATAATAAAAAAGGAGGTTTTATACTAATGAAAAAATGATTTGTCCCTATTTCAGAACTAACTTTTATCTCTAGCCTATACATAGTGCATAACAACACAGAGTGAATCTTCTTCCAGGTGAAATACTATAATGGTATTCATGGAGGAGCAGCAGTGTTTAGATTCAAGTAACAATCTGAACTGACAACTAAGCTTTCATCAAGATTCAAAATTTATGACATAAGAAAATGAAGAAACAAAAGTTTTCCAAATTCACCCCATGTTGTGATGACTACTAGAACTAAGTTTTTAGAACTGTAAATGACTCCGAGGAAAGAGTGTCTTTCATACAGAGGAGGGTCGATGCATATATGAACACAGAAAGACTGTGATATCATACAGAAAGTAAGGAACAAACAAAATCCCCCAAATGAGAAGGAGACATAGATATGAAGTTATACACTAACCAAGAAGCTGTTTTCAGTTCATACCTGCTGGGAAAGGAAAAGTCGATTTTCTCCAAAGTAGAGTCACAGCCCAGAAGTAGTTGGCGAAGACAACGTGAACTTCATGATTTTTTGTAAGTCCTTTTTGTTTGGGTTTGGTACTTTTTATCTTATTTAAATTTTTCTTGTTGCCAATTTGTTTTGATTTTCTTCTTTTAGATGAGAGGAGGGAGGGAGAGAGGATGGAAAGGAAAGAGAGAGCATGTGAAATTGCATGGTAAGCAGATGAGAGGATCTGGAATGAGTTGGGGAGGGGAAATATAATAAAATATATTTTATGAAATAAAATGTATTAAATGGGAAACTTTAGGGTTTGAGTTAGATAGAAGAAAGTATCTTTGGTAATCTAATATGTATATATTTGGTAGAAATCCAAAGAGACTAGTGAGGATACATTTAGGCAGGTGTCTAGTATTCATAGCAAGATGTATAGAATAGCAGGCCATATCCAGGCTTGGTGACATGTAGGTGATATTTGGAGTTTTCTGTTCTTTACTTTCTGTAGGGCTGGTTTTGTGAAAATTATTGTTTAATTTTGTCATGAAATATCTTGTTTTCCCTTCTATGATGATTGAAAGATTTGCTGGGCAAAGCAGTTTGGGCTGGCATTCATGGTCTCCTAGTTTCCAGACATTTGTCCAGGCCCTTCTGGCTTTTAGGATCTTCATTGAGATGTCAGGCGTAATACTAATAGGTCTAACTTTATATATTACTTGGTCTTTTCCCTTGCAGCCTTTAATATTCTTTCTTTGTTGCATGTATTTAGTGTTTTGATTATAATGTCACATGGGGCCTTTTTTCTGGTCCAATTTAGCTTTTTATACATTTATAGGCATGCCCTTCTTTAGGTTAGAAATTTTTTCTTCTATTATTTTATTGAATTTATTTTCTGGGTCTTTGATCTAGTATTCTTTTTCTTCTTCTATTTATATTATCTTAGATTTGGTCATTCTATAGTGTCCCAAATTTCTTGGATGTTCAGTCTCAGCAAATATTTAGCTTTAGCATTTTCCTTAACTAATTAGTCTATTTCCTCTATTGTATCTTCAAAGCCTGTGTTCTTTCTTCCATGTCTTGTATTCTGTTGGTTATTGTTGTATCTGTGGTTCCTGTGTGCTTACCCTAATTTTCCAATGGCAAATATCCCTCTATTTCTGCTCTTTTTCTATTATCATTTTCAATTCTTGAACAGTTTCCCTCACCTATTTGTTTTTTCTTGGCATCCTTGGGTTTCTTTAAGGAATTTATTAATGTTCTAATTTTTTTGCTAGTCTCTTCCTCAATTTCTTTAAGGGATTCTTTTCTCATTTCCTCTTTAAGGACCTCTCTCATTGTCATAAAGTTGGTTTTGAGGTTATTATCTTGTGCTTCAGCTGTAATAAGTTGTTCAGGTCTTGCTCTTATAGAATATCTGGGCTCCACTAGTGCCATATTGCTCTTTCTGTTGTTGGTTATTTTCTTACCGTGGTGTCTTTGCATCTAAGTTTGGGATGTTTACAGACATAGGTTTGCTTCCTGAGTTTGTCTGCACCCTTTCATCTGGGATCTCACTGACATAGTACTAGTTTCTTCTAGTTAGAAGATTCAAGAAGGACTTTCCCGAGCGGTCTTGCACCTTCATCCCACCTAGGATCATGGCGACAGCTGAGGTACTGAACATTGGAAGAAAACTCTAGAAGGGTAAGAAAAAAGAAGTCATTGAATTGTTAAATAGTCCAGGAAGAGTCTTCCTGCAGTCCAAGAACCAGATTACAGGGGAAATGCAGCCAGAAAGAACCACCTGGAAGGCAAAGCTGCAATCTCCAATAAGATTACCAGCTGTATTTTTCAGCTGTTACAGGATGCCGGTATCAAGACTGCTTTCACCAAGAAATGTGGGGAGACTGCTTTCATTGCACCCCAATGTGAAATGATTCCAATTGAATGGGTGTGCCGAAGAATAGCAAATGGATTTTTTTCTCGAAAGGAACCCTGGTGTAAAAGAGGGGTATAAATTTTACCCACCAAAAGTGGAGACGTTCTTCAAGGATGATGCCAATAATGATCCACAGTGGTCTGAGGAGCAACTCATTGCTGCACAGTTTTGTTTTGCTGGACTTGCTATAGGCCAGACTGTAGTGGACATCATGAGTCATGCTACACACGCTATTTTTGAAATACTGGAGAAAGCCTGGCTGCCCCAGAACTGCACGCTGGTTGATAGGAAGATTGAATTTGGTGTTGATGTAACCACCAAAGAGATTGTTCTTGCTGACGTTATTGATAGTGATTCTTGGAGACTCTGGCCATCAGGAGATCGGAGCCAGCAGAAAGACAAACAGTCTTACCGGGACCTCAAGGAAGTAACTCGGGAAGGACTCCAAATGGTAAAGAAAAAATTTGAGTGGGTTGCAGATCGAGTGGAGTTGCTTCTGAAGTCAGACAGTGCAGGGTTGTAGTGCTGATGGGTTCAGCTTCTGACCTTGGTCACTGTGAGAAAATTAAGAAGGCTTGTGGAAACTTTGGGATTCCATGTGAACTCCGAGTGCCATCTGCCCATAAAGGACCAGATGAGACGTTGAGAATTAAAGCAGAGTATGAAGGGGATGGCATACCAACTGTATTTGTCACAGTGGCAGGCAGAAGCAATGGTTTGGGCCCAGTGATGTCTGGTAACACTGCTTATCCAGTTATCAGATGTCCCCCCATCATACCAGACTGGGGTGCTCAGGATGTGTGGTCATCTCTTCGATTGCCCAGTGGTCTTGGCTGTTCAACTATACTCTCTCCAGAAGGACCCACCCAGTTTTTTGCTCAGATATTTGGGTTAAACAATCATTTTGTGTGGGCCAAACTTCGAGTGAGCATATTGAACACGTGGATATTTTTAAAGCAAGCTGACAAGAAAAATCAGATAATGCAATTTGTAAAAAAGAAAAGAAATGAAGGAAGGAAGAGAAAAAAATTACCTTTTAGGAGAAAAGTTACACATTCCTAGTTTGGATTAAAAGGGAAATAATTCAAACAAAATGATTTCACATCAGAGAAATCAGTTCAACTAACCACTGAACAAATGGTACTCTAGATATTACCCACTATATGGTCATTGTTGGGCAGTTGTGTAACATTAGCAAAGAAATGTCATTTATGGAGCTGGAGCTATGTCCCTGTGCTTAAAAATCAGTATGGCTCTCTTGCAGAGGACTGAGTTTGGTTCCTAGCATCTGTGTGGAATAATAATCACCTGTAACTTCTCATTATTTCTAAATGCTAATAATGACTTCTTATAAATCAGTAGTTACTACTTGATCTTATATAGTTCACTATTTGAAAATTAAAATACTTGTATTGTTTATGCAAAAAAGAAGATTCAAGAAGATAGCACTATACATTCTTTCACTGAACTGGATCCTCAGTTTTGCCTTGTACATTGTCATGCTTGCTTCAATCTTACTAATAATTCAAGATTACTTTTGGTTTATGTATCTCAACAACATGGTCTCTTCTTCATATAACTCACAGGGCAGAGATGAGGATGACTGTATTTGACCATGTACATGTGATACACACCAAGCTCTCCAAAGTGCTTTGAAGGAACAAAAACTACTCATGATTTGAGATGGTAAGAAAGAGCTCCTTTGTCATTCACAGTACCAAAGGAGACTTCCTCTATCTTTTACCATCCTCCAACAAGTATATCTCTGTTCTTGGTGAAGGCACCAAAAGAAAGGGAGAGCCTCAGTAATATTTGTGATCTCAGTGAATACTTGTGACTTGTGTATCATGTGAATTCTCTGATAGAAATATTTCTTTCTGTCCTTAAAGGGTTCTAATGAAACAATAGCAATCCCAGCATTCCAGAGGTAGAAGTGGAATGATCTCTGTGAGTTCAAGGCCAGTCTGGTCTACAGAGGGAATTTCAGGACAGCTGGTCTACACAGAGAAGTCATGTCTCAAAAATATCAACTAAATAAATAGGAAGAAGAAGAAAAAGAAAAATACTATTATCAAAGATAGAAAGGGAATTATCTAGTTTTGTCTGAAGTTCAAGCTTCAACATGGAATGAGTTTCTCACTTTGCCACACAGATTCTGTTACTGTTTCCCCATCTATTCACCTTTCCCTATGGCCTGACTTTTGTTAAATTCAGCAAAGTATGTTATCTCTGGAAAAAAAAATTCTCTAAAATCTATTTGGAAACTACAATGATAGAAATTTAATAGCATTCTATGTCTTTGCATTTATAAAATAAAATATGCATGTTCTGGATGTCTTAATTTATTAAGCTACTGCAATCCAACATGAATTTAGTCTCTTCATTCCTTCCAATCTCACTCCTGAGAGTTCCCAAACTCAGTTACTGTCACTAACTGCACAACTATCATCCTAACTAAAACCATTTTATTGAATATTTACTGCTTCAAACTTAGATGTTCACAACATATTACTATCAATGATCTGTCCGTTATATTGACCAATGTCTGTGTTCTGGTTCCAATTGTGAGAGTCTGACATAAACCAAAGACACATATATAAGAACTACTTACTAAGATAAAGCTGATAATTCTTGTGATATAATTGTTTCATTAGACCCACCCCTGAGGATAGGTCCTAAGGAGTTTAAATAATTAGATGGTATTTGCTATGCTATGCACTATACATTGCCGATTTTAATCATGGTATAAGCAGAATCGAGCAAAACCAATCATGGTTTCTTTTATTTCTACAACTTCCCAATCATTCTCACTGCCTCCTCTCTTGTCCATTACTGGTTATATCATCCATGGTGTAACCATAATATTTTTTAAAAAATAATTTTTTTATTAATTTGAAACATCATATGAAATTGTACACTATAAAATTAAGATTTTAATGCCATTCAAGGGTTATTCCTTATAGTTGAGATAAAGTCTCAAAACTGTTCTTATGATCAGTCAACAATGATCAATTCACAAAGGGAAACCTAACAGTTCACACTAAGTATCTGCCTTTTATCATTTTACACTTAAATAGCAAAATAAAATGATACAAGAAATAAAACAAAAGTTGTTCACAAAATTCACGGTTGATGATGAAATATCAGGAATGATGAAGTGAAGGAAGGATGATGAGGCTGGATAATTGAAAAATAATAAATGTTTTATCTGAGGCAATGAAAATTTTGCATTCCTATTAGTGCTCACTTTTATGAGTGTGTCCTTTCTTCTACATGAGTAGTTATCCATACAAGCCATCAGGTGTTGTCTGAGATTCAATGCTTGGTGGGGTGACAACATTCTCCCAGCACATTTTTAGCCACCGATCCCCTTTGCTTGGTTGATCAGCATAAATGCCACTGAATCCTCTGTGGCTTCAATTACCATGTTGCTCTATTCAATAAGAAAATAACTTTCTAAGCTTTGGAAATTGTCCATTTCATCTCTCTACTGTTCTTCATTCATTTCCATTAAAATAATACTAATTTATCTTTGTTTAAAAACTCAAACCAAGGAACCCCCCCAATATAAAAGCCATAGACACAGAACAGATAATCAAAGACCCCATTTCCAATTCCATAAAAATGATAATTTCATCGGGAGCACTAAAATATTTGCCAATTCTTGAACCTCCTTGTGTCTTTATCCATTTTGTGTCCATCCTGTCTAGCCTTCACTTAATTAATTTCTTCCTGAATGCTCAATGACAGTAACTACTAAAACCTTTTCATGAATATTGTCAAGTTTTACTGTACTCTACTGTACACTTCAATGTATCTCTATTTCAGGATGTCTTGGAGTTAACTGGGGATATTTGACATGGATTCACATTCCCCAATTTGCTTTATCTATGAGAATGTCTCAAAAAATTGCAGAGTTATCTTCTGACTTGATTTTTGTGTGATTTGTAGACTTCCTTAACGGTTATCATAAATGTCTGCAAGTCAACTTTGTACTCAGAATCAGATCAGTCTCTTTAGGTGTATAAACTCAATAATCTATGTGTCATAACACACACACACACACCTGTGAGCATGAGCACTTGCAAAAGCACTGGCAGAAAGGTGACTTTAGTAGAAATAATATTAAGAATCCTTGGAGAAAAACACCTACAGTGTTTCTACATATGTTAAAGCTATAATATTTTATAAATCAGAATCTTTTTCACAATGCATATCTCTACAAAATGTTTAGTGATAACATTTAACAAGCTTTGATTTCTATAACGAATACCACAAAGCATTTAGTTGCTGCACTTTGAGTGGCAATATACTATATCTCGACACTGATAAACATATTACATTAAAAACATTTGGCAGAAAATGGTCCCACAATAATAATAATTTTCACTCATAGCTCAAAGCTAATAGCGCAAAACGCTTCACAGTGTGTTCTTTAATTTCTGTTCGTTTTCATAAGATATTTAGTTCATCTTCATTCATCCTACAAGGTAGATGAGTATATGACTTTCATTAGAATAATAAAAATAAATGAAATGTTTAATGTGAAATAGAATATGCAGTATTTTATACCTGTCTAGAGTAATTGAAGAGCTGTTGGGTAGTGAGGAAACATAAGGAATGTCTACACGTTTTCTACATGCTAGAATCACATGAGATTGGGTCACAAAGGGTTTTTCAGATAAAATATAACATCAGTAATCAATCAAGTCTACATAGAGTCTCGATAGTCATATTTCTAGGAACTATTAAAGACGAGTACAAGTAAAAAAATAAAAATAAAAAAACGATGAGTACAAGTAGAAAATTGCTTTTTTTTGTTTTTATTTTTGTTTTTGTTTTTTTGAGACAGGGTTTCTCTGTAGCTTTGGTGCCTGTCCCGGAACTAGCTCTTGTAAACCAGGCTGGCCTCGAACTCCCAGAGATCCGCCTGCCTCTGCCTCCCGAGTGCTGGGATTAAAGTAAATTGCTTTAAGGTAAAGATATTTTAACTTAGTTATTCTTTCTTCTTAGGTTCAATAAACTGTTTTGCAAAATTTTTATTCTACCAATCAATTTTCATTCATCACAGTTTTCATAAGACCTTCCTGATCTTCTTAGCCTGTACAACATCTGTCATAATTTACCATTTCACACAGTACATTTACGATGAGTATCATTTCTCTTTATTTTGTATCAGATGAGTGAAAAATCTATCAACGTTAATCTCATACACACACATAAACACATACACAACACACACACACACAGTCTCAGAAATACACATAATTTGACTAAACCCAAAGTCAAGTTGGAGCATTAAGAGGAATGTGAATGAATGGGGCTGAATGTGAAGTCAGTCCCTTGTGCTAAGATGCTGTATTACTTTTAGATGCATGTTTCCATGGATATTTTTGTTTTTAACCTTCATTGACTCAGATGTCTACACCTCTCAAGCTTGTGATGCTGCTCCATTCCTTCCCTTTAGTCACTGATAGTTTAGGATTGTCCAGTTATATAACCAGTTCCCATTCTTTCCTTCCCTTCTTCCTAAATACCCTGCTCCTTTGTTTCTGCTTTCATTTCATTTGCTAACTTCCAGTGATGTTTCTATATAAGACAACATATCTTTTTGTCTCGTTCTTTAGAGAATGCCTATGAAACCAGATCTCTATCAAACCAAGCTTATCCTAAAATCCCATCTGATATTCTACCAAAGTATTATTAATCTACCTCAGAAGTAATGTTAAAAGTATACATTCACACACATTTCTAAATAAGTTTTCAAACCTTATTCTTCACAAAAGGAAGTCTTTTGTTTCTAATGTGATGCTCTTTCTTTGTCACAAAGATATTTATTCAATCACACACACAAACTTCATTTATAGTGTCAGCAACATTCTACATGTACACACAAGTCTATGACATTATTTGTCAAAAGTATAAACTTATGAGGATATAGATAAAATTTTAATATTGTTCTCCTGGGCAGAATGATATTGTGAAAATTAATCACAGGGGGAAAATCATGACTATAAGAATATTCAAATTTTAACTTATAACATTTTAAAATGTATTTCAAAATTATTTTAAGCCACTGCTCCATTTTACCTGACTAGCTTTCAAGCTTAAATGTATGAATGTAAAAGAAAGATAATTGAAAATTATCTTTCCATAAAATGACAGAGTTTCTGTTGAACCAAGTAAGGTATTTGTATACACTATTAAGTAATATTAAAGTGTTAAGGCTTTACAGGACAAAATATTTGCAGATAAGGAGATAACTTTATTGTATGTAACAAACAAAATTGTAGCTGCACAGCACAGCACATCAGCAAGATATATCACTCCTAGTTGTGATCAGACTATGGAAACTACACTGCCTATGGGATGGATACAGTCACATGACCTACCCTGACCATGGGATGGATGTAGTCCCAAGGACTACACCAGCTATGGGATGGATACAGCACATGAACTCCATCAGGTGAGAGAGGAGTTAAGTCATATGGTCTGTAACAGGTAAGAGGTGTTTGTGAACTTGTAGTCCTTGTTATTTCATTGAAGAGAAGCAATGTCCTAATAGGGTCACTTCCTTGCCACTACTTTTCATATATTTTATGCCTGCTTTTATATCTAGATTTCCTGATGTTTACTATTCTAACACCAGTACAATAATCTATTCTTTGCTTCTGGTGTGATAAATACTTGATTTCACTTTAAAACTCTAATTAAAATGTAAGCATATAATTTCCCCTTTGCCCTTTTTCCCTTTCTTTCCCTCTTTTGTCTTCCTCTTTCCAATTGCATCTGTGTACCTTCTCTCTCCAACTCCTCCCAAGCCTCCTTTTACTCCCTCTCGAATTCATGACTGCTAAAACTTTGATTAATATTGCTCCACATATAAATACATATATGTGTATATGTTCAGAGAGACAGAGAGAGGCAAAGAGAGAGAGCGCCTGATGTGTATATTGCTTTAAGTAGTTTATTTCAGGTCTGGCTACTTTGTATTATATTACCAACTACAAGCTCAACTCTGGGGAAGTCTAAGTCTCCCTTTTTCAGCTGATTTTACTTGTCTATTATTCTTTGTCACAGGGTGGAGAAACTTGAGTTGTAAAAATTCTTCCTCTTTAGCATGTCTATAGGTACTGTCATTATTGATTCTTGTTTTAAGTAGCCATATTGTTTCATTATAATAGGTTCTCCTTTAAGATCCATGTGCTTACTAACCCTGGGTAATTAAGGAGGTTTTGGGTAAAACACACAAATTCGTTCATGTTGCTCAGGATGCCTTAACTTCTATTAGATACTTCAGGAGTATCTTGCCATTCTGGTCACTGTTGTGGTTCATAAGCATCATACCTGTATGGTGTTTCTAACAATAGAGACTTACCTTCTACCTGGGGGAGGCAGCTAAAGAAAATAGCAACAGTTTATATTGTTTGGGGAATCTCTTGAGCTCTTCTAATCAATAACTTTTTTGACTAATTAATCTTTTTCATTTATTTTATATCCCAACCACAGTTTCCCCTCCATTCTCTACTCCTTTTCCCTCCCCCCACCTCACTTATGCCCCATCCCTATCTACTCCTCCTCTGTTTCTGTTCAGAAAGGGGCAGGCCTCCCATAAGAGTCAACATATTAGGTTGAGGTAGGACTAAGCGCCTCTCTTTGTATTAAGGCCACCAAGGCAACCCAGTATGAGGAATAGATTTTCAAAAGTGACTCAAGTGTTAGGGACAGCCCCTTATTCCACTGCTAAGAAACCACAAATAGATCAAGCTAATTTCACACATATGTATGGCACTTAGGTCAGTCACATGCAGTCTCCAAAGCTGCCAGCCTGACCAACAATTTTAAAAGTTTTCTCGTGCCTGGTTCTAGGGTTTAGTAAGATTGTTTATGGCTCTTGAGTTAGAACATTGTCTGTACAGGTAGCATAATATATACAATCATCATCTATACAATTATATACATGATTAACCACGTACTATCATTTATATTAATGCTATTTATTAGTATTTGCATATAGAAATACAAAAGAAAGAAAAAAACTTAAGCACTCCTCAGAATGGTGGTGGAGAAAATTTATTGTAGATATGTGGGAGAATATAGTCAGAGGCAGGAATATCTTCTGGGAGAATCGAGTGAACATGATCAGGTTGAAGTTGGAAATGTGGAGAGAGAAAGAGGGGAAGGGAGATGGGAGAGAGGGGAATCAGGTACAGCAGCCAAAAATTCAAAGATATGAAGGGGATAGGTAATCAAAATACCTGGATTATACAAGGAAGAACCTCTGGGAAAGGATAAACCCGGGCCTGGACTAGAAAGTTTAAGGTAGAGGGCAGGGTATGCCAGGCATCCTCCATAAGAGGTAGGAACTGAGAGATGCTGGGAGAACCTGGTGGTCAAGTTAAATTTAACATGTTTTTTTTTTCATCTCTAATTATCATATATTATTTATTCATAAGCATTTTCAACCCTTTGAAGTTCTCCAGTCTATTGACTTTTCTATTTTCCTCTTCTTTATACTTCCCTTGTTCTTTTTTCTAGCTTCTTTTTTTATTATTATTTTTATTCTTTTTTAATTAAAATTTCCACCTGTCCCCATTTCCCATTTCCCTCCCCCTCCTCTCAAATATTGCCCCTCCCCCCACTACCCTTTCCCTATCCCCACTCCTCTTCTCCTCTCCCCACTCCATTCCCCCTCCCTCTAGGTACTGAAGAGCAGTCCAAATTCCCTGCCCTGCGGGAAGACCAAGGTCCTCCCACTTCTATCTAGGTCCAGGAAGGTGATCGTCCAAACAGGCTAAGCTCCCACATAGCCAGTTCATGTATTAGGATCGAAACCTAGGGCCATTGTCCTTGGCTTCTCATCAGCCTTCATTGTCTGCCATGTTCAGAGAGTCCAGTTTCAACCCATGCTTATTCAGTCCCAGTCCAGCTGGCCTTGGTGGGCTCCCAATAAATCAGTTCCAATGTCACAGTGGGTGGGTGAACCCCTCGAGGTCCTGACTTCCTTGCTCATGTTCTCCCTCCTTCTGCTCAGACCCAAAGAGAGGAACTTGGGATGTACTCACTCATAATTGGTTTCTAGCCATAAATAAAGGACATTGAGCATATAATTTGTGATCCTAGAGAAGCTAAATAAGAAAGTGAACCCAAAGAAAATCGTATAGTCATCCGCCTGGAAAGGGGAAGTAGACAAGATTGCCGGGCAAAAACTGGGAAATAGTGGGTGAGGTGGCTTGGGGCTAAGGGGAAATGGGATGAGAAACTTGAGAAGGGGAGGATGGGAGGAGCTTGAGGGATTGGGATGGTTAGGATATAGGAAGGATGGATACAGGAGCAGCGAAGTATATATCCTAACTAAGGGAGCCATCTTAGGGTTGGCAAGAGACTTGACTCTAGAGGGGTTCGCAGGTGTCCAGGGAGATGTCCCCAGCTGGTACCTTGGGCAGCTGAGGAGAGGGAACCTGAAATGATCCTATCCTATACTGATGAATATCTTACATATCACCTTAGAACCTTCATCTGGCGATGGATCGAGATAGAGACAGAGACTCAATTTGGAGCAACGGTCTGAGCTCTTAAGGTCCAAATGAGGAGCAGAAGGAGGGAGATCAATTTAACATGTTAAATAGACTTCTCAGCCATTTATTTAGGGTTTGGAAGCTAACACTATTTATTAATGGTGACTTCCTAAAAGATCCACAGAGAAACTTCAAGTACGTGAGGCACTTAGAAGTAACGAGATGATTCACCAACTTTGGTTTAATCTTCCCTGGACTTCTTACCTGTAATCTTTAAGAAATAATAAGCACTGGGCAGTGGTGGATAACACCTTTAATCTCAGCACTTGGAAGGCAGAGACAGGTGGATGTCTGTGAGTTCGAGGCCAGCCTGGTCTTCAAAGCGAGTTCCAGGACAGTCAGAAGTGTCACACAGAGACACCCTGTCTTGGGAGAAAAAGAAAGAAAGAAAGAAAGAAAGAAAGAAAGAAAGAAAGAAAGAAAGAAAGAAAGAAAGGAAGGAAGGAAGGAAGGAAGGAAGGAAGGAAGGAAGGAAGGAAGGAAGGAAGGAAGGAAGGAAGAAAGGAAAGCGTAAGAGAGGCCTGAAATATAGTGAAGAGGTAGAATGTTTGCCTAGTGTACAGGAAATCTGTTTCTGATCCCTGGTGACACATAAATAATTATTATAATTATGAAAAGACACTAATTTAATGTGGATTCAAATTGTAACTCAGTCTCATCTTCTTTAAATAAACAAGTAATTGGTGTTGCTCACTGGCACTGTAGCCTTATGATTTTATTCCGCTCTGTTTTCTTGTGTAAGCATGCTATTTCAGTAAAACAGCAATCATGTGAATTGGCCTCTTCCTTTTTAGTATTTTTTATTTGTTTGTTTCTCCTTATTGAAAGAACACATTGATGTTTTAGGTTTCTATATTTTAATCTTGAAATTCATTTTGATGTGAATTTTGGAGATTGTTAATTGAAGGCATAAGCCATTTGGGCATTAATGAACTGCGCAGCTCCTGAATGCAGAAAACACTTCACTGTATCCCAGCATCTAAAAATGGTCATATGTGCTTTCAGAAAGTTCAAAACTCTCCAAACAACCTCTTTTCTCCTCTGTATAAATTTAGATCAGTATTACCTTCCTTTCAACCAGATTATTCAGTGCGATGACTCTATACATAGGGATATCAGCATTTAGCCATAACATTTCCTAGAATTTAATGGGCTCGATCAAATTTATGATTCAAGACCAGGGGTAAATAATTATTATGTAAGCAATTTCATTTGGTTTCCATAGTAATGGAAATAAGAGAGACTCTATTTATGTTCAGTGCACAGCTTAAAATGGAAGGCGTCTATAAAGGCTGTGTCTAGAAAACTAGTAAGAGCTAATATCCTGCTTGAAGTTTTAAACCAAAAAAAACAAAGGTATCATTTACAACAAACTTTTCTCTAAGTGCTAAATAATTTTGATGTTATAATATAATATTATACTATAGTGATAATAATAATAACAACAATAATACTCTACACTATGTGAGTCTTTCAATATGCCTTCACTCTTTGTAGTCATGTTCGATAAACAGAAGGATGTAGAAGATGATGCCTGATATCAAGAAGGCAAGAATGGAACTTATGTGACACAGACAGAATTGCATAGCTTCTTTTACCCACAAAACTAAACAACTAAACTCAGTATTCTACAGAAAGATTCTCTGCAGTGTTTGATGAAATGAAGCATATTTGGGTAGTAGGGAAGAAATAGTTGAAAATGTGACATATCTTACCTCACTGTGAACAGTTAATCAATTGAAGGTGAATTAAGGGCCAGTTACAATTACCTATCTGTCTTGGTAATTTAAGGGAAAAATAAAAGATATTTCAAACAGGATTCTTCTAGATATTTTACAATGTTTATCCTGGTTAACCATGTTTATCCTAGCTAATTATATTTATCCTTGTTAACTGTGTTTATCCTAGCTAACCCTGTTCATCCCAATTAACCCAGAACATAAAGTATAAAGAGCACAGCAATAGCCAGAGAAGAGACCAGTGAGGTACTAGGAAGTGGTGTAGAGTTTATCACACATGACCATGCTTTAAAACAAGCATCATGTGGATGTCTTCCTTGCCCTTAGTCTAGATAATCCTTCTTGATTCACTTTGGGCTCAGCAAGTAATACTTAGGTTAGTAGCATGTTAAAACACTTTATGAATGTAGAAGCCTATAGGAAGTATTAACTCAGCCAAGCTGTGGTGGTGCACACCTTTAATGGCAGCACTCAGGAGGCAGAGGCAGGTGGATTTCTGTGAGTTTGAGTCCAGCCTAATCTACAACAGCTAGTTTCAGGATAGCTAAGGACCCTAGCTACTACATAGAGAAACCCTGTCCCGAAAAACAACAACAAAAAAACAAAACAAAACAACAAAAAAAACAAAAAACAAAAAAAAATTGACTCCTCAGAAAATCTCTCTCCTCCCCCCCCCCGAAGTGTGTGTTAGGGAGGATGTAGAGGGGTGTGTATCTGAGTGTATGCATGCACACAGGTGTGATTTTTGTGCATACGTGTGTGTATATGCACCTGTAAGTGGTTCATTTTCAATATATTCAGTCAAATCAGATTCATAGAAAACCCAATTTCTTACTCTTAAGGGATGAACAAAGGTTAAAAAGTAACCAGAAATAATAAAATATTACTAAAAGTTGAACATGGTGTACAGACCTGTATCCAAAGTTTATGGAAAGTGGCTACAGGGCCACTTTCAAGGTTTGCCTCTCATGTACATAGCAATTTCATTCAAGGTCAGTCTGAGCTACATGAGACCCTGTCTTACATAAAGAAAAAAAAAACACCAATAACAGTTACTAAACATTATTAAAGATTTCAGTTTCAACTTTGTACAGATAAAACAAATAGTTCATGAGATTTATAATATCTTTGTTACGGACACTATACAATGTCATTATACAATGACTGAGAAGAAGTTAGCATTGACAGTTAAGGCAGCTGAATTTTGACTGGTATAGATGTATCCTGGTTCCTTGCATTTGAGTTGAGAGCAAGTACTGCATGTGGTTCCTGTTCTTTTGTGCTACTTTTTTTGTAGCAGTTAAGTGGTTATCAAAGATAGCTTACCTCTGTTTTACAGTTCCATTAGGAGGGAGAGATGTGATAATTGGGGCTTCAGTGAAGCTAGGAAAGTGAATCCCAAATAGCAATGGGAAAGTCAGGATACTCGAGATCAAGAAATGTGGAATATTTATGGAAGAAAGCTTCAGGAATCGAGTGAGGTGGGCCCAAAGAGCATCACATCTGCCATAAGCAGGAAACTAGCAAAGAGAACAGACCATTCAAGTCCATTGGGTTCCATGATACAGCCAAGAGTCCAAATGCTAAAAATGTAGTTGAAGGATCTGGTGTTTGCTCTGCTGGGTTCTGACCTTTGGTCTTATGGCCTTATCATTCCTTAATATTCTCCAATTTCTTCTTTATTGTATTGGAATGTGCACTCTGAGTCATTTTCTATTGAATGAAGTATGTAACATTTAAGAAATTGTTTTTATTTATGACTTGCTTTGTTTTAATTGGACTAACAGTTAAAAATTTGGACTGAGTCTCTAAAAGATACTTGAACTTTGGACTTTTGAACAGTGTGGAATATTTAAGACTATGGGGACTTCTTAAGTGAGCGTTGCATTACTAGATGAACATGGAACTCTGAGGTAGAAGCTGGGGTTTAATATGATTTGTTTGGCTTTATTATGGTAGACATTTGATGGTTAATTTCAATTTTCCATTTGAAAGGATTAACACATGCTTAGAGCTTTGAAAGGGCACAGTTTTGGGACAGGATTAACTAAGAGGGAATGTTCCACTGAGAATGTGTGCAATACTATCCCTTAGAGACCCTAGACTAAATGAAATATGAAAGAAAAGAAAATCAGCCAATCTCTGTAATTCAGTTGTGCTTTCTGTTCTACCGATCTGTGAGGTATAATGACATAAGAAGTACAAGTCATTCATATCCTTGCCATAGAACTTGATTGTCATCTTTCTTCACTCAAGCCCAATATCTTATCAAGCTGTGTGCAAAAAAAAAGTTTCTCATCCCTTAATTTGTCTAATGACAGATTCTCACTCACAGTCAAAAGGTAACTGACATGGTAGGAAAAAAGGAGATGTTGTGCTGTCTAGATCCATAGATTTCCATATATAAAGGGACCCAGGTCTTAGACTCACGAAGACCTGCTGTAAATCACAAGACTTTGAAGAATTTGTGTGGGCGAGTGAGACTGAAATTCAGATATCTTAGATGTGTTTCTGTTGTTTTGTTTTGTTGTGTTTTCATTTCTTTTTTCTGAAGGGTATAAATAATTAAGATCAACATGGGGGGACTGGGCTATAGTGTATTAATTTTGTGTAATTTTATTGTGTTAATTATTACATTTTCTCCCTTCACCCAATCAACTGTATCCTGTAAGTCAATCCTGTAAGATCCTCTACTTCAGTTTTGGACTTAGACGTCTAATATCCTTCAGCAAAAAGAAACAAAGATGCAATGTAAACAGAAACAAGGCTTGGGAGGTAAATTTCTAATCCATCATTTGCAGTTGTGTTTGTTGTATTTTGTCTAGGATAGCATACTAAAGGGTAAAACATCATGAAATGGAGAAGACTCCTCCAGTCAAGTACCTCTGTGTCAGGCAAATGAGGGGAAAGCCTTTAAATGTATAATTGGTCACAATTGTGCCCAGGGTTGAACACAAAACATGTTTGCTCAGTCTCTAGACTAGACAGAGATTTAATTGGTTTTTATTTGTAGACACAAAGCTGTTAAAGTGAGTATTGTTGCTAAAGTAACATTGAAAGAAACCTTCCTAGTAAAATTAAATGAGACAAAATGTGTGACTTGGTCCAGTGCAAAGAAATCAGTGACAAAATATAAATAGAAATTGTTGGTATTTCTGTTTTGGGTACTGTTCTTAGTTGTTTCATCTATACTTAATAATTTCTTCTAAAACTCTAAACTTTTAAATAAATAATTGTCACTTAAATCTTCCATGTGTTATAATCGAAGCTGAGCTACCAATGCAATCACATGGGTTAAATCATTTGTATGATTACACAATTGCAGGTGGCAAAAGAAATGAGAACAACATTGAATAACATATACAATAAAATTGAAGTCTGAACATAAAACCATTGATGCACATGGAAGCGAGTAAGCCATGTTTTCAAAGAAATTATAGTGCCAGTTTAAGAGAATAAGAAAGGTCAAGATTATATATTTAATTAGCAGAGAGTCACATAGAATGCTGAAGGGAAAAAAATAATGGAAAAAGTGATCAAATGGGAATGAAACGTAGAAAACAGTAAGAGGGATCTGGGAGGGAGTAAGAGGGAGCTTAGTTTATAGAATGCTTGCTAAGTATGTACAAGTCCAGAAATTAATTCCCAGCATTGCAATTGTAATACTTTTCATAGGTGGTGGAAGCAGAGGTAGGTTTCAGAAATTCAAGGCCATGCTTAGCTATGACAGTGAAGCTATTATCACTTGATGACTGCTAAAAATGGGGAGTCTCCTTTAGATATTTGGCTGCTAGCAGAATACCCATGTCTGAGTGGATGGCCCCATCTTACTATACAACAGATCAAAAACACTATGAGACAGGTGGGATTAATAACAATAAAAAAGGAGGGTGTATAATTCAAAGAGTGATTAGAAAGGAGGAAGTAGGGAGAGTTGGAGGGAGGTGATTTGGGGTGGATATGACTAAAATACATTGCTTAAATCTATAAAACTTTGAAAGAATAAATTTCAAAAAAAAAATTAAAAACTGAGTAGTTGGTTCCAGGTACAAATCAGCTAAGTTACAAGATGTATAATGTACGAAGTTTTAGGGTTGAATCAGAGAAAATATGGTGGACATTTAATCATTCAATGTTGAGCACATATATTTCCTCAACATGCGTGGATTTGTGAGGAGTGGGTAGTCATAAACCTCATTAAGGTTCAGCATATGATGCCTTCATTTAAAACTCTTTATTATAGTGATACAAATGCTGACATTTTTGTGATAATTGTATGTAACTAAACTGTTCAACATAGTAGTCAACAGTCATATGTAACTATTTTAATTTCAAATAAATTGAAATGGAGTAAATTAAATGCCAGGTTTGTAGTCACTTAGCCATATTTCAAGTTCTTAGTAGCGACCTTTAAACTGGTGACTGTTTACTTAAGATTTGGGGTAAAATATTGTATATATTTATGTAACTTTCATGTTTCTACTTTTACACTATTCTATTTTTACCCCTCTTAGACATTAACTTATATTAAAGTACACACATGTTCCTCAATGCTGTATTTATCTCTGTAAAATATTTTGCTTTCTTTTCTTTTATTGAAAATAGATTTTTTCATACAATATGATTATTGTTTTTCTTCCCCCAACTCCTCCCAGTTTCTTCACACTTCCCCTCCAACTCAGATTCCCAATTTTACTGTATCTACAGACATCTAGGGAAAAATAACAAAATACAATAAGATAAAACAAAAATGAATATACTGGAATAGGACAAAATAAACAAGAAAAATGAAAACCATTTATATACACAGTGATACAAACATTCCCCCACACAAAAATTCCATAAAAACACAAAACCAGAAACCATATTATATATGAGAAGAACCTGTGAGGTTTCAAAAAATTGACAAAATATTATGAGACAACCTCCAAAGATGCCATTGAGTTCATTTTTTACTGACTATCCATTGCTGGATGTGGAACCTGACTTCAAGAGTGGTTTGTGTCTCAAAGAAGAGGGAAACTACTTTAAAAAAAACAACAATTTCATTTGCTTGTGTTTATCTGTATTTATGCTCAAACTCCAGGCCATCTTTAGTAGACAATTTTCCTTTTAACGTCTTAAATATCACAGCTTGTTTTGATTCCCTACAAAGACAAGTTGCCAAAGCCATTGTGTCTATATTTAAGTAAACAAGCTAAGCATCAACTATTTCCAAAAGAGGACCAAAAAGTGTTCTGAAATTTCAAATTTAGAAGATTAAACTTCTTTAATGGACAAATCTGTTTCATGAAAACCAATTAGTGCTAAATATTTAAGTTAATATTGCTCTTTGTTTTAGAAGTACTTACAGTGGAATTTATAAAGTAGATTTTAAAATTATTTTTCCAGTTGCAATTATGGAGGACTCACAAACATGATTATTAACCTTCTTTATTGTCTTAGTTTTCATAGCTCCAGATATTTATTAATTTTTCTTCTCTTGTCACTGCAATAACTGTAAGGATGTATTTACAGTAATTATTGATCAGAAAAACACACAAAAATTTTCTCTCCCACATTGCAACCAGTCTTTTCCATTCATTATAACTCTGGCTTCAGTATAAAATTCCTTATTAATCTTCCAGGCTTTCACACAATCTGCCTCAAGTGACAAGATGATAAATATACAGGAAGACAATAACTGCTATGTGCTAGCAATATGTGCACACTTTAGAGTCTCAGTAAGAAATGAGCAAACAGCCTTGCAGTCCATTAGCTTGGAAAATGAAAACAGAAACAAACATACAACAAATATGTATAACCTTTAAAAATCATATTACCATTCTCATGTTCAAGAAGGCAGCACTGGTAACCAGATAGCAATAGCATTGCACTCCAAGCTTCACAGAATTTGTTTCTAAAAGACAACTATTGTAAAAATTTACCCTTTACTCTTTAGCAAGTATTCAATGTCATCATGAATGGTATAAAATTGCATTTTTTTCTAGACTTGTATAATGGCAGGGTATACAACAAGCAACTGAACATGTTTATTATTGATTGAGTAGTGTGATCAAGGACCATTTCTATTTTCTTATATTTGTTTTTGGCTAATAATCAATACCAGGGTGTCTTCTAAAAACTAATTCCTTCCTAAATAAAATTAGGAATGTATAACCACAATTTGTCTTGATTTCCCAGGAAAACTAAAACAGTAGCAAAATAAAGATCATGATTTCCCATCTTCAGCTCCCCAAACATAGCAAACTGCATTCCTCATAAACCATAAGCATAGTATGCCTAGTCCCAGGCCTGTCTCATTTGTGACAACATGAAGGAATTGCTCTTTCTCCATCCATTATTTTGATATTAAAGAACATAATTTCTATGTGGTTCATATTAACACCAACGTTGTGATCCTGTGTCTGTCCCCTGAGCCAAGCACACTTTCTGACTATAGCTGCCTACCACATATGCTCAGGATGCCTGGGGCAACTGTGACCTGAGCTAATGAATTGTGGAAAGATAATTTTCTCTGCCTTTTTCCCCCTTTAAACAAATCGCAGTCTCATATTTCAACTAAATGACCTTTCTCAAACTCCACAGTGACTAATTATAGTTGAACAAGGAACATTTACTATTAACAGAAATGAGATTAAGTTCTGCTGTAACCTTGGGAGGCAACATAGCCAATGATGTTTCTAATCTGAGGTGATTAGAAGGGGGTCTCCTCCAAAGGCAGTTGCAATTGCTCCCGGCACTGTGCTGCTGAGCTCAGTCTAGTCAATGCCACAAAGTCAGCAACTTGAAATTCCCTGCCTGGTTTTTATGCTGCTAATAATCTTATATTTAGTATCTCTTGAAGGGAGGAGGGAAGTAAGAGCAAAGAGGACTGGTAATGAAAGCAACAGTATGGAGAAAATGAGGAAAGAAAAGATAAAGGAGAATAAATGAAGTATAGCTTACTTATCCATCCCCAAATGGAAAGATTTTATGTAACAAAATACAGTGGGGGTTCAGAAATGCAGGATGGAGGTGAGAATAAGATTACATTTATACCACTTTCAGTCAAGTTAGAGAGACAGAGAAAAACAAAAATAGCAAAAACTAGCATGCAGTACATGATGTGATTAACAGAAAGAACAGAATATAGAATGAAACAAAACTAAGAAATCATCCAAAAATTACAGAGTCTCCCTCAGATAAGCTATGGTCGAGAAGAATGCAGATAATCTAGTATTTTAGAAAGAATATTAATAGGGACTACAAGGAATAATTATTTGAACTATGATAAAGAAGAGTAAGATAATACTTAATGTGCAAATTAGACCAATACTGAAAAACAGACAGACAGTAGAGCATGCATGTGTTGAAAACAGGGGTCAGAGTCTGTAGTGTAGTATGTCTGGTCAGGGCACCTGGTTCTACATCATCAAGTTTCTTTAAACTGTTGAGTAAAAATGACATGTGATTTAGATTTTCTGGAGGAATGTGTGCATTAGCCATGGGCGAGGTAGGATCAGTAGGAAAGAGTGACATGATTCTGTCAGTCAAAGTCAAGGTGTTGATGGTGGATTTGCAGGGAAAATGTAGTGTGGAACATACAGTATGCATTATAGATGGAAGATACAGGAGCTCTACTGATGGATTAGATGTGGGGTATGAACTATGTGAAAATATCCCGCAGGTTTTTTTTTTAACTTGAGAGACGTCACTGATGAGCTCAATATTTCAAGTAAATCGTAAATCATTTCAGATTCTAGAGTTTTAAAAAGAGACTCCTGCTAATAATGTATTGTGCTCTCTTAATAAGAAAATGAATGTTAGGCACACAGATAAAAGTAGCGATACATTAAGGTTCAGGGATAAATACAACTGCAGACCTTTATGACATGTGATGGATAATAGGCAATTAAGATAATAGGATATTTCATTTAATTATATGCAGTTTGTGATTGACAATTGGTGTTTATTCTTATCATATGCAGACATCTTTGCTTGTTTTCAGCTGGTAACTGAATATTATATGCTAAGTAATATATAATGAAAATGTTTTTTCCTCACATTTCTGGAGGTTTGAAGTTTCAAATAAGAAGGGTGAATTCAGTGAGGACATTTCAATTCAATGAATGCAGTTCATAGAAAGAAACGGAATACTGATAATGGTGCCAACGCAAGCTTGTAAAGAGCAGAGGTGGGAGTGGGAGAGCAAAGAGCTCTACAGAGCGTGCATTTGTGGACACTGATGGGAGAGCCAGACATGTTCATAAAAAGCTATTGATGGTTAGAAATAGAGTCGGATCCAAAGGAGGAGCAGAAGGAGAGTGAGCGCGAGCAAGGAACTCAGGACTGCGAGGGGTGCACCCACACACTGAGGCAATGGGGATGTTCTATCGGGAACTCACCAAGGCCAGCTGGCCGGGGACTGAAAAAGCATGGGACAAAACCGGTCTCGCTGAACATAAGGGACAATGAGGACTACTGAGAACTGAAGAACAATGGCAATGGGTTCTTGATCCTATTGCATGTAATGGCTTTGTGGGAGCCCAGGTAGTTTGGATGCTCACCTTACTAGACCTGGATGGAGGTGGGTGGTCCTTGGACCTCCCACAGGGCAGAGAAACCTGCTTGCTCTTTGGGCTGAGGAGGAAGGAAGACTTGATTGGGGGAGGGGGAGGGAATGGGAGGTGGTGGCGGGGAAGAGGCAGAAATCTTTAATAATTAAATTAATTAATTAATAAAAAAATCAGCAAGAAAAAAAAAGAAAAAAAATAAAAGAGGCAATTCTTCAGTTGAGGTTCCCTCTTCTTAGGTAGGTCTAGTTTTTGTCAACTCGAAAAAGGTAAGCGTCATAGCTGACCCTTTATCACTGCCCAACCATACCCTTTCTCTCTTTTTAATCCCAAGATCTTGTGTTATCATCACAATATAAAACATCGTTCAACTTTAAAAGTCTAAGGTCCAGGACCTTCTGGCTTTCATGGTTTCCATAGAAGACAGAGACAGAGACCAACATTGGAGCACTGGACTGAAGTCTCACGATCCAAAGGAGGAGCAGAAGGAGAGTGAGCACGAGCAAGGAACTCAGGACTGCGAGGGGTGCACCCACACACTGAGGCAATGGGGATGTTCTATCGGGAACTCACCAAGGCCAGCTGGCCGGGGACTGAAAAAGCATGGGACAAAACCGGTCTCGCTGAACATAATGGACAATGAGGACTACTGAGAACTGAAGAACAATGGCAATGGGTTCTTGATCCTATTGCATGTAATGGCTTTGTGGGAGCCCAGGTAGTTTGGATGCTCACCTTAATAGACCTGGATGGAGGTGGGTGGTCCTTGGACCTCCCACAGGGCAGAGAAACCTGCTTGCTCTTTGGGCTGAGGAGGAAGGAAGACTTGATTGGGGGAGGGGGAGGGAATGGGAGGTGGTGGCGGGGAAGAGGCAGAAATCTTTAATAATTAAATTAATTAATTAATAAAAAAATCAGCAAGAAACAAAACAAAAAAAAAACAAAAAAAAAAAAAGAAATAGAGTCGGACAGCCCAAAGAAGAAGACAGCCAAATGTTATATCAGTGTGCTTTTGCTATATTTTCAATACTCAAATTAAAAGTTAAAAATGCTTTTTATTTTTTTTCTCATATAGTAAAACACAATATAGGAAAGTTTGATTTGATCTAATTCTTCATGACTTTTTCTTTCTTTCTTTCTTTTGTTTCATTTTGTTTGGCTTGAGACATGGTTTCTCTGTGTAGCCCTAACGGTCCTGGAACTAGCTCCATAGTCCAGGCTGGCTTCAAACCTTCTCCTGCCTCTGAATTGCTAGGATTGTAGGTGTGTACCATCACCCCCATTTTCTATCACTTTCCAATCATGGTAGGAAGACAGCTGTAGCTTTAAGAACCATGTCCTTGAACTACAGAGTAAAGGGCAAGGGAGGCAGGACTTTCTTCATACTGTTTTAATTTTCATACAAGGAAGAAAAATCTTCTCCAAATCTGCCGTCTATGTACCTCCAAGAGGCTAAGTGAGTGTTTCCACACACATTTAATGGAAGCTCACTATAAACAATTGATTATGATAGTTTCCCTTATGGAAGGAAAGTTGTAATGCATGAAAGATAATAAACACATTCTTAAGAGAATATATTTGGAGTTGAGGTTTTAAAATTGTTATTATTATTCTTAATTTTTAATTATTATTATTAATTATTGTATCAATAGTCCAAGAACTACTCCTCTAGTCTGGAAAGCACCCTAAACAGGTACTTCCTGAAGAGCCCAGGATAATTTTGGTTCCGTTGTCACTTCCTGACTTAGTACACTTTGCCTTAAGAAAAGTCAAAATGTCATGGATTCACTTCTTATGTTTCTGGTATCCAGAAAGTCCAAGATTAAGGTGGTGGCATCAGAAGACTCATGACACACTAGAAGGTGGAAAGGGAAGAAAACACATGTAAGAGAAAGGACCCTTTAATCTGTAATCAGAGATAGCTCATTGGTTTCCCGGTCTCCCAGACCTGCATAATCACACAGAAACTTTATTAATTACAACACTGTTTGCCCAATGACTAAGGTGTTTCTATAAGTAGCTCTTACATCTTGAATTAACCCATTTCTATTTATCTATATATTGTCAAGAGGCTGTGGCCTACCAGTAAAGTTCCAGCATCTGTCTCCTTTGGCAGTTACATGTCATCTCTTTGACCATGCTTACTCTCTCTATCTTTCAGCCTGGCTGTATTCTGACTTGACATAGGCCAAAGCAGCTTTAATCATTAACCAATAAAAGCAACACATACAGAAGACAGCCCATATCAGGAAACAGCCACATGTATATTTTACATATGGAATCCACCCTTGGATGTTGGTGGACTCTTTCAGTAAAACTATTTCATGTAGGTTCTATCCCTTAATGGTCTCTAAACCACAGTTATTTCCAACACACACACTTTAAATGGTGTGATTACAAGTGCGATAGCACCTGAAATTGAGACTTCTTTGCTTCAGAACTGTGAATCCGTAAATTCCCAGGATTCAGAATTTAGGTGCATTTTGAGAAGAATCATGACATAAAAGGCATTCTGTATTTTGAAGAAAAATATGGTTTTACATACATGTTCTCAGTGAAATTTCTTCCAACCAACAAAAAAAAATTCATTGCCTATAATGGATATGCATTTAGCAGTATTTTAAAATTATTCTGCAATGTAAATGAGTCATAAATCTGGGTATACATTTTCCATATATACTTAGCTATTTCCTTCTGGATTCATTTTTACAGGTTTTTGAGTTATAATTACAATTTTATATGTTAATAATTTATGAAATTACTTTGAGGAATGATGGCTGTCCCCAAGAATAAGGCTTTAGCAATATCGAATTCCTGGTCATCTTTAACAAGAAACACACATGGAGACGGGGGTGTCATAAAATCATAATGGACTAAGGAATATCTGTTATATAGGCATTTTGAGATGATGCTAAATAGAAACTGTGACTTCAGTCATGTAAAAAAATATGCATTTCCATTTACATCATGTCTTATTTTTCACTTCTAAAAAAGAAAATACAAAGTTGATTCAGTAAAACTTAATGTGCTGTAATCACTACATTGTATTCAGATATTAATAATATCTGACAAAATTCAACCAAGCTTTGGGGAATTAGGCTAGATAGGTTTAGAACTTTGTATCAAGATAAATTCTTATTTAGTCAAAATATTAAAGCCCATGTGTGTAACACTGGTACTTGGGTGGCTGTGTTGGGAGAATTTCCACAAGTTCAAGGCCACCCTAGTCTATAAGACTAAGACATTGTCTCAAACAAAACTGGAACAAAATTATGCTTATCATGTTAGAATTAATCTAAAGCTAAATACAATGTTCCTAAAATCTAACCAACAGACAAAATATATATTAAGGGTTTTCTTAGAAAAAAAAACAACTTAAGGAAAATATTTAATAGAGACATACTTCAAATCAAATGAAAATGTGACGGAATATCAATGACAAAGCTCTTTGATGTAACTAAAGAAAGTGTAAGTGGCTCATCAGTAAGAATCAAAACATAAGATCAAGGCTAAATGATCTGTGGTTCAGGGTACCCATTATCTACCTTTCTGTTACTTTTATTGATGTGAGAACAACAATAGAATTCATAAATCTCTTGTGGGTCCTGGACCCAATTTTCTCTGGGTATGGTCATTGTTTAAGCTTAATTATTGGTCAGGGTAATCATAAAGGAAAGTAAAATAAACAAAGCTTTTTTGAAACAAATTTAAATTTCATACTGTTTTAGCTTTCTACAAAGACCCTGGTAAATGAAAAGACCAGAAATATAAAGTCACACACATGGTCCCAGCAAAGCCCTGTTAGAATTGAGATTCTAATGACAGTAGCCCATGAAGAGTTATACCTGTGGAAGAAGCAAACTCATCTTTTTGCTGTTGTTGTTGTTCTGATGTTTGATTCTACTTTGCAAACTAGTTACTTCAAATTGAGTTCTCAAAATGCATAGTAATTACATTAGGAGCAGCATGTGATAAGGAGTGTTAATCCCAATTATAAAACAGGTCTTAGACAACACATGTGTTAGCCCATTTAAACCAGCACAAATTTATGGAAAACAACAAAATCTATTGGATAAACAATAATAGCATTGCAACTAAACTCTTTAAAAATCAATTTGCTAAACACAAGTTGTAATCTGTTTGACAGTTTTTTGTCTGTTTCTACAGAATGTGTTTTGCTTATGTTTAGGTAAAATACTGAGCTATAAATAAGAGAAGAGGCTATACAATGCTTTTAAAAATTAATAAATAATTGGAGTTTAAAATAGAGTCTTCTCATATGTTTTAGTGCACATGAGAGATTTCTTTGAAATTCTCCATGAAATGTGTTTTCCCAGAGCTTCCAGTGAAGAACTTGCCTGGAAAAGAAAAGTCCATTTAATTTCAGAGTGAGAAATTCTATAAGCAATTTTTTTTTGGAATATCCACTCAGTATTTCTATTCGTTTCTTTTTCTTTATGACTTGTGATTTAATAGTTTGTCTCCAAAGATTCTGCTTCTTAAAGATGACTGTCCTTCAGATACCTGAATTGTAGTCTTCATTTACAAGAGAAATATTCCCAAGTCAGTCCATGGTTCTGAAATCTTCTTTATTTTCTCTAAACTTGTCACACATCCAGGTTTTCCATGATTTCTCCTAAAGTACTATTGTGAAGTAGCTATAGAATGATGTCTTTTTGGATGTATATTCCAATTTTGATCAATATATCTGAGGTCCATGTTTAGCTCCATGATGACCCAAATGCCTTGCAGCTCATATTAATCTTATAGTTGGCAAACGTATCAGGAACATCTACACTTAGGTGACTGTTTAGCTTGCCCTCCTATTCACGCTTTTGAACCACATGCTTTTTGACCCATGTGTCAGATACTGCATTTATCTTTATTAAATATCCTCTAAAGCTCAATCCACTGTTGCAAGCTGTCAGAATGTGTTTGCATCCTGACTTTGCCATCCCATACATTAGTCATGTCTTTGATCTTGTTGTCAGTCACAGATTTGATAACATGCCTTCTCTGTCCTCATCAAAATCAATGATAAAAATGCTACTAGGACCATGTCAAAGAAAGCAATGTTACTGGCAGCATACCAAGTTGTCAATGCTGAGCATCCCTGAAGTTCATTCAACCTATCGAAAGGTTACTTACATTTCTTAAGATTCTATACATAATTCTGTCTTCTGTATAAAGATATTTTGATTGTTGTCTTTTTTCTTATGTTTAGTTTTCTTTCCTTTTTTTTTCCCAGCATAGGGAATTACTTTATGACAGAACTAGTAGTCATTATATTCTTCCCATGACTTTTTGACTATTTTCCAAAATTAATCTTCTAAATTTCTGTATCTCTAACATTCAGGTCCAAACTCAAAAATAACTTCCTGGATCAGTTTATTTTTTTCTATCACATATAGACATTAGGCGCAATGTAATTTTTGGAGGTTGAAGATCTTTTACCAGTATTTTTCAGGTTTTAAAATACAATTATGCAATTCTATGTTAAAGAGATGCTTAACGATGCTTTTAATTTTTTTATATTTGATAAAATGTCTTACAATGTATCTCTGACTTGCCTAAAATTTAGTTTGTAGACAAAGGAAATCCCTCCCTTGTGAAAAATTTTCCATCTAGTCCTCTATGAAGTTAGGATTATAGATAGAAAACACAATGTCTACATTTATATTATCTTAGAAACATTTGCTCAGTGTTAGAGGTAAGGTTAGAGTTATAGTTAGGACTATGTATGTATATTCAACACGAATCCCAAAAGGTTATATGTATAATCAAAAATATGAGATCACAGATTTGAGAGCGATTAAGGGAGATTAGAGAGATGTTGGATAGGGAGGATATAGGAACGGTTGGAGGAAGGAAAGGGAAGGAACAAATGATGTGATTAAATTTCAATTAAAAAATATTAAGGAAAAATACCATGACCAAAAGCACTTCATAGAAGAAAGAGTTTATTTTGAAGGTAGTTCCAGAAGAACTACCAGAGAACTGGGTGAATCATGACAGCAAACAACCAATGCAAGAAAATTACTGGTCCCAGTTTTCCTTACATAAGAAAAGACTGGATGTGGGGTTAGACTATGAATTCTCAATGCCTGTCCTAGTGATGTGCTTCCTCTAGCAAGACTCTTTGCCATAAAAGTATGATAACCTCCCCCAAACAGTATTACTGGAGGCACAAGTGTTGAAATACATGAACCCATGGAAACAATTTCTCAAATCACAGCATTCCACATTCATAAATCTACAGGCTTGATTCAGAGCACCTCATAATTTGGGTCTGCTGACACATGCCAGCAATCTTATTTTAATGGTTGGAAAGAAAAAAGATTAGAAGTTGAACTTATCATTCCATAAAAACTACACAGACAATAGGAGGTTAGGCGGGGCTATATGCAAGCACTTGTCAAAGCACAGTAACCATGGGGATTGCTTCCATTACTAGTAGTGGATATCAAAAGCTATGTTTTCTCAAACCTTCTATGTAATTTGGGACAGTCAAAGCTTGTAGAAATATATTTTAACAGAGTGTTGTTCAGTGTTGATGTTTCATAGAAAGGATTACAAGCCTTGTTCCCAAGTAGATGACAGTATCTAGAGGATCTTAAAAGGACTCTATAAGTCATGACTTGACCCAAGAAATGAACACATGACTAAATTCATCCAGCTTGTTTTATTATTTACTTTTTTATTTTACCCAAGGCAACAGACTCAAGATTTGAAAACTCATTCATTATTGACTCGGAACAATTGAACCATGTTGTGTAAGCATTTGATAGAGCCTACAAACAAACAGGCATCCTGCAAAAGAGAGTCAAGGTAGATGAAGAAACATAACATCCAGGACATCAAGAGAGGTCATAGCAAAAGATCAAAAGAATATTAACAACTAAAACTAAAAGCAAAGAGACAACAGGATAAAATCTGACACAGGAAATGAATCTAAATTTCTTAAATATGAAAACTAACCTTTATTACAAATACTTTTATTTTTTTTCGGTAATTGAATTCATGCCCAAATTCATTTTGGTGTCAGCAATGTTTAAAATGTTTTCATTGTTCTACAGAGGTGGGTGTTGCCTCTGAGGGCGTATGTCAGTTTGGTGGCACACTTAGAAGTATCTGTTCATCAAGATGATGAGAGAAAAATTATTTTAAAAATCAATACAATTTTCAAATATCATTCAGTAATGATTGTTACTACATTTGCTTAAGAGGCTAAAGGAAAAAGTATATCTCAATATGATATTGTTATATTTTTCAACATACTACACTTACGACCTTGCAAAATAAGTATTAAAACTTATAATTTAGAAGACTTAAAGTCAAAATGGCATAGATTAATTTTATTTATTTGTTTAGCAAATATGACCAAAGGCATTCTATAAAAATGATGCTGTGTTAGTCACCGAGCATGTAGTTTAACAGAAAAGTACAAAGCAGCATAGGCAAAAAAGGGAGAATTTCAGCTACTTCAGATTAATATATGTTCTTATGGAGAACAATTCAAAAGTCTCTTCTTCTGTGTATTAGGGTAGGGTAAAATTCTTAAACTTCTGGGGACAAAGAAAACTGTCCCTCAAAGGAAATGTTTATATTAAAGTTAGAATCACTGGTTAGTGGAAAGCACAAGTGAAATATTGTTTTCTGTAGAATAATTGTGATCAGAGTAAACATTTGAGTAGGGGAGGTTCATATGGTGTCTTATCTTGACGACAACAGAAAACCAATGGAAGATTTATAAGTGGGAAACTTAATAATTTGGAATAAAAGTCACTGTTTCCTAAAGGACAGAATGTGTCCTGAGCATTTGTGCAAATTATTCAATGAATCTATTAACTCCGTCAGCTAGCGCTGATAGGTATGTAGACAAATGTGTGTGGATGAGTTCCTACAGGGGAACCATAGCAAGGCTGACAGGATATTGAAAGGGCTCTGGTTAGCTAAGCACTCATTGTTCAGTTCACTATGACTAAAAGATTTAAGTGGGCTAAACTAGAAGACAGAATTTGTGTGTGTGTGTCCAATTGCATATATATATATATATATATATATATATATATATATATATATATATATAATCGAGGTCAAGAGTCTTAAAAAAGAAAACTTCATAGAAAATATGAATAGAAGGAAGTGATGATATGGAAATCAACAAATGCCTAAGAATAATTACGGGTGCAGTAGCAAAGAGGCTAGAGAAATGTTGAATTGATAAGTGTGATAAGTGAAGTTGATAAGGACCGATTCCATACACCATCATCCGTATAAAAAGCTGAGTATATCCACTTGTGCCTATAACTCCAGTGCTGAGTATGAAATGGGAAGACAGAATGATCATTAAAAATTGCTGAATGCTCCCCATCTAGAGTTTCAGAAAGAGGCCCTGTTTCAAAATAAGACAGACCATGACAGAGAAAGCCATCCAAAGTTCTTGGTATTGGCAAGGGCAAAAATGGGTGCAGGGAACAGAATATCTATGTGCACATTACACGAAGAGAAAGAGAAACAGAGACAGAGAGACAGAAAGATACCTCATAAAGATAATCAAAGAGTAATAATCTGCATTCTATGACTGCAAGAAGTGACAGAAGCAGCCACCGCTGAGAAAGTAATTGCTATTTTGAATGACATTCACTAAAAAAAATCATTTTGTACTACTGGAGAATGAAGTGCTTCAGGACATTTTTTCTTCTCTAAACTTTACAATGCTAAGATCATCTTGTAACTATTTTGAACCTGATATAATAAATTGGTAATGTTAAAATTCAATTATTTCCCATGGCTTCAATCTGAAAATGTCACCCTGTAGACTCTATACTTATGTAATAAAAGCGGTCAGTCCAGTAATTTCACTGACAGGCATCATTGAATGCTGAGGTAAAAAGTTCTTAAACCACAGAAAAGAAGAAAGACAGTAGACTCACTGATAATGTCAATGTCTATTCAAATTGCCTTCTGAGCCATTAATAGGTGATCTCAATATTGATTATTTCATTGTGTAGTATTTCTCTTCTTATTACTTGGTGACATGAACATAATTTTCCTGGAATATCAGGTTCTATGATAATGTGTCCTGTGACTATGTGGATATGGCATATTTCAGAACAGAGATAAAGGTCCATTTATATGCAATTATATTTGAAAATGCCAATATATATGTATGAGGATTATTTCTATATAAGGATTCAAATGAAAAACTCTTCATCACATAAATTTAGATTTTATTTAAGATGGGAGGAAAACAAAAATTCTCAGTTACTTCGGTAACCGCATGAGTATTGTATTGCAAATATGCTCTGGTTAGAAGTCAACTTGACTCAGTCTAAAATCACTAAAAAGACAGGCCTCTGGGAGTACTGTGGGCAATGCGTGTATCATGATAACCTGTGATAAGAAACCCTGTCCACTTTGATTGGTAGCATTCTTGCTGGGATCTTTATACAGCTGAAGAAAGGCAACCAACCAAGCAGGAGCATGTGTTCTTTGCCCACTGTTTTTTGTTTTTGTTATTTCTTTTACTGTAGATATACCAAGACAGGCTAGGTCAAGCCACTGCCACTGTGACTCCCCTGCTATGACTCATTATAGCCTGAAATTCTGATAATTGCAGTTAATGAGTATTTTATCACAGGAACAATAAAGGGAACTCAGACACAAATGAAACCATATTTTTTTTTATGTATTGTCAGTCTCAACACCATGTAGTACTTGAGGGTAAATTTATTCATTATCAATATGTCAATAATATGTTTCAAAATTATTTAACATTTTGGTCACAAGAATACAAACATCCTAGAAAAAAAAGTCAAAGAAATTGGACATGTTACATTAGAATCCCACTGTATTCACCAGTATTGCAAATGTTGGCATTCTCATATTCAGAGTTTGAAAAGTGGTATTTATCTTTCAATGTTCAGAAAAGAGTCAACTGACTACTCCACTGCATGACAGTTTTATTCTCCAGCCTGATATTATTATGCATGCATAAATATAAAAAATTTTTCACAATATTAAATTGCTGAATACTCAATTATTTTATTCTAAATGTTGAGCAAATGATCGAATCGAATAATGACTTTTGGTGCCTTTCATCATTGACCTAATCTTATGTTTATCTAACAGAAATGCATTTGCTGAGCTGAATTTTGTACAAGTACATAAACCCTTAGGCAATCACCCAAGATAATTCACATGGCAGATAAGCATTAGCATTTTATAACACCATTAAGTACAAAGTGAATGAACATAACAAAAATACAACCTCCATCTCTTCTGGTTAGGTTTTGTCAATGTAAAAGTAACTGGAGTCACCTGGGAAGAGGGAATCTAAATTGAGGAATTGTCTTCATTGTGCCATGTCTATGGGACATTATCTTGATTAAGAGTACCCGGCCCACTGTTGGTGGTAAGAGCACTGTGCAAGGGAGTAGGACTATATAAGAAATGTGGCTGAGCAGGGCGGTGGTGGCGCACACCTTTAATCCCAGCACTTGGGAGGCAGAGGCAGGCGGATCTCTGTGAGTTTGAGACCAGCCTGGTCTACCAGAGCTAGTTCCAGGACAGGCTCCAAAGTCACAGAGAAACCCTGTCTCGAAAAACCAAAAAAAAAAAAAAAAAAAAAAAAAAAAAAAGAAATGTGGCTGAAGGGCAAGGGGGAGAAGGGCAGTAAGCGGTGTTTCTCCATGGTTCTGCTTCAGTTCCTGCTTCCAGGTTTGTTACTTGTATTGCACCCTGGCTTCTGTCAGGGGTGAACTATAACTTATAATCTGAAACAAACCCCTTCTTGCCAAGTTGCTTTTCATCACTGTTTTAACATACCAACATACCAAAGTAGGACACCATCTATAAATCAAAGAAAACATTTGTAATAAGCCATAAAATTTTACTTGATAAATGAGCTTAGATCATGCAGTTAATGACTTGATTAGAATCACAGCTCATCCCTTTGTTTTCTTCTATGAGCATCTTTTTTTCTGATTCATGGGAACTCGTTATTATGCAGTTTCTCTTTCACAGTATGCCGTACTTCATGTCATTAATTTTTCCTGAAAATGAAGCTTTGATAAATCTATCTTTAAGAGATATACCTGGGAAACATAGCTCGCTCCAATACTGAGGGAACTTAAGACGTGAGTGAATAGCCACAGGGCTGGATGCCCCAGTCTCTATGACCTCCACAGTTGGACAATACCCGAGCCCCTCCCCCGAATTACTGGGCTTTTCTAACCAGTCAGCAAGTTTCCTGCAGCTAGGCTCCCACAAAACCCAAACATGTCCAGTGGCCATCCAAACTACTAGACACACCCTGCTCCCAAATAGGCCTATCCTCCTGCAACCTCTCTGAAACTCTGAAACACAGCTAGCTCCTATACTGAGGGGACTTAAGAGGTGACTGAAAAGCCATGCGGTGGGACAGTCCACTCTATAGGATCTCCAAAGTGGGACAAACCCCTGGGCCCCTCCCCCAACTCACTCTGCTTTTCTAACCAGTCAGCAGGAATTTTCCTGTCGCTAGGCTCCCACAAAACCTAAACCCATCCACTGGACCCCCCCCCCCCAAGATACTAGACATACCCTGTCTAAGAGCTGAGAGCTTACTATAATACTGAGGTGACCAAGAGCTTGATACAACACTTGAGGGGATTAAAAGAGAGGACCAAATTGATATCACCTATGGAAATATTGGCAGATATTTCACTAGAGAAATGATGCGGGATTACTAAACATGTGACAACTCATTCATTGTCATTAAACATGATCACCTGTATAATTCACAAATAAACTGCTAAGTGATTATCATAAAATCCTTAAGAGAGTTAATATTTTAAAATATATGTTAGTAGTAGTAACATATTTGGTAGCAATCACTAATAGGAACAAATTTCCTGTTGAATTTGAATTAGATGATAACCTGGATATTAATCATACAAGGAACTAATAACAAGAACTCTAAAAGCTATTGGCATATGCAAAACTCAGGGATTTTGCGTACATACCTACATGCATACACATGCATAAGTGTGTGTGTGTATGCATGTAGGTATGTATGTAAATTTTTTGAAATAGTTTCTCTGAATAATTTTGGTGCCTGTCCTGAAACTAGCTTTTGTTGACTAGACTTATCTTAAACTTAAAGAGATCCACCTGCCTCTGCCTCCCAAGTTCTGGGATCAAAGGCCTTTACCACCACCACCACCTGGCTATTTCTCTTAAGATAGTAAACAGTGCCGGGTGTGGTACCACATGTGTTTAATCCCAGGGCTGGGGGGCAGAGGCAGACGGATCTTTATGAATTCTAGGCCATCCTGGCTCTAGGACAGAGTTCCAGGACAACCAGAAACCCTTGTCTCAAAAAAATAAATAAATAAATAAAAATAAAGAATAAACAGTGCCATAATAAACCAAGAGAGACAGAGAGGACCAAGAGAGCAAATCAGAAAAGAAGACCAAGAGAGCAGGTATATAGAGACCTCAGAGGCTTTCTAAGAAAGACATTGACAGTACAGAGCAGACCAAGAAAACTCCCAAACACTCAGACAGCCACTGCAAGGATTGGACAAAGAAACAAAGACACTGCCAGCCTCATTAGAAAGAGATGAGTAGGTGTCAATGCAAGAATTCCTCCAACCACATAAAAAGCAGCAGTCACACAACAGGAAGACTTGAGCTTCCTAACCCAGAAGTAGAAGAAAACAACTTTAAATGTAACTTTATGAAAATGATGGAGACCTTTACAGAGGAAATTTAAAAAAAAAAAAAAAAAAAAAAAAAAAAAAACCAAAACTCCCTTAAAGAAATGGAGGAGAAGACAAACAAAAATTTGGAAGAAATTAATAAATCCCTCAAAGAACCACCCCCCCAAAAAAAACAAGAAAATGAACAATTAAACAGGTAAAGGAAACAGTTTAAGACTTGAAGACTGAAATACCAAGTAATAAGAAAACACAAACTGAGGGAATTCTGGATATGGAAAAAATTGGGTAAATGACCAGGAACTACAGAGACAAGTATAACCAATAGAATAAAAGAGATAGAAGAAAGAATCTCAGGTGCTCATGATACTATAGAGGAAATAGACTCATTGGTTAAAGAAAACATTAAATCCAAAAAATTCTTAACATAAAACATCCAGGAAATATGAAACACAATGAAAAGACAAAACCTGAGAATAAGAGAGGAGAAGAGGGATAAGAACTCCAGTTCAAAGGCACAGAAAATGTATTCAACAAAATCATAGAAGAAAACTCTCTCAACATAAAAAAAGAATATCCCTATGAAGGTACAAGAAGCTTACAGAACACCAAATAGATTGGATCAAAATAAAAAAAATCTCACTATATAATAATCAACACACAAAACTTACAGAATAAAGAAAGAATATAAGAGCTGCAAAGAAAAAAGTCAAGTAACATATAAAGGTAAACCTATCAGAATTACACCTGGCTTCTCAATGGAAACCATGAAAACCGGAAGGTCCTGAATAGATGTGCTGCAGACAGTAAAAGACCACAGATTCAAGCCAAGACTACTATATCCAGCAAAGCTTACATTCACATTGAAAGAGGAAACTAGGTCCTTGGACTTCCCACAGGGCAGGGAACCCTGACTGCTCTTCAGGCGCTGAGGGAGGGGGACTTGATTCGGGGAGGGGGAGGGAAATGGGAGGCGGTGGCAGGGAGGAGGCAGAAATCTTAAATAAATAAATAAATAAATAAATAAATAAATAAATGATTTAAACAATTTGTATCCACAAATCCAGTCTTACAGAAAATACCAGAAAGAAAACCCCAACCCAAGGATACTAACTGCACCCACAAAAACATAGGCATCTGATAACTCCGCACCAACATAATCCAAAGAAGGGAAATACACAAACACTACTACTGAAAAATAATCAGAATTAACAACCACTCGTCCTTAATATCACTTAATAACAATGGGCTCAATTCACACAGGCTAAGAAAAAGGATAAAAAACAGGATCCAACTTTCTGGTGTATACAGGAAATACTCCTTAACCTCAATGACAGACACTATGACAGAGTAAAGGGTTGGGAAAAGATTTTCCAATCAAATGGACCTACGAAACAAGCTGGTATAATAATATCTAACAAAATTGATTTCAGACAAATATCAGTCAGAAGACACTATATACTCACAACAGGAACAATTGATCAAGATGCAGTCTCAATCCTGAACATCTATGTCCCTAATATAAAAGCACCGACATATGTAAAAGTAATTTTACTAAAACTTAAATCACATATCAAACCCCACACATTAATAGTAGGAGACTTCAACACTCCACTCTCATCAATAGACAGGTCAACTAGACAGAGACTTAACAGAAAAATAAAAGAACTAACCAATGTCATGAATCAAATGGACTTAACAGACATATATAGAACATTCCACCCAAACACAAAAGAATATACCTTTTTTTTTCTGCAACTCATGGAACCTTTTCTAAAACTGATCACATACTCACTAACAACATCTATGTTGACCCTTTATCCCTACCTTATGGACATAAGCATAGAGATATACCAACAATTTGTAGCTACATGTCAGTACGTGCCAATGACAAGGCCATATCATCCCTAGTTCAAGAGTCTATAAAAGAAAATAAGTGTTTCCTTATGCAAACATTTGGTGGAAGTTTGAAGAAAACACTAGATGTACCCACTTCTAAATCAATGGTGCTGTTATTCTTTGGATAACTTGTTCAAAGTGGCGTTCTTTTACTTATTCTGTCAGGTTGTCCATAAAGGTTTGTTTATTCATCACCTACCATACACCAGATTCTTCTCTAGGGTTTGGCAAGTGTGTGTGTGTGTGTGTGTGTGTGTGTGTGTGTGTGTGTGTGTGAAAGCAGGTGAGTGTACAGCACCTGAGCTGAGATTAGACCACATCTTAAAATTTTGGTCCCCTCTTTCTGCCTTGTTTTGAGACAGGACCTGTATTTTCCACTAAAGACATAAAACTAACAGCTACAAGATTACAAGGATTCTCCACTCTCTGCCTCTATCCCCATCTCTACTTCTCCTCAGAATTTCCCTTTGAACAGCACTATATGAGGTGTTACCTTTATACAACATCCTTACTTGCTCACACACAGGCATATTGAATGAAACAGCAATACGCAACCCTCTATCACAGAAGAAAAACAAATCTGCATACAGAATAGTCAAATAACAATTAAACTCACTGTGTCTAATGAAAATGACTATAAGTAGAGTGCATTATGGTGGTAGAGGTGAGAAACAAGTCACTCAGGCCTCTATATAACAGTCATTAGCCCTCTATATAACAGGCTATTATGAGAGAAACAGGAGGGTTATGCCAACATACTGAGTTGTTTGGTTTTTCTGTCTCATCATTTTCTTGTTTTTTCCCATGAGGAACTATTGTTTTCCTTTTGGACTTGATAACATTTGATCATATACCATGGTAATCTCATTATCAAGTATGGTGAACAAAATTCACAACTGATTTACAGGTTTGGCATATTTTTCCACTTCAAAGGTATAATAATTGAGACAATGATGGAATTGACCTGTCCTGGGACTACAGATACAAGGAGCAGAAATTGAATCCAGCATAGTTCCATTCCATTTCTTTTTTTCTTTTTTTTTTTTTTTTTTTTTTTTTTTTTGGATTTTCAAGACAGGGTTTCTCCATAGTTTTTGGTTCCTGTACTGGAACTAGTTCTTGTAGACAGGATGGCCTCGAACTCACAGAGATTCGCCTGCATATGCCTCCCGAGTGCTGGGATTAAAGGCATGCAACACGACCGCCCGGCCTGTCCCATTCCATTTCTGTCATTATTTATTGATACTAAAGTCATGTACAGAGTTGTCATGCTATACCCCATGCATGTTCATCTTCTTTACTTCCGTATCCCTTTTTAGACATTCAAATAGGGATTAATGACTATTAACTGATACCGTCACTCAAACATAAATATAAGTTTGTTTTGTTTTATAAAAAACAAACCGGTCAAATAGTTTTCTCCTGTCTCATGTTTACCAGCTCATCATCTGCTTTGAACACCATTTTCTTTTCCTCACTGATTTTCTAATACTAGTTCATTTCCCGTCTGCAGCTGTCAAAGGTAGCCTTACTGGTGGCTTAGATTGATCCTTGAGTTGGCAAAGTGTCACTGGGTGACTTGAATCCCATCTTATCTTGTACTTTACCCTTGCAAAGGTATTAGCAATGCCATTTCTAGCACTTGCCCACAGCCTCTTAGTTGTCAACTTTGGGACTGACAAGTTTACAAAGCATTCAGCATGTAATTCTTCTCCCCAGAGGTAGGCTTTGCATAGTGATGTATATACCAAATGCCCCTGTAACGTACCACACTGTAGTCTCAAACTTGATTTTCTTGTCAATTTTTAGATAAAAACCCGGTAAGAATGTATTTTCCTTACCTTCAGGACCCACATCAGTGTAAAAAAATTACTTCCATTTCCTCCAGTTTTATGATTGAAATTTCAGTTAATAGTTACCATTGTACATCTCTATATCATAAATTTCTTCTATTACATTCAGATACTGTTCTTATTTTACTTTTATCCATTCAAAACAAACACCAAGAGACATTTTGACTTTTTGGAGTTGGGGTGAGAATGAGGTAAATGTTACTAGTAATTTAATAACTGTGTGAATATCTCCTTTTAGTTTTAAGTCACAAACTACTTTATAGAGGTTCTCCACTCATTTTTTTTATCACTTGTTTATCACATCGCTCAAAAGACCACAGGGACATAGGGACCCTCACCTCCTGTAACTTGTCCCTGCTCATCAGTTCTTCCCCAGATCCATCTATTCAAACCATCTGCCCATTTCATGGCACTGACTTGCTATAAATCCTAAATCACTGGCCATTTTTTGTGTACTTTTAGAAGTAAATTTTTACTTATTCTTTGACATTCCATATTTGTATATAGTATGTTTTCATCATAGTCATCCTTGATTTATCCTGTTTAGACTTATTTTTTATTGATTCTTTGTGGATTTCATATCATGTATCCCAATCCCATTCATCTCCTCATCCCTTCATATCCATCCTCTGCCCTTGCAACCAAAATAAAATAAAATTTAAAAGAAAAAGAAAAAATTAAAAAGCAAAAACAAACTAACATATAAAAATTGGAAGCTGTAGTGGGTTACAGTGAGTCATACCGTAAACTTTTAGTCTATGCATCTTTACTTGTAAGTGTTCATTGCAGTAAGTCATTTGGCTTGGTTCAAAGCCTTTGGTTTCTGTTATACCCTTGATACTGAGGCCTCACTGGAACGCCTCCTGGATATCCTGTTGCTGCCTTGTGTCATGCAGATCCTGCAGCTTTGGGCCTGTAGGTCTGGCCCCTTTACATGTGCTAGCATTTCATAGATGAGGTGGATGTTGGCATGAGCCAACTCATAGTCCCAGTTCTGGGCCTGGGAGTAAGCAGGGCTGGTCAGTCTGCCAGCTTTTCCTCATTGACACCACCAGGGCAGGCTCTCTATCCAGCATTGCCCAGCTAGCTCACCCATTACAAGAAGCAGCAAGGTGCAGAGCCAGTTCTCTTGTTCTTATGCCATCAAGATTGGCTCACGTACACACACACACACACACACAGAGAGAGAGAGAGAGAGAGAGAGAGAGAGAGAGAGAGAGACCACAAGGACAATCTCTACTTTTCAGGCTAGATGCAGGACTCCATCTCCTGAATGTTATAACCTGTGAGGGTCAGATCTCCCACTCTCATGACCCTGGGACCAGTTTTCCTACCTGCAGTAGGTGGTGAGGGGCAAGGATGGTCCATGCCACAGCAAAAACCGACAGATAAGAGGAGCAACTCTCTTAGTCTCACACCTTCAAGGCCAGCTCTTCTGCACCCCTGCCAATGGTGTCACCTCTCCTCTGATGCCAAGGCAGTTGGTGAGGGACTGAATCCACCTTTGTGCAGCCCTATCCTCACTCTCCTCCATCGTAACAGAAATCATGGATATTAACAGAGATCGAGGGTGCAACAGGGCCATGGACCCAGATGTGGCTCTTGGCAACAGCATGGGCCAGGATGATATGATAGTTCTGAGTGGTAGCAGAAGCCACTCAGATCTGTATGGCTCCAGAAGCAGCATGGCCCTCCAATATTTACATGGCCCTTGGTGTTTTCCCAGACCCTAGCCATTCATGTAATCATTGGTGGCAACACAGATCATGGATATCTGATGGAGGAAGGTCATTGGTTAATTAATAAAGAAACTGCTTGTCCCTCAAAGGTTAGAATTTAGATAGGTGGAGTAAACAGAACAGAATGCTGGGAGGAAGAGGAAGTGAGCTCAGACGCGATGCAGCTCTTCTCCAGGGCAGACGCGATGAAGCTCTGACCCAAGATGGACATAGGCTAGAATCTTCCAGGTAAGCTCACCTTGGGGTGCTACACACATTAATGGAAATAGGTAATCAAGATGTAAGAATTAGCCAATAAGAAGCTAGAGCTAATGGGCCAAGCAGTGTCTAAAAGAATACAGTTTCTGTGTAATTATTTCGTATAAAGCTAGCCGTGTGGGAGCTAAGCGGTGGGAAGCAGCCCGTCACTCCTATTACTACAGATATCAATATAGATCCCAACTGCAACTGGACCACATACCCAGACATGGTTCCTGTCAGCATCTTAGACAGGGCTGTCACGAGGGTCCTGGTTTGCAGTGCAAGTCACTCAGATCAACATGAACTTAGTAGTTGTATGGCCCTGGAACGCCAACATGATCTCTGTTCATGGCCCAAATTCAAGACATCTGCCTGGCCCTAAATGGGAACAGGAGCCTAAGTTGATACCTGGCTGTTGTTGGACTATGGACCCAGACATGATCTCAGGCCCAGCTTGGCCAGTACAACACCATGGCCACAGTTGGCAGTGCATATCACTCTGGTCTGTATGACCCCAGCAGCAGCATGGTCCTTGGACATCAACCTTGCCACAGGTGGTAGCCCATATACTGGGCATCCTTGTGGCCTTTGGTGGCAACATAGCCCATGGACATCAGCACAAATGCAGGCTACAATAGAACTATGGTCCTTGGACGTTGCCTGGACCCAGATGTCTTCATGGCCCTGTGTGGTATTAAAGGTCATCCAGATCAACATTGCCCCAATGTCAGAATAGTACTCAAGTTCCAACATGTCCCAGGTGGCAGCCCAGACCCGAGCTTCTGATTGGCCTTCAATGGTAACCAGAGCCATGGACATCAGTGCAGACCCTAGTTGCAGTAGGGCCACAGACCCAGCCATACTCCTCAGTCACAGTTCAGGTCTGTATGTTACCACAGGCCCTAGTGACAGCACAGGTCACCCAGATATGTATGGTGGCAGCATGGCCCTCAAACAGCAACATGGCCTCAGGTGTCAGTTCACACCATGGGCATCTGCACAGCCCTCAGTAGCAACAATTGCCACTGGTATCAACAGAGATACTGGCTGTAGTAGAGCCATGGGTCCAGATACAGCCCTCAGCAGCAATCTAGGCTGGAACATCACTATGGACCCAGGTGGCAGTGCAAGTCTCTTAGAATGGTATGGCCCCTTCCTTTGGCCTCTGGTGTGGTCTCAGGTGGTGGCTAAGCCTTAGGGTGTTCACTGGGCCCTTGGCAGTAACAGAAGCCATGGACATCAACACAGATCACTGCAGCTATGTCAGGGCCACAGACCCAGACATGGTTCTTGGCAGCATCCCAGGCCAAGATATCACCATGGCCCCAGATGGCAAGCAGGTCACCCATATCAGCTGGTTCCTCAGTTAACTCTTCAGATCTGCCTCTCTCCCCAACACATGAACTTTTAAATCTTTTTCTCCCATTTCCCCACATATACTCGTTCACCATAATGGTGCCCAACCAACTAGCACCACAGGCCAGTGTCCTGGGGTGGAGCTGTAGCTGTCTTCCTATGCCTTGGCCTCATGGTGCCATATTGCTTGTGGTTCACTTTTGCCTTCCCAGAGTCAGTGTCCCAGACAAGAGTTGTAGTTATCCTCCATGTGCCCAAGTCTCATAGTACCTGACAGCTTATGGTTGATTTCTGCCTGCCCAGGGTCAGTGTCCTGAGCTGCTGCTGGAGCGGTCCTCCATTTTAATAGTGTTTAATAACAGAATTGTTTTAATGTATATTAGCTGTATACAATAAAGGATGTCATGACATTTTTGTATATGTATATATGTGAACGTATGCACATTTGACTCTACAGGGAGTATTAATATACCATATATCATATTAGGTACTTCGATTAAACTTCTCAAAATAGCCACAGGAAAAAAATGAAAATTATCAATAATGGTGTAACAAACCAGCAATCATCAATAGTCCTATAACAGAACTGTATTTCTGTTCTAATCTTTTTGACAGAACAAACACCAAGCTAAAGGGCTATTTCTTAAAGGAAGCATGTGACACTACTGTTTTACAGTGTGTCCCTAAATAGTTTTTTGGTAGATGCAATAAGAAACTTAGGTCATCAACTTCTTTTAATTTCCTCTCACCAAAATAAGTTATTTAAGCTCTCTGAGTCAATTTCTCCTCTACAGATGGTAGAGACTCAAGATGTGGCGCATTTGGCACAGACTAAAATGTCCATGATTCCCATATAGAATAGGTTTCCCCGTAACTGTCAGTGTGAGCGCGTCACATCTACCACTGCTCATCTCACTGTAGTCGCCCTTATTTTTGCCAGTGGGCCAAGCTGAAGAAGCTAAAACTTTCCCCACTCCTTGATAAATGATATGGTACATTTGTCCTTCTTATGCTCCTACATACATACATGCAAACACTCATGTGAACACGCATGACTACTACATACATATATGCAATCATGTGAACACACATGACTACTACATACATACATACACACACAGCAGAGATACACATTCCACATACATAAGCATGCCATGTACACAATCAGAAACTAAACTTTGTCTACATCTAAAACACCTAATACTCACATGCATACCCATCTACCGACATTCACAGCTATATCACCCATAAACCCCCCACACACACATACATGTGTATATATATATATACATGTGCATACACACTCATCTCACATATATACTACTCATAAATAAGAATATGACATAGATAGCTCATATACCACATACATGCACCACACAAACACACATCATATCACAAACCTGTATATTTCACAGATAAGGATGCAGAGATACACACAACACACCCTTCTTGTCATGCAAAGAAAATACACTCACATTACACATATCATGCATACACTGTATGAAAACAGCCATGCACAACTACACTATTATTTATTAAGTACCCTTCATCTAGAATGTTTCCACTAATCTCCGGTGAGTGTTATGTGCATTGTCTCTTCAGTAGACTGAATATCCTTCCAGAGCAAGGTTCTACCTTATGTTTGTATGTATTTCCCATGACTTCCATTGACATCTGATAAAGGACCAGGAAACTGCACATCTGAAATTCCAACACTGATGAAAGAGACAGAAATGTCAGTCTCAGTTTATATTTGCCAACTCACTTCTTTGTTCCACATATGCAACATCCAGACTCAGCAAAGAATTGATCCTTTTATTCCTAAACAAATTGATCCTTTATTCCCAAGCAAATCATACACAGAAGCTCCTTTCCACTGATAAACATTCAGTTTCCCTTTCTACTGACAGGATCTTCTCATGTTCATCTGGAGAATGTGTATGCACCCTTCAGTTATTGATACAAATATCATTTCCACCATGATATTCTCCAGCCTATCCAAATAGCATTTTCCTTTATGTCCCATATTGTTTTGTATATGTTTCATCACCAGCTTTGCTGTTTTTGGTTTTTATTTGTGTCTTATTGTGGTCATAACTAGTATGTGTTTACCACAGTATATTTAATTTACATTGGCAATGCATCAGGAACTTAATGAATATTTATTGCCAAATGAAAACAAATATCAAACAGTTCCTGAGTTGATATCAATAATCTAATTTTGTAGAATTTGTCATCTGATTCTCCTCCAATGATGCAGAAATCACAATTGATTTTTAATATTGAAAATCTCAATATGAGTATTTAAAAACATGAAGTTCATCTTTACAGATTATTTTAATACTAATGAGACCATTGTATATAATATGTCATACTTGGAAAATATATTTTGTATTCTCCTATCAAAATACAGACATTCTCCTAGTTTGCAATTTAGAACCTATTTTAATCCTGTACCACTGTTTAAAATTCCTGAACTCCTTAGCTTCTCTTTGATTTAATCATTTTTGCTGACATCCTAGAAGTGCAGAAGTCTTGCTTGTTTATTTATGAGATAAAATGTATTTTCTGAAAACCCACATGTGTGAGTACTTTTGCAGATGTTTGGAATGATCTCAGCAAATATAACAGACATAAGCCATTGCTATTATTCAGCTTATATACTAAAGTGAAAAAGTAACTAAGCAAAACAAATATAATAAATTGTTTATTATAATTCTAGAAATTATCACAAGAATAAAATTGGCTTAAGATCTGCAACATAGGATTATACAGTGCATGTTGAATTATGAATAAGGTGTCTATAAGAACCTAAAGGGGAGTCGGTAACTTTAAGCACTGACTTCAGGAACTGAGGTAAAGAACATGCATGTTGAGTGAGTATGAAATAGAAAAGAGTATCCTCTAATGCCTATTAGTCATTGGAGATCTGAGCTATTCTGGGAAAACCAAGAAAACTATCATGGCATGAAGAAAGTATGAAAAGAAATGACTATTACAAATTGGAATAGAATAGTAACAGATGAAAATAGATTAGCTCATTGCCTTTGAACAGAAGTTATGTCATTGAGCTCAGGAAATCAATGTCTCTATTACAATGATAATAGATGCTAGGTGGGAAGCCAGAAGACTAGTTACGGGATGAAAGAAATAACCTGCTACAAAGATTTGATGTGTACTGAGAGGGGGCAATTTTGGGTGGAGATAATGAAATGGATTTGTTTTGAAGGTAGAATAACTAAATTATTGTTAAGAATTGCTTGGGAGATTCTAGGAATAGAATGGAAAGAGAACACACAGGCCAGGGAACCAGATAGACTGGTGACCTTCACCTCATCCCCTCTACCTGCTGCAGCCTCCCCTCTGTCTCTGCCCCCACACCCAAAGGATCACACAAATATTCTCCCTCAAGCTTTTTCTCCCATGTCATCATCTTATACTAACCCTACTTACAGCGGACATTCCCTAAGAACCATAAGGCCAAGTCTGTCAAAAAAGAAAGGAGGCCAGTAAAACAGGTAGGCAAGCTCAGATCTTCATTCTCAGAAATGCAGAGATGATTTCCACATACATAAATTAATAAATATAATCTACAATATTAAACAATCAGAAAGACAAACATGACTCACCATTCTTATAAGATGTATAAAAGAACTTTGGCAAAATCCAACACCCTTTCATTACAAAAGTCCTATGGTAGTCAGGGATAAAAGAAAAACATACTCACAAAAAAGAAAAAGGCAGTTTAAAGTAATCCCATAGCAAACATCAACCTAAATGGAGAGAAACTCAAAGCAACTATACTAAGATAAAAAATAAACTTATGTTGTCCACTCTCTTAATACAATACTTGAAGACTTAGCTAGAGTAATAAGAAAGTAGATGGTAATACAATTTGCAAGGGAAGAACTCAAAGTGTCTCTATTTTCATATGATATAATAGTATACATAACTGGCCCTTAAAATTCCACTGGAAAACTCCTACAGCTAATTAATACTTTCAGTAAAGTAGCTGGATACAAAATTAATTCACAAAACAGTAGTCCTCCAATTTAAAAATGACTAAAGTACTTACTAAGAACAGATTCAAAGTAATCTCTCACAAAATTATAATGCAGTTCTTACTGATCTTGAAAGGACAATTTTTAGCTTCATATGGAAACAAAGAACCCAGGAGAACTAAAATAATACTGATTAATAAAATGACTACTGAAAGTATCAGAAGTCTGAACTCAAACTGTACTACTGAGCTATTAGTAATTTAAACAGCATGATATCGGCACAAAACTACACTTTGATCAAAGAAATCAAACTGATGTACTAGACATAAATCCACACCCATACGGATACCTGATTTTTATAAAGAATCACATACTAATACAACAGAATTCGTGACATATAGCATTGGCTAAACAGGATGGAACTGTGTAGAAAATGCAAATATATCCATAATATCACCATACACAAGACTCAACTCCAAATAGATCAAAGACTTCAACATAAAATCAGATATGCTGAAGCTGATAGATGAGAAAGTAATTCCTTGAACTCATTGGCACAGGAAAAGGCTTTCTGATTAGAACACTATAGGCACAGCACTAAAATCAGTAATTCATAAAGGGACCTCGTGAAACTGAGAAGCCTCAGTATAGTAAAGAATACTGTCATTCAGGAAAAAAAAACATAATCTACAGAATGGGATGATATTTTAACAATTTTATATCTGAAAGGGGGCTGATATTCAAAGTTTATGAATAACTTAAGAAAATAGCTATAAAGAAAACTAGTAGGTCATTTTTTAAATGATGAGCTATAGATCAAAACAGAGAACTTTCTAAAGAAAAAAATCCAAATGATTGAGAACAAGTAAAGAAATGTTCAACATCCTTAGTCATGGAGAAACACAAATCAAAACTAATTTGAGACTTCATCTTTTACCAGTAAGTATGACCATGATTAATAAATTAAATTCTAGTTCATGCTAAAGAGGGCATAGAGTCTGAGCAGTGTAAACTTGTACAATCATTATTAAAATAAGTGTAGTGCTTCCTCAGGAAGCTGGGAATTGATTTACCATATGATCCGGCTATAGAACTCCTATGCATATATCCAAAGGATGTGTTATCCTACCACAGAGACAGTTTTTTAAACCATGTACATTTCTGCTGTTTTTATAATAGCCTAATGCCCATTAATGCGTGAATATATAAAGAAAACGTACACTTACACAATGGAATTTTATTCTTTTTTACTGATGTTATTAAAAAGAAACAATAAAATCCTAAAATTCACAGGCAAATAGATGAAACTCCAAACAATTATTCTGAGTGAAGGAACCCTGACCCAGAAACACCAATACGGTATATATTTACTTATATGTAGATGTTGACTCTAAAAGATAAGCAGCCTACAATCCAAAGAGCCACAGAGGTATAGAGAGCAAGAGATTTCAGGAAAGGAACAGCTCTCCCTGGAAGGAGGAAATAACAGAGATAATTATGGATGGGGGATATTGAAACTGTTGATCAAATGTAGAGTATGAAGGAAGAGTGGGACAAATGATGCGATTTGAGAGACATGGCTAAAATTAAGGGCATTTGAGGAGATGTGTAGAAAACTGATATAGTTTATACTTCCTAATTTATATACATACATATCTCACAAGTTATCTAAATAAAATCGCCAAATAAAGGAGGAGTTAGAGATACAATTGTCCTTCTCTCTTCACTTAATGAAGCTTACAGTAACAGGAATTGGTCACCTCTAATCAAGTTGTTGGCTAAAGGGATTTCATGGGAACACCCAAAAAAAAAAAAAAAAACCCAGCTTTTGCAAAGTATATAGGTTTCTCTCTAAACTGTTGACAAGGCCCTATTGATGTGGGATTCCCCTTTATATGCAGTGAATATTGGTTAATATAGAAACTGCTTTGGGTTTATAGCAGAGCTATAGGGGAACAGAGCTAGGTGGAGAAAACTAAATGGCATGCTGGGAGAAAGAAGGCAGAGTCAGAGAGAAGCCTTGTAGCCCCACTGGAGCTGGGTGGAACTTTACCTGGTAAGCCACAGGCATGTGGCAATAGACAGATGAATAGAAATGGGTTAAATTAAGATATAAGACTTAACCAATAAGAAGCTAGAGCTAATGGGCCAAGCAGTGTTTTAAATAATATAGTTTCTGTGTGATTATTTTGGGGATGAGCAGCGGGGAACCAAGAAGTAGTCTCTTCCTCCAGCACCCTATTGCTGAAAATAACACCTATACACCTCATGGAACATGGACAAGTCAAGCCAGTACCTATATCAGTTCTTCACACTTGCTGGTCAGTGTTCTCAGTTCAGTAACGTGGTCTGTGTGCTGCCAAAGAATAAACAAAAACACCAGTCCTGCTACAAACAGCATGGTACTCTGACAGCAAAAATGCACTAGTGCAGGGGTGATACAAAGTTTTTGGGAGTAACCTGTGTCTGATTTAATTTAAAGCCCACCCAATGGGATGGAAGCCTTATCCACTCTGCTTGACAAAGTAGTCCAGGGCTAGGGGTTGTTGTGGGGGCACACCAAATGCTTCTTTCTACAAAGTAGCAATAAAATGAATCCTAATGAGTTGCTTATAGATCAGTACCTTGCTCCACCATCATCTGAGAAGCTTCATCCTACGGAAAATGGGAACAAATACAGAGACCCAACACCAGACAGTATGTAGCGAGTGAGAAACTTTGGAACACTCAGTCATAAATTGAATGTCTCAATCTAATTCCTCCCATAAGGGCCCAGAGAACCCTGCAGAAGATGATGAAGAAAGAGTGTAAGAGCCAAAGGAATGGAGGGCAGCAAGGAAACAAGGCCTTATAAACACAAAAAGAACTATGAACATAAAGACACAGAAACTGAGGCAGTATCTACGGAGCCTGCATGGCTTTTCACTAAATGGGGTCCTGGAGCTGAAATTAGAAGTGAACCCATGCCCCCATCCTTCAGAAGCTATTCCCCACTGATAACCAGTTGCAAGTGAATAAGTTATTTTTCTCCAAGGGAGTCTCACTGTGGAAATGAATCACTGTTCAGGATAGGCCAAATGACTAGAAGTAGATGGCCAACAAAAACAAGCTCAATGGAACCTTTGGAGATTCCTTATCTCATAATATCTTATCAGGGTGTGATATTAGGGAAAATCTACTTCTACTCTAGATATTTGAGGTAGGGAAACACATCTTTAATTCAGATCTAGTCTGGCTCATGCCTTCTGCTGGAAGTCTATCTAAGCTCATGGAAGTAGAAAACCTTTGTTCTTTGCCTGTTTGCTCTTGCCTAGCTACTAAGGCCATTCCTTCACTGGCATTAGAGTCTGTTTCTTTAGGATTACAGAATATACTAAACACCACCTGAGGAAACCCGTCTTGTGGACTAAGCAACAAGCAGATTCTTGAACTTTTTGTTCATAGGCAGCTATTGGTGGATTAGCTAAACTACGTATTTATAGATAAAGGGGGATATTTACTCCATAAGTTCTGTTACTCTAGAGATCACTGAATAATACACACAGCTTTTAAATTTTTCTTTACTTTATTTATTTATCATTATTATTTTTAACACTAGAAGTTTCTGCATATATTATGGTTTTATGCTTTATGGGATCCCTGAGATTATGAAGCAGTGTGTCTCTGTATCTAAATCTGGGCTGTTTTTCTTCTATTTGTTTTGTCCTACTCAGATTTATTTTTGCTTTTTCATATTTTATTATTATATCTGAAATGTCTGATTATTTTCTAAAGAGAGACAGAAAGGAACAAAAAGTGGTCAGGAAATGAGAGGTATAGAGGGAAGAAAGACCATGTTTCAATTATATTGTATGAATATATGAAAAAAAATATTTTCAATAAAAAAGCATGGAAATAGGGTAGTTACATAACATCTTGTCTTGAGTAGCAGAAAATATGATTAGATGAGAATTTTGTTTATAAGCTCTGGAATTATTAACCATTTATTTAAAACATGGTGCTTTTTAGATGGTTGTGATATGCTTATTAGATATAAAAATAGACATATCAATTAGGCAATATTGTGTATGTATCTGTAATTTAGAGGTTAAAAATGGATATAAGTTTTGTATGTACAGCTGATCAATGCTGTCAGGTTGATTGAAAGGAGATCCAAAAAGTTAACTTTACTATATCTAATAATACAAGGTATCTTAAGAACCATTACAGGAGATTGTTTAAAAATAAACAGCCAGCAAAATAAAAATCAGAAAGTTACATGGTGGAACAAAGAAAAATGGGAGCAATGAGGAGCTCCAAAAAAGGACTAGGAAGTGTTCATTGAAGTTTGCTGTGTCAGCAAAGGGCTACTTAGTGGAGGAATAAAGGTCAAGACAGACTGTAGGTGCTTAGCATGATTATTTCATGCATAGTCCAAGAAATCCTTATTATCTGTGGCTTTTTCTAAAGTGTCCCTCAGTCTAGTGAAATAATTCATGGTGCAGTGAGCTAGCCTATATTAAAAATTAATATTAGCTAGGCTGGAGAGAGAGTTCCATAGTTAAGAGCGCTGACTCCTCTTCCAAAGGACAGTATAAGATCCCTAGCATCTAAAAGGCAGATAACAATCATCTGTAACTCCAGTTCTAGGGGATCTGATGCTCTCCTCTGACCTCTGTAAGCACACATGGTACACAGATGTGCATATAAGTACTATACTAATACACATAAAATAAAATATATAATAAATAGTATTGAAAGGAAAGAACAAAGTGACTTGGTGATTATTATAAGAAATAAGAAAATAATACAAATATTTGAGGATTTTTTTTCCATCAAACCCAGTGAAGCTTTCTGGAGAGAAAGAAAACCATTTGAAAATAAGCTAGCCATGAAATCCTAGAGCTCTCATTATATCCTTTTATCACATCATAGATTACATGAAGGAACCAGCCACTGTTATCTAGTTTGCCTGTGAAGTAATGGTATCTGATAATGTTATCATAGAAAGTATTGGAAAACATCGACCTATTATGTCCAGCTCTCCCATCCCTGACAGTGTTTTAGAAAAAGAGGGTATTCAGCCAGTTTAAATGGGTATTTTTTCATATAGGCTGTAAGTTTGATATAACATTTTGGAATGTAAATAATCAAATACATTGTTTTATTGGCAGAATCTTAATAATGGTTAAAGGCAATTTTTCCTGATATGTTTAAATGCCTGCCTTAGAACTTGCATTCACATAAGATGAACAAATATTCCCGACCTATCATCTCTTTACTCAAACTCTAGAGGTAGAGTTGTTTAGTCAGGACCATTTTATCCAGTGACTCAATGAATGAGTCAAACTCTCAAACTTGAACCTTTCCATGATTTAAGAATTTGTTTCTTTCCTTCTATTATTGATTCCAGTCATTATGTGCCATACAATTTACAGTTTTATTAAGGTCTCTGAGAAACTAAATCCATGATATTTCCAGTTCTCCCAAACTTAGCAATTTTAAAGACACATTGTCATATTTGGTTGTAGGAATGTGTGTGTCTGAAATTGGTGAAGGTTTAAGCTGAACAATTCTTCCAGAAATCTAGTTGCAAACTGGAGCCAACAGTCTGGGAATGCAATGGGGGGACCCTAAGATAGTTTCTATCACATTTCTATCAAACCTCGGGACACCGAAATGACCGCAAATACTTCTCAGACTCATGTCTACATCTGAGCATCTCACCCTGTGGGCCACAACCCCCTTGAGGACCACATATCAGCTCGCACATCAGAAACTTACATTATGATTCATAACAGTAGCAAAATTACAGTTATGACATAGCAATGAAATAATTACATGATTTGTGTGTCATCACAACACGAGGAACTTTCTTAAGGCGTCGCAGCATTAGGAAGGTTGAGAACCACTGCTCTACGGTTCTTCTGGAAGGCTATAAGGAAGTCCAAATTGAGTGCCTAAAAATTGAGCTGGCATTCTTGACCGATAAAGAGCTTAACATCACTCCTATTTAGTTCTCTGTTGAGAGTGCTTTCTGACCATTCTGAATTGAAGTCAGCAGTCTATAAACCACAAATCCCAATTGGTTATGTATCAGAAACCTTGGGGCAATTTTTAACGTTCTGAATTTAGTGATTCTTCAATGGAGAAGAAACAGTTATTGGGAATAGATTGTCTTGACTGAGAAAAGAATTAGTAGCATTCCCGAGAATAGTGGATTAGATAATTTTCTTCTACAAGTTATATCTGGAAAGCCTGTGTTAGAGATTAAATGTTGAAATATTTGCCTTGCCAAGCTAAATATAGAGAAAAATATAGGGAATCCAGTCTGTATTTCTTCCTACCCAATGCTTTGCTCATGAAGGGAAGTGTTTCTGCAAAGGAAAAGATCACCACCATGATCAGCACACATGTGACACTTCATTTTCATGGTCTCTTCCAGCTTCAAGTAACTTCTCTCTTCCAGATGCCATTAAAGGTGCTTCTGCATAGCAAGCTGATCACACGGAAAATCCAAACCAGGGAAAAGGACTACACATCATGACTCTGCAGAGGTCTGGGTGCTGCACAGGAAAAAACAAATCTACTGTGATTATGTAGTTTTCCTCTCCTGGAGAAGGAGAGTCACATTTTGTGGCTTTTGAAGATAACTACACAATTATCTTGGGTTCTGATCATATTACATTGCTTGATGTCTCTAAGTTATGCTGTGGGGGAAAGAAAGTTTTCACAAAAGTCTCAAAGGTTAGCAAGGGTTCATACATTATCTGAGATTTCACTGAAGACCTTTAAAATTAACACACAACTTTAAAAGAGAATCACTTAAGTAGAATTGTCAAATAGCTCCTTCATAGCCATAGATGACTGTCATTATGTGGGAACTGGCTTGACTTGGTATCACATTTTGAGTAAATGATTTACTTTTTTTTTTTTACAAGGAAGAAATTCAAGATATATCTCTAAATCAAAGCACCAGCAGCATGAAATGATTTTTTTCCCTGAGATATCACTGGCAATGGCTATGTTAAATAATGACTAAAGGTTTGTATTTCATGAGGAATTTAATGTATAGTGAACAAAGATCGATTGCAGGCCCCTCCTTAAGTTTTCACAACTGACAAAGAAAAAGGAAGAGCAACTAATAAACAGTAACTCAGTATCTTCTTAGCACTGGATGCAGAAAGGTGATTTTTGAGGTATCCACACCCTTAAAAAACTATTTTCAGCCTTCCTGAGTATGTTATTACAATGAAAAAAAAGAGATAAAGCAGTGGAAGGGAACACATTAAAAAATATAGCTATATAAATTTTCTTGCAATAAAATAAATTATTCATAATGAGTTATGCATTTTAAAAGATTTTTCCCAACATGAATGATATTGTCAAAATGATCTACTTTTCTTCGCAATGTGATTATATAGGAAAAAAATATATGTTTGTGGCAGTACAAAAATCATTTTAACTGGTTTTTCAAAATGAGAAATTTGATTATGAATTATTATAGCTCTTTGGGTTTTTCTATAATAGAACTTGAATTATTGTAAACTGGGAGTTTTCCTCTCTCCATGAAAATATAGTGAAGTTTAGCTTAAAATATTTGATGTCTAAATTATAGCCATAGCACATAACATTCTTTTTATAAGGCAATAAACAATAGTTGAGTGGTTAAGTTAAGGGATGCTCGTAAGATCATGCAAATGAATTATTTCATGTTTATCTAGCAGTTTTCATTTTCCAACACTTTCATTAACTTTCATTTCATGACTCTTTGCAAATTTCTGTGAAACAATCCACAATAATGGGTTTAGGCAAGAGCTGTGAAATTTCAGGTGAAAATACTAAAGAACAGCCACACGATAAAATTAAAGAACATGAATTTTAGTCAAAACTTCCCCTCCCCTGCAAGGTTCTGAACCTCTATGATATCTCTAATGATTAAGTCCTTTGTGACAATTGGATGTCACAAAAGTTGCTAGTTGGCTGCAATGTATTAATTATCATATGTGAAACATAAATTGAAATGTTTTCTATGTGAATCATATGATATTTAACTAGAATTTTCACTTATTACGGGTACAGATAAAGTCAGGATTTGGAGAATCATACAACAGAGAAAATAAATATTAGGCTTTAATGGTATAACCATAATAATGCATTGCAGAAACATTTATTTCTTACCAAATATTCATAAAATCCTCTATCTTTTTTTGTATCTTTTGAAAAAATTTAGGGGTATGTGACTCTTTATTTCTGGTGAACCAAGTTGGCATGTACTAATTATGAATTAAGGGAATAGATTTAATAAAAATGAAATATCTAACATTTAATATTTAATGAATGCGGGATATCTCTATCATTTCCTTGCCTTCTTGCCTACTGCCTGTCATATCATTTCAGCCTGGAAGATGATGCTTTCAATATACAGGATCAAATTAAAATGGGTGAAACCATTGTTGGTGCAAAAGTTTATCTATTTAAACAGCTAGCCTCAAAAATTTTAGAATATACAATATAGTTCTTCAAATTACAAAAAAAAAACAATGGTCTGATGACTTATGCCAATCTTCATAACAATCACCGGGAACCATTTAAATGACAGAGTTTCAGTTTTACCATGTGTATGCTGGCATACGAGTTATTGTGCATGTAGACACAACTAAGAGGCAAACTCAAGCAGGAAGCTGCTTTCCTGATGACCATAAAGTCTCTGCTACTAGACACCACGTGGCACAGAGCAGAAAGGTTAGGTCAGACAGAAGCTGAAAACCACAGGAGAGAAGGGCAGGGCTGTCATACATAGAGTGATGGGTGCTCTAGAATCAACAGCGAAAAGAAAACGGTTTGAGATGTTGGAGAGAGATATTACAGCTTTCCATGCATGTGATTAATAAACTGGTTATTAGCACCTGAAATGGAGCAGCTGTTATGTCTGGTATGATAGTTTTCAAATAACGCCACTGGAAATAGAAGGATGGAGAAATCTTTATTCCTATGACTCTTGAACATGCAAGAAAAGTTAATAGGCTTCCCGTTGCACATCTAAATTTTGATGACAGAGAAAATGTTTAAAAAGTAAGATACCTTAAGAAAACTCTTTGTCCCCTTTAGGTCAATATTCTTACTAGATTCTAATCATGGAAATCAGTAGTGAATACCCAAACACACTGATAGCATTTCTATTGTAATATAGGATCACTATAATTATATACATGTACTTTAAAATTAACTTTTGAGTAATGTTCAAAGGGACTATTAGTACACATCTTTTGTTATATCCTAATCGAGATTTCTTCTAACTTATTAAAAATAGTGACTGAGTATTTCTCAACTAATATTTTCAAAATATAACTTTAAATGTGAAAATCATGACAGGATCACCCCTTCTTTACATTAATAAAATAACTTTTGTCCACATATACTTACTAAGTACTCACCAAAGAGAAAATTGGTTTGGTAGTTTTGAGCCACATTGAATGTGATGGGGAAATAAGGAAATCTTTATTCTAAATGTATTTTAAATAATTATTGTTCAAATTCTGAATGATTTGGAGCTCTAGTATTTATACAATTGCCTGAGAGGAAATTCTCTTTGACTAGACTGGATCATGAATAATTCCTGAACCTATTTCTAAATTGATTGTCATTTTCTGTTAGAGTGAGGTGAAGATCATTTTCATGGTGAAGAAATAGGGAGAGTTTGCTCTTAATTCTTATCTTATAGATTCTAGAGAACTTGTGAGCAATGCACTAATGCTTTGTCCTCAGTCATAAAGCATGATGAGCTCCATCCTCAGAGAGGGATTTCATTGAGACTGCTCCTAGTCATGTTTCAAAGTGGGGAATGCCTCCTTTGTTTAAAATGACAGGGAGTCTTGATTAGAAATATTTTCTTCACTCCACCAAATATTTGTGATCGACAACTTCTACACAGGAAAGACATACTTGAATTCAAATGTTTAGATATTTAAATTCATAACCCGTTGATTTCTTTACTTTGGGCTTGTAATGAGATGACATAGGAATATGTGGAAGAGTGAAATCATTCATTGGAATCCCTGGCAAGAAAAAAGAAGGGTAGGTGACTGAAGTTCCACTATCCCATTGCATGCCATTCTTCCAATGACCTGACAACTCCCTCTCGCCCCATCCCTTTTAGCTTCTTTCCCCTCTATATCACACCAAACTTGGAGAAACCTTCACTTCGTGAGTTTTTGAAACACATTGAAGATCCAGTCTACTGCAGAAAGTAACATTAGTTTTAATAAGATTTCGTTTTTCCTTTAATCATAAAGTATCAATAAAACATAAAAAAAATCTTACCTGAGACGCATTGAAATACATATGCACATTTATGCCCAAATATATGTGCGCGCGCACACACACACACACACACACAAGCATGCACACAAAGCCTTACTTAAAAGTTTATTTTCTCCAATAAAGAACTTAAATAAGAGTAAAGGCCAGAGAAGTGGCTGTGAAACCCCAGAAATAAAAGTGATCTAATTAATCACTAGATTAATATGGGAAATTTTTATTCTTTCTGTATTTATCTCTAAAATGGTATCATTTTGTGGCAATAAATAGAGGATGTATTTATTTTAATCTGCTTTGAAATTCTTGGTGGAATTTCATATGCTAGATGACAAAGCTACAATATCCATGACAGTCTTTTTTTTTTTTTTTTTTCTTTTTTTTGGTTTTTCGAGACAGGGTTTCTCTGTGGTTTTGGAGCCTGTCCTGGAACTAGCTCTTGTAGACCAGGCTGGTCTCGAACTCACAGAGATCCGCCTGCCTCTGCCTCCCGAGTGCTGGGATTAAAGGCGTGCGCCACCACCTCCCGGCTCCATGACAGTCTTATGTGTCAAATGTTATTACTGAATTTTTTTTAAATTGAATCATTACTGCTTTCAGTCAATTGTATGGAAGTTAGCAAGGATTACAAATTACCATGGAAAATTATCCTTTTCATTTTCTTGATTCTTTTTCTGTAATTTCCATTTTTGCATTGTGTTCCTATTATAATGTTATTTATAATATCATGTATTCTCAGATGTATTAGTTATTTTTCTAATTCTGTGATAAAACGACATAGAAAAAAAAAAACCTTAGGTGAAAAGGGTTTTGCTTTAGCTTCTGGCCCTATCATACTAAATTTAGCATACTGAGTGAAAGTATTGCAATGGTCAGAAAAGCATGGAGGTAGAAACAGAAAGCAGTCTGGTGGCATTTTCATCTACTCAGAGGAAGAGAGAATAAGCATAGAAAGTAACCTAGGCTAGATGGTGGCCTGTTTGTGACAACAGTGTCCCTCAGTTTTACCAAAGAGTACCACCAATGGCAGAACAAGTTTTCAAGTGTTGACTCTAAGGAGGACATCTCTTTAAAACCCACCATTCTTATCCTCAATAAATAAGTGGTCATTGATTTCCTTTCAAAGTAAGTTTACCAATTTCATGAAAGATACATTACTGTGTGACCTTAAAAAAATACATCTCTCTACTGATTGCCAGCCTTATAAAATGAGAAAATAAGAATCATTCAGAGATTTCCTTAAATTCCATTATTCAGTTAGATTTTAGTGTTTGTTCTGATAGCATTGTTTGTATTTCTTCCAGAAATACATATTAATATACACAGCTCTTGGCAAGGTGAAAAAGATGGTAAAATTACCACTTTTTTTTTTTTATAGTCACTCACAGGTTTTTAAAAAGGTATTTGTTTAGGTCTTTCTTTCCAGACATGCACTTCATAGTTTTGTTGGAGCATCTTCCCTTGGGGAAGAAAACAATGTTTAAAGGAAGCATTTACATCAAAGAAATCATAGTACTTACTCATGCCTGCTCAAGGACAAATATATATCAAAATGAAAATGCTCTTTGTCCTGTGTTGAGGTTAAATACTTACCACTCCTCAGGAAAGCTTACATTTCTTTTGTGCTATGTGTCTGTGAATGTTTTATGAATCCGATTGAGCTGAGGAATCAAGTTTCTTTGACAGACAGAGTTTATTCAGAGGAATAAAGATACAGCAGAAAGTTATTGATTTTTGAGGGATCTACGCCTTGTGAAAAATTAACCAGACATTCCTTCAAGATCGATACGATTACCCTTGCTGTTTCAGAGCTGTATCCCAGACTCTGACTGAAGAATGTCTCCATTGCAGAGGGCACTGGTAGTTTCAGGGGTCTTTTGAAAATTACAGAGGGTGGGTTTCCTTGTTTATTCTTTCCCCTCTCCTTCCATTGCATATTTCCTAGTTCTGCTTGATACCCTGCTTGCAACAAAACAAATTCGAATATTTTAAGCATTCAGGTGAGACCTGAGGCTCTCTCTCCACTACAGCGACTTATCATCTCATAATTACCCCCCTGAATCTATTTACAGGGTTCATAGAGGGTAGAATAATAAAGTTAAAATTGTCTTACCATGGAATTTTGATGCTGCTTTCCAATTTTGGTTAGCACTCTGCTCTCTGATACTTACCAATTCTGGTTACTTTTTCATTTCTTCTTTGTTTCTCACAGTTGACAATGGGTTGCCCTTTCCCATCTCGCCTCAGAGGCCCCATTGTATAGCACTGAATCAATATGAGTTTATTTATGTATTCCTATAATTCTGTCTCGTTCTCCAGCAGGTAGTTGAAGTCTATTTCTAATACCTAAACTACACAGAGGAGCTCCCAACCATGCAGTCAAGGAGCTCACTGATTAATAGAATTTCTCCAAGAGGGGAGGGGCACCTGGCATTTCAGAGGAGGAACTTTTTTTCATATACCATGTGCTTTTGAATGACATTTGTCACTCATAGTCTTAATACATAAAACCCAAGGGTCCAAAACAATATTATTCTATGATGCCAGCCACAAAAATATCTATAAGCAAAGTTTAGAGAAATAACGAGTCATATTTTGAGAAGTAGACTGCTTAATGTCTTCCTTGATTCCTGAAAACCAATTTATTATACTTCTTCTGAAAATACACACTTAAATGAGACACTTGGCTTTGATCCTTTGCTGCTACTTTAGTCCTTGATCTCTCATCCCTCATTCCTTTCCTGTCACATCAGCAGTATTTTGTGATGTCTTCCCCACTACTTTTCCTGAGTGTCAGATGCCCAATTCTTTTGCGCTCATCATGATGGACAAGATGTAGCCCAGTGCATTTATCCCTTAGTGTTAGGTAACCCTACAGTGGTTTAGTAAATCCCCCAGAAGCATATTTTGAACAGATATGCTCACTACTCATGCTTTGTATTGTTGATGTTAAAAGTTTCCTATTTGTATTAATACAATTATATCATTTTTCTCTTCTCTTTCTACTCTCCCAACTTTCAAATGTATCCCCTTGCTCATTTTCAAATACAAGCTCCCTTTTTGGTTAATTATACTGAGCATATATAATTATATGTATTATGTAATAAAATTATACCAGATATATATGTGCATATGTATATATATATATATTTGCACATATATTTATTTATATACATATGTGTATATTATGTGTGTATGTATTTATATATTCCTAAATACATAAATACAGCATATTCAGTTTACAACGTTCCTTGTGTGTGTAAGTTTTCAGGACAATGTTGAGTAACCAAATGTTTTCTGGGGAACACTATTACTCCTAATCTCAGCATTCCTTAGTTGCCTGTTTTTCTTTGTCTAAGGATACAGCCTCTGAAGCTATTCCCCTTCTGCATTAGCATGTTTAATGTTGTCTTTCTTGCTTTCCAGGATGATCTTAAATGGAGGTAAACTCTCCTTCCACTGCTTCTCCTATATTCTGAGATTTTAGGTATATGCCACAAGTTTCTTGAATAATTGTAAGTGTAATACATTTTCTGCAGTAGTTTACTAGGAAGAATATATATTTTCTACTCTTTTATTGAGCCTGTAATTCAGCTAATCACTGAGCAAATACAAAAAGTAAGATATCTAATTTTGTTATTTACAATAAACATATACACTGAAGTAAAAATGAACTGTATTCTTTTTATATAAATTTATTTATATATTTATTAAAGATTTCTGCCTCCTCCCCACCACCGCCTCCCATTTCCCTCCCCCTGCCCCAACCAACTCCCCCTCCCTCAGCAGCCCAAAGAGCAGTCAGGGTTCCCTGCCCTGTGGGAAGTCCAAGGACCTCCCACCTCCTTCCAGGTTTAGTAAGGTGAGCATCCAAACTGTCTAGGCTCCCACAAAGCCAGTATGTGCAGTAGGATCAAAACTCATTGCCATTGTTCTTGATTTCTCAGTAGCCCTCGTTGTCCGCTATGTTCAGCGAGTCCGGTTTTATCCCATGCTTTTTCAGACCCAGGTCAGCTGGCCTTGGTGAGTTCCTGATAGATCATCCCCATTGTCTCAGTGTGTGGGTGCACCCCTCGCGGTCCTGAGTTCCTTGCTCATGCTCTCTCTCCTTCTGTTCCTCATTTGGACCTTGGGATTTCAGCCCGTTGCTCCAATGTGGGTCTCTGTCTCTGTCTCCTTTCATCGCCTGATGAAGGTTAATATCCAGGAGGATAACAATATGTTTTTCTTTGGGTTCACCTTCTTATTTAACTTCTCTAGGATCGTGATCCTAGACTGTATTCTTGAAGATGTCATTCTATATTAGCAAAAACCTAAAAAGCATACTTAGCCTTATCACATAAATAAATTCAATTACAATGAAAATTATAAAAAAGGAAAGGTGTAGTTGAAACTAATGAGAGAATTGTCCGTGTCGGGGAACATTGTGGCAATTATCCAAAGGAATGAGTGACTGAGAGCAATCATCAATTAAGGAAGACTTGGAATATGACATGGAGAGGCAAGGAACACAGAAGTGTCTTACAGGAGTGAAAACCTTAAGAAAGCTAGAATCTAAGGCTGGACACTATGGGGAGAGAATAAATTAGTAGTCTTATCCAGTGCTGGGTCCTGCCTGCTACAATACCAATGTGAAAGGTAGGATGTACCCACTGGTTAAATAGTGGCATTCCTGCTATGGGGCTAACCAACTACTCTCTGATTGCTTCTGAGGCCTGCTCGACAAGAGAGAATGCTTTTCTGGTACTGAAATCTGGTTAAAAAGAAAGAGAGAGAGAGAGAGAGAGAGAGAGAGAGAGAGAGAGAGAGAGAGAGAGAGAGGAGAAAGAAATGGAAGGGAGGGGAGGGAGAGAGGAAGGGAGGGAAGGAGAGAGAACGAATTATGGCTGGAGAGGTCATAGGCTCTGGTCTCTGGGATAAACTAATATGATTGTTTCACTAAACTGTCATGTGGTCAAAATAAAGTCTACAAATTCATGTTTATACTAGTAGCTTCTTAGTATTCCCACACTTCTTCAGAGATGCTTCCTTTTGCAATTGGCAATGGTTAATATTGAGCCTCCATGGCTAGTATCTTTCTTATTTAGTTTATTCTTCCCTTCCATGACACTTAAAATGTATTACCCTATATTTTCTTCTTATTTTTAAGACATGTTCTATTTCTTTTGGCTTAAATAAAATAAGATACTATATTAGATTAAGGTGGATATATTTTATGAGCTTTTTATCTTCTAGAAACTATGGAGAACAATTCTTAACAGTTACATTTGAGTGTAAATGTTAATAAAAGGAAACTTGGAATGAATATTTGTTCTGTTTTTTTTTTCTAGGCTATAATCTCTTATTATTCACACATATCTTTTGACAATGCCTATGGCTATTTCTGGATATGACAATTCAAAGTTTGTCCTACTTTTTGCTTTCTCTTTTATGTCCTTGGCATGTAGTCAATGACTTCTTAAATCTTTATTATAATATTAGAGGAAACAGGTTCAGCCACTGTTACCAATATTGAATCCCATATGCCAAGTATCTCAAGCTGGTTGGTATAACAATTTGTTAAATACTAGTGGCATCAACTGGTGCTCTCATAATAGCTTAAATGCCTCCACTTTATTCATTTTTATATATTTATTTTGTTGTAAGTTTGTGTGTGGGAGGTGGATGAAAGGAAGAATGCATGTGAGTTTCTCTGTGTATATGTATGAAGGTTGGAGGTTAACTTCAGGTGGTGCTCCTCAGAAGTTCTCCACTTTGGTGTGTGAAACGGAATGTCACTGGTATCTACTGCCCCTGACTAGGCTTTGCTGGCTGAGTATTAATCCCCAATGATCAGTCTGTTTCCGTCTGCGCAGCACTGAGATTGCAAGAGTGTGACACCCACCCCCGTTCAAACATGTATTTTCTAAGAGTGCTCAAAGTCGGGTCCTCAGGTAGCACATGCTTTGCTAACGGAACTGTTTTCCTGGGTCACAAATCCCTCTGCCTTGGAAAACTGGTTCAAATTCTATCTGCCATTTAGTTCTGAACAAACTCCTTTCAGAAGGAATTCTCTTGAAAATATCTATCATCAGGGGAAATTGAATAGAAAGGGACCAATACTGCTTACAAGACTTTTTCTTGTTTATAAATCAGAGTTGTAAAGTAAATGTTCTGCAATATTTCCTGGTGCATTGCAGTCCTGAAAATGTGCTACCAACTATGTCCTGAGGAAGGGAAAGGGAATATTCACTCTATAGAGCAGACCTCCTTTTGTTGGTTTATATTTAGATGTCACATAGCAGGTTTTTTTTTTTTTTTAATGAAGATTTCATGCCCACACACATTGAACTAGAGTTTATTTTTCATTTGGCGATATATCTTTGGTGGCATTTGTTTGTTTGTTTGTTTTTGTCATTGTTTTTATTTGGGGGTGTTGGGTTTTTGTTTTCCTTCTCTTTCTGTGTATTTTTTAGTCCTGCAATGTAGGAACAAAGATTCCTTGCAATGTTACCTAAAAATGTCTTTGATGAAGTATAGATTGCTACAAAATGGACAAAGACATTTCAGCAGAGTCCAAGATAGTACAAATTAACTTTGCAAAAGGGACTGATTAATTTATTTAGTATTCTATTAGACACAAAATGTCAACAAAGCATAGACAGTTTGCTGTCTCATGAGATGTCAGAACAAACAGAAACAAGTTAAGAGTTCATGCATATACAAATACAAACACACACACATATATAATCATGCAAGTGCTGTTGCATGGTGATGGATGTTTTGTATTTTTCCATTAATTACTACATATTACAAACAATAATATTTCATGATGTAATAGAAAAACCGTTATATTTGCCATAATCCATCATCATAAATTGATTGAGTTATGAGATTCTCTGGTTCTGAAGAAGGCATCATAGGCTTGAATCCAGGGCTGATTAGGCTGCTGAGGACAGGCGTTAACTGCACAGTTATGTCATGTCTCTGTCTAATCAGCATTCCCATGAAGTGTGTACATTTGATTTCCCCACAGGGTTAATCCACATCTGCCTACATCATGGGCAGCTCTGGAAACAAAGTCTTAAAACTGAAAGTTCACAGAAACAGAAATATCTGAGACTTCATAGGACTTGGAGCCTTAGAACAGTAGGATGATATTTTTTTATTTTGTTGAAAAGTTAACCTCCCTGGTCAACTGAATTCTAAAAAAAACCAAAATAAATAAATAAATAAATAAATTTTAAGAGAGAATGTGAGATTTCTCTAATTTTCCAAGTAGGAAGATAGTAGAGAAATGATGGTATAGTTTCAATACTAAAAGAGGAGGTTTTTTTGTGAATTATTCACTCATAGCATCAATGGAAGCAAAGGGGAGTTAGGATTGTCACCATGCGGGGGAAAAAAAAAAAAAAAAAAAAAACTATTCATGTCTGTGATAAGGGGAAAGAGGTAGAATATTCTGGAAAGTTTGGAAACACAAAACTGACAGGGATTAACATTGAATATGATACGTACTTTCCGGTCATGAGATGTAGACTTTTAGAATGAGTAACAGAATTGAAATGCTGTGATTGTAAATACGGAGAAGCTGGTTCGGAACGCTTACCAAATCAGGAGATTTGGACCTCTTCTGTTTCAGTGGCTTATTCAGCATTCAAGGAGATCTGAAAGCTGAGCAGTGAAGCCTCACAGCTCAAGATCCAGAAAATCCCAAAGGTATTAATATATTCCTTAACGTCATTAACTAGTACAATATCACTAATGAGGGGTCTAAGTAGATGAGAGAAGGAAAGGCTAGCAAGGAATGTTAAAAGCTAAAGTGCTGCTGTCAGATTATGCTCACAATAATGATACCAAGGATACGTGAGTAAGGGAAGGGAGGATGCAGGGTCAGGGAGACAAACTGAAGCTAGGACAGTAACAATGCTATTTTCAAGTGGTATAGGAAAGAGAGGGGGGAGACTTTTGGAATCCCTCTGGAAAGAAAATACTAAAATTTCGTGTTCTATAAGATGAAACAATGTTGCCAAGTCTTATATTTGTTCAGTTTTATCTGGGAAGGTTCTAAATCAATTAGTAACTTTAGGTTCTGATATTTAATATTTCTCTTAAATGGGATCTGAGTAATTTGAAAGTTAGAAATATAATATAGAACTTGGTTTGTAGAGAAATGCTGCATTGATGGGTCCAAAGCTATGACTATTTTCTTAGCATAGATAAGGCAAACCGTTAAAATAAAACTCCTTTGGAAAACAAAAAAACTTAATTCACTGAGTAGGCATAGATAGTTCTTGAAAGTTCCATTATGATTTTTAATATACTATTTTGATAATAATTATCTCAAGATAAGTCTATAGCCATATGCTTGAAGGACACATGATGGCAACATACAACATCTCTATTACTTTTAGCAGGAATACTGGTAGCTAAAACACTTTTCTTTTACTCTGGGTTAAGTAAACCCCTGCTGCCCCCTAGTGACAAATTACTGGGGCACAAAACCTGTGGGTCTCTTGTTTCTCTGATGACAAAAGTGGAAGTGGGTAAAACCAAGCTGGAAAACAGGCATTTTATAAATCTCAAACTATCACCAATAGCTGCATAAAATGTTTGAATCATATCAGTCAGTGGGACTGAATCAGAATGATTATTAAAATGACACCCATAAAATTTCATTAGAGACACAGCAGAGTAATTTATTCATCTTGGTTACTAAAATTCTTATTTTTAAGATCCACAAACAAAGACATCATCATGGTGGAAGCATCTGGCTTTACTAGACCTTGACTAGGTTGGATAAGAACAAAGTGAACCCTTTGCAGTTTAGGAATTGACATTCCACATTTTATACCTTCATTTTTCTTTCTTTTCTTTTTTCCTCTTTCTATGAAAAATAGTTCTTTAGGAGAGACAGAATTACTACTAATGAATATGTTGGCCCAAAGAAAACACTGCTCTGTCATATGCACTCCCTTTCATTGTCTCCCCACGGTCATAATGATAAGAGTAATTAATAGTAATAATAATAAAATCCATCATCATCTCCCTAAGAACCTCACAGCATTGTCTCTTGTTCTCACACAGCTACCTAGAAATCAAAATTTAGGGCATCAAGAACCAAACTCGAGCCCCATATTTTATTTTAATGCAATTGATTTTCTCTTTTTGGAATTTTTCCACACAAATGCGTCAGCAGTCCTTACATCAATATAAACCTCCCTCTGACATTAAAAGAACTATTTATAACTAGATTGTAAGGTATTTTGGTTTGCATATCAGGAATAGCTGCAAGTTCTTGACCAGCATGTAAGGGTACTAAAATGAAAGGACAGCAATTAAAAGAGGATTCCATGAAAAAAGGGGGTGAGGAATATGTCATACCACTATGAGTGAAGTAACTCAGGCCTAATATGGAGAATACTTTGGAGACAAGATAGGAGACTGACATTCCTTTTGTTTTAAGAAATGTGTTTCCACTTGATATGGCTTTAACGTCATGAATCTAGTGCCAGTCTCGCATAATTGTTACATACTGTGTCACACTGAGACACTGAACACAGAGCCCTATACAGTCTTACACTATGTACATTGGTGATACAAGGTTCTATACCATTCCTATCCTTCATTCTAAATGAGCTTCTTCATGGACCTTATTTCCCACTGGGATGCTTGATTGTATCAATGCAGCATCCAAGTTTTAGTAAAGTGTTCCATTAAGGGTTAGATTCAAATGAATACATTCATCAAAATGCCTTAGTATATAAAGAAATAGAAGATAAGACTTAGACAAATCATCAGAGAACATGTGTATATCCCATATTGATGCACTTGTTTCACATTAAAATGTGGCAAGTGATAATCAGTCAATCAAACAATTACAAAATGAGCATAGGCAGAATAGAAGAACATACCAGATTGTAAGCCATGAACTAACCACACTAAAGAAAAGAGCAAAAATAATGAATAAAATTAGCTGCCTTTCTCTAAGTTTGGGTGTACTTTCCTATACAACCGAGCTAATAACAGAAAGTCATTTTGAATATAAGAAAAGTATTTCTGCAATGTCTTAACAGAGTGGCTTAAATACATCCTTTTATAAATAAACTGTAGGTAGGAGATAATGGCTTAAACAGGGAGCTACATTTTACTACATTTTAAGACAAAGTTTTCCTATGTACCAAGTGAAGTTGACCAGGAAAAAGTAAGTGTAAACGGAGCTTGTGGAAGGTGGGAAGACATAAAAGAATGCATTAACAAATTCTGCTGACGTAACTCTTGAGAAATTATTTAGGCTGGGTTAACTGGATGAAATACTATTGGAAATAAGCAGAAGGGCCCATCAACATTTGAAATGGTGAAGAATTTCCTTTGCCTACTGTGTTTTGATATACACACATCATATGTCTGAGTAAAGTTGTACCACATAGACAAAACATGAAGACATCCCTCCTTCCGAGTATTTGAAATAATAAATATCTTCATCAGGTCCAAACACAGCTGGATATTTTCTAATAATATGTGTAGAATCCAACATCAGGCTGAGTGAATGCACGTGCTTCCCCAAATGTAAACACAGCATCAATAAAGCATGGTATCATTTATTTAATGGGACAAAAAGCTGGGAGATAGTGGCAGATGTTTCAATCATTTGTCATTGGCTTGCTCCATAACTCTCAGCCAGTCAATACACATTTGCTGCTTTCTGTGTCTGATTTGGTCAATGGAAATGCAGTTATTCATTTTCTTTTCCAACTCATTTATAATAACTGGGCAAATTGAAAGATGGCTTTATTCAGCACATTTGCCAGGTACTTACTGCATATATAGCCCCTTTACAAACAATGAGGAAAGGCTTGAAATGGTGTCCAAAGCATTTCTCAGATACCAAGAAACTACAGATGGTAACTTGCTTTGGATAACAAGAAGTGTGACATTAATTAGTTGTTCCCACAGTGCCTTTATTAGTGTATACTTACATGAAGACCGAACAAAAGCATCCCAAGGTTGGAACTGACCTCTAAAATACCTAAGATTGTATCTCTGTCATGTTCACATCATCTCTTGAATATCGCTGTCACATGGGCATGTGACACATCTTGAATACCCATTTCTTTTAAAAGCTATCATCTATAAGTTATAAAATATTTGAAGGCAAATATGAACTTCTGTCATTAGCTCCAAATTTGACACCCTCCAACTTCCACTTTAATCATGTTTTATAGAGGGATATTAAAACACTTTATCATCATTCTGAGATATGGAAAGTTACAAAACAAATGACATTAGATAGCTGTTTGAAAGAAGATTTTGTTTTGAATGCAGAACAAAATAACTAAAAAGTTTCTCCATCAGAGAAATATGATTATTGTGAAATAAAATGGAATCAAGAGGAGGTAGATGAGATAAGAAGTAATGCTTTAGTGAAAAACTATTGTTGCCAGGAAACAAATGTCCTTTTAATTAATAGGGTTATTATTATCATTGCATGAGTTTTCTCCAGAGAGACAAAAAAATGTCTTCTCACACCAGCAAGGGCATCAAGAATGCACTGAGGTCCTGACTTCACTCAAGTCTAACTCAGAGTTTCAATGGAATTATTAGACTTCCTTAGAAAGCAAGATTAAGAGAATACTTACAAAACAATAAGTGACCGCTGAATATCTGCATCATCAAACATGCTCCCAAATATGGAAGAGTACTTCTCCACAGCTAAATAAATGGAAAATTCTGCCCTGTTAATCTTCGGTACTCCATCCTCTATAATTTCCCAAGACCATAAAACATGAATCTGGAAAAATTACATGTAGCTGACTCAGACGCAATGTATAGAAGAATTGAGATCTCAGGTGATGCTCTGATATCCCTTTCTACCCCTTTTTTTTATGAGGGGTTGTGGACAGGTCCAATCTTGAAGGTCTCTGATGGGTAGTCATAGCTGTTCAACTGCTTTGGATGAAGAAGATATTGTTTATTAAAATGATTATATGGTTAAGTTAGATCAGATGACCATGATGTAGGACCCAAGTACTCTCTACAATCTTTGTTGTCTAATACTACGAGATCCTGAAAGAGACAGGTACCATAATCTCCCCATTATGGATGAAGACACTGGCAAGTAGTTCAGTCAAGTTATTTGTCTACAATCATTCAATGAACAAATGACTAAGTTGAAATATAAATTGTAACTATGTATCTTAAAGTGTACTTTTATTTATAATTATGTGTATGAGTGTCTATATGCGGACATGTGCCCCATGAATGCAGGTTCCCACAAAGGTGACAAAAAGGTCTTGAATCAAGAAACTTTCAATTATAGCTAGTTTTGTGCTGCCTAACTTGGATCCTAAGAATTGAACTTAGGTTTCTCAAAGAGATGGTACCACCCTAACGAGTGAGCTCTCTCCAGTCATATGTTGGGTCTATGAAAGTTAATTCAGCAACAAGTGCCATTTATGAATAAGATTCTTTGTTTGCCAAATTTATTCCTTTTAGCAAATTTTTTTTTGATTTCTAGAAATGCAAGCTTAACAATTTGAGTTCAAAAGCCAAAAACTGATTAATGTAAAAACATTTCACAAGTTGGGAAGCTCTGGCATCATCCTAGATTCCATACATCCTGGTTTTCTTTTCAGAAAAATCCCTGACCCCTGGTTCTTACAATAATTAACTCTTTAACACTATCCTACTGGCTAAGTGGAAACCTGTTTCTCAAAACCCCATCCCTTTCCAACAAATATTCCATTCTCTGACTTTTCACTTTTTATTTGACATCTGCAAACTTACTTCTCTGTATTTTTAATACCCTTTTATTTCCTTCCATTTTAGATCACATTTGCAACACGGAGTTTTACCATGAAGGATCCTAATTCTCTACCACATCCATAACCAAAGCTCATTAGTCTATGTTAGTTCATTCAGTGTGCATATGGCCATAAAGTGCATATTGTCTGCTTACTAATTATTTTTAAAATTCTCTATTTGAGTTTAAGTATTAATAGGTTAAGAGCAGTGACTTGTTTAGTCACCATAGCAACTACAAAAATTTCTGTTATATGAGAAGAGATACAAGGATGACACATCTATTTCTTTAATGAATGTTTACAATATTTATATGCTAAATTAAAATGTAAATTATAAATGGGAATTTTGTCGATACAAAAAGTAAAATTAAAATAATGAGCAAATTAGGAAATGGGTCAAGTTAAATACACAACAAACAAAATTTGGTCTGAAAATCATCCAACTAACTCACACATGGATGAGATGAAATTCAAATTAGACTATTTTTTTTACTCCAAAGCATCTATTTACTTTTGCTCCTTGTACTGCATGAAATTATGTTAATGATCAAATGAAACTGTGAGCTATGAAAAGAAAGCAAAAGAAATGTGCAGTTGTGGTTCTGCCAGTGGCAGTCAGAGACAGTTCTCAGAAGGGACTTTGACAGGCAAAAAAGAGGAAGGATGGGTATACAAATAAACATTTAACAACCACTTCTTGAGAATTATCTCAGTTATAGCAGCAGGAATTTTATGAGTCACATGTAACAATATCCACAGAATAAGATTTGGCCAGTAAAATTCAAACCAAGACATTGACAGCTAGTCTCCACTCTCTGAAAGTGTAGCAAATTGTCACCTAGCTACACCTCCTCACAACAGACCTAGAAATCGTTATGCTTAGACATCAAAACCTCTCCGGCATGAATTGGGGTGGGACTTGGGGAGTACAAAGGTCACTGCTGGCTTAACTAATAGACACTCATAAAGGATGTAGGCTACAGTGGGTCATTCTTGCATTTATATTCATTTGAGTCACGTTGTCAGATCTACAAGGTTAACTGTCCATTGAGTAGCATCACAACATCCAAGAAAGGGAATATGAGTATTGATTGTCACGCTTCACAGAATGAACTGGCCTCAGAAATCTCCTCTCAAAGCTACATCAATATTTGTATCCCAATATCACTGGGAAATTATTCCTGCAATGTATACAGGCTATTGTTCAAGAATTTGTCAAAAATAAGTCATCATTGATGTAAATACTGCAGTGAAGTCACTGATTATCCAGACCTTGGTCTTAGCTTTAAAAGTTCACATTGCAGGCAAGTCTATAAAGGAGGCAATTTACTGACAGAGTTCTCACAGTGTGAAGGAGCTAATACATCTCAACAACAGAGTGCATATCACTTTCTGGCATAAGTCATTGTTCCTAGCAACTCTCCCTATAGTGAGCTAGAAACAAGTCAGCTTTATTATTTATTTATTTTATTTTGAGATTATAATAAAATTACATCATTTATCCCTTCCATTTCCTCCCTCCACATCCTCCTATGTATCCTCCTTGCTCTCATTCAACTACATGGTGGCCTCTTTTATCCCTGTCATTGTATGTATTTGTGTATATGATGTATATGTATATGTATATATATGATATGTTTAGGATGTAAATGTTTATGTTCAATGTGTAATGTGTATGTGGAATGTTTATATGCATATGCAATGTGTATATGCATATGATATATATGTACATACATTCCTAAATACAACCATGCTTAGTCTGCCTAATGTTACTCATATAGGTGTATTTTCAGGGCTGACCAGTTGGTATCAGACAACCAATGGTTGTGTTCTTTCCTGGAGAAGCCAATTTCACCCACTCTCAACATTCCTTAGTTGCCTGTAAGAATTTGTAAGAGGTTTAGGATTTGTGAGCTCTTCTTCATTCACCATGGCTTGCCTATTGTTGTTGTCTTTGTGCAGCTCGTGCTTAGGCAGTCATGTTGGTGAGACTTTGTGTCTGCAAGAGACACACTCACTCCCACACCTAAGGCTCAGGGAACATTGTAGAGGAGGGACAGGAGATGGCAAGATTCAGAGTATAAAGGAGTTTGTTGTGAACTTAACTCTACTTAAACATTTTGTCTCAAATTATATCTTTCACCTAGAATTGAGAGTTATGTTGTGTGAATATGTAAAACTATGTATATGTACGCATATGCACCTGTGCATCTGGACGTATATATGTATATATGTTGTTGTTGCTGTTTTTTGTTGTGTGTCCTTGTATTTACCTCTAGAAATGATATTCTCTTTCATTTATTTTTTAAAACTGGAGAGGAAGTACTAATTATGAGAAGCCAAACAATATTGAAGCTACTTTCTGATAAATCTTTGCTGTGGTTTCCTCTAATAGGTTGTGACTTAAACCTCTGCAATAAGTGACATACCATTTCTAACTGGATTAGCACTGAATCATTGCTTCTTCAAGAAATGAAATGGCTTTCACTCTTCCCTCACTTTTTATTTCATTATCATACAAATAAATGTCTTGGATATTTTGAACCCTCAGAGGTTTTGTATTCTTACTGGGGATGAAAGGGGAACACAGCTAACAAACCCATCTAACATTACTCACCTCCAAAGCTAGTAGGAATACACTCAAGAGGTTCAAACATGGGATGATTTGAATTGGGGAGTTTTTAAATGTGCCTTTAGAACTCAGTGCAGGTGTTAAATTGTGTATATATAGCTCTGTTTCTACATCACCTCAGTCAGCTTTTGCTTCTGCACAGAGGGAATATTAAATCTGAAGAAGACTTCAAAAAGGACAAAGGATATGCCTTTGTGGGCATATTAAATCTCTCAGGCTTCTGCCTAGTAATAAACTTTCCATGAATGGACACAAGAAAGTCAAAAGAGAAGAATCACTGTTGTCCATCAAGGCATGTCCAACAATTTTCTCAACAAATGAATATGGATAGCATTAAAAATAGAAACTAGTAAATGATATCACATGCAATAGCCACCAGACACAAGGCTTTCCTGTGATATTTAAATGTCACTATGAACGAACTATTTAGAGAAAGGACATAAAGAAATAAACTTATTAGCATCAAGGTTACTAATATGCTTTTAATAAAGTTGTTGAAAAATCTTACTTTTGAGGGAAATCAAAATAAATGTACATCAGAGATGGTTATGATATGTGAAGGAAGTATTAAACACGGAGAAAATATTCACTTAATCTCACATTCATAGAAGTGCTACTTATAGACATAAATGAAATAAGTTATTCTTTCTTAATTATTATTTTAGAGAGAATTTCACAGCGATATTAGAGAATAAAATTTTCCTTTAAGTCAATTTATAATCAAATGAAGATATATAAAAATAAAAACAACTGCTGTGGGGATCTATAATTTCCACTTTGCTCTAGAAGCAAGAGAAAAAAATGTGAGTGGGACAATCCACCGATGTGGATGTGGTAGTGAAGGATAGTGCACAATTTCCGAAGTGAAGAATATGCCCTTGTCACTATCTCAGCCTTCAAAAGAATTGCCTCATGACCTTCCTGGAAATGTCAGTTCCAACTATTCTTTTAAAAGGCATCTTTAATTTAGAGTACAAATTATACAAGAGTCCCCAAAGAAAGTAAAATTGTTAATGCCTAAAACTGGAAGGATAAATTAGAATTCATTTAAGCTTTCAATTTAACAAGTGTGAGTCTATTGTGTGAGTCTATTAGAATTAACCGTCTTTGTGCTTTCAAAGGTTATAGTTTGATTTCTACAAAGGCTCCTGACACAGAGTTACTGTCCTGCATTGGATTTTTAAAACGCATGTCATATGAAGAATTGACATATTTTCTTTCTAAAGCAGAATGGTGACTTTGCCTTTGCATCAGTCCAGCATGTTTCGAGAGGTACCTGGTTATTGGAATTCACAGTTCTGCAACTGGAACCCTCCAGAAGCTGCCTGTGAAGGCAGAACTCTATCTGTGCAGTCTACTGATGCCCTTCCTAAGTAGGAAGACAACACTTCTCTGTTGATTCCTATGACAGAGGAACTGAAAAGAATCCTTTGCCTCTCCTGCTCAGTTATTTATAGGACCACATAGAGTCTATGTGGCACAATGCAAAATTGACCTATTGAAAGCAGAAAAAGCTAAAGGAGTAGTAGTGTTGTTTAAAATGACATTAGTATAATCTTCATGTCACACAGAGTGATACTTTTCAGAGTCTAGTTCTAAAATTATAAGAAAAATGACCTTTTAATTTTGGAATGCATTGGAATAGAAGTTTCTAAAAATCTATTTATGTGCAGAAATAATATGCATTTTTGCACTATCATGTTTTTTCCAGTTCTATAAAGTAAGCTTTTAAAAATAGCAATGTGTTTTGGGTTAACAGCCAAAAATGAGGATGGACTGAATTTTTCTTTTCTTTTCTTTGTATTTCATAGAAGTATGTGAGGTGAAACTGGCATTCCTTGACCTTAGAAAGCTACTTAGCCAAAAAACATCAGATATATGGGCAGAAAAGAAAATAAAGGGGGAATGTCACCAAGCAGAAGCCAAAAGACTGGTGAAAAAGTATGTCTCAGGTACAATGAAGAGCCTATCTGGAAATTTAGTTACGGTCGTACATACACAGAATATGCATAAAGCAGTTACTAAAAACCTGTAGACTGTCATATATCAGAACTTTTATTACTCCCAAGCCAGATTCTCTTGTTTGGCAGCAAATGCAATTTTGTGATGACAGAAGCCAAAAATATTCTTGGTCTCACAAAGCCTCTACAAATCAACTAGAGTATAGAGAACTAGGGGTGAAAATGGAAGCAAGAGAATTTTACCATTGCAGGACGCTGGTTTAATTAATTTGTGTTAGCATCATACGTACATACCAAACATGATCATATAATTAGTGATTAATACACACACACACAAAGACACACAAACACATTCATTCATATACACCCACAATATATTTGCTTTGCAGCCTTGAAATCAGCCTGAAGCTATAGTCTTTTTGATTTTGGCTTCAGAGAGCAAAGGTAAAAAGTTCAGGCTACATAAAGCATAACTGAAACAAGTTCTCTTCTTTACCATATGAATATTTGCGTATGTTCTAATGCCTTAAATGTGAAAAGCAGAAGCATATTTTAATTCTATTCTTCCTCTGGGCCACACACAGGACAGTTTCTCTGTTGCTGTGATAATTAGCCCTAGAGAAAATACAATATCTTAATATGTTCTCATTGATAGCTCTCTTTACCCTAATCAGTGTTGCTCTGTCTTCCCCTTCTTAATCTTCATATTAATTGAAAGTATTAGAAATAAGACAGCCATTCTGTAATTCTTCAACTATCTTGTTCTTTTGATACTCTATCTGCCTTTCTGGTCTTTCAAACCTGGATATTTTATAAAAGTACTTTTTAATAATTTGCCTCTAAATGAACATGTTTCTTAACTTTGGTTGTGATTATTTTGTCATCTTTGTGTTATATGCCTACTCTGTGGTATTATACATTTCTATAGCTTTAAATATCACCCTTCCCTTAAAATGAGTATTAAAATCATGAATGACTATAGTTTTTTATTATTTGTATGATTTTTATGTCTACTTCAGACTTATCAGGCTAAAATTAATACTTGATTCAATATGTAATCTCCCCTACAACATCCTAATTTCATCATCTCACTAAAGGTTTTCCCACCTGCTTAAGTTGCAGAGAGAAAATTTCCAAATCAGGATGATACTGGTCACTATCAATGTAAGTGCCTTTGTTCAAATATTTCTCTTGAAACTGTACTGTGTGACTTTGAGCCATTTTTCACTTCCCTGCATCATACTTGGTGTCTGTATTTTAGTTAGATTGGAATGCTTTAATAAAATGCCATCAATTGGGGTGAACTAAGCTGCAGAAATTCATTTCCCACAGTTCTGGTCTCAGGTGCTTGAAGTAAGAGTAAGGTTCTGAAGAAAGCATATTTCTTAAAGGTAATCTTTAGGAGGTGGTCTTGTCTGATAGTGAGAAAGGCAGGGGGAGAGAAGGAGGAGGAGAAGGAAGAGAAGAAGCAGCAAAAGAGGAAGAAGGGAGAGAGAGGGCGGGGGGAGAGAGAATCTCATGCAGTAATCGTTATAAAGGTACAAATCCATCCATGAAGATTCTATGGTGTAGGAGGGTCTTCTTTCTATGTGTTGCTTTCATTGGTCAAATAAAGAAGCTGCCTTGCCCTTTTGATAGGGCAGAACTTAGATAGGCGGAGGAGATAGAACTGAATTCTGGGAGGAAGAAAGCAGGACAGAGAGCTGTCCGCCATGAATCTGCCAGGTCAGACATGTTGGATCTTTCCCAGTAAGCCACGAGCTTGTGGTGATACACAGATATAATAGAAATGGGTTGAATCAAGATGTGACAGTGTTATCCAATAAGAGGCTAGAGCTCATGGGCCAGGCAGAAATTTAATTAATGTAGATCTCCATGTGATTATTTTGGGCATAAGTTAGTCAGGCGGCTGGGAGCTGGGCAGTATGAAAACTAGCCCACACCTCTTACTACAATTCTATTCTTCATTGTTTGTTTTATCTTTTTGTTTGTTTTGCTTTTTTATTGATTTTTATTGAGCTCTACATTTTTCTCTGCTCCCCTCCTTGCCTTTCCCCTTCTATTCTTAAGAAACAGTTATCTCCAATGCTCCCCACTCCAAAACCATCACAATAAGGGGTAGGTATTTATCCTGTTTAATTTATAATGTTGCAAACATTTAGTCCACAACTTATTAAATGTATTTAATGGCAGTGGTATCTATATGTGGATCCTCAAAAAGGTTAAGGCCTCCCATGAGAGTCAACTAAGCCTGGCACAGCAAGTTGAAGGAGTCTAAGCTCCTCTATTCCTGCATCAAGGTTAAACAAGGCATCCTACCATAGAGAATGGAGCTCAAAAAGCCAGCTCATCCACCAGGGATAGATCCTAGTTCTTCTGCGAGGGGCCCCCCAAAATAAACCAAGATACACAACTGTCACCAGCATGCAGAAGGCTTAGCTCGGTTCCATGCAGGCTCTCCAGCTGTTGGTCCAGAGCCTTCTAAGTCCCACAAGCTTGGGTCAGCAGTCTCTGTGGATTTCCCAGTCATGATCTTGACCCCCCTTGCTCATATAAACCCTCCTTCCTTTCTTTGACTGGACTCCCCAGAGCTTGGCCCATTGGTTGGCTGTGGATCTCTGCATCTGCTTTCATTAGCTACTTGAGAAACATTCTATGTATTCTGAGTTTTAAAATCCTGAATGTAGTGTATCCCTGCATTCATTTGGATCTTTGATTTCTTTGAATTTTTTTCTCATTTAGGTTTCATCATATTAATTTTAATTTACCAAATTGATGTGTAAATATTTATCTTTTTCAACATCTATGACAAATACTCATATTTGTGTTATTACTACATGAAAATATAATTAAACTTTATGTTCATCTGGTAACTTGCCACTCTGAAGTTAAGTTCAGTTACTGCTTCTGATGTAACTTTATAAATTCCTTAAGATTTCCTACAGAACCCATCACTCTACTTGCTAATTGAAAATATTTAATTCATATTTTTCTGGTATCTCTCTTCTTCCTTTCGTTCTCCAATACTGTGATGGTATACCTTATATAAGATCAACTGCAGGGGGAAAGGAGTCATTTCAACTCAGAGTTCTATGTTATAATCTATAACAGGAAGCAAGTCACCACCACAGGTGCTGGAGGGAACTGTCCCTGTTATATCCCAAAGCGACATAAAACATTAAATTATTCTCCTGTATACTCTTTAGAAAGTAAGAAAAGTATCCATCCTTAATTTTCTGAGAACATAATGAATGAATATTAATTTTTTTTTGGTTTATGAATCTGACACACACCTTTATTATCACATGACTTTCTTCTTTATAATGTAAAGATAATAGGCTATAGTGGCATTTCACTATTTAAACAATCCTGCATGTTTAGAAAAATCCCATTTAGTTATAATGTACACACTTTTGTTTCTAAAACCACACCTACTATTTCCTAAATGAAATTAAAGTTTGTGTGTAATTGGCATATAACAAATTATGATATGTTTTTTCTTTCATATAGGTAAGATTCTTATAGTTTATTGGAAGGTTAAAATTTTTCCTTTATGTTCCTCTATGTTTGTAGTGACTTTATTTTAGCTAAAATTTACCCTACATTTATATGGCTATCACATTTTATTTGATTAATAGATTAAAGAAAACAAACGCACATACATTTTTATTTTCTTTTTATTTCATAATGGAGATCCAGTCTAGCACATTGTGTGTGCTAAACAAATACTCTGCACTGAAGAAACATCACCATTCCACCCAGCTTTGTGTTCAGTATATCTACCCAGTTATATATCGTACATGTTTACTTTGAATATAATTAGATCATGTTTCCAAACCTATTCCATTAATGTCTGAATTTGATAGATGTAGTTACATCATTTGTGTTTAGTTGATTTACCTGATTTAGGCTTTGTTTTGTTTTCTACTGGTTTCTTAAGCTTTTTGGCTCTCTGTTTGCTTTCACATTTCCACTCAACAGCCTACACAATTTTAGGAATCAATTCTGATTTTTCTAGTGTGTTTTCTTATCTTGTACAGCATGTTCTAAATGGTCTTATTTAATAATACATACGAAATTTATCATTGTCTTCTGAATTTGTTTTATACTTCGTAGAATGGAGAATAAACACATCTCTTTTTATAACTTTCTTCATTTAAAAATAATGTTTACGATAGATCATCCCCATTGCCTCAGTGTGTGGGTGCACCCCTCGCCGTCCTGAGTTCCTTGCTCGTGCTCACTCTCCTTCTGCTCCTCCTTTGGATCGTGAGACTTCAGTCCAGTGCTCCAATGTTGGTCTCTGTCTCTGTCTTCTTTCATCGCCTGATGAAGGTTAATATTCAGGGGGATGCTTATATGTTTTTCTTTGGGTTCACCTTCTTATTTAGCTTCTCTAGAGTCACGAATTATAGTCTCAATGTTCTTTATTTATGGCTAGAAACCAAATATGAGTGAGTACATCCCATGTTCCTCTTTTTGGGTCTGGCTTACCAGCTGGCCGGGGACTGAAAAAGCATGGGACAAAACCGGTCTCACTGAACATAATGGACAATGAGGACTACTGAGAACTGAAGAACAATGGCAATGGGTTCTTGATCCTATTGCATGTAATGGCTTTGTGGGAGCCCAGGTAGTTTGGATGCTCACCTTAATAGACCTGGATGGAGGTGGGTGGTCCTTGGACCTCCCACAGGGCCGAGAAACCTGCTTGCTCTTTGGGCTGAGGAGGAAGGAAGACTTGATTGGGGGAGGGGGAGGGAATGGGAGTTGGTGGTGGGGAAGAGGCAGAAATCTTTAATAATTAAATTAATTAATTAATAAAAAAAATCAGCAAGAAAAAAAAATAAAAAAAAATAAAAACTCAAAAAATAAAATAAATAAAAATAATGTTTAAATATTAACTTATGTATCTATCTGAACCTGCTTCAGATGACTCAGTAGAAAAAGCAAAGACAATTATGTTTATCTGTATTTTTTTGCAATATTGTTACTTTTAAAGAAGTATTTAGATTTTTTATTGCATTACTGCTTAAAACACAGTCTGGAGAAGGTAATTCAGTTAGTGTTTCTTAGTAAGCAACACAATGTACTTTCAGTTGTCTGCTTTCAATTTTTATTTAATATTTTGTTATACTTATTTTTAAAATTCCACCTATCTATACATATTTATTATGTTTCTATAATAGGCTTGTATTATTTATCTCACTTTTCGCAAGACATTGGAACATTGTTCTTGGTTTTTCTTTGTATGATAAAAATGAGCTTCAACGTAGAATGTTGAATTAATGCTTTTGGGGGATTACTTGTGTTTGTAAATAAGACGCTTATGTCTTTTGTTTATTATCTAAATTCAGCATAATTGGGTAATTAACTTCCCCTCTATAGGTGTACTCATTAAAACATTAATGCAGCTTCTAAAATCAGGTGTGAGAAAATTGAGCTCTACTAAAGGTGCAAACTACAGAAAAGCTTCATCAGGACATGAGAGATCAATATAAAAAAAGTACAATGTTTCAGAGAGGGTGTAAATAGGAGATTACAGCTTTATTACATTGTAATTGATTCTTTTGGGAAGAAAATAGTTTGATCATATGAATGTAGTAATATTTATATCAGGAAACAGCAAAAGGACTTTTCCCATTATAGCATCATGCCTTCTTACTAAAGAGCTCTTGAAAAAGTAATGTATTTGGAAGTTGAAAGAAAAAAGCCACTATGTTCTGTCAGACTAGAGCATCTTCTAGGTGAAATAAGTGGCAATGACACTCAGGAAACTGATCATAAAACTAATGGGTGTTTCCCAGCCTGTATAGGGGGCCTTGTCTTTTATCTTGCTTTGTGGGTTTTTGTTCTTTCTTGGAGGCCTGTTCTTTTCTGAAAGGAATCAGTGTGGGAATCTGGAGGGAAAGTCTGGTAGGGAGAGATGGGAGGAGAAGAGGGAGGAGAAACTGTAGTTAGGATGTACTGTAAGAGAGTAGAATCTATTTTTGATTAAAAAAAAAAAGAGGTAATTATTTAAAAAAAAAAACAATGACCAAAATAGTAAAAGTAGAAAAGTCAACAGTTGGCCAACTTCACAGAGCTAAACAACACAACAGCAAAATGAAAATGCCTTACAGGAAAAAACAAACAAGCAAACATTGTTACTGTGCTGTCTGTCTTGGGAACTAAAAATAATTCTTCAATCATCTTATAAAATAGAGATTTTTAATTATATTTTAATGGAAGAAAGGTTACAGAGAGCTCAAAACCTTGTATACCAAGTATACCTTGTATATTTGGAAACAGTTGGTAGATAAATGTTTTCCTATTCTCATCAAGATGATAAAAGCAGTTATGCATACTTCTTAGTGTTTTAGTGAAAATCAAAAGCTATTAGACACCTCGCATATATGCAGTAGCCTGATTCTTTCGAATTTTGCTTTCAGATTCAGCTTCTCAAGAAGCAAAATCAACCCCTAGCAGGGCCCTTAGGATTTTAGTCACAGACAAGCATAGAAGTTCTCTCTTTTTAGTGCTGGAAGTTGCAAAGGCTTTAACCAATTCACTGATGTAGTCTTTTGCTAACTAGATTTGTTGTCTGGTGTGTGAATGGGTATTTGAGTATTTGATTGTTTAAAAATGTTTTGTGCTTTTAGATGAATTTGCTCTTAAGCTCGGCAGAATTCCCTGCTAGACATAATGACCTACAGGTTAGGCTCCATTATAATTCTGATATATGACCAGGTAGTGGCTTTGTCTCAGTATCCATAGCTGACTCTATAAAATTTATTCCATAAAGCTTGTGATAAACAACCCATTGAAATTACATTAAAAATAAAAATTTTCTTATAAAATATATTTTAGAACAAAGAATACATTTTGCTAAAAATTATTCAGCCAATGTATGTTGATATATTCAGTGTTTTCATATAAACAGGTGCATTTGAGCTTCTCTTTAATAGTTAAAATTAATTGAATGAACAGATAATTTCCTATAATATTCACAAATTAATTATTCTACCACATTACCCTTGAACTCAGATAATTTTACCTACTGTTGTCCATTGCCCAGTTTAGCTTCACATTCAAATAAGGATGACTTAACACTACAAGTGACTATATTTGAACGTAAGATTTCCCAGCAGTTAATTAGGTTCATAAGGGTAATATTCTAATCCATAATCTCACAGGGATGGTGTGTCATTAAGAAAAGGCAAAGACATTACAGGTCTCTCTCATATTACCAAGAGACCATAAGAGGACAGAGACTTCAGCTATATGCAAGCCATGAAACTAAAGGTGAGGACCATACCATACAGTATGTGTACTAGCACCTGATCTTGGATTCTAGTTGTCAGAGTATTAGAAAATAACTATTGTTTAAACCACCATATGTGGGGCATTCTTCTATAGATTTCTGAACTAACTTTCCTATTAGATTGCATTCTCCTTCAGGGCAAAGGTTAACCCTTCGTTGCGCTATCTGAAGGCCTGTCTTTTACCTGATACATGATAGGCATGCCAAGAACAAATTCTGGATTTGCAACTAAACAGCTTTTCTTTGGGTAATTACATTTGCTGCTCATGGATCTTTGCTCCAGAAATAGCACATCCTTGTGTCCTGTGTTATTTATACCTTGTGTACTTGAGATATAAGGGGACTGACAGAGATGACACATGCATATTGACTAAGGTAAAGGGGAAGCTATACATTTGCAGACTGAGACAGTAACACTCAAATGGTCAGATAAAACTGGCTGTTGTATCTCTCTCTCTTTGGTTTATTATATTTTCCTTCTGGTTTATCATGCTCTCTAACGAATCTTGTGTCAAAATACCCATTGATTGTAGCATATGCATGACTTCTAAAATCAGCTAAATAGCAGTGAGATAATAATACTAAGTACAAAAACGTTCAAGACTAATAAATGTTGAGGCCAGTGGCACAGATAATACATCTGACTATAGAGGAGATGATTCAAAGTTCAACTCCAGACTATACTGTAGGTACTAACATTTATCTATTTTAGTCTGGGGATGTAGTTCAATTGTAAAGCTGCTTGCCTAGAAATTGGACAGTCCTGCATTCTATTACTAATACCACAAATAAAAGAAACACACAGAAACCTCTTTAGTTTTTGTAAATTGTTTATCTCTGAGTGTACCTGCAAAGCAGGTGTTGTTATCATCCATAATTTCCCAATTAGTAAGCAGCCAAAAAGGGGGGCTCAAAAACACATTTGCAGAAACATGTTCCCAGTATAGAAAGTCTGGGCTCAGAGCCTGTATTCCTCACATTCATTTTGTCTATGCTACATAGCTCTTATTTTTCATCTATTGCCTTCATATTAGTTCCAATAAAAATAATTCTCATTTAGCTTACTATGGCAATATGAGCATCCCTAAGACAATTACTCATATAGTGAGCAGCAACAAGTGAAATTTGCCGATTGGTTAACAATAAATAAGTGGAGGACCCAGAGATGGAATAAGCCTCCCCCTAGGCTCTAGTCATACATTCCAAAGAAATAGAAAGATTGTTTGTTAAATAAAATAGAAAGAATTGTGGGTAACAAAACAATGGTTGCCTACTAGAACTTTACATCTGCTTTGCTCCCTCCCCATGGATGTAATCAAGAAGAAAGAGGAGAGTCATTTGAATAACTTTCTGCTTAAGTGGCATCCTTTTAGCATTTGTGTGAAAAAAGCATTCTCATCAAACATGAGTAATTTACAGTTTATATTTGCAACAGAATAGCACTTTACATGCCATTGCTTACATAACTAGCAACGTGCAAAATATTTGATTTTTCTCTTTCTTTCTTTGGCTGATTATTGTTCAGGGTATTCCAAACAGCTAAGATATACAGATTCTCTTAATGCAAATTCAGCAATCATGAAATAATAATAGATGATTTGAGGTTCTTTGGAGAAAATATGCATTCATAAGCACACATGTACATTTACATGTAAAAATTAAGTACCACTAATAAAGGGTAAAACTGTAGGGACACCCATTGTCATCCGTTTTTCAACCTAAAAGGACTAAATATGAACCACCTTGTACAAGTAAAATTGCCAGTTTTGCTGTTTGAACTCAATAAACACATGTAGGTACTGAATTACAGTGAAATAAACCCATTAATGATAGCAATTCCCAACATTTCAATATAGACGTTTTTTATATTTTCTGAGTACCAATGCACATATCTCATAAAGCAACTAGTTTAAAGAGGGATTAGCAAAATCTAAGGTTTCTACAACTGTGGTTTTATAATCAGAACAGAACCATTCCCAAGCTTGGCTGGAAGTGGATAATTAGAGAGAGAATGTGCTTTGAAGAGAAGATGTAACAAGAGGTAGTGGAGCAGATGGCAGAGTGTAGTAAAAGCTGGATTAATCCCATGCATGACCCCATTGTACCAACGGTGGGTCAAAATTCCAAAGCCCTGATGTCAAGAAGAACTAGATATCTACAGCATCAGTAAAGACAAGAATTCATCCAGAAATCTGGTCCAGAGTATTATCCCAGTTTATAATTTTCAAAACCTTTTTTGTCTTGCAATACATTATCATTAAATATATTTCATGATCATAATTTTTATAAATTTGGCAGCCCAACAGCCATTAATTTTTGTGTCTGTGGGATAAACAAGAGATAAGCATTGAGAAGCTATCATGTACATCCATAACCAAGATAATTTTTCTATCAGGTAAAAACTGATTCACACACCTTATAAAAGCAATGATGGAAAACTTTATATAGCAGAAAACCAAGAGACAAACAAAAAAAGCAGTAACATAAATATATGAACATTAAAAGGTTGATGGGATGGTAACATGGGCAAAATATGAGTAGGTTTTTTTTTTTTTGTCATTTTAGAACATAGGGCTAGGAAAGAGAATGTGAGTCTCTTTCAAGTAGCAACTTATTCAAAGTTGTTGACAACAACTGTGGCTAAACACCCTGACCTAGGTGTGGGTACTTGGTGTTTTGGACATTAACACAGTCCATGGAGGTAGATCCACTCCACCTTGACAAAAGGTCAGAGAATTCAAGCATACTTCTGTCACTTCTTTTAAATTATGTTTGACCTAGGAAGTGACTGCCTTTAGGAAACCTGGTATAGGGTAGGGTACTGCCTAAACAACAGATACTTTTCTCAAGAAAAAATGACTTGATGTCTCAAATATTATGGTGAGTAACTGTTCTAAATGTCTTTTGTATCATCTTAAAACAGTCTTATGCCTTCTTCCCATTTTTTTTTGTATTGGAGTATAAAAGTATATAGAAAATTAAACACAGGCAAACTCAGATCCTGAGAAATCAGCATTGAGTACTCACTGAGTTGCTTTCCCATTCCGATCTTATGTCTCTGTGTTTCTTTCTTATCTCTGTTCCTTCTACCTAACTTTTCTAATCCTCACGCCCCTATCCTGAAATGTACAAACTCGTTGTGGCAAGTACTGCAGCAAGTCTCCCCAAAAAGTGGCCTTGACACAGTACTTAGCAAAATGTCTCAATGAAAGTTTATTCTTTCAAAAATCACCATCATGCAAATTTGTGTGGTGGGTGGTAGTTAACTCAGGAACTCACAACTAGTCAGAGTTCAGAGAAAGCAGCTGTGGAGGTCTCAGGCAAAGATGGAGCATTTATATCATATCCTCCCCCCAAGGTTCAGGGATCCTCCTGAAATGTAGATAGAGAGATTGTAGCATCCTGGGGTTTAGGAGTACTTGAGTGGAACAGGGTCTTCTCGATATTACACTCAAACTCACAGTGGCTGTGGTTGTCTGCATAATACCTGTGCAAGATCAATCTAGTCAACATTTTAGCCTGGGTTAGTAGATCCATGTGTGCCCAATTCTAACCAAGGAGCTATGGCCAATTAATGGCTTATCAAGGAAGGAAGGAAGGGTATGGATTCTTATGTTAGTCATCCTCCAGTGGCTATCACCATGCCTAGAAATATATAGATAGCACAAATTGGAATTGATGTGTTATTCAAATTCAAGAAAATCCAAAAAAGGACATGAAATAAAAGGGGGGTAATGAAAGTTATGAGGGAAGCAGATAAGGAAGGAGAAGAGCAGAAAAAAAATATAGAATGGGAGAGATGCTTACAACAAAAGTACATTATTTATATTTATGGAAATATAATAAAACATTTTTATGTAATTTTTAAAAGACTATAAACATTATTGGAATCAGTCTCTTACAGGGGA